>NC_081384.1:3785328-4385328 GCF_030684315.1 Stegostoma tigrinum | reverse complement strand
ACTGATGAGCCTGTCATAGGTGATGGGCAAGTTGTTGAAGGCGATTCTGAGGGGCAGGATTTACATGTATTTAGGATTAGGGATAGTCAACATGGCTTTGTGCGTGGGAAATCATGTCTCACTAAACTGATTGAGATTTTTGAGGAAGTGATGAAGACGATTGATAAATGTAGAGCAGTGGATGTGGTCCAAATAGACTTCAGTAAGGTGTTTTGACAAGGTTCCTCATGGTAGACTGGTTAACAAGGTTACATAGCATGGAATGGTAGGAGGGCTAGCTGTTTGTATACAGAAATGGCTTGAAGATAAAAGACAGAGGGTGGTGGTGGAAGGTTGTGTTTCAGACTGGAAGCCTGTGACCAGTGGTATGCCACAAGGATCGGTGCTGGGTCCATTGCTCTTTGGCATTTATATAAGTGATTTGGATGTGAACATAGGAGGTATGGTTAGTAAGTTTGCAGATGACACCAAAATTGGAGAGGCAGTGGACAGCCAGAAAGTTTACCTCAGAGTACAATGGGACCTTAATCAGATGAGTTGATGAGCCAAGGACTGGCAGGTGGAGTTTAGTTTAGATAAATATGAGGTACTGCATTTTGGAAAGGCAAATCTGGGCAAGATGTGTACACTTAATGGTAAGCTCCTAGGGAATGTTGCTGAACAATGACACCTTGGAGTGTTGGTTCATAATTCCTTGAAAGTGGAGCTGCAAGTAGACGGGTTAGTGAAGAAAGTGTTTGGTAGGCTTGCCTTTATTGGTCACTGCATTGAGTATAGGAATTGGGAGGTCATGTACAGGACATTGGTCTGGCCACTTTTGAAATACTACTTTCAATTCTGGCTTCTCAGCTATAGGAAGGATGTTGTGAAATGTGAAAGGATTCAGAAAAGATTTAGAAGTCTGTTGCCAGGTTTGGAGGATTTGAGCTACAGGGAAAGGCTGCAAAAGCCAGGGCTATTTTCCTTGGAGCATTGGAGTTGAGGGGCAACCTTATAGAAGTTTATAGAATCATGAGGTGCATGGATAGGATGAACAGTCAAGGTCTTGTCCCCAGGACAGGGAAGTCCAAAGCTAGAAGCAATAGGTTTAGGGTGAGGGGGTAAAATTTAAAATGACCTGAGGGACAACATTTTCACAGAGGATGGTGCGTGTATGAAACAAGGTGCCGGAGCAAGTGGTGGAGGAGGGTATAGTTACAACATTTAAAGTGCGTCTGGATGGGCACATGAATAGAAATGTTTTAGAGGGATATGGGCCAAATTCTGGCACATGGGACTAGATTAATTTTGGATCAGACATAATAGGAACTGCAGATGCTGGAGAATCTGAGATAACAAGGTGTAGAACTGGATGAACACTGCAGGTCAAGCAGCATCATAGGAGCAGGAAGGCTGACATTTCGGGCCTAGACCCTTTGTCAGAAAAGGGGGTGGGGAAGGGGGTTCTGAAATAAATAGGGAGAGAGGGGGAGGAGAGTCGCAGATGGCCCTGAGGTTGTATCTGGTTGGCACGAACGAGGTGGACTTAAGGGTCGGTTTCCTTGCTATCCATCCCTATGAGTCTATGTCTCTAATTACTTCTGTGAACAATGATGAAGACATAAGTCAATACAGTTCTTATAATTCTTCCTATTATGGAAGTTGTGTTTGAGCAAGAAGAATCTGGTAATGACTTCATAATCTGTTTTAATTCAAGGGTAAACATTGAAAGGCTTGCCAGAGATAATGTTTCTGCTTTCCTATGAATCATACCCTCAGTATCTTTTATCCAAAATCCAGATAACATTCTGACTTGGAAATGAAAGTTAGTCCTCTTAGAGTTTGGCCACTACAGCAACTGTAGTTTTCTGAAGTGAGAAGTATTAATCTCAATCCTCTGTGTTATAGGAATGCTGATAATGTTGAAGTGGGGTTTGATGCGCCTGTTTAAATGTTTTGTCAGCAAAGCACCTTTTCTCATGTTTGTTTGTACTGACATCATATTGTATTATTCATAATCGAACAGTGTAATGTTTTGCATTCAGATTTATGAGCCGAATTACTCAACTGCAGCTATAAGTGATGAATTGAAGGTTTCAAATGTGGATCCATTCACAGCACCGACATTTCACATTTGCAAACTAATGCAGCATAAACAATGTAAATGCTGACAGGCTGCTGCTGAATTGGCTAATCCATGTACTGCTCAGCAGGATGTTTCACTGGGTTCATGACTTCACTTTGTAACATTAGTCTTCAAATATTCCTTGTCCAAGTTTCACTTTCACAGATTTGAATCATTGAGTGGAGTTTAAAGCAAAAGAATTTGACTCCTTCCTCCTGGGTTTAATTCTATCCCTCTTGCTCCCCACTTTATATATTTTTTTTGTTGTAACCTGTGTTGTCCTTCAGGTTAGATGGGCGGGCAAAGAAGTCTTACTTGGGCCAGCATTGGTCCAGCCCATAGCATTCCAGAAACCTGAATGCAAGACCACTGCTGACCTCCCAGTGCAGTACAGTGGGAGCGCGTCATTATTAGGAGGGCTCTGTTTCATCTAGAGACATTAATCTTAATTTCCTAATCAGGAGAACACAACAATCCCAAGGTACTATTGTAAAGAAAAGCACAGGAATTTTCCAATATATCCCGGCCAATATTTATACATCAATCAATATGACGTAAAGAAAATCTATTTCATTGCTTTGTGGGATCTTGCTGTGCGGAAGTTGGCTCCAAAATTGCCTGTGCATTTTAAATGTTCGTTGGCTTAGGAAGCCCAAAGTTCATGAAATGTGCCATATAGTTGCAGGTAATCCCCTTATTTTAACACATACGGTAATGTTAAACCATCTTTAAGGGGGAAATGTACAGATTTGACCCATTCTTTTGTCTGAGGCCATTTTCCTGAGTAGTTAGCATTCCTGAGCATGATATGACTACCTCAGGCTTATAATGGTGAATGACCAACTGGGTAACAGACAATGTATGCTTTTAAAGAAAAGTTCACTCCAGAACAGCCCAACATTAATATTTTGTGCGAGACGGTGAACAGTACCAGAACCCACACTATTCATTTAATTCGACCAGCTTTTAAAATGTTTGAGGTTGCTGGCTGAATTCAAACCCTTCAGGCTGTTGCACCATAAAATAGTTTTGCTCCAGATCTTTGTCCAATCTCACCATTTTCACCTCTCTATTTTTATTGCTATTCTGCATTAGCATTTTTATAGAGTGCAGCCACTGATACCACTGTGAATCTCAGCATTCCATTGTGCTCTTCTGATATATTATTATTTTGTTGACATCCTATTTTGTTCCTAATGCAAGGTAACTCAATTACACAAAACACACTGGTCCAACATGAGGGAATTATGGAGAGATGGGGTTGGGGGGATGGGGTGATGTTTGTGGGAAACCTTGTTGGTAAAATGTTGTTGTCAGCTGGGTACATTCTGCTCTTGGCTTTTAAGGCAATTTGTTTTGCTGAAAAGAGTATAGCTCAAGAGTTAAAGGCAGGTTACAAATCAGGTAGCAGCTCAGTCTTGTGACAGTGATGAAGCATTATGGCTGTTTTCTCAAAATTGATTGCAAAAGGGAGATGTACACTTTGTGAAGAATGTGGCTATTAGACTGATCTACAGCTTCCAGCAATTAAAGGGCTGACAGACAGAACTGGGACAGTCAAAGTCTAAGACTGTGGATTCAGGCTTTTGCCATGTTAACTATTACAGAGACTATCACCCTGGGTTCCTTAGGCAAAAGTTGTGTCAAGACTGGAGTATTAGGCATCCTTTTAAGAAAACACATTTTCTAATCAACATGTTCAGAGATGTTATTGCACACTTCTGGAGAGGTGGGACTTGAACCCAGGCAACTGGGCTCAGAAATGAGGACACTACTACATTGCAACATAGAACATAGAACATTACAGCACAGTACAGGCCCTTCAGCCCTTGATGTTGTGCCGACCTGTCATACCGATCTCAAGCCCATCTAACCTACACTATTCCATGTACGTCCATATGCTTATCCAATGACGACTTAAATGTACCTAAAGTTGGCGAATCTACTACCATTGCAGGCAAAGCGTTCCATTCCCTTCCTACTTTCTGAGTAAAGAAACTACCTCTGACATCTGTCCTATATCTTTCACCGCTCAATTTAAAGCTATGCCCCCTCGTGCTCGCCGTCACCATCCTAGGAAAAAGGCTCTCCCTATCCACCCTATCTAACCCTCTGATTATTTTATATGTTTCGATTAAGTCACCTCTCAACCTTCTTCTCTCTAATGAAAACAGCCTCAAGTCCCTCAGCCTTTCCTTGTAAGATCTGCCCTCCATACCAGGCAACATCCTAGTAAATCTCCTCTGCACCCTTTCCAAAGCTTCCACATCCTCCTTATAATGCGGTGACCAGAACTGTACGCAATACTCCAAGAACGGCCGCACCAGAGTTTTGTACAGCTGCAGCATAACCTCTTGGTTCCGGAACTCGATCCCTCTATTAATAAAAGCTAAAACACTGTATGCCTTCTTAACAGGCACTGCTGACTGTAATGATGCTGATATTATCACTTTGTTCTAACATGCTCTACTAAGCATTTCTCCTGACTTGTTATTAGTTAAATTACTCTGCATGTTTTCAGTGTATTTCTCATTATAAAAACATTGTATGTAGCCTCCTTTTTTTAAAAGCAAAGAGTATATGTCCAATTAGTTCTGGACACAAAAATTTTCAACTTAATTAGGCTAGATTAGATTCCCTACAGTGTGGAAACAGGCCCTTTGGCCCAACAAGTCCACACAGCCCCTTGAAGCATCCCACCCAGACCCCTCCCCCTACAACCTACACACCCCTGAACACTATGAGCAATTTAGCATGGCCAACCCACCTAGCCTGCACGTCTTTGGACTGTGCGGGGAAACCGGAGCACCCGGAGGAAACCCCTACAGACACGGGGAGAATGTGCAAACTCCACACAGACAGTCGCCTAAGGCTGGAATTGAACCTGGGTCTCTGGCGCTGTGAGGCGACAGTGCGAACCACTGTGCCACTGTGTCACCGTGTTACATTAGAAATTGACTAAGTTGATGGATGTTTGATAATAAACAACAGCACTGTGCAATTATATAGCACCTTTTATGCAGTAAAACCCTTCTAGGCTCTTCACTTTAACATTACCTGGCCGATCTTGAAGATCTACCGCATTAGACAGTACTGGTGCAAGTGACGAAAATGTTGCCCTTGAGGCAGGCTTTGAGCAGTTGAAAAAGAGTAGAGAAGTTAAGGAAGGAATTCTGGGCCTTTGAAGGCTTCCCACCCAGATCTGGAGTCAGGCATGGCTGCACACTCGGATGAAGGGTCAAGGCCCAAAACATCAGCTTTCCTGCTCCTAAGATGCTGCTTGGCCTGCTGTGTTCATCCAGCTCTACACCTTGTTATCTTGGATTCTCCAGCATCTGCAGCTCCTATTATCCCTGACACTCCTTCCTGCCTTGTTTGTGTGTAGCCGCATGATGCCAGGTTATAGCCCAACAGGTTTATTTGAAATCACAAGCTTTCACAGTGCTGTTCCTTCATCGGTGAAGTGGGGGGAAGCAGAAAGATAATGGTAATATATTTCCATGTAATTAAGAGTGGTGTGAGTGGAATGTCAACAAGCTGATGAACAAATCTTTGCAGGTGATCAAATGTGTCAAATTGTGTGTAAAGCATCAACTGCTGAATAGCAAGTAAAGAGATGACTTATGATCCGATTACTAATTACAAAAAAATCAAAAATAGGATGGTGCTGGAGACAAATTAAGTGGCTGGAATAACATGATAGGTATAAGAGTTGCATGATGAGGATCTAACCAAAGTAACAAGTAATCCACAACTGTACAAACTAACTAAGGTAGAGAGATCATAACAAGTTATCAAGGTGATAGTGTCAAAACAGAACAGTCAGGAAGATCTTACAGACGCAGAACAGTATGGTGGGGTTACAAGTAACACAACATGAACCCAAAATCATGACTGGGAGGGAGCATTCCTGCCTGGCGATGGTTGTGTGGTGCCTATTTGTCTGTTGTTATAGCGACTGCAAGGCCTTACCGATATACCATGCCTTGGATCATAGCTTATCCCATCACTTGCTATTCAGCTGTTGATACTTTACTCACACCATTTGACACTTTTGATCACCTGCAAAGACTTGTTATTTCAGCCTATTGACAGCCCATTCACACCATTTGTATTCATGTTTTATCATGCTTAGTTACCTGGAATTATCTTACCATTATCTTTCTGCCTAGAAATTCTTGCCTGTAGACTTCCCTCCACTTCATCTGGCAAAGGAGCAGTGCTTAGAAAGCTTGTGAGTTCAAATAAACCTGTTGGACTATAAGCTGGTGTCTTGGGACTTAAGATTTTGTCCACGCTGGTCCAACACTGGCATCTCCATATCATTGTCTGTTGTATAGAACTTTTTGCTGAGTCCCTCAGGAAGGATGTGAGCCTGAGAGGAGTGACTGTTACAGGCAATATGATGGCATTGCCACTTTCTGCTAAGATCCGCTGTCAGTGTTCATCCTCACAATCGTCTACGACTAGTTCGAACTGGCCTTGGGAGCCAAGGTAAATCAAGGCAGGAGCAAGGTCAGGTGGACCATCAACTCAGTGAAAGATTCTGTTTGGCCTGCCTGAAACCTGTTGGCCTTGGCCGAGTGTTGCAGACTGGCACATTCCAAGGCCTGGGACTATTGCTGAGGGACACACCAAAGCTTGGGGCAGCTGTGGCCAGGGCACAGCGGGGAAAGATTTCTGTGTGAAGTCTTCGTGCTGAAGTTAAATGGGGGTCCATTCAGTTATTGGAGTCTCCTCATGTCTTAAAAATATGTAAATATAGTCTAATTCAAGTAAGAGATGCCCTTGGTTTGTTTGGCTAGAGTCAAAGTCCAATGTTTGTTTGTTTCCTTGATATGCTGCTGTATGGAACCGAACTGCATTTGTGACTGTATGTATAAAAATAGTCTTTTATGAATAAAGTATACTTTGAAATAAAAAAAATCTGAAGACAGGTCATCAATGGTGGAGGAATGGAAGGCAGAGATGCACAAGTGGCCAGAATTATTTTGCTTGTTTCTGCACAAGTGTCCTGTTGTTGCACTCCCATTCCTGGAACAGAAGGCTGTAAGTTCTGACCCTGACCTAGAACATGAACATACAATCTAGCAGACATTTCAGATCTACACCTGAGTCATTACTGTATTATCAGAGGTGAGGTAGTTTAAGAACTGCCTGTCCATTCAAGTGCATATTGAAAGATACCATGGCACTATTCATTGACATTCAATAGACTCCTCTCCTTGTGCCTTGGCCAGTATTTATCCCTCAACCAATGCTAGTATAAGAGGTTCACCAATCACTACAGTTAACCCACCTGCTCAGATATGTAATGGCACACCTTAGGGGCCACTGGGACTTGAACCCTAACCACCTGACTCAGGGCTGGAGTTATTGCCACTGCACCAGAAGACCCTCACTGGTACCTGTCTCATTGAAGACAGGTACTCTCACAACATTTAAGCATGTAGAGAAGCACTTAAAATGCCAGGGCATCATAGGCTATGGACCAAATGCAAGTAACTGGGATTAGCATAGTTTGGTCAGCATAGACATGGTGGGCTGAAGGACCTGGTTCTATGCTGTATCACTATATGGTCATAATATCATTGTGCGTAGCAAGGTTTCACCAGTAGTGAACTGGTAGCTGTGTTTTCTTCATTACTTCAAGTTTTAAAAAAAATATTTGGAAAAAAAACACAGTTCTGTTAATGTCCCCCCTTTTTGTTTCTCTTGATGTGGATAGCAGTTGAGTCCTGAAGATGAACTTTTTATATTTGGAAACTCCAGGGCATTCATAACTATATCTGGCCAGTGAAATCATGATCTCTACTGAAATCTCAGGAAGTGGGAAGATGCCGCTTGTGAGATGTCTGCTTGTACATTGTCAATAATCATTTGTGTACAAGAGGTCACTGAGACATATGATGAGCGCATAGTTAAGATTACAAACATCTTGGTTATATTTCTGTTTTTAATAGTCCGATACATTGCAGAAAACATTCGAAATCCTGATGACCAATTGGCTCCTTTAAAGAATTATTTTGCTATGTATTGCTGAAATGGGGGCATGCTGTTGAAAGTTTTCATCTTGCACTCATGAAAATACCACTCACCATCCAGACCTGGACATTTATCGCTGTTCCTTCTTTTGGACTTGGGCAAAATCCTGATGCTCCTTCCCTAATGGCATTTGTGGTGCTTCTACAGCAAATGGGCTTCAGTGGTT
The DNA here is from genome assembly GCF_030684315.1 of Stegostoma tigrinum. Taxonomy (NCBI): domain Eukaryota; kingdom Metazoa; phylum Chordata; class Chondrichthyes; order Orectolobiformes; family Stegostomatidae; genus Stegostoma; species Stegostoma tigrinum. Next base: position 4,377,013 of record NC_081384.1, on the reverse strand, counting down.
CAAGAAGTCAACTCGCCACCACCTCAAGGGGCAAATATGGATGGGGAACAAATGCTGGCCAGCCAGCAACACCCACGTCCCTTGAATCAATTAACATCAGGACAGAAGCAAGAAATTTCAACAACGGTGGCTCAGTAGCTCAGTGGTTAGCACTGCAGCCTTACAGCACCAGGGACCCAGGTTCAATCCCAGCCTCAGGTGATCGACTGTGCAGAGTTTGCACATTCTCCCCGTGTCTGTGTGGGTTTTCTCCAGATGCTCTGGTTTCTGCCCACAATCCAAAGATGTGCAGGCTAGGTGGATCAGCCATGCTAAATTTCCCATTGTGTTCAGGGCTGTGTGGGTTATAGGGGGATGGGCCTGGGTGGGATACTCCAAGGGGCAGTGTGGACTTGTTGGGCCGAAGGGCCTGTTTCCACACTTAGGGAATCTAATCTAAGAAAAAAAGATGCAACAACTTATACTACATAACAAAAAAGAAGTGCTCATTGTTAGCCTCTGAAATTAACTATTCTTGTATTTGTTCTGATGAATGCAAGATGAAAAGCTTTGACAGTGTATCCCTTTTTATTTTCATCAATGCTTGAGTTTTGTACTACTAAGCAATTTTTTTGCGGTGTGTTTCTTCTTTTCCAATATTTCTACTCAGGGGCTGCTCTGCAGATGGTGCCAGCCTGGCTGTTCATATTATCAGTCCAGTCTATGACTTTGTTAATTAGAATGATTGGAAGAACAATTTGTGGAATTTGTTAACTACTTTAAAAAAACAGCAAGGAGAGAACTGCAATGGATGGAGAATTGTCTTTCCTATGAGATGTTAGATCCAGGCCCTATTTTCCCTCCTAGATGGACATAAAAGTTCCCACAATGTGACTATGAAGAAAAGCAGGAGAGTTCTCTCAGTGCCTTGGTTAATGTTTACCCCTGAATCGACACCAGAAAATAATTTGGGTTACTGGTTAATTTTCATGTTATTTATGGCACTATGATGTGCACAAATTAGCAAGCACATTTCCTGTATTATATCAGTGGCTACATTTCAGAAGGTATTTCATTCATTGTAAAATCTGATTTGTTTTCCTTTTAAGTGTGTACTTTCCTCTTGAAGGTTTCTAGTAAATTGGCTTCAAATGCTTTTTCATTCAGTCCATTTCCAAATTGCAACAGTTCACTACTAAAAATGATTCTCATCTCCCCTCTTCCTTTGGCAAGCACCTTAAATTCATGTCCTCGGGTTACTGAATGTCCTGCCATTGGAAACAGAAAGTTGAAAATTTCTCCTTATTTACTCTTTCAAAATGCTCCATAATTTTTAGTGCCTCTGTTAAATCTCTCCTTGATCTCTTTTCAAAGGAGCATAAACCTTAATTTTTCAGTCCTTCCACATAACTGACATCCCACCCTTGTGATGACACATTAAGTGGTCAAAGATCAGGTGCAGTATATTTACGATACTGTTAGTCTTAAATTTACTGCTATTAATTTTTAACTACTTTCCCTTCATTCATTCTCTTTTGTCCTGATGGCCTTTTTTTTTGATTCCCCTAGTTCTTTGTGTTTTTAAGTATAATTTCTTCCTTCTGGTTCCAAACTTTAATCCTGACCTTGTTTTCCCCGATTCCTTCCACCACCCCCCGCATTGTTGTTAGCTTGTACTGCAAATCATTCATCCAGCTGACTGAGCTACACAGCAGGAAAATGAATACACTCTCTTGAATGTTTCTGCTGTTTAACCAAAGATTTTGGAGACCTATTGTAATGTCTTTAACTGGCCGTGGAGCCATTTAAGTCAACAGAGGATCAGGGAATGACGTAAGAAGAAAATGGAAGAAAAACACTTTCATTTATAGGGCGCCTTTTATAATTTCAGGACATCCCAATGTGCTTATAACTAATTAGGTAGATTTGTTTGGAAGTGTAACCCTCTTTGTAATGTAGGAAATGAAGAAGCCAATTTGCATACAGCAAGCCCCCATAAATAACAGCATGCTAATAGCCATTGAATCTGCTTTAGTGATTTTGGTTAAGAGTTAAGTATTGGCCAGGATGCTGAAGAGAACTGTCATGCTCTTCTTGGAAACAGTGCCATGGGATCCTTGAAGTATCCAAAGGATGACATCCACAACAGCATGGCACTCACTCAATACTTTGCTGAAGTATCCACCTACATTATATTCAAGTTTCTTAATGATTTGATCCTACAGCTTTCTCCTGCCGAGATGAGAGTGTTGCTATTGAATGATGGCTTAGCAATGGTGGGTGCACCAGTTTTACACTAAAAGCCATTTATGGGACTCAAAAACGGTCTTAAAGAAGAAGTGCTTTAAAGCTGCTATCGATTAGGAGATTTAAAAAAAATTCAACTCTTATTCCAGGTATGGGTTTTGTTGTTGAGAAATTTCCATGACTTCAGTGTAAAAGGTTATTTTTTGTTAACTACAATGTTTTCTTCACTGATCTAATGTGACTTTGTAACTTTGTACCTTTGTCCTGCGTACAGTCTGTAAATTTCAGCTGTCCAATAAAGTCTGCTTTGTGTTAGGTAAAATTCACTGCTTGGCACTTTGCTGTGTTTTACAGCTTTTACAAGTTTCTGGCCTTAAAGGGGCAATGTTGTCGCAATGTGGAAACTTGGGTGAGTTTTATAGAACATCTTGTAATACCTGATGATCCAAAAACCCTTGGCGTGCAGTCTTATTAGAAATGCAATATAAGACTAGCACAGAGATAATGGGAACTGCAGATGCTGGAGAATCCAAGATAATAAAGTGTGAAGCTGGATGAACACAGCAGGCCAAGCAGCATCTCAGGACCACAAAAGCTGACGTTTCGGGCCTGGACCCTTCATCAGAGAGGGGGATGGGGTGAGGGTTCTGGAATAAATAGGGAGAGAGGGGGAGGCGGACCGAAGATGGAGAGAAAAGAAGATAGGTGGAGGGGAGAGTATAGGTGGGGAGGTAGGGAGGGGATAGGTCAGTCCAGGGAAGACGGACAGCTCAAGGAGGTGGGATGAGGTTAGTAGGTAGGAAATGGAGGTGTGGCTTGGGGTGGGAGGAAGGGATGGGTGAGAGGAAGAACAGGTTAGGGAGGCAGAGACAGGCTGGGCTGGTTTTGTGATGCAGTGGGGGGAGGGGATGAGCTGGGCTGGTTGTGTGGTGCAGTGGGGGTAGGGGACGAACTGGGCTGGTTTTGGGATGCAGTGGGGGAAGGGGAGATTTTGAAGCTTGTGAAGTCCACATTGATACCATTAGGCTGCAGGGTTCCCAGGCGGAAAATGAGTTGCTGTTCCTGCAACCTTCAAGTGGCATCATTGTGGCACTGCAGGAGGCCCATGATGGACATGTCATCTAAAGAATGGGAGGGGGAGTTGAAATGGTTTGCGACTGGGAGGCTAGCACTTAGCACTTTTCCTGACAACAGATGTCCCGTGTGCATCCGAGACATTGAAATACTTCTGAAGTGTAGAGAATGCTACTGTAATGTAGGAAATATTGTTGTTAATTTGGACAAAGTGAGTTCCTAGAAGCTGTGTGGAAATAAATGGCCTGCTCCCCTGTTTTAGTAATGTTTGCTGTAGGGTAAATATTGGTCAGGACACTGGGTACACAGTTCGTTTTAAAATATTACCGTGGAATCGCTTATATTTCTCAGGCATGCAAACTTTGCTTTATTACCTTTTCTGAATGTCGTTCATCTGAAAGTACCACAATATCCACACTGCAATGGGAGAATCTAACTGGATTTTGTGCCTAAGACTCTGGAGTGGCACTTCAACTTGAAATCTTCTGATGTGCAAGTGATGGTTACTGAGATTAGATGGCAGAAGTTGCTACTGAAGCAATAATAGTAGGTGCCACCTGTGACTGTTCAGCGCCATGTGACTCTTCAGTACTTTGTATTCACTGTCAACAGTGAAGTAACTTCCAGAATGAGCCGATGGCTTTACACAGATGAGAAAAGTAAGCAAGTGGAAATTTGATAGAGGTACCAGCTAAAGTACTTGGAGTTATTACTTAAATTATCCAGTCTGCATTTAAGTCAACACATGATCAGGGAATGACGTACGAAGAAAATGGAAGAAAAACACTTGCATTTAGAGTAACCATGAGTAGCCCAAATACATGACTGGGGTTCAGTTCCCTGCTTTAGATTGGAGGACAATTTCAGGAGCTCCAGTGATGACAGCCTTCCTTCTTCTCTCACAGGATCCTATCCAAAACTCTGCTGTGTGTACAATAATTGAAATCCAGTCCTATTTGCCTATCTCTCCTGTGCTCACTGACCGGCAATGACTCCTGGGTTTACCTGTACTATGAATCTAAACTCTTAAAGATCCTCCAAATTTGGCCTTGTGCATTCACTTGCTTTGCTCCTGGTTCCTCCATTTATAGCTGCTTGGATCCTTATCTCTGGAATTTGCTAAATATAAACTGAAAGGACTGCGGATGCTATAAATCAGGAATGAAAACAGAAGTTGCTGGAAAAGCTCAGCGGGTCTGGCAGCATTTGTGGGGAAAAAAATCAGTGTTAAAGTTTCGGGTCACCAGACCTGAAACATTAACTCTGATGTTTTCTTCACAAATGCTGCCAGACCTGCTGAGCTTTTCCAGCAACTTCTATCTTTGTTCTGGAATTCCCTGTTGTGCTTGCAAATGAACTTAAGTACGAACTTATGAATTAAGAGCAGAAATATACCATTCAGCTACTTCTAGCCTGTTCCACCATTTTGATAAGATCATAGCTGATCTGAATGTGGATTCAACTCCACATTCCTATCTGTCCTTTAGATATTTTTAATCTACTTGTTCACCTTTGGAGCAAGTGACACCTGAATGCCAGCCTTCTGGTCCAGATGTGGTGACTTTATCATTTCACCACAACAGCTTCCTAAATCTGCCAGCTGGTGCTGCCAGCTACAAAGAAGAGTAATGTACCCAATCCCCACATTTTCATACCTGAACTTTAACAGTGTTCCTGCCCATTTTGAAATGGAAGTCGCCATGTCTAAGGTGAACATGATAACCACTACACTACAGAAACATGACTAAATTTCTTTTTAACTCATTCTAAAACCTACCTTGTTGACAATTCTTTTCATCAGCTCTCCTAGAGTTTCCTTATATGAACCTTATATGAAACTTTATTTGATGTTCTCTTGGTGTGTCTTGAGAAATTTGACTAAATTAAATGCATTATATAAATGCATATTTTGTTTGCATATGACTTCTTGTATATGATTATTAGATCCTGGCTGTGCTTTCACACTAAGTGAATCTTCTGCAAGAGAAATTCCTCACTCTCTGAATTACCATGGACTGACTGGTCATGGAGACAGTTGTGGTTGAGCTCTCAGCTAACATCCATGTGTATACACTTTAACTGGACAGTGTTCAGAGATGGGAGCTTGATTAGATTTCCCTCAACACCCACTCCCCAAACTTCCTTCACTCACGAGCCTAAGGAACAGAAGGTTTTGACAGTGTGCCTGCTGTGTTACTGGCACTGGGCATTTCCTTGCCTGTATGATTCTACATGCACATTTACCATTGAGGAAACTCCATGGTATACATTGAAAAATTAGTAAACATGGTGGGACAGCTGAATAAACTGAGCCTGTTGAATCAGAACCTTTGGCTCCTGTATGTTTTGGCAGTAGAACTGTGGAGTATGTCTTGAAAAACGCCTATGATTGCACCAAGGCTGGGGCTACAGAAATGAGTATGGTTGCAAAATATTCCCATGGACAACCAGTTCTGAAACCACAATAAAAATGCCATTCATTCCAGTCGGAACTTTGGAATGTATTTTTCTGAGCTCAGCTTGCACATTTGAAGCTTGCTTAATATCAGCACAATTCCATCTCACCTGAAAAGGAAGTGAGTTGTCAAGCTGGAGCCTGTGGCAAGCAAACGTGTCTCAGAAGTTAGAGGGCACACCACAAATGGCCCTGGCCTTAAGAGAAGATTATTTGGATGGGGTCCCATCCTCAATCACTCTCAGCAACTTCCAGTTGGAAACTGCTCGTGTGATCTTCTTCCTCTAGCAGTTTGCAATAGCTGCTGGTGTAACTGGGGCTAGGTCAGAACTGTCAGTGCAGATGTTCTGATCTACTTTGGTCTGCAAGGTGGGTAGCCTGCTGTTTAGTTTTACAGAATGTGGAATGTGCCTGTCATAGTTGAAAAGGGGTCAGAACACGACAACACTTGTAGCCTTTGTGTATCTAAACATTAAGAGTTCAAGTCTTGGTGCAGAGACCTAAGTGCACATTCTAGGCTAATAATTTCAACGCAGAACTGAGGGACTGCTGCGCTGTGGATGTGCCAACTTTTAGATGAGAAGTTAAACTGTTAGCCCTGCCTGCCCTCTCAAGTACGCATTTAAAGATTCTAGTACCACGATTTTTTAGGAAGAGGAGGAAAGTTTGCCCTGATGCCCTGGATAACATTTATCTCTTTGCCAACATTACTAAACATAGTTTATCTGGTTGTTATTACATTACAGCTGTGGGAGTTTGCTGTGTACAAGTTGGTGCTGTGTTTCCTACAATGATGATTACATTTTGAATATACTACACGAAGTGTAAATTATTTTGGATCATCAAAGCCACGCTTATAGTTATATTTCTTTTCTAGCATTGTTTAAATTTAGAACTGGGGTGTTTGTGATTTTAAGACAAAGATTACAAAGGCCCTCAGCTTTTTACTTTAACCCTGAGTATAAACCCAAATGGCCTTCAGGCCCATGCTGCATTAGTAGATTTGAGTCTGTTCTCCTACCCACTGTCACCCCCAATACAATTCCTGAAAATCGATATCGAAACGTAAATTGCTGGAGAAACTCAGAAGGTTTGGCAGTATCTTTGGAGAGAAAGTAGAACTGTTTTATTTTATTTCTACAAAAGGATAAACTGCAGAATTGGGCTTTAAGGCGGCAAATGGAATTTAATACGGATAAATGTGAGGTGATTCACCTTGGGAGGAATAATAGGAAGGCAGAATACCAGGTCAATGGAAAGATTCTGGGAAATGTGGATGTGCAGAGGGATCTTGGTGTCCATGTACATAGATCCCTGAAAGTTGCCACCCAGGTTGATAGTGCTGTTAAGAAGGCTTACAGTGTGTTAGGTTTTATTGGTAGAAGGATTGAGTTCCGGAGCCGTGATGTCATGCTGCAACTGTACAAAATGCTAGTGCGGCCTCATTTGGAATATTGCATGCAGTTCTGGTCGCCTCATTACAGGAAGGATGTGGAAGCATTGGAGAAGGTGCAGAGGAGATTTACCAGGATGTTGCCTGGTCTGGAGCGCAGACCCTATGAAGAAAGGCTGAGGGACTTGGGTCAGTTCTCAGTGGAGAGAAGGAGGCTAAGAGGGGATTTAATAGAGACATACAAGATGATCAGAGGATTAGATAGGGTGGACAGTGAGAGTCTTTTTCCAAGGATGATGACTTCAGCTTGAACAAGGGGACATAGCTACAAATTGAGGGGTGATAGATTTAAGTTAGATGTCAGAGGCAGGGTCTTTACTTAAAGAGTGGTAAGGGTGTGGAACGGCCTGCCTACCAATGTAGTTAACTCAGCCACATTCAGGGCATTTAAACAATCCTTGGATAAGCACATGGATGATGATGGGATAGTGTAGGGGGAGGGGCTTAGCTTAGTTCACAGGTTGGTGCAACATCGAGGGCCGAAGGTCCTGTTCTACGCTGTATTGTTCTATGTTCTATGTTCTATGATACTCAGGATACACCTTTCAATGCAGGAAACTGAGGTACTCTGCAGAAACTCTCCAGTGTCCAACAGGCGTTGCCTCTATTCATTTTCCAATTTTTGTGCTTTTTCCGTCCACTTTGGTGATAATTTCTTCTGCTGAAGATGTTCATTGTTCAAGCATGACTGTAGATGCTGCCACCTGCCCTGTGTCTCATGCCCAAGTCATCATTCCACTTGAGTTCAGATAACATGGGTGGGAAGGCAGTCCAAACATGGAAGGTATCATATCTACGTTTAATGTTCTCCTGACTCAATATGCACTTAACATGTACCTTTTCATTAGGTTTCACCAGTTAGCATTGAGAAGTGAAAATCCTGACTGAATTTCATCCTGTTTTGCTCAACTCCTCCTGTTCTCCACTGTGCACTATTCCCCACTATGATCACAGTACACCAGTGCAGATCAAACCTGGTACCCTGCCAATCTATGTGGCACTTTTAAAAAAAGATAAATTTTGGGTGACTTTAAGAAATTCCATTTCTAATACTTTCAGGAATACGTTGACAAAACATGTGGAACATTTATTAGCTTATTTTAGAGAGCATACTGAAACAGGTCCATAAATTAAAAACTGAAACTGTAATGAAAAGAATGGCATGCACTATAAAAGGTGTCATTTTTCACTGTTAATTACATTTTCTGTTCATTTCTATTATGGCTGATTTTTAAAAGATGCTGTAGATATTTGCTCAGCTATAAGAAACACATTCAGGCTCCCATAGGACATTGCGTCTGAGACCTTGGTTCAAAGCTCCCATGTCGTCTCCTTTAAAACATTTATCCTTCAACCAAAATCACTAAAACTGCTTGGCAAAAGAAAACTAAAATAATTGCATGCTGGAAATCAGAAGCAAAAGTAGAAATTGTTGGAAAAAAAACTCAGCCGGTCTGGCAGTATCTGTAGTGAAAAATCCAAGTCATTTCAGGTCCAGTGACCCTTCTTCAGAACATGTTGACTCTGCTTTCTCTCCATAGATGTTGCCAGGCCTGAGTTTTTCCAGAAGTTTCTGTTTTCATCGCTAAGTTACTTACCTGCTGAGTGTCATGTCGCATTTCATGGGAGGCTGCTATGTTTCCTTGAAATGTATTTTGGAATATCCAAGTATTGTGTCAGGTGTTCTATAAAGCAAGCTGTTTCTGAAATTGGTTTATTCATTTTCTGAGTAAGCCTTTTGACCTTCCTGATTCTGAGTCAGCAGTGCAGTAGAGAGAGAAAACCAGATTGTCTGAGACGAGGCTTTTCAAACAAATTTTCAATGAAGTCTTGTCTGTCAACAGAACACCTCTCTCAGCACCATCACAATAGTGAACACACTCCCAAATTTGCCCATTGGGGAAACCAAGCGGAGGCTTGGGGACCGCTTTGCAGAACACTTCCGCTCGGCTCGCAATAAACAACTGCACCTCCCAGTCGCAAACCATTTCCACTCCCCCTCCCATTCTTCAGATGACATGTCCATCATGGGCCTCCTGCAGTGCCACAATGATGCCACCCGAAGGTTGCAGGAACAGCAACTCATATTCCGCTTGGGAGCCCTGCAGCCCAATGGTATCAATGTGGACTTCACCAGCTTCAAAATCTCCCCTTCCCCCACCACATCCCAAAACCAGCCCAGTTCGTCCCCTCCCCCCACTGCACCACACAACCAGCCCAGCTCTTCCCCTCCACCCAATGCATCCCAAAACCAGTCCAACCTGTCTCTGCCTCCCTAACCTGTTCTTCCTCTCACCCATCCCTTCCTCCCACCCCAAGCCGCACCTTCATCTCCTACCTACTAACCTCATCCCACCTCCTTGACCTGTCTGCCTTCCCTGGACTGACCTGTCCCCTCCCCACCATACTCTCGTCTCCACCTATCTTCTTTTCTCTCCATCTTCAGTCCGCCTCCCCCTCTCTCCCTATTTATTCCAGAACCCTCACCCCATCCCCCTCTCTGATGAAGGGTCTGGGCCCGAAACGTCAGCTTTTGTGCTCCTGAGATGCTGCTTGGCCTGCTGTGTTCATCCAGCTTCACATTTTATTGTCTTACACTCCCAAGTTACTTCATTGCTTCATTCCAAGTTTGTAAAAACACTGTATAAATGCAAACTGTGTTTTTTGAACTGTACTCTGCAAGCAACATTGCTCCCACACAAAACACCCAGCTCTCTGTGCTAACTTGCTTTCCTCTTCGAGGACTTTATTCATGTTGGTACTTCCTGGACTTGTGCTAACTAGTCCTGCAACTCCTGATTGAGTTTCGTCAGTCAGCTTTCCACATATGCCCAGGGCAGCACTGAAGCACCTGAAGCAAGGTCACGCATGCCCACATGTGTGTCCACGGCGCACAATCTCACCTTGACTTCTCTGCAGCCTTTGATGTTGTTGATCACAGTATTCAGTTCCAAAGCCTCACCTCTATTTTCCAGTTCAATGCAACTGGCCTCGGTTAGTTTTATATATCTGCCATTGTCAGAGGATCTACTAAATGAAACTTCTTCCATGTCTCTAAACCCACCAGCATCAGCCCTCAGAGATGTAGGGTATGCAGTATCCTGATGGTATGGCACCAAATCAGAATCTAGAAACTGAGAGTTTAAATTTCACTATGGTGTATGAAAGCTGTAGGATTATTTTAAAGCAGCCTATCTGTGCTGAATTAGCTTTTCTCATCTGGGATAATGAATGGTGGATATTGCTTCAGTGACTTTAGACTGAGGAGCGGAAAATGCAGCTAATGTCCTTGCTCTTTATCACTATATAGTGCCTCCTTCTGGAAGAGGCCAGTTCTCAATTTTATGACTATCCCTCTGAGATCGTGACTTTGCGTCTAGTAGAACTTTGTTCTCCGAGACAACTCTATTAGTTCTTCCAAATGTCAATACTCAGTGTTTGGGCTCAGACGGGAGAAAGCAAGAAGCCACTGAGAACTGATCCACAGACTGGAGTTAATGAAGCACAGAATGATGGAAGCTGCAAGGTCATTATTGTTTTAAAAGAAGAAACTTTAGAAGGTCTTCTTCAGATCATCCACAGTGCTGTCACACAGAATATGATGATCTCATTCCCAAATAATAATATTTGTACCCAGGAAACTTGGGGCACAACTTTCCTCTTTTTAACCAAAATGGGGGCAGCGAGAACATGGGGGCGGTGCTGACTGACACCCCCACCCTCAAGATAAATGACGTATCAAACGTGAAACAGTTCATTAAGACCTGGCAGGCAGAGCGTCAGGCAGATTTCTAGGCCTATAGCAGATTTCAACATTGGCCAGCAGACCTGGGGCACAATCAGAGGTTAATGTCCTAAACACAGTTGGAGAATCCGGAGACAACCATACATTCTTAGCTTATTTTTGAGGGGTAGGCATCTTGGGAATGTGGGGTTAGAGGCTAGAGCAGAGGGTGTGACTTTCAGAAGCCACTCTTTTTTTCCTGCCATCCTTGCTTCTGTTTGCTCCCAGATTGGGGCAGTGGAGGCTGCTGTGTCCAGGTGGGAATGCCTGCCTTGTTTCTAGGTTGGGAAACAGGCACGTTTTGCCAGTTGAGGATTTTAAGTGGTCAAAATTTCCCTGCTTAAGGGCCTTAATTGATGACAGGTTGAAAACATCTTCAGTGGACCTTCTTGTCCAGAAGTTGATTAGGATAGGTGACATACAGGAAGCAAGTATCTCTTCAGGGTTAACTCGCCTCATTGTTTTCTGTTTCTTGCCATTTCTCTTGCCAGGGAGGGGGCAATTCTGCTCATCTGAAATTTGTTGCCTTGATGGGTGTCTGTCCATTTTCTGATTTTTCTATAATATAGTTCTTCATCTCAAATTGATCAGATTACACATTGAATGCCTTTGAAAGTCTTCAATTTCATTCCAGTTTCTTCAGATTTATTGAAAATGCATTTAATTTGTTGCCACATTGAAAAAAAATGATCACAAGAAAAAAGTACTTTGTCAAAGGAAATGCCAAGGAAGGTAATGTAAATTAAGATGCAGCAATGCTGGGCTGACTCTTTTTTGAATACATCAGTTGTAGGAAAATGAGTTAAGACTGAGGAAGGCCATTGGTTCCAATTACCAACCAACAGTAAAGGAACTGATCTTGTGAAGGCCTTTATGTTGCTGTTTATATCCATTGCTCTGTTGTCCCTGGTTTGTTTGATATCATCTTACTGTGACATCATAAAGTTCTGCTCCAGTGACATCAGGAATGGAGGTACGGGCTGCATTCACTTCATATATTACAGGCCTTCTCCTTTCACCATATTCTTGGACTACCAAGAGAGTTCTTCACAAGTGTTTATGTGTACAAGTAAGAGTGACTGTGCTCGTGGCAGGAGGCAGGTAGCTCGTTCGAGGTGATACTGCGTATTGGGTTACTCTTGAATCTTTAAGGTTTAGTGGGATGAGTGAGATTTAGTGACTTCCTTACTGTACTTACTGCGCCTCTTGGCAGGTATCACTCCCAATGTTGTCCGTGTTGTGGCAAACAGGGAGGAAGATAGAGTTCCACACTAAATAGTGATTTGAAAACAATGTACTGAGCACTTGTTCTATAAGTCCAGGAGTGGTATAAGAAAGCCAGACCGCTATACCTTAATGACGTCAGTTAATGTCTTTTGAAAGGCTATCTTTCCCCACCATCACACTCTTCCTGGTTGGCTCATTACCTGTACCTCAAGAGAGTGGGTTTTGCGGTGGTGCTCATCAGGCTGTGTCAGTTGCCAGGTGATGACAGGGTAAGTAGCCTATGGTAAATAAGTACACTGTGTTTGAGGTTTCTGAGATGGATCCATTTCCTCCTTAAAAGATTGCTGCTGAGTCAGATAGGTGTACAAATTATTATTATTTCAATGTGTAGAATGTAAATATCATTTGGGGTGAATGGTTTCTTTCTGTGTTGCACACTTCATGCAATGGGATTTCCTTAGAAATGTAATTTAGAGAACAATTGCTCTCCAATAATTACACTTCTTAAATTTATATTCTGGGGTGGGGGAGATGTTGTTTATTCCTAGAACAAAAATGCTTTTATAAAAAAATCATTCTCAGCATATGGGTGTTGCTGGCTAGGCTGCCATTTATAACTTATTGTTAATTGCCCAGAGAGCAATTAAGTGCCAATTACATAGCTGTGGGTCTGGAGTCACATGTAGGCAGGACCTGGTAAGGTTGGCAGATTTCCTTCCCTGAAGGACATACTTGAACTAGATGATTTATTTTTCTGACAATTAACAACCGTTTTATTATCGACATCGGATCCGTAATTCCAGACTTGTACTGAGTTCAAATTCTATCATGGTGGGATTCAAACTCAAATTTCTAGAACACTACCTGGGGCTGTAGATTAATAGTCTAGCAATAATACAACTAGGTCATTGCCTCCCTCACCTATCAGCTTCGGTATGACATATGATTACTTAGTTAGCTGGTTGTTTTAGACTGGCATGGATACGATGTGTCAAATCTCTCTGACTTTTTCTCTCTGACTCTGACTCTACTATCTTCATGTTATACAGATTCTTCACTTTTTGGGAGCCAACTCCCAGCTTTTCCAGAGCTGACTTGTAAAATGTAGGTTTTTGCAGCCATAGCCTGATCTTCACTTTCAGATCCTTTGCAGTAGTTTAAATAGTAGGTTAGCAAATAATTATAAACACCACTGGTTTTTAATAGCCCTGTTCTCCTGGTCCATTGCTTCTTAAAGTCTGCCAGCAGCTGTATTTCTATTCATTAAACTGACTGCTTAATTTCTAGATGTGGGTAGCTGTAGATTTCTTCCTCTCCACAGTATACAAATCTTCTGGTCTACATTTTTTATCCTTCATGAGTGCTGCCTCCAAGTTGAATTTGAGCTCCTACTGTTTCACATTCAATGTGTGAACAATATAGTCAGTATTTTTCAACTTATGGTACAGGCAATGGCCACATTTTTTCTTTTGCTTAAGGAAATCCAAACTATATTAGAAGTAAGATACAAGTGTCTCTGTTGCCAAAATGAACTGCCATCATCCTGTTTCTGCAAGCTAATACAAACAGAGAAATTAGCCAAAGGGACCTCCCTAGCCCTCACAGTTCATCTCCATGTTAGTGTGGCATATTTAGCATGTTCCTTTCCAAAAGGGTACCTTGCATCACCAAAGAGTTGCAGTATTTCTGTGCCTATTCCCATGTCTAAAGCTTAGAAATCCTATTTCAGAAACCTAGATGACCAAACTTGCTTCTGTTTAAGAGCACCGCAGGCCAAGCAGCACCTCAGGAGCACAAAAGCTGACGTTTCGGGCCTAGACCCTTCATTGGAGAACCTGAGATGCTACTTGGCTTGCTGTGTTCATCCAGCTTCACACTTGGTTATCTTGGGTTCTCCAGCATCTGCAGTTCCCATTATCTCTGTTTAAGAGCAGTTGTATTTTTAAATGTTTTGTTGCTTCCTTGAATTGCAGATTCATTATTTTGTTGCATTATCACATTGTTGTTTCTAAGTGGTTGTAGTGTTTCTTACATTACAACACTGACTACATTTCAGAAGTGCTTCATTGATTAGACAGTGCCTTTTGGATGGTTTGAAAAGCTACAATATGAAATAGACAATGTAGAGAATTAATGTGCTGTATTTTGGCTGCCTTTGTCGCTAACAATAATTTCTCGTATTACAAAGATATTTAAAACAGCGACATTTGAAATGCAAGATAATAAAATGTGAGGCTGGATGAACACAGCAGGCCAAGCAGCATCTCAGGAGCACAAAAGCTGACGTTTCGGGCCTAGACCCTTCAACAGCTCTCTGATGAAGGGTCTAGGCCCGAAACGTCAGCTTTTGTGCTCCTGAGATGCTGCTTGGCCTGCTGTGTTCATCCAGCCTCACATTTTATTATCTTGGAATCTCCAGCATCTGCAGTTCCCATTATCTCTGACATTTGAAATGCAGATTCTTTTCATCACAACTGTAATGAATGCCTTAGAAGATAAACCTTTACATTGGGTGGTATTCAAAAATGTCTCAGTGAACTTTGAGAAAAATAAGATTGCAAAAACTGCATTTTAACAATTAATTTTTATACATAATTCCATAATGAGTGCACACACCTGTGGGTTGGGGAATCATTTTAACTGAACTCACCAGGCCGTAAACTAATGGGATTAGATTGGCCTGGGTTTTATTACCTGTATGATTTTGACTTAATTTAGTTAAAATCACCCTGTGACATACACAGGACAATTGGGTTTAACTATCCCTTAGAATTCAAATCCAAGACATTATTTCGGCTTGATTTATTCTCACCCTCTTAAAATCGAGAAGAATTTTGTATTATGTTCTTTTTAAGTAATTTTGAATTTAGCTAGTCCTCAAACCAAGTAATTGCCTACTGAAAACCTGGATAATTTTAGAGTCAGGGGCAAACGTTGATTGTGAATGTGAGCAGTCTTTCTTTAAGTATAGGGCACACAGCAGGTAGGGAATGTCTTAGCTGTGATTTGCAAGAAGTTTCAGTTCACAAGCTAGCATGATATATGGGTTGGTTTCCCAATTAAAGGATGTGGACCCTGTAAAGCTGCACTGAAGTCCCTGCATTGGCTTTTATTTTCATATTAAAAATATCTGCAACCTTTCCAGTAGAAGTTATTTTTGGATCACAAGGTAGGATTACAGCAGGGCCCAAAAAGCAGTAAATAAAGTGTCAAAAGTCAATATTTCTGGGATAGGGATGGAGCAAGGGCTTCAGAGTTATGTCTCCAGTCGTCACTGGAAATAAGCCTTGTGTATTTAGAGTTAAAATGTCCCTTTATTCATTTCTAATTGCCCCAGTGCTGCAAACTGCACATTTGTAATGGGACAGGATATATTAATGACCTCAGAGTTGAGGCACTCCCAGGTTGCAGTGAACACAATATGATTTGAATTTTATATCCACTTTGAAAGAGAGAAGATTGAGTCAAAGCCTGGTACTGTAAACCTAAATAAGGGCACCTATGTGGATATGAAACCCGAGCTAGCTGAAGTGAACTAGCATAGTAGGCTTGGGGAAAGATCAATCAAAATACAGTGGTAAACATGCAAAGGGATATATCAAACTATGTAGAATAAGCATAATCCTATTACAGAGTAATGCTCCAATAGGAGGATTATCCATCTGTGTTCAATTAAATAAGTAAATAAAAATTAAGGAGAAAAGCATTTAATTGTGCAAATATGAATGGCAGACAACTTGATTGGTCAGGCTATAAAGAATTACATCAATCTCTGTCAAGGTAATCAGGAGGAAGAAATCAGTTTATGAAAGGAAGCTAGACAGAAATGTGAAAATGAGTAGTAAAAGTTTCTATGAATATTTTAAAAAGGAAAAAAGGGAGTAATTTGAGAGCTGCCCTTGTTCAGAGTGGGAATGGGGAGTTCATAAGGTAATAAAGAAATGCTTCCTCTGTAGAGAATACAAACAAAAATCCTTTAACAGCTGTGAATCAGGAGATGGAAGTAAGAAAGAAACTTAAATGAAATTACAATCATGAGTGAATTGGTACTAAGCGAACTAAACTGCAGGCTGACAAATGTACGATTCTCCAGGTGGACTTCATTGGAGAGTCTTCAAAGATATGACTAATGATTGAGTAGGTGTGTTGGTGTTAATTTTCCAAAGTTTTCTCAATTTGGAAAAGATTCCATCCAACTGGTGAAATAACACTATAGAGGCTGATATTGTATCACCAAGTAACCCTTTATTTACACATGAACAGTCTGTAACTGTTGTGCTGCAGAGTCAGGCACGGGAGTGTCAGTATCTCTGACACAACTTTTTTTAAAATCTCAGCCAGGACTCCCTGATTGGACCAGATTAACAGCCCCAATCAGGGACCTCATTCTATGATATCCAGCTTGCTGACCTTGTATTAATCATGACAACTGGAAACTAAAAAATATAACCTTTCTGTTCAAGAAGGAGGGAAGCAGAAAACAGGAAACAATAGGCCAAGATCAGGAAGGTGTTGGAATCAATCAATAAACAGGTCATAGAGATTAGTCAAAAGGACACTTAGAAAAACTCAAAGTAATTGAGAAGTGCCATAATGGTTTTATCAAAGGGAAATCACATTTAACCAATCCATTAGAGTTCACTGAAGCAGTAACATGTATTGTGGTTAAACAGGAGTCTGTAGACTTATTGTACTTGGATTTCCAGACTTGGTGAGATGTCACAGACAAGATTATTGTGGAAAATAAAATCTCATGGTGTAGGGGTAACTTATTAGCAGGGATAGAAATTTGGCTGTCTGCCAGAAAACCGAGAATGCATAATTGGATCTTTGTATGCCTAGCAGGATGTGATAAGTAGATGCCCAAATGGGTTTGCTGGAGACTCAATGGTTTATGATTTACATGAATGATTTAGATGAGGGGAGAAAAAAAGCATACTTTCTAAATTTGCAGAATGTACCAAGATACACAGGAAAGTATGTTCTGAAGAAAACATGAGGTTGCAGATGGATATAGATAGGTTGAGTGAATGTGTAGATCTGGCAGAGGGAGTATAATGTGGGAAAATGTGAAGTTGTTCATTTTGGCAGGAAGATTGTAATAGCAGAATATGAATTACAATGGGAAATAACCATGGAATCTCCAAGAGCAGAGGGATTTTGATGGCCTAGTGTATGAGTCACAAATAGTTAGTGTGCAGGCACAGCACGTAATCATAGGATTATGATTAGGATGCTGTCATTCATTTAGAAGAGGAATTGACACAATGAAATGCACAATATATGACTTCCTATTCAGCGCAATGGAAGTTCAAGGTGCATTTTAGGTGAGATGTAAAACCAGTGTCCCCTCTACCCTTTCAGGTGGGCATGACCATCTAGCAACCATTAAAAATGAAGATCTGATCGCCTCATATGGGCAATCTGGAATGAGAGATCGTAGTTTTAGGATAAGGTAGCAGATTTAAAACAGTTGAAGAAAAATTGCCTCTCCCAAACGTTCATGAATCTGTGGAATTCACTTCCCTCTTGTCCCGCGGATGTCAGGATATTGAGTGAATTTAAGGAAGAGATAGACTTTTAAAATTCGTAATGGGTAGAAATGAGTGGGCAGGAAAGTAGAGTTGAGGTTGAGATGAGACCAGCCATGATTGTATAAACTGGCAGAGCAGACTCTGGCTGAAGTTCTGTTGGTTCAGAGGAAGGGTCACTGGACCCGAAACGTTAACTCTGATTTCTTCCCACAGATGCTGCCAGACCTACTGAGCTTTTCAGCAATTTTTGTCTTTCTTTCTGATTTCCAGCATTTGCCGTTCTTTCAGTTTTTTAATTTATTTCTTGGAGTGTTGAAAGTATGCTTTTTTCCTTTTTTTTTAATGAAGAGAGGCTGAGAAAGAGACCACGAATGTCCTATTCCAAGACAATGAACTCAACAGCTTGTAAGGCCTTGGGATTTTTTTCATGTTCTAATAATAGAAGCAGCACAAATGGGTGGAGTCAGGCTCTCTCAGAACTAGGGTTTTAGTTTAGCTTTCAGCAATTGTTAGGATTTTTTTTGGAAGCTGGTTGTGAAAGCTGCTACATCTCTCTGTCTGCTGCAGCTAAAAGTTTGCGTTCTCTCTGCTGCCTGAATGACATGTGAGACAATCTGTTTTACTGATTTTGCCTTTGCCAAGATTGTGTTTATGGGATGTTGCTATATTGGAACATTTGCTGCCTAGTAGTTAAATAATCTATTATTCTATTAAGTTTTTCAACAGAGTTAAAGTAAGACCAACTCTTCTTTCTTTTGTTTGTATATTGACTTTGGAGTAAGAAATAAGGCGTGTTTTGCTTAAAGCCAAGTTGTGTAACTAATCAAATTATGCCTGGGACACAGCACCTTGCACTTGCCTTTAAATCAGATAAAGGTTCAGTGTAGGCTACCTCCTTGATATATTTGAAGGGTGTTTGGCCTGGTCCATAACAAAACCATCTGTATAAATGCATTGTGTTGTTCTCCCTGACAGGTGATTGAAAGTTTGAGAATGTTTTCTGCATCCTTTCTGTCCCAAGCCAAGAACAGAATCTATTTAAAAAAGAAACTGAAATTGCTGGAAAAGCTCAGCAGATCTGGAAGCATCTATGAAGAAAAAAAATCAGAGTTAACATTTTGGGTCCAGTGACCCTTGCTCAGAACTGATGGTAGTGGGGAAATGTTGGTTTATATGCAGAAAATAGGGAATGGGGTGGAGTAGGGAGTAAAAGACAGGATAAAGGATAGAGTTCAAAGAGAGAGAAACACAGTTGGATAGACAAAGGAGTTGATAATGATCTGGCTAAGATGGTGAATTGCTGTTAATAGGGACTGTTAGTGACAAGCTATATGATAACAAGACCTAGTGTATGGGATAGGGTGCTAGGAGATGGTTGAGCTTAGGCCCTAACGTTATTGAAACCGACATTAAGTCCGGAGGGCTGCAGGGTCCCCATGCGGAAAACGAGGCATTGTTCTTCCAGCTTGCATTCAGCTTCACTGGAACATTGCAGCAAGCCAGAGATAGATGTTGGCCAGGGAACAGGGTAGTGTGTTAAAGTGGCAGGCAACTGGAAGCTCACTGTCCTTTTTGTGAGCAGGACGTAGATGTTCTGCGAAGCAGTCACCCAGTCTACGCTTTGTTTCTCCAATGTAGAGGAGACCACATTGTGAGCAGCGAATGCAGTATACTAGATTCTGGGAGGTTCAGGTAAAGTGTTGCTTCATCTGGAAGGTGTGTTTGGGCCCTTGGATACTGGGGACAGAGGAGATAAATGGGCACCTTCGCTGGTTGCAGGGGTAGGTGCCATGGGGCTGTGGGACGTGTTGGGAGTGAAGGAAGAGTGAACCAGGGTGTCCCAGAGGGAACAGTCCCTACAGTAGGCAAACAAGGGAGAGGAGGGGATTATGTTTCTGGTGGTAGCACCTTGCTGGAGGGGACAGAAATGGTGTCTGATAATCTTCTTGATATGGATGCTGGTGGGATGGTAGATATGGACAAGGGGAACCCTATCACTGTTGTGGGAGGGAAGCAAGGGGGTTGAGGGCGGAAGTGCGGGAGGTGGGATGGACCTGGTTGAGGGCCCTGTCAACAATGGAGCTGGGGAATCCTTGGTTGAGGAAGAAGGTGGACATTTCAGAAGCTCTCTTGTCAAACTTGGCCTTATCTGAACAAATGCAATAGAGACAGTGGAACTGAGAGAATGGGATGGAGTTAGGTAGCTGTGGGAGTCAGTGGGTGTATAGTGGATATTAGTGGCCAGTCTATCCTCAGAAATGGAAACAGATGTTGAGGAAGGGAAGGGAGGACTTGGAGATAGTCCAGGTGAAAGTGTGGACAGAGTGGAAATTGGAAGCGACATTGATGAAGTTTTCCAATTCTAAACGAGAGAGGGAAGCAGCACCAATGATGTCATTGATATATCGGAGAAAGAGTTGTGGGTGGGGCCAAAATAGGACTGGAATGAATAATGTTCCACGTATCTATGAAGAGACATGCATAACCGAGGCCTGTTCAGGTACCCATGGCCACCATTCTTACCAAAGAAAATGAAAGGAGTTAAAAGAGAAGCTGTGGAGAATGAGGACAACGTCGGCCAAGTGGTGGTGGGTGGGGATGGTTCAGGTGTTTGCTCCAGGAAGAAGTGGAGAGCACTAAGACCCTCCTGGTGGGGAATGGGCATGTAAAGGGATTGCACGTCAGTGGTGAAGAGGAGGTGGCTAGAACTGGTAAACTGGAAATTTTGAAACAGGCGCAACGCGTCGGAGGAATCACTGATGTACCTGGGCAAGGATTAGACCAAGGGAGAGAAGACTGAGTCAAGCCAGGAAGAGATTAGTTCTGTGGGCAGGAGCAGGCTGAAACAATGGGTCTGCCTGGACAGTCCTGTTTATGGATTTTTGGAAGGAGGTAGAAGTGGAGCTGTGCAGGGCTGGGAGATCATCAGCTTGGAGACAGTCAGGAGGAGATCACCAGATGAAATGAGGTCAGTTACCATAGTTTGTACACTGGCCTGCTGTATCATTGGTGGGTCATGGAGGAGGTATCTGAAAGCTGGCGCTCAGCCTCTGTGATGTAGAGGTCAGTACGCCAGACTCCAACAGAACAACTCGTATCGACAGGCTTAGATCAAACCCTGACTTTGTTATTAAGTACATAGAGTGCAGTCAGTCTGGAGGGAGATAAGTTGGATTTGGTGAAGGGGGGCAGTGGCAGAGAAATTGAGGTGACCAATATCACATTGACCATTCTCAATAAACAAATCAAGTGCTAGCAAAAGGCCAGAGGGAGGAGTCCAGATGGAGCGAGATTGTTGATATTTTAAAGTCCAGCTCATTCACTCTGACCAGACATACAAACCTGTATCTGCTCCTTGAAGTCTTTAGGAATAAGGTCTGAACTTGTCAGTTTTTTAAAAAAAGCTGGAGTTTTCCTATTTAGACCCAGTGCTGACAGACTAATCAATCAATAGCCAATTACAACCATCACCTTCTCTCGGGATTCTCCGTGCTGTGTTATGATTGGGTGCAATCTTCATGTTCCAATCCTTTGAGGATGGAATATTGAGGTGAAGATCGCTAGGTGACTGGAAGTGTAGGAATCACTTGAAAAAAAAACAAGTCTAACATTCTATTCGACTCAACTGTCAAGTGTCTCCTGACCAGATTGTGTTGGATGCACCCTTTTACACTCCAGTAGCTGCTGAATTTAGGAAGTTCCAGTCCTTCATTGTTTGCATCTCATTTTTTTTTAACTTGCTGATATTTTATTTTATTTCTACTTCTCCCCTTTTCCCTCTTTTCCAACCCTTCCCCTTTGTGTCTTTTACTGTTCAAGGCACTGGAGCAAGATTCCAGATGTGTAAGGCTTGTCCCCTTCGTACTGTGTTTTCATAAGTGAACCTACTGGGGTTAATGTGCGTTGGCAGCTGAGTGGCTCAAAGAATCATTCTCACATTAACAGTCAAAGGGATTGTGGTTCTTGACAGGAATTTAGTCAATAATTGAACACTGAGCCCCATTCATTTCTCACTGAATCTCCAGCAAGCAATTCAGAGGAAATGAGTATCATTGGAATTCTTTTTTATGTTTTAGCAGAATGAAAGATCCTCTGAGGGGTTTGCCTCAGGGATCTTCAAAAGAGGGCCTGCAAAAAGGAAGCACAGGAACAGTGACTCTCAATGATATAGAGGATGACAGGGAAAAGGACTCTGAGGCCCCTCCAGAGGTTCCAACAACTGGCAACAGGCGTAATATGTATTCAGATGACCTTCACAGAGCACGAGTTAAGATGATGAAGAAAAAGAGGTAACTACTAAACCAAAGGCAAACTTAGTCTTTTGTTTAGATTCCAGATGATAATTGTCAAATTTAACACAACTGTTTTTTTGTCTCCACTTAGCGGGTGAATGAATTGCTCATGATGCAGCAGATAGATTTGGAAACTCCTAGTGTATGTTGAGTTGGCTGCCCTTGACATTGGGACATTAGCATTAAAGTGTGTGTGTGGTGTGTGTATGTGTGTGTTTGTGTGTGATAGAGAGGAAGGGGTGGAGAGTGGGTGATGCTTCAGTCGGTTGTTTTGCTTCTTCTTTAGTCATCATAACATTATGAACTTGAGTGGTGCGGTGGCAGTGCCCCTTGTTCAACAAGTTCAAGCCTAGCTTGTCCTGGAATTGTGTCATAACATGTCTGAACAAGTTGATTTCAAAATAGTTGTGATAGTAAACATTGTCTGAGGAACAGGACCTTTACCCAACTGTGAAGTTGACCATGTTGAACAGCCTGTTGACGATCTTTCATACAATGAATGCCCAGGAACTCTGGCATGATTCACTTCTTTCAACATTGTTATGGGGTGGGGAAACATTTGTTGGTAAGAACCATTTCAGTCTTTATTGATTCATGCAATATGCGGTGCAAGCTAGAGAATTCTCTAAATATTTCTGGATCGACCCAGGTAAATTTCTCCTCTTGTGTACTATTGAGCACCTGTTAAATCTCTCCTTAAGCTTCCCCACTCGAAGAAGATCAATCACTGAATCCCAACAGTGTGGAAACAGGCCATTCAGGCCTTCGAGTCCACGCTGACTCTTTTTCAAACACTTCCGCCAACTCCAATTAGAGGCCACCACCTGGAACATCTTTGGGGTGTCAGGAAGTGAGTTACTTCTCTCTGACTTGTTCTTTTTGCCACAGTATTTATATGGCTGGTCCAATTTAATTTTTGATCAGTGGTAACCCACAGGATGTTCACTTTCTGTTCAATAAAGTGAGATACCTTTTCGGAGGAAGGGGCGGTATTATTAATAAACAATAGGCTTTGTACCAGTCGTGAGTTTAGTAACGTCTTGAGTATTAACAGATATCTGTGGAAGTGAGATAAAAGTTAAGTGCATCAACTCGCTGCTCCTCATCTCAGAGACTCTCCAAATTTCCCAAAACATTTCTGACAATTGAAACCAGGTCCCTGGTGGTGTAAGGCAGCAGTGCTAACCACTGAGCCACATTGCTGCCCTATTAGTAAGGTTGAGGTATCCAGAGACATATGGCTCTGGTACAGGAAGAGCTGTACTCTTCAGAGAGCAGGTGGCTCAGGGACAAGAGAAGTATGTTGGAAGAGGAAAAGTAACAAATGAAATTAAAAAGAAGGCAAGGACATTGACAGTTGTTATGAGGAAAGGATATTAGCCAATGAGTAACTTATTGGATGGCACAATTCCTGACATAACCAGTCAGTGTTCTTCAAGAAGACATTGCTTGTGAGGTGCTTTGAAATGTGAAGTTTATACATTAAAATATTTTCTTTTAAATTCTTTTCTCATTTGGTTTCTGTTTACATCTTCGTTTGAACTCTGCCTGAATCTGATTACAGCTTTCTATTCACTCTGATACATCTTGGTTATTCTAATGATCCATTGCCCATACAACAAGACATCGCAACAATTGGAAAATATATGAACCAAAAACAGAAATTTCTGAAGAAACTCACCTGGCAGCATCTGTGGAGAGGGAAACAGCATTTCAAGTCCAGTGATCCTTCCTCAGTTCTGATATCTACTCTGTTTCTCTAGCAATTTCTGCTTCTGTTTCAGATCTTCAGTATCTTCAATTCTTTATTTTATAAAATAAATCGTCATTCAATTTATTGGCTGATGAGCGATACTAATCAAAGGGTTTAAAGTGTATAGATTGGCAGAGGACAGAGAAGGTAGAGGAAATAAGAAATTGAACAACGATGAGTTGGAGTGAGACGTTGGACAACAGAACCTTGGATTAAAGAGGAAATGGAAAATAATTGGGAATTTTGTTCAAGGAACTGAACCAGTGGCTTGGGGCTGAAGAGTGACTTTTAAATATGAGACAGGGAGTATAGAAGGGAAAAGAGAGTGAAAACGGAACGAAAGAGAGAAAAGTGATGAAGAAAAGGAGAGAGAAAAAAAGACATGAGTCAAATTGGGTGAGTGAGCAGAGTTACACACCAGAATTCATTCTAGACACAACAGAAACCGTGCTTCAATATGCATCAGTGTTCAGAGTTTTGGACTGTTACATTGCAATGACCAGGTATTTTTTAATTATATACTATTCAAATGAAGATAAAATAAAAAAAAACTCCCCTTCTGCTTCAACAACAGAACAGTAATTGTGTACTAGAACAGAATTTAATCTCTCACCTTCTAGTATCCTTTAGAGGAAAGTAGTTTTAAATTATCCCTCCATTCTCCTGTAGTCACCTTGTCAGATGTTGACTCATTCATCACACACTGGAAATTAAAAGAAAACCTGTTTCTTTATCTAACTTTGTTTCAGTGTCCCTGGAATTATGATACTTGAGGGTGGGAGAGAGATAAAGAAGGCAGTTGTCTTTATTGAACCAAAACTCCTTGTGCATGTGTCTGTCTCGTTGTGTTTTTCCTGTTTCAGATGAATATGGATCAATCTTACAAACTGCAAGCAATCCAGCGGTGAGTATCTGCAACTCTAGCCGGCCTTTACTGTGACACCTTCACTTTGCTCCTTCTTGGAAATGCCTGAGCTCCACAGTTTCAAATTTGGACCCTGCCCTAATAACTAGGACTTTGCTTTCAAAACAGGCTGTGCTTGCTGACACCAAGGGACATTAACATTAGCTGCATCATCTCACATAAACATAGCAACAAATGCCAATTAATGATTACGTGAAATATTGTAAATTATATCAGGCAAGAGAAATAAAGTATTAGAGTTCTATTTTTTTAAAAAATTGGCTTAACATTGTGTGCACGTGCAGTTGGCAATCATCAGTGCAGTGGTGTCAGCAAACATTGTTCAAAAGAGCCCAACTCAATAAATGTCTTGTAGCTCTTTGACAGCTGGTTGGGTAAATGTCTTTGTCAAAACTGAGTGATGTGCATCTGGAAGCTGTTTTGTTTGAATTCAGACCTGTGCTGAATGATAAGGGGAACTGACTAAAGTTGGGTTGGTAGTGTGGTACTGTTTTAGGTGGAGGTGAAAGTTACAGGTAGGGAACAAAGCTTTACAGAAATTAACTAATGAATAAAAGGCTCCTGGTCATATAAAAATAAATGAGATCCCGTAATGTCTTGCCTCATTCAATAGCATTCTCCTTAAAGCAGTAACACAGATGATAGTGACCAATGGAAACAGATATAAGGTAATTGACAAAAAGAACATTAGTGAAATGAGAATTTTTTTTTGGTATAGCCATTCATTTCACTCTGGACTCTACTGTCAGTGGAAGTAGATTCATAGTAAAAAATTTCTGCAATGGAATTTAGCAAATATTAAAAGGGAAAAAGGTTTGGAGGCGATGGAAAAGGAGCAGGGAATCCTTCCAAACAGCCAGTTTAGGCTAAATGACCTGCTCCTCCTGGGCTGCACTTTTTGATGATATCAGATTCCATAAGTACAAATTATACCTCATCAGTGAGCCGAGATGGTAAGTCAATGGAGGATTTTGTCGTGGGGAGGGTCCAGTCAGAGCTGAGTTTGATGCTACTCTCAATTTATCTCCAAGACATTGTTGAGTTCTGAGCTTCTGATCATGAATGAGATTTGTTTGATTCATTTCCTGATTCCTCTAATCTGCACACATCCCCATACCCCTCTTCCCCCAGTTCAAGAGCAGGAAACTGATTGATTACATTCCCTGAAGAAGCATCCTGACCGAAACTTCAATTTTCCTGCTCCTCTGACACTGCCTGGTTTGCTGTGATCCTGCAGCTCCACACTGTGTTGTAATTGATTGTCCTCCTCCCATTTGCCCCCCCCCCCAGGATAAGATCAGTTAACTGAACACAGGCTATGGATTAAATAATGAGTATTGTAGGTCTATATGGGGCAAACACTCAATGTCTCTGCATTAAAAATCCATTGAATGTGATGTGTACCCATTTTAAATGTCTGTTCATTGAATGACATAAGCTGGGTACCACAGAGGTTATGTTGGTGATGTAGTGAGCTGGAGTTGACTTCTGGCTGGGGAGTTCCTGCTCATCCTGGTGGGAAAAATGGGCAGCAAGTGCAATCCTGCTCCAGCCAGCTGCCCTGCAGCCATTAGAGGCATGGTTGGGCATTAAATGACTCAGGGCAAGAATTCATTCTCCTGCTTTTAGTTTGTAAAGTCTTAGTTAAGATGATCCGGTCGTAGGCTAGCAATTGTCTGGTTTAACAAGCACCGTCGAGAGCAGTGGCCACTGTTGAAACTACATCCAATCACCAGCAAAGCCCTGGAGTCAGATGGAAGTTACTAGGAGTTGGAGGGTTGAGGTGGACGGCAGTGAGTGCTTTCTACAGTGTCAGTAGAGAGGACTAAGGATGTGTGGGGGCTATGGTGCACATGCCAGAAATCCCAGGCAAAGGCCAGACCTCTGTGAAGGAGAGGCTGGGGGTTGCGGTGGATGCCAATCTGCAGTTGCTTCACGAAAATGAGTTGTTGAGCAGGCGGAAGCCTTTGGTTGGATACTGAAGGGCCTTTATTGGCTCAAAGTCCGGTGCCTTTCTTGCAACAGGTAAAGTTACTGAGGGTAGCAGATGGGAATTGGGGAAGGTGCCCGAGGCAGTACGTGCAATTTTATGCCCGTCCCCTCCCACTTGCCATCCCACCCCATGGGTCTGTAGGTTTCGGATCAGTAGGTCAGATGTCTAGGATAATAATGCGGAGATTTCAGGTCCAAATCCTTTCAGGCCGCTGAGGAACTTAAATTCAAATAAATAACTTAAATACATCTGGAATGAAAATATGGTATCTGTAATGATGACCATGTAAAATCCATGTAGTTTACATGGTCAATGTGTTATTGACTTTTAACTGCGTTCTGAAGTGGCCACCAGACGACTTGGTTGTTTCAGTAATGTTCTTAAAAGTAATTATGGAAGAGAAAAGATGCTGGGCTTGCCATAGAGACATACAACATTCAATCAAAAACAATTGACTTAGACTTCTTGTCGTTACTGCTAAGTGACTTTTCCCCATTTCATAATAATTCCACAAAAAATAGCAAAACACTGGCTACTGGAGATCTGTAATAAAAACCAAAAGTGCTGGAGAAACTCGGCAGGTCTGTCAGCATCTGTGGAGAGAGGCGGAGTTGAATCCAAATTTGCTGATGACATCAAGCTGGGTGGGACAGTGACCGATGAGGTGGATGCAGAGTGTGACTTGGATAGGCTAAGCAAGTGAGCAAATGCATAGCATATGCAAATATGGAAAAATGTGAGCGTATCAAGCTGGGTATCTGTATGGCTGTAAACTGAGAGAGGAGAATATGCAATGAGACTGGGGTGTCCTTGTACACCAGTCGCTTGAGCTAAGTGTGAGGTACAGCAGGTAGTGAAGAATACAAATAATACGTTAGCCTTCATAGTGAGAAGATTCGAGTACAGGAGCATGGATTTCTTGCTGCAATTATGCAGAGCCTTGGTGAGACCACACCAAGAATATTGATTGCAGTTTTGTTCTCCTCATCCAAGGAAAGATGCGTTTGCTATCGAGATAATGCAATGAAGGTTTATTAGACAGATTCCGGTGATGGCTGGGCTAACAGATGAGGAGAGGTTGAATCATTAGGATTATATTCACTGGAGTTTAGAATAATGATGTGAGATCTCATGGAGACCTATGAAATTCTAACAGGACTTGGCAGGGTGGATGCAAGAATGATGTTGACATGGGGATTCCAGAACCAGGGGGTCACAGTCTAAAGATATGAGATAAACCATTTAAGACTGAGCTAAGGAGAAATTCTTTACTCAGAGAGTGGTGAGCCCATGAAATTCACGACCACAGAGAGCAATTGAGACCAAAATGTATGATTTCAAGAAG
The DNA here is from genome assembly GCF_030684315.1 of Stegostoma tigrinum. Taxonomy (NCBI): domain Eukaryota; kingdom Metazoa; phylum Chordata; class Chondrichthyes; order Orectolobiformes; family Stegostomatidae; genus Stegostoma; species Stegostoma tigrinum. Next base: position 4,348,952 of record NC_081384.1, on the reverse strand, counting down.
GAGTTGGCTGTAGTGTTTGGGCCAAAGGGATCAAAGGATATGGTGGAAAAGGGAGCAAGGTTTTGTGTCGGATGAACAGTTGTGATCATATTGAATCATGGAGCTGACATCTGAGGAGAGGTTGAATAGGTTAGGATTATGTTCACTGGAGTTCAAAAGAATGATGGGAGACCTCATCAAAGCCTATAAAATTCTAACAGGACTTGGCAGGGGTCGAATGACCAACTCCTATTTTCTATGTTTTTATGTTCAAATTGGACTTGAAACATTAAGTCTGCTTTTCTCTCCACAGGTCTTGCCAGACCTGCTGAGCTTTCTCCATGACTTGTTTTTATTTCACAATGATGCTCCATTAACTTGCAAATGTGTCACTAAGCATTATAATGAAGCTATTGTCTCTTTTCAGTTGGAAGAGTGACCAGGTCAGTCTTTCTCCTTTCTCAAAATAGGATGAACCAATAAACTTATTAGAGGTGTATGAAAAGTTGCTTAAATTACAAACTATCCTTTGGAAGTTGTTCTATAAGTTACTCACTTTACTTACAGAAAGATTACATGTTGATGCACTTTCAATATTGAGTTCATGGTTTAAGAGCAGGAAAGAACGTTTCTGCCCCACGAACATTCTTTGCGATAGTGGCTGATCTATATCTTAATTCAGTTCTCTTGCTTTGGCTCTCTATCCTCTAAAACCCTTAACTAGCAATAAACTTAACAGTCTTAGCTTTAAAGATATTAGATATTCTGACTTCTGCTTTTGTTTCTCATAGTTCGTCGTGTGGCCATTCAGTTTGGGTTGAAAGAAGTGGGTGATGACGAGGAATGGACTCTGTTCTGGACTGACTACTCAGTCTCATTGGACAAAGCTATGGAACTAAAACGCTACCAGGTAATTAGCTATCACTGATCAGACTAGGGTAAATAATAATTTTCCCAGTAACTGTATCAACCGGGGAAACCTCTCACGTTTACGTAAGGGGATGATTCAGTTGATAAACAGAACAACTGTATAATTTGAGTTGTCAACTGTCAATCTGCTTTGCTTCTTGAGGCAGAATGTAATGGATCCAAATTTCACTGCAGTGTCTTGAGCACACAATCCAGGTGGACACTCCCAATGATAAAGGCAAGGATTGCGGCACTATTGAAGATGCTGTGTTTAAACTGAGAAGTTAAACCTAGCCCTAGTCGGATGCGTGTAAATTATGTAAGGCACTGTTTAGAGAATATAGGAGCTGTTCTCCCCAGTGTTGTTATGACGAGTTTATCTTCAACCATCATACCACATAAGCAGGTTATATGGTCATGAGAACATTATTGTTTGAGGGATCTTGTTATACATAAGTTGACAGCAGTATTTCCTACATTATAACAGTGATGGATATTCAATTGGACCACTTTGGGATATGTTGTAGCCATAAAAGGTATTACCAAAATACAAATACTTGCCATGGTCTCATGAAAAATCTGGAAGACTCCAATCAGCTGATCTCATCTACCACACCAGTGGCATTAAATTTGCTGCAACATCTTTAGATTGAGGTAAACAGGAGAAAATGAAATATTGACACTTGATTGTAATGGACTGGCTTCTGTTGAAAATATGAGATTGTAAAGCCTCCCATGGTAAATTAATTGCAAGAGATATCGTTGAAGAGTGGAGTCAGGCATGATGTACAAGAGGGCGTCCAGCAGCTCGCATTAGTCAGTGTGTTCAGAAAAGTAAAGGCACAATAAATGACAAGCATTGCTGTACGCCTGTGAACAGGCAATAAGAATTAATTGCATTCTTTTTTCTGCAGAAAATTAATCATTTCCCTGGAATGAATGAGATCTGCAGGAAGGATTTGCTGGCTCGCAACTTAAATAGAATGTTAAAGCTTTACCCAAAGGATTACAACATTTTCCCAAAAACGTGGTGTCTGCCATCTGAGTAAGTTCATTGAAGGTTCAGGGAAGTGAAGCAACTTCACAACACAGTAAGGATAGACTAAAGCCGTACTTACAGGACACAACAAGGAAACAAGCATTGGGGCAACAGATTGGGTTAGAAACTGGACCTATATCTCTGGGAGTTCAAATTCAGATGGAATGATGATCTCCTCAGCCTGTGGTAAAGATCCTGTATATTTAGAGTGTAGTTCATTTTAGAAAGTCTGTAAACAAATATTTGCAATCTTCTTCACAAATACCATTGGGTATTGATGGAACTGCAAATTGCATTATTACATTGGTGCAATCATATTCTATTCCATGCTTGCAACTAAATAACGTGATCCAGAAAACTAGGGGAATTTTACTTACTCCCAGACTAGTTGTCAGGTGTTGCTTGACGGCAGCATTGGGTGCCAGTAGCAGGAAACCTTACATTCCCTCTGGGTATGCTAAGTATCCCTCGTCTTAAAAAGTATGGGAAAGATAGACAATTAAGCCCCATCAATCCACTTCACTTTCACTTCTGGGTACTTCCTACTGAATGACATGAGCTTACAATCCTTTATTAAACACCATAATACCCAAGGTTTGTAAAATATTCCCAGCTCTAGATCTATTCTCGAATCACACTTAGACAGTTCACAAGGCAAGAGAAGTCATCTTACTTGATAAGTAATTCTCTCCTCATCTCTGACCCTGTGTTTCTCCTATTCATGCTGAATTTTCATGCCCTGTGTTGTCGATTCGCCATGCATTGTTTCAGTTGTAAATTAGCTTTAAGTAGTTTGTGAGCATTAGCTGCAAATTCACCTGTATCCCTATAAATGGGCGTAGACTGAAACTGTAAACATTGAGTTAGGAGCTGTATGCTTATAGTTGTTAACTCCAAAAATAACTATTTATAAAATTGCTTCAGTTCTATACTTTACTCGTCTTTTGGAATATAGCAACACCCCGCCTTTAACTTCTCTTTAGTTAAAAACGAATTGCGCCACACACTTCTTAGTCATATAGTCCCATTGCAGTAAAATCAAAACAGCCTCTCTTTCCAATTCATATTTTAACAAGCCCTCAAAATCGTTGACTGTTGGATTTTCCATTCTTCATGATCTGCAGGGATTTGACTCCTTCTCTAAGCCCTCTCTTTCCTCCTTTTAGGCTGCTTCTTAAAACGGGCTCTTTGATTAAACTTTAGTTTGTCATGATATTGCCTTTTGCTGATGTCCAATTTTGTTTGACAAGGCTCTTGCAGAGTACTTTGCAACATTTTATTATGTTATTCTATGTGTGAATTGAAGTTGTTGTTTTAAACTTAAGCTTAGAACAATGCAACCACACTCTCGTTTAACTAACCTTAGCTGCTCACTTCTCATCCCTTGTGATTGAATTTATACCTTCCAGAGATCAGTGGGGTTACTTTGATTTTCAGTAGAGATATAAACTATTTTTCCTTTCAGGTATCAACATTTACAGTTTACAGTCAAATCTTCTGCAAATGTTGAGAGTGTCTCCTAAGACCATCAAAAGAAACAGCAAATGAACTAGTTTACAGCAGTCTATTTGCTTAGCTAATAGCAAAGCAAAAAAAAAACTGTTCACCAACAGATGTCCAATATCTGTTTTTTAACCCCAGCAGAATGCAGTATGACAAGCACCAGAAGGTGAAACAACAGTCCTGAAGTATTGGCAAACAAATAGAGTTGGGAGGGGTTATCTTGCATAGATTCCTTTCTTGTTACATAGAATGTTAGAAAATACAATTATCTGCAACAGATCTCTCTGGGCATAATTAGGACTTAGCTGACATCCACTTGAATCCTACCAAACCCTCCAGTGATGAAAATGGTCATCTTCTCACCAACAACAAACAATAACAAAAAATCTATGGTGCAGGAGACTATTTGGCTCATTGTGTCTTCAGTAACAAGAGAAGAACCATCCAGCCTAATCCTACTTTGGGTCATTGCTGATGGTTTTAAAGGATGTGGCACTTACAGTGCCAAGCCAAGTATTTGTAAGTGCAGTGAAGGCTTCTACTGTGGCTACCATGTCAGACAGTGAGTTTCAAACCATCATCATTAACCTGCAAAAAAAATCCAGGCTGACAATTCCAGTGCTGAGCTGAAATGGTGCTGCATTGTCAGAACTTCCATCTCTCATGTCACTTTAATTTGAGGCCCTGTTTTCTCAAATGAGCTTAGAGATCCCACAGATACTTTTCTTTATTTCAAAATACACTTGATTCGTAAAAAGTATCTTTTTGTGTATATAATATATACACACACATACAGAGTCATGAATGAAGTTTGGTTCCATATAGTACTGTATCAAGAATATACGCGGATGTTGGAGTTTGACACTGTCCAAACAAACCAAAGGCATCTTTTACTTGAACCAGACTATGTTTGCATGTATTTGAGGCATCGGGATGGTCCAATAACTGAATGGACCCCCTACAGATACTAATGTGAACAAGAGTGCTGAAGTAATTATCGTTTGATGAGAGTTCCATCATTTCCTTGCTTTGCACAGCTTACCTCCATATTTCCTATATGAATAACAGTGACAACGATCTACAGTGCGTGAGAGATAATGGGAACTGCAGATGCTGGAGATTCCAAGATAATAAAATGTGAGGCTGGATGAACACAGCAGGCCAAGCAGCATCTCAGGAGCACAAAAGCTGACGTTTCGGGCCTAGACCCTTCATCAGAGAGGGGGATGGGGGGAGGGAACTGGAATAAATAGGGAGAGAGGGGGAGGCGGACCGAAGATGGAGAGTAAAGAAGATAGGTGGAGAGGGTGTAGGTGGGGAGGTAGGGAGGGGATAGGTCAGTCCAGGGAAGACGGACAGGTCAAGGAGGTGGGATGAGGTTAGTAGGTAGCTGGGGGTGCGGCTTGGGGTGGGAGGAAGGGATGGGTGAGAGGAAGAACCGGTTAGGGAGGCAGAGACAGGTTGGACTGGTTTTGGGATGCAGTGGGTGGGGGGGAAGAGCTGGGCTGGTTGTGTGGTGCAGTGGGGGGAGGGGATGAACTGGGCTGGTTGAGGGATGCAGTGGGGGAAGGGGAGATTTTGAAACTGGTGAAGTCCACATTGATACCATATGGCTGCAGGGTTCCCAGGCGGAATATGAGTTGCTGTTCCTGCAACCTTCGGGTGGCATCATGGTGGCAGTGCAGGAGGCCCATGATGGACATGTCATCAAGAGAATGGGAGGGGGAGTGGAAATGGTTTGCGACTGGGAGGTGCAGTTGTTTGTTGCGAACTGAGCGGAGGTGTTCTGCAAAGCGGTCCCCAAGCCTCCGCTTGGTTTCCCCAATGTAGAGAAAGCCGCACCGGGTACAGTGGATGCAGTATACCACATTGGCAGATGTGCAGGTGAACCTCTGCTTAATGTGGAATGTCATCTTGGGGCCTGGGATGGGGGTGAGGGAGGAGGTGTGGGGACAAGTGTAGCATTTCCTGCGGTTGCAGGGGAAGGTGCCGGGTGTGGTGGGGTTGGAGGGCAGTGTGGAGCGAACAAGGGAGTCACGGAGAGAGTGGTCTCTCCGGAAAGCAGACAGGGGTGGGGATGGAAAAATGTCTTGGGTGGTGGAGTCGGATTGTAAATGGCGGAAGTGTCGGAGGATAATGCGTTGTATCCGGAGGTTGGTAGGGTGGTGTGTGAGAACGAGGGGGATCCTCTTGGGGCGGTTGTGGCGGGGGCGGGGTGTGAGGGATGTGTCGCGGGAAATGCGGGAGACGCGGTCAAGGGCGTTCTCAATCACCGTGGGGGGGAAGTTGCGGTCCTTAAAGAACTTGGACATCTGGGATGTGCGGGAGTGGAATGTCTTATCGTGGGAGCAGATGCGGCGGAGGCGGAGGAATTGGGAATAGGGGATGGAATTTTTGCAGGAGGGTGGGTGGGAGGAGGTGTATTCTAGGTAGCTGTGGGAGTCGGTGGGCTTGTAATGGACATCAGTTACAAGCTGGTTGCCTGAGATGGAGACTGAGAGCACCTCTGAGAGCATCTGCTCCCACGATAAGACATTCCACTCCCGCACATCCCAGATGTCCAAGTTCTTTAAGGACCGCAACTTCCCCCCCACGGTGATTGAGAACGCCCTTGACCGCGTCTCCCGCATTTCCCGCGACACATCCCTCACACCCCGCCCCCGCCACAACCGCCCCAAGAGGATCCCCCTCGTTCTCACACACCACCCTACCAACCTCCGGATACAACGCATTATCCTCCGACACTTCCGCCATTTACAATCCGACCCCACCACCCAAGACATTTTTCCATCCCCACCCCTGTCTGCTTTCCGGAGAGACCACTCTCTCCGTGACTCCCTTGTTCGCTCCACACTGCCCTCCAACCCCACCACACCCGGCACCTTCCCCTGCAACCGCAGGAAATGCTACACTTGTCCCCACACCTCCTCCCTCACCCCCATCCCAGGCCCCAAGATGACATTCCACATTAAGCAGAGGTTCACCTGCACATCTGCCAATGTGGTATACTGCATCCACTGTACCCGGTGCGGCTTTCTCTACATTGGGGAAACCAAGCGGAGGCTTGGGGACCGCTTTGCAGAACACCTCCGCTCAGTTCGCAACAAACAACTGCACCTCCCAGTCGCAAACCATTTCCACTCCCCCTCCCATTCTCTTGATGACATGTCCATCATGGGCCTCCTGCACTGCCACCATGATGCCACCCGAAGGTTGCAGGAACAGCAACTCATATTCCGCCTGGGAACCCTGCAGCCATATGGTATCAATGTGGACTTCACCAGTTTCAAAATCTCCCCTTCCCCCACTGCATCCCTCAACCAGCCCAGTTCATCCCCTCCCCCCACTGCACCACACAACCAGCCCAGCTCTTCCCCCCCACCCACTGCATCCCAAAACCAGTCCAACCTGTCTCTGCCTCCCTAACCGGTTCTTCCTCTCACCCATCCCTTCCTCCCACCCCAAGCCGCACCCCCAGCTACCTACTAACCTCATCCCACCTCCTTGACCTGTCCGTCTTCCCTGGACTGACCTATCCCCTCCCTACCTCCCCACCTACACCCTCTCCACCTATCTTCTTTACTCTCCATCTTCGGTCCGCCTCCCCCTCTCTCCCTATTTATTCCAGTTCCCTCCCCCCATCCCCCTCTCTGATGAAGGGTCTAGGCCCGAAACGTCAGCTTTTGTGCTCCTGAGATGCTGCTTGGCCTGCTGTGTTCATCCAGCCTCACATTTTATTATCTACAGTGCGTGATTGGCTGTCAAGTGTTTTTGGATATCCTAAGTTTGGAAAACACATTGTAGAGATGCGATATTTTTTATTTGTGTTGTTCTCCATTTCATCTGAACATGCTTCTTTCCACAGTTATCATGAGTTTATGGCCTATAGCAGAGCAAGGAAATCGAAGACCTTCATTTGCAAACCAGATTCTGAATGTCAGGGGCGTGGGATTTTCTTAACCAGAAATACGAGTGAAGTTAAACCAGGGGAAGACATGGTTTGCCAGGTTTACATTCCAAAGGTATCTTGCTATGCACACCACTAGTTCCCATTACATTTGCGTCAATCTACAAACATTCATAAAGGACAATTGTTAACTGAATGGCATTGATTATATTTAATTATTCTTCCATTGGATGCTGGTGTCACTGGCAAGGTCAAGGTTTGTTACCCACCTGTAATTGCCCTTGAACTGAGTGTCTTGCCACGCCATTTGAGAGGGCAGTTAAAAGTCAACCACATCTTCTGTGAGTCTTGAGTCAAATGTGGGCCAGACTGGGTGACAATATTATCCTGAAAGCTTTATACTATTAAAGGAGATGAGCTTTTGCAGCAATCAATGAAGACTAAGGCATTTATGATCACTGAGAACAGCTCTTGATTTATTAGCTGAATTTCTATTTTTTTCTCCAGCTACTGCATTGAGATTTGAACCTGTTCTCAGTGCCTTTGCCTGGGCCTCTGAATATGAATGCAGTGACATCACCATGATACCACCATGTCCCATATTGACGGAAGAACACTATAAATTTGTTTTCAAAGAGTTGAAAAAGTCTTGGTTGGGGACTTTAATGGCTTAGCACTATTATTGACTGAATCCTAAAGGACTTAGCTGCCAGACTGTCTCTGAGAGAGATGGAAAGGGCACAGATGTATAAAAATCTATTTGACCTTCACCTCATCGCCATATCTATTTCAGATGCTTCTGTCCATGACCAAATCAGTAAGACTGACCACTTCACAGTTCTTGTGAAGACAAAATCCCAGCTTCACATTGAAGGTACCCTCCTTCATGTTGTGGCCCACTAATACTGCGCAAGATGAGATAAATTTCAAGCAGATTTAATAATTTAAACTGGTCATCCATGAAGGACAGCAGCAGAATTCTATTCAAACAGAATCTGTAATTTCATGGTCTGGCATACCGTCCCCCCACCCGTTACTGGTGTTCAAGGCTAGTTCAAAGAACTCCTATCAATTGACTTTCAATCATCAGTAAATGATGGAAAAAGTCATCACCAGCAGCACTCGCTTAGCAATAACCTGCTCACTGAAATTTAATTTGGGTTTCTCCAGGGCCATTTATCTCCTGACCTCATTACAGAATTGGCTCAAACATGGGTAAAAAGAGGTGAAATTCAGAAGGAAGGTGAGAGTGATTGTCTGCTTGCTGAAATCATGCCTAACTCAAAGGAAGGCAGTTATTGTTAGAGGCCAAGCATAACTGTCCCTGCCTATCACTGTAGTAATTCTTCAGGGCCAATTTAGATACTTTCCATCAAACTTCTGACATACCTCTGAAGCAGGCAGGTCTTGAGCCTGGACCTTCTGGGCCAGAGGTAGTGATTCTACCATTGTGCCACAAGAGCCCACTCAGGATCAGGCTAGTGTACTTTGCTCAACCATCTTCAGCTGCTTCATCATTAACCTTTCCTTCATCATAAGGCCAGAACAGGGAATGTTCGTCAATGATTACATACTGTTCAGCTCAATTTGTGACTCCTCTGATAGTGAAGCAGCCCATGTCCAAATGCAGCAAGACTTGGACAACATCTAATGGTGAAATTAGATCTGATTTGGCAGTAATTTTAAAACTAAAACACATTAACAAATCTAGGAAATGATGTCATTGAATTCAAATCAGAATGGCTCATCCTGTGTGGTTGAATAGCCAGTCTCTGTTTGGTGCCCAGGCCTCATGCCTGAAGGGGTAGCATCCCTTTGTGACATATCCCCGTGCACTCAGTGCATGCCCGTAAGAGGACAAGAGCAGGAAGGAAGATAGGTTATTGACATTAGCGTGGCTGACACTGTCTCGTATGTTAATGGATTGAATCTTAGTTTAACTGTTCATCCTGTGACACTTAAGGGACGCCTGTTGTCTCTTACTTCTAAAATAACCAGTAGCTAAGTGAACCTGGGAGTCTCCTGTCCCCTTTTTTTGGTGGCCATATGCACTATGCCCATTGGATCCCTTGCAGGAGGGGGTGAATTATGATCATCAGCCACACACAATCTTCCACCACCATCAACCACATTCCATCTCTCCCAAGCAGTTCCATGGTTAAAGTGTTCTTTGTCTTACTTTATAAGTGTTTATCACTTTGGCACAATGCAGATATAGTAGCCAATGTTCTCTGTAATATGCAAACATGTGTCCCAGCTCTGCATTAGTCTGGAATGTCCAGTGGCGGTTCAACAGAGCAATTGTGTGCATTAGATAAAAATGAGAAGGAATATTGACCACGTGTTCATTGCTTTTAAAAAGCCAAGAGTAATGGTTTAGTTGTTACTGTACACTGTCTACTTCCTATGCAGCCATTCATCTTGGATGGGTTCAAGTTTGACCTCAGACTCTATGTCTTAATTACTTCCTGTGACCCCCTCCGGATATATTTCTACGATGAGGGCTTGATCCGTTTTGCCACCACAAAGTATTCTGAACCTACAGACAGGAACGTAGTAAGTAAATCTGTTGGTTTATTGCTTAAAGGTACAAGGCATCGAAGTGGAGTTAGCTTGCTTTAAAATAGCTGTAGTTGGTCATTTTCCCAAGGGGATGATTTTAAATAAATTTGTCATGCAGCAAACTCAGGAGCTCTGGTGATATATTGACTTTTTCCCTCCAATTTGGCTAAGAAACAGCAAATAGGAACAGGAGTAGGCCATTTGACCCATCAAGTCAGCTCCATCATTCAAAATGATCATAGATGATCCTTTATCTCAACACTATATTCCTACTCTCTCCCCACTCTTTAAGTACACAATAGCCAAGAGAAGTGTATCTATTTGTTAACTATATAAGTGATGTCAACATTTTCACTGCCATCTAAGAAATCTCAGTCCAAAATGGCCTGCTGTGTACACTAAGCCTCTGGCTTCTTATTCTGGAACCCCAAGCAAGGGGAAACAATATCCCTAATTCCAGTCTGTCTAGCGCTGTTAAAATTTTGATTCATTTATTACTGTCACATGTACTGAGGTACAGTGAAAAATGTTATCCTGCGTGCTTTATAGGCAGATCATACTATACAAGTGCATCAGGGTAACAACAGAGTACAGGATACAATTTTACAGCTGCTGAGGACATGTAAGAGGTCTGTTCAAAATCTTGGGATCTATTCTCATTGTTGTTAACTCCTGTGAATAATGTCCCTGTTGACCTAATGTCACTTCAGATGATAAACTACCCTCCCAAAAATCAGTCTGCCAGCCTTTGCTGCACTCCCTCTCAGGGAAGTATATTGTTTCTTCAGTTAGGTGACCAAAACTACGAGCAATACTCAAAGGTGACCAAGATAATAAAATGTGAGGCTGGATGAACACAGCAGGCCAAGCAGCATCTCAGGAGCACAAAAGCTGACGTTTCGGGCCTAGACCCTCTAGGCCCGAAACGTCAGCTTTTGTGCTCCTGAGATGCTGCTTGACCTGATGTGTTCATCCAGCCTCACATTTTATTATCTTGGAATTCTCCAGCATCTGCAGTTCCCATTATCACTCAAAGGTGACCAACTTCCTTACTCCTGCACTCAACCCTCTTGCGATTAAGTCCAATCTACCATTTGCCTTCCTAATTGCTTGCTGGACCTGCACGCTTCCTTTCAGTGACTGGTGTCCGCAGAAACCCAGGATGCTCTTTGGACATCAACATTTTCTGATCTATAACCATTTAATAATAATCTGTCATTCTGTTTTTCCAAGTGAAATGGGCAATTTCTCACTTCACCACGTTATGCTGCATCTACCTTATGTTTGCTCACTCATTCAACTTTCTAAAAGGAATTGGAATTTCTTTACATCACGTTTTATCACTCTCAATCTCACCTCTTTTTGCGTCATCACCAAGCTTGGAAATATTACATTAAATGCCTTCATCCAAATCTTTGATGTATATTGTGAAAAGCTGGGGCCCAAGTACCAATCCTTTCTGTACCTTGGTAGTCACTACCTTCCGCTCCAAAAATGATCCATTTATTCCTACTCTCTGTTTCCCATCTGCTAACCGGTTCTCAATCCATTCTAGCATATTACTGCTAGTCTCATGTGCTACGATTTTGCAAAATAATCTCTTTTATGTTGGTATTTAATTAAATGATATCTGAAAATTCAAATACACCACAACAGCTGGCTCTCCCTGATCTACTCTAGTAGTGATATCCTTAAAAAGTTACAGAAATTTGTAAAACATGCTTCCCCATTCATCAGTTCATTTTGACTTTGTATAATCTGATTGATATTTTCTAAATGTCTTGCTGTTGCATCCTTTAATTTAGACTTTAATAATTCCTGGTTTTCCCCCGTTCTTATTTAAATAGTGGTGTTATTTTTCTGCACTTAACTCTGCCAAGACTTTTCCAGAATCTGTAATACAGAGTTTTGGAAAATGACAACCAACACTTCCTTTATTTCTATAACTACCCTTTTACCACAATTTGTGGATTGCCAGGCCCAGGGGAGGCAAAGGACTAATGGTATTATCGTTGGATTGTTAATCCAGAAACCAGATAACGTTCTGGGGACTGGCTTTCGAATCTTGCCACGGCAGATGGTGGAATTTCATTTCAATAAATATCAGGAATGAGGAGTCTAATGATGACTATGAATCAATTGCAGATTGTTGGAAAAATCCATCTGGTTTTACTAGTGTCCTTTAGGGAAGGAAACTGCCATCCTTACCTGGTCTGGTCTATATGTGACTCCAGATCCACAGCAAAGTGTTTGACTCTTAACTGCCCTCTGGGCAATTAGGGCTGGGCAATAAATGCTGCCCAGCCAGCGACACCCTCATCCTGTGAATGAATAAAGGAGAAAAAAGGGGATTCAGCAGCTTTCAATCCCATTTCATTTCTCCAGCACTGTTTGTTTTGACTAATACAAACGGCCTTGATTCCTTGTTTTCAATGCCTTTGCTTCTGGGAAATCATTTATGTCTTCATTGTGTGAAGATAAAATGAAAGTATTTGTATAATTGCTCTAGAGATAGTAGGGACTGCAGATGCTGGAGCATCTGAGATAACAAGGTGTAGAGCTGGATGAGCACAGCAGGCAAAGCAGCCTCAGTCAGTTGGAAAGCTGACGTTTTGGGCCTAGACCCTTCTTGCTGAAGAAGGGTCTAGGCCCAAAACATCAGCTTTCCTGCTCCTCTGATGCTGCTTGGCCTGCTGTGCTCATCCAGCTCTATACCTTGTTATCTCTGTATAAGGACAACGGGAACCCTATTCTTGTTCTCAGAAGGCGGGGAAAGGGTGAGGGCAGAAGTGTGCGAGACGGGTCGGACACAGATAATGGCCATTGTGGTAGGGGTGGGGAGAATCCTTGATTGAGAAAATAGTGACATCATCAGAACAGATGTAACAGGCAGAAAAACTCAGAGAATGGAATGGAAGCCTCGCAGGAAGCAGAGTGCAAGGAGGCTTATATGAGGTAACTGTTGGAGTTGCTAGGCTTGTTATGGATATTGGATTGAAGTACTGTCTGTTTTAGCCTTAAATATTCCTAATAACCAAGCTTTGACAGTCCTTTGGTAAAGATTCAGTATTCTCTCAGAGAAGAAATTTCTTTATATCTGTGTCTTAAATGGGTGAAGTCTTGTTCTCAGATTATATCCTCTGGTCCTGAATGCTCCAAAAAGGGGAAATAATATCTCCACATCTACCCTGTCAACTTCTTTAAGAATCTTTATACATTTCAATAAAGTTTCCCCTCGTTCTAAGTGCCAGTGAGTATGGGCTCAACCTACTTAACCTTTCCTCATAAGAAAATCCCTCAAAATCTGGGATCAACTTGGTAACCCTACCATTACTGCCTCTAATGCTAGTCCATCTTTCTCTCGGTAAGGAGACCAAAGCTGTTCGCAGTATTCTAAGTTATCAGTTTCAGATATGAGGCCTACGTTTGTCTGTTAATTTTTTTTCCCATTGCATGTACCTGTAGAACCTCTTACAGTCCACTTTTATGTTCATTACAAGTATCTCTCATTCTGTTTTTCCCTCCTTAATTAACCTCTCACTCTTCCTTTTGTTGAATTCTAAACTGCCCCCAGTTCTCAGGCTTGTAACATTTTTTAATACCAATTTGGTGACTCCTCTTTGGGTCTAATATGACCCATTTTTTTTTGTCTTGGTTGGGCCACTTTTCCTGCTGTGTCCTTTAACCCGAAAGGATTGTGTGATTGTTGCAATGCATCCATTGACTTCTTCATTGCCACCACTCCAGGCTCATCTCCGGGATAGATGTGGATCTCTTAGACTCTGCTGGGGAAAAAAATGCTGGCACATTCAAATAATTTTTTAAAATGAACTTTCCTTGAATATGTTTGTTTGGGGGTAGTCAAAATTTTCAAATTGGGCAGAAATACTGTGTAACTAGACAGTACAGTCATCCTGATGAAAGCTCCAAGGTTGTTATCAGCTAGTGTGGGCAACTGAGCAGCCTGCCCAATGTTTGTCTTCCATGAATTCAATGGATAGCGAGATTGCAGAGGGGATAAAACCAGCATTGCATGCATTCCATCATCTTTCTGATGGGTGGGCTAGGCTGAAACAGTCTCATTAATATCCAATTAACTCCATCTTTCATTTGGACTTTTGAAAGATGGGAACAAAAGAAATGGCTTTTTCTGTGGTGGGGAGAATTACGAAACAAAAAGTCAGCCAGAATTGTGGATTAGTGTCTCTGATTCAACATTCCCATTCTACTGTGCTGATATGTTGTGTGAGAACATGAATATGCTGGGCCATGATTCACCTCATGGAAAATCAACCTGTCACTATTCTCAGATGGTTGAATTCCCAGTTGGATGACATAGTCATTGGTGTCCTGGCCCATTGGAAGTGCACTACTTTTGCAGTGTTTTTGATGTCAACTATGACTCTGATAATGAGTAGCACACTTGCTCAAGAGGTCCAGCCTTCAAGGTACAATCTCAAAGTTTTGCCATGATTGAGGTTGACGTTTCCAGCGTAGTACTGAGGGGCTGCTACACTGTTGGAAGCTTGTAAGAACCTGCCTGATCCTTTAGTAGACATTAAAGAATCCCAAAACACTATTTAAAGTAAAGCATGGGTGCTCTTCCTGGTACACTGATCTATATTACCCCTTAAACTATGTTGCTAAAACAGATTACCCAACCTTTATCTCATTTCTCCTAATGGGAGCTTGCTGTGCTAAAATTCGATGTTGCATTCCCCTTACTTAGAGAATTGACTTCACATAGTACATGATCAGTATTAAAGTGCTTTGAGATGTGCTGAGATCACATAAGGGGCTACACAAACATAAGCCTGATCTTTATTTCTATTTTTTCTGTTGATTATTCCCTAGCTATATGTACCCAGTTAGCGGAAACTCTGTTTGCCCCTCTGCTCATAGTGAAACTGTCATGAATGAGTTAATAGCAATTGCATGGCTGGACTCCAGTGTAGCAGCTTGTTGAATATTGGCTGCAATTTGACATTCCTATTGATGCTGACGACCCTGTGCTTCCAATCTTTATAGGAGGACATCTGTATGCACCTCACCAACTACTCTATCAACAAGCACAGCAAGAACTTCGTCCGGGATGAAAACAAAGGTAGTAAAAGGTGAGACAACACAATAGCAAAGTAAATATTTGTGGCTTTCTCACAGGGTAGAATGGCCCTGGCCTTTGTAAAAGCACAGTAGGTGTGGATGGTGATCAATGCAGCAGGAGAGATAGTGCAGCCCTTATTCCATTATCACAGTAGCTCATTACCTCCTCCTGTTCCCCCTCTTTTTTTAAGACATTTTATTCTTTTCCCCTTTTTAGGTCTGTCTTTGCCACTAGCCATCCCCAAGCCAAGATGGCTATCAGGCAACTGGCTTCCAGGCCTCTGTCCAGCTGGCTGTGAGGAGGTCTATACAACCTGAGGTGAGTTGCCCATTCGATTTTTAATGTTTATGCCACCACTCCCCCACCCTGCCCGCACTCCCTACTCTGCCTGTGGGAGGTGCTTGGCCTCTGCTCAGCCCTAAAAATCATGGCTAGAAGCATGAGATTTTGGTGCAGGGGTAGTTATGAATGTTGAGCCCCTCACACTGTACCCTGGCCAACTCCAAACCTTTGAACCCACCTCCAACTAAAGCCTCAGCAACCCTAAAGGGTTTTCATGACCTACATCCTCTCCATGTTTAATTTTCACCTATTTCAGCCCAGACTAGGATCAATCCCGAATGAAATTTAAGATACTTTCTGAGCAGCGCAAAAGACAAAGTGCTTCATTTGGAGAAGGGGCTGGTGTTTCACAATTCCTGTGATGTGCTCTGTCTTGCAGCTCTGATGGAAATCAATGGATTGAGCATTCCAGTAAATGAAGTTTGAATAGCAGATAGTCTTAGATCCATCAGAGTGGCAGTCTGATATTCAACTTGAATTATTTCATTCAGATATTTCACAAAAACATTCATAAACTGCAGCAGTTCAAGAAGACAGCATACCACCACCACCTACTCAAGGGCAGTTAAGGATGGGTAGTAAGTGCTCACTCCCATAAATGTATAATTAAAAAAAAACATTGATTGGAAATTCAGTTATGTGCAGAAGTTGAGAGATGGAGCCAAGTTTGATATGGACTTGGGTGTTTAGGCTTTAGCCTCCTGATGCTATGGTTGCCATAACCCGTTCCTTCGTCTGCTTGATATAAAATGAGGCACCAACTCAAATAGTGAGTCAATGCAAACGTTCCAAATGTGGTTGATTGTCAGAAATAAGTCTGTCTGCCTTGGAAGGAAATGTTCTGCTTTACTGATAGTTAATGCTCAAATACCGACTGACACTCCAGCTGAAGAAGCTGAAGCTGGTGAGAAGCCTACTGATCCAGAGGTGGCAGTATGGAGGCCTCATCCATTTTAACTCATTGACAAGTTGCTGGCCAATTCCTTGATCAAAACTGCGAGGAGGTTATCAGTAAGCAGCTGTCTGGCCATTGTCATCAGTTTGCAGGAGACTGCCGTCTGGGGACCACAGTGAAAAGTCATCGACACAATAGTGTTATTATGCAGTCTGCAAGACCCAAAGATTGATCTGTCATTATTGCTGCAAGAAAACCCAGGGCGAAAAATCATTTGAAGTGTTAATTTCTTTTTCATTGGATATTTTCATATATCAGTTATAAAATTTTGAAAGTAAAGAAAGCTGTCATTTGGCAGTCAGAAGTCATCCATTTGGGTACCAGAGAGTTTGTTGGATTCCTGATTGGCTGTGGGAAGCTGTTGCCTCACAGGGATGGACACATTGAGCCAATGTGGGAGCAGTGAGGCTGTGAGCATTGTTGAAAGCAGTGAAACTTCAAGGGACACAACTAGCTCAAGTTGGTGACCCAGTGGCCTTGTGGTATGCCCTCAAGGGGGCAGGACAGACATTGCAGCTGGGAGAAGAGGACGGGAGATATGAAGGGGGTGTAGGCTTTTCACACAGGAGCCAAAGGGGAGCTCCTGATCCACAAAGGAATTTGAGGAAGAAAACAAAATGATATTTACTTTTCTGGGTTCTTTCTGAATTTAGAACCTACTCCCAAAAACTGTGACTTGATAGGAACAATGCCACTGTTTTTTGCTCCAGCCTCCAGTTACTATTGCAGATGAGCCTCAATAATTTATAATCTGTATGTTTAAAAAATCTTCAGTTTAAAATGTTCCCCCTCTGGGCTTTCACACAAATTATGGGCCATGCAAAGAGAGCTACTAGTGCCCATATTTGAGCAAGGATTTGGAAGAGAGAGAAAAAAATGATAAGCATTGATAACTGCTTTGTTGGTTGCCTGTTATTATTGCAAAGTACTATTGATGCTGGCAATCTGTAATAAAAATCAAATTTGTTGGAGAAACTCGGTATGTTGGCAGCATCGGTGGAGAGAGAAACAGACTTAAGTTTGAGTCCAATACAACTTTTCTTCACAATTGAGCAAGGAGAAAAGGGGAAAAAAGTGACTGCCTCTTTTATCAATTCGTTCTATTATTATGCATTGTAGTAGTGTTTTAAATGATGCTAGAAGTTAGATAAGGCCATTTGACAGATAAATGATTTAGGGAAGTTGGAAGCTGACTAGTCTGTGATATCTTTTTTTCCAGAAAGCTATCTTTCTTTAACAAGTACATGGAGAACAATGCCTATGACTTGGAGAGGCTGTGGAGCAGCATTGAAGATGTGATCATCAAAACTATCCTGGCTGCATATCCGGTTCTGAAACACAACTACCTCACGTGCTTCCCGAACCATATTTCTGGCAGTGCTTGCTTTGAGATCCTTGGCTTTGATATCCTTCTGGACCAATCTTTGAAACCTTGGTTGCTGGAGGTACAGAGATCTTTATGATAATTATATATACTCTAGGTAGATATTTCACCAGTATGCAGATAAGGTAGAGTTGTAAGGCAGAGAAGGATGTATTTAGCCAGTTATGCCTGTACCAGCTTTTCGTAAGAATAATCCATTTTTTTTCTTTACTAACATTTTACCAGTGCCTAGAAAATTTTCTCTCAATATTTTTTGAAGCTAATGTTGAATTTGCTTCAAAAACAGAACTTGCTAGAAAAACTCCAAGTGTGGCAGCATCTGTGGAGAGAAAGCCGAGTTAGTGTTTTGGGTCCAGTGATTTTTCTTCAGAACACTTTGTGTTTTGTTGGATTGAATTTCCTTCCATTGCCTATCTAGTCAGCTCATCTCAACTCATTTGATTTTAAAATATACTTCCTCAGATCTGCCCTCTGACTCTTTTGCCAGTTGCCTTAAACCTGACTTCGCTGTGTCATTATCTACTTGTGTTTCTAGGTGTGAGTGACAACTCACTAGAGCCAGTGTCCCTTTAACAGTCAATTACTTTTGGCAGGATATGCACCTTACTAGCTGTTATTCTCTTATTTATTCCTGAGCAAATTTTATTGCGCCTATTACAGGTTAACCATTCTCCAAGTTTTACCACTGACTCCAAACTTGACCAAGAAGTGAAAGATAACCTTCTTTACGATACTTTTTGTATGATAAATCTCGGTGCTTGTGACCGGCGGAAAGTTCTAGAAGAAGAGAGGCGTCGAACAAATGAGCGACTCCTTCATATCTACAAATCCCGTGAGGACAGGTAACATTGTGTTGGAGACAGCGTGAAAAATTTCAATTAACAAATAGAAATATAGAAACAGGAGTAGGCCCTTTAGTCTGTTCGGCCATTCAAAGACACTATGGCTGATCTGTGATCTAAGTCCATTCACCTGCCTTTGCCCTGTATCACTAAGTAACTCAAATTAATAAAATGCTAATAATTTAGATCTGTTGTCAGTTTTGAATATTAAAATTAATTGCACTTGTGGCCAAGTTCCAAAACCTTATGTTTTTCATGTAGAAATATTTTCAAATTTCATTGCTGAAACATCTGGCTGTAGTTTTTAGGCTAAGTCTCTTCCCCCAGATTCTTCAACCAGCAGAATAGTTCCTATTTAGCTACTCTATCAACTCCCTTAATCTTTGTATCATAAAGATTTTGATCAAATCATCCCCATTACCTTCAAAATTGCAATGATTACAGTTGTGCAATCTCCCTTTGTGATGTAATCCCTGGAATTCAGGTGTTGTTCTGCTAAATCTATTGAGGCAAATGCACCCTGTTGAAAATGATACCCAGAACTGAGTGCTATTCGTTGGATGCAGTTTAACTGGGGCTTTATGTATATAGTGGTTGTGAGTGTGAGGGTCACGTAGCTGGAATTCTGAGACTATCTGATGACACCTCCCAGAATGCATCTCACCCAATTTGGAGGTCAAAACCCGGCTCATTATCTGTCTAAAGTAACAGGAAAGCTGACGTTTCGGGACTAGACTCTAGACCCGAAATGCCAGGTCTCCTGATCCTATGATGCTGCTTGGCGTGCTGTGTTCATCCAGCTCTACACCTTGTTATCTCAGATTCTCCAGCATCGACAGCTCCTACTATCTCATTATCTGTCTGTTGGTTTGATGGAATTCAGTGATTTGTACTTTTGGCCCTCTGCTTTCTGTGAGCTTTACACCTCACACCAGGAGACAAATTTAAGAACAAAAGGCACATCCTTAATGTCAGACCTAGGCTGAAACAAATTTAGGAAACATTTTTATTGCACAGCTCATGATCAAAAGTGCAGAACTCTCTCCCACACAAAGCTACAAATGCTGGACTCTTCAAGACCGATCTATTTATTTGGATAGTATATCAAGGGATATGCAGTAAAGGTGCATACATATAAGATTGATATGCAGACTGACCGCCATCTAAATGAATTGTGGAACAGGTCATAAGCTCTAAAACTGAAATTGCTGGAAAATCTCATCAGACTTGGCAGCATGTGTGGAGAGAAAGCAGAGTTAACATTTCAGGCCCAGTGACTTTTCTTCAGAACCGATTGTAGTTAGGAAAAGGTCGATATGTGTACTAAAGGAGAGGGTGGGGTGATACGGGCAAGAGTAAACAATAGGTGGAGATGGAGCCCAGAGAGAGAGAAAAACAGTTGGGTAGATAAGGGAATGGGTAAAGGTCAGCCTGGGAGAATGAATAGCTGCTAATGGAGTGGGTTAATAGCTGACAGTGGATTGTTTATGGTAGCAGTCCGTGTGATGACAGGGCTTGGTATATGGGAGTTGAGGTAAGGAGATGGGAGAAGATGCTCAGGCCCTAAAATTATTGAACTTGATATTGAGTCTAGAAGATTGCAGAGTTCTCAAGCAGAAACTGAAGCTTCCAGCTGACACTGAGTTCCTGGAGCACTGCAACTAGCCCAAGACAGATATGTTGTCCAGACAACACAGTGGTGTGTTGGAATTGTAGGCAACTGGAAACTCAGGGTCATTTTTGCGGACAGAACATAGATGTTCTGCAAAGCAGCCGCCCAGTCTGCCTTTGTCTCTTCAATGCAGAGGGTACCACATTGTGAGCAGTAAATGCAGCAGACTGGATTGAATGAAGTGCAGGTAAATCCCTGTTTCACGTGGAAGGTAAGTCTGGGACCTTGGCAAGAGAGGATGGAGGAATTAAACAGGCAGATGTTACACCTTCTGCCGTTACATGGGAAAGTGCTGCGGAGGCACGTGGAGGTGTTAGGAGTGGAGGAAGAGTGAACCAGGCATCCCAGAGAGAACAATCCCTGTGGAACAGTAACAAAGGTTGCTGGAAAAGCTCAGCAGGTCTGACAGCATCTATGAATTAAAAATCAGAGTTAATGTTTTGGGTCCGGTGACCCTTCCTCAGAACTCCGTCCCTGTGGAATGCTGACAAGGGAGGGATGGTGGCATCCTGCTGGAGGTGGCAGAAATGGCTGCAAATGATCCTTTGGATGTAAACACTGGTGGTTTGTAAGTGAAGATGTGGGGGGATCCTATTGCTGTTATGGAGGGAAGAGAAGCGGTGAGGGCTGAAGTGCAGGAGATGGGTCAGATCTGGATAAGGGCCTTGTCAACCACAGTGTTGGAGAATCCTCAGTAAAGAAGAAGATGGATATTTTGGAGGCCCCCTTGTCAAAGTTGGCATCATTGGAGCAGGAGTGGCAGAGAAAGAGGAGCTGGAAAAATGGAATAGAATCTTTACAGGAAGCAGGTCGTGGGGATGTATAATGGAGATAACTGTGGGAGTCAGTGGGTTTGTAGTTGATATTGGTGGCCAGCCCATCCCCTGAAATGGAACACACATCATGTAAGGGAAAGGAGGATTCAGAGATGGACAGGATGAAGGTGAGAGTGAGGTGAAAATTCAAAGTGAAATTTATGGATTTTTCCAATAACAGATGAAAGAGGGAAGCTGCTCTGATGATGTCATTGATGTATCAGAGAAAGAGTTATGACTGCATCGAACCTTTTAACATATTCTTCTAATCGCTCCTGAGATGCTGTTTGGCCTGCTGTGTTCATCCAGCCTCACATTTTATTATCTTGGAATCTCCAGCATCTGCAGTTCCCATTATCTCTCTCCTGAAATCTTGTTTGTCATGGAGGAGAAATGAAAGGGTAAAGATTGGGCAGTTTAGGAACACAAAGCTTGAGACCTGTCCCAAGAGTACAAAGCAGAAGAAATAATTGATACCTTTCTCTTCAAATTAGAGCTGATGAAATAAAAAGCAACCAGGCCGCCTGGGTGGAGCAGATGGAAAAGTATGAAGATGAAAACATGGGGAACTTCAGAAGAATTTATCCCATTGCTGGCTCAGAAAAATATGACAAATTCTTGAAATACAAACATTCGCTTTTCCAGGAAACTATTGCCTCCAAGGCTCGGGAAGAATGTGCCAGGTAGAATTTATGTTGATTTATGTCTGTCTCCTTCATTTCTGCAATTAATTGGGTATGTTTCATCTCCCCTTTGCTGGCAGTCCTCTACTCCAATAGCTGCTCTCCTTGAATGTTATTTCAGCTCCTGGAGTTGAGTTGTTTTTGATTGAGGAAGAATGATGGGTTGCTTGAATTGGGTCACTTGCTAAATGTGTAGCTGGTTTAGACCTGAACCAGGCACGTTTGCATCATGTGCCTTTGTTTTCTGCTGAGTTTGCTGAATACAGTGGGACAGAGCTG
Organism: Stegostoma tigrinum; assembly: GCF_030684315.1. NCBI lineage: Eukaryota > Metazoa > Chordata > Chondrichthyes > Orectolobiformes > Stegostomatidae > Stegostoma > Stegostoma tigrinum. The sequence continues at coordinate 4,326,977 of NC_081384.1, read as the reverse complement.
GTGGCATTTACACTGATAAAACCTCTGTTGTACTGGGAAAAAGGGGATAACTTAGCAATCACTATCCATGTGAGAAGTGTAGGAATGTAGATTTTGGATGTGTCCAGTGTTGGGATCTGTTTGTATGCTTTGTTTGCCCCTCACCCTGTCACCAGCTTTGGTCAAGTAGACCACCAGCGCTCTTTTAACAAAGAGGGCTCAACCATGATAAATGGTGGTGAGCTGAAGATTTGGCTGCCCATGCCCAGGGCAAGAACAGTCACTCCTTTCATGACAAGAGGGTAGAACATTTCAGGGATGGATTGAGAAACAAGATAAAATATTTTCACATCTTGTCTCTCCAGGCAGATGCGTCAAGAGATCCGGCAGAAGCAGGAACAGAAGGAATTACTGCTGAAAGGGCGGAAGTACCCAGAGAGAAACCTACGGGGAGAGTCGCAGAACCAGAAGAATCTTTCATCAACAACTTTGATGAAGCAGAAGCCACCAACACCACCAGCTCCCATTGCTGTAATTACATCACTTTTCCTGACTCACTGTTTTGTGATGAGACAAAACTCAGTTTATTGGGTCTCAGCAGCGGTTCAGCAGATAGGGTCTTACCCCCTATGTCAGAACATTGACAGTTCAATTCCCACTCCAGAGACTTGAGGACTAAAATCTAGGCTGATACTCAGAGGGAGTGTCAGAGGTGCCACCTTTTGGATGAGGTGATACATGGAGACCCTTCCCAGTCTGGCAGCAGAACTGAAGAAGAGTAGGGAAGTTGTCTTGCTCATCATTTAACCCTCAACCAACATTCCTGAATATTAGTGTAATGATTATTGTTACATTGGTGTTTTTGGAAACTTGCTTTCTGCAAATTGGCAGCTTCATTTCTTTATTACGTAGTGACACTTCAGAAAGTACTTCATTTGTTGTAAAGTTCTTTGGAATGACAATGATCATGATAAGATCTATATGATGCAAGTTCTTCCTTTTAGCATCCAGGGTGCACAAAGATTACTTCACATTCCATACTGAATTCATTGAAGTAAAATACTGGATCATGCTGTATGTTAGAGATTAACATTTAGAATCTGGGTTCAAGTCATATCCAGACTATTAAAGTCATTTTCTCTCTCCACTGTGACAATTGGGTTTGGACTGTTTTACCCAGGTTTCACTGGCTATGGCACTGTAAGAATGAAACTGCTGCTTTGCACAACAACCTTTGGAGAGTTGGTGCATCAACAGGAATGTGTAGCCCTATGATAACAGGGTGGCTGGTTACTGTTCATGAGATACTGGAGATGAGCCTGATCAGGGTGGTGTAGATAGCTATTCCACGCACCTAACCTGCAAGTGATTCATCTTGATCCTGGGTTCCCAAGACACACAGTGTTCAATTCTCCAACCTTAAATTTTGATTTCAATTCATTTCCATATGGCAATGATCAGTCGAAATGGAATGAAGGACTGACTCAGCATTTTTCTGAGTAGATCTGGTGGTAAATTTCAGTCACAAAGTCACCTGCCCAAAGCCTCTTCAACAGGGTCTTCTTTTAATAAACAGTGATAGTCAATGGGTCTTGATCTACTAATTTAATCTGAAGCCCCTCCGAGTGAGAACATTGGCCTTCTCATTAGGGTCAAATTTGTCAGGAGCAGAAGCTAGGGCCAGAAGAGGAGCAAATTTTCAATTTTTAAAAGTCCCTGAGCTGAGGGATAGGAAATCCTTTTAATGTGGTCGTAGAATGATTTTTTTTTAAGAATTCATTTGTGGGATAAGACCATCATTGTTAAGGCCAACATTAATTGCCCATCCTTGGCCACCTGGCCTAAAGCTGATGGTGGCACAAACCTACCCACATTAATGTAGCAAAGGCAACATACTGTGTACGCAGAAGATCTAAAATAAAAACAGAATGCTGGAGAAACTCAGCAGATCTGGCAGCATCTGTAGAGAGAGAAATTTGAATGAATGTTTCAAATCTGATGTATCTCCTCTTCAGAACTGAAGAGAGGTGGAAAACTGATGGCTTTATACTTTTGGAAAGGTAGGGAGAAGCAGGTAAAACAAAAAGGAAAGTCAGGGAAAGGTTAGGAAACAAGGGAGATTGAAGATTAAAGGTATTGCAAAAATAATGGGCAAAGGGAGTGATAATGGTGCAGAGAAGGGACAAAGTAGGCCTGTAGCAGGTATCAATAGCCGATGTCAATAGCAGAATAAAGGTCAGCTTTGCTGAAAGCCAAAACATGAAAACATTATAGACTCTTTGAGTTAAAAACCATTAAAATAGATGACAGAGTTCATGGTCAGAACTTGTTACATACTTAATAAGATAATAAAGTGTGAAGCTGGATGAATACAGCAGGCCAAGCAGCATCTTGTGCTCCTGAGATAGAATAACGGTATTGCTCCATATCAAGATGCCAGTTTGATTTTGTGGTGCTGTTTCCATTCACCTGTTGTCCTTGTGCTTTAGATGTAGTAAAAAGGTGCAGGATTAGAAGGTGTTGAAAGAGAATTCCTGGCAAGTCGCAGTGGTGCATCTTGAGGATGGTACAATGTGTATAATTTTATTTGGAATGCGGGCTCCTGAGGAAATTGGAATGGATTCTTTGGGCTTCCCCTGACTCCCAGAATAATCCTTCCTTCTGATACATCATCTTTCCCCTTATCTGGAACTATGTGCCAGGGATGTTGCTCCTGCATCCCTGCAAGCTGTCATGGGAGTCCAACGGCCAGGCAGTCTCCTCCCGGAGGAGAAGATTATAGTGGGGAAAAAAAGCACTGCAACTAATTTGAGAACAGCATGATCCCACAAACATCAATGAGGTAATTTGCATTTTTTCGTAATATTGGTTGAGGAATAAATGTTCTGCTATTTCTACTCCATGGTCCATGCACAGGAGTTAAAATTGAGCCCAAATTTGATAACTTTTACTTATAATCAGCTTGGAGAAAAGTAGACAAAATTTAACAGTGAACTGAAGTGAGCCCAGTTATTGAGACAATTAAATTCTGAAGACGAAGAATTTTATTTTAATTTGCTCATTGGATAATGATTCGATTTTAGTATTGTGGGATTTCAAAGCTTCTTGCGATGTTCTGAATTTCAAAGGAAATTCCTTCTGCAGTAATCTGTGCTGGAGGAGGTTCCTCTCTATGAGGAGAGGCGTATAGCTCCTCATGGTTTATCAGCATATCTTTGCACATATGTACATGCAGTAAGGATCAGATGAGGCCTGTGACTGTCAAATAGGCATTGAACACTCATTTAGGAGGCTCACCCACGAGGGAAGCCTAACTCAGTGAAATACCTTTGCTCCACACCCCAGGAACAGAGATTTGGAGAAATGTTATATTTCATTGGCCTGAGCCAAGGGATAGGAAATCCTTTCAACATGGTCGTACAATCATAGAATGATATAGTATGAAAGAACTATTTGGCTCATCATGCCTGTGCTAGCTCTTTGGCAGTGTTATGCTATTAGAGCCATTCAAATACCGGGAACAATAATACAGTTGAATTATCTATCTTAAAACATTGAGATAAACACAACTTTTCTTTTCAGTTTCATCCCTGATATTCCAATCAGTCTCATATGCACCCTCATTACATCTTTTCTTGAGGAAAAAACTTATGATGATGGTCATTTTTCATGCACAGAGTTCATCCGGCAATACCTGCAGATTGTAATTTATTAATATTTGGTAAACAAAATCTGTCTTTTGAGTATCCATCTTTTTAAAGCTATGCTTTTCTCTTCACAGACCAGCCCTGTTCCCGAAGCAGAGAGGTGCCCGATCCAGGGAACAAGTGAGGCTGAGAATGAGAATGTGGAGAAGAGTGATGGAACACCTCCAGACAGTACTGATGTTGATTCAGGACTGAATGTCATGGAGCAAGTTGACGGACTGTGTGTGGTGAGTTCGGACAGCGCCGACAGAACCCCAGAAAGGAACAGCAACATTGAAACACAAGCAAACGATTCGGACCAGAACCTGGACCAATTAGAAGTTCTGGTAAAATCAGAAAATGAGGCATTCACTGAGCCTCAGCCAGAGGTCCCATCAGAGACTCCACAAGAAGTCAAACTGGAGCCCCAAGCTCAGCCAGAGTCTCAACCTGAGGCCCATGCCCAAATAGTGGCTCCAGAGGAGACTCAGGTCAAAGCTTTGTCAGAGACCATGGACCAGATTCAGCCAGTCATTCAGCAGCAGATACAGCATGAGGCCCAGGACCAGGATCAGACAGAGGATCTGGGTCAGGCTCAAATAGTACCTCTGGACCAGGCTTATGAAGAGGCCAAGGACCAGGCTCAAGCAGAGGCCTGCAACCAGGCACAGATAGAGGTCCAGGATCAGGTTCAACAACAGGCCTTAGGCCAAGCACATCGGGAGGCCCCGGGACAGGTTCAGCCAGAAACCTGGGACCAGGCTCAGGAGGTCCAAGGACATGTTCAGCAGGAGGCTGAGGACCAGGTTCAGTCAAAGGACCAGAACCCACAGCAAGCTCAGCCTCAGGCCTTAGACCCAGTTCTGTCAGAGGTTTGGGACCAAGCAGAACAGGAAGCACATGACCAGGCACAAGTGGAAGCCCAACCAGTAGCCCAGGTCCAGGTTGAGCCCAAGGCACAGACAGAGATTCAGCCAGAAGCCCAAATGTCGAGCAGTGAGCCAGACGATGAAAAGCAAGAGGTCAAGTCAGATGCTGAAACCCAAGCCTATGTTGAACCAGATGACCGAGCAGAAAAGCATTTCCAGACAGAGGACAAATTATATACAGAGATCAAAGAAGAGGCACAGGAATGGGTCCAATTTGTGCCCAGTTCATCTCTGGAGATTGCATCCTGTGTAAGTATCAAGGATATTTCATCAAGATCTTATTTCCATGTTGGCTTGATGCAGCCAAGTAACTTAATAAGGCCATTTCAGAGGGTGTGTGGATCTGCAGACATTTGTTGGCCAGACTAAGTAAAAATGACAATCCTGCTCTCTAAAGGGTTTTAGTTAATCAATGAATTTTCAAGAATAATCTACAGTCTCGTGATCTCAATATATGTTATGATCATCAAGATTTTTGAAGGCTGTAATGTTCCTTGAGAGAGAACAGTTCTTGACCTATATTCAGATGGTTCCAGAGATGGGGGATTTTAGTTGCAATGTTCGGTTGGAAAATCAGGGGTTTTTCTCCATGAAGTAAAGGAGATTGAGAGCCCTGAGGTAGGTGAAAGCTGCTCCCTTTAGCTTGTGTTACGACGTCTGGTGGACAGAGACCTAATGAAAATTTTGAACAAGAAATGCTGGAGGATTTTTGATTTTCTGCCGCAAGTGGTTTTGACCCGGGACATATTGCCTCCAATGGTGGTCCAAATGGATGTGGTGATTTCAGAAGGAAATTGAGTTGGAGCTCAAGTGAAGTAGACTTGCAGGTGTTAGCAGTAGAGAGCCAGTTTGGACTTGATAAGCTGAATGACCTCCTCCTGTGCGCTAATATTTTATTGACTATTGGTATTACTGATCTCTTATTAAGGACGTAGCATTTTATTCCAAGTCTCTTATGTTTCCTTTTTCTACATCATTTGATTTATCAGTATTGAATCAAGTGATAAAGGATGAATGGGAACAAAAAGTTGGGCAATTTTCAGTTGTGAGAGACATAAAACAAAGTTAATATTTTTGTTAGAAGCTCTGAAACCCAAATTCTGTTTCTGTCTCTGCAGGTGTTGCCAGATGCGCTGTTAGCTTATAGCATTTTGAGTGGGCGCTGTGTTTTAGATTTCTAGCAGCCACAGTATTTTCCTTTAATTCAAATAGTGAATAGCATCCTCCAGCTTCAGTAACTTGACCCCTTGTAATCCATCAAATATCAGATTATTTTGCTGTTGCTGTCTTTCACATACTGACAAAATCAAATTAATCTGATACCTCGTTCTGAATTTTTTTGTTGTTGTCATTATTGTTATAATTCTAGCTGATGGTATAACTAGACAATGGTTTTTCAAATTAGTTAATGTGGTGGTTAGTCACTAAAGCATGGTCAAATAAAGTTGCAGATTTTCTTTAACACAGAACAGAACTTTCTTACACAAAAACACAATAATTAAAAACTAAAACCAAGCTATTTAAGTAAAGAAGACAATTAGGTTGTTCTTAAAATCTGCAGAAGAATGACATTTCAACTTTCCTCTTGTTACAGAGACTCAATTCCAGAAAAATTACTCCAACTCAATAGCCTAATCTTGCTTTGTCTCCACAACCATTGATCCCATTCGTCCCAAGTGCTATATCTAGCTGCCTCTTGAATACATACAATGTTTTGGCATCAACTATTTCCTCTGGTAATGAACTCCACAGGCTCACCACTCTTTGGGTGAAGAAATTTCTCCTCATCTCCATCCTAAATCGTCTGTCCCAAATCCTCATACTGTGACCCCTGGTTCTGGACACACCCATCACCGGGAAGATTCTCCCTGCATCTACTCTGTCTGATGCTGTTTGAATTTTATAAGTCTCTATGAGATCCCCATCCCCTCTCTCTACTGATGTAACTTGGTGTACATCAACCATGAAGGAGTCAGTATTTAATGTTGCAATTCCCTCTCAGTGAAACTTAATTTTATGGGGTTCGGATGCAGAGATAAGTAGGTACTCCATTACTACTTCCTTTCGATTTCCTGTTGTATATTGAATTTGTGCAACAAACTAAATTAAAAAGTTCTTTAATTTTCAAAAGTCTAATGAGGAATAGACAGGAAGAGTTGGTGCTATTCTGATTTGAGTAGAAAAGAATTAGAAGAGGTTTAATGGAAGTGTTTGCAAACATGAAGTATTTAGATAGAATATAAAAGAGAAACCTTTCTCAATGGCTGAAGGATAGATAACCAGAGAGCACACAATTAATGGCAACTAGCAAAAGAACCAAGGTAACATAAGGGAAGAAACAGTAAAATGATGGAGAAACTCAGCAGGTCTGGCAGAATCTGTGGAGAGAGAAATGTTTTGAGTCCAGTATGACTCTTTGTCATTCTGAAGAACTCATGGCTGCTACAGACTTGATGGGCTGAATGGCCCTAATCCTTTGCTGAATTATTATGTGTTTCTAAAATGAGAGAGGCTGTCTAGTAGTCACTGATCAGCATGACTCTCCTAAGAGACCAATCACTGTCAATTGAGTTCCTATACTGGTTCTGCACTCCTCACTGACTTAATTGATCTCAGTCAGGGCTGTACAAGTAATGGTAGGTAAACAGGGATTAAATTCAACCAGGATTTTGGCATCAATTCACTGTATGGTTTCAACTATATTATAATTAGATAATGTTTATCCTTTTACAAATGTACATGATATGCCTGTGCAGCAAGGGGCTAGAACGAAACTTAATCATATCTTTTTAGAAGTACCATGGTCTTGATCGTGTGGGCTAGAATGTGTGATAATTTTACACACCATTGGCACTATAGGCCAAAGTATTTGTCCTGTTACTTATTATCCAGGTAGTATGGACCACAGTCTGAATTTTGTAGTAGCAATGCCTTGGTTGTAAAACTGCTTACACTGCTACACCCTTCAACACAATTAGAGCAAAGAGATTTCTGTGTTTAAAGCTGGTAGTAATAGATAACGTGCAATCAGCTTGATGTCGTTGTTATAAATTGTTCCAACTGTGTCACCTACTTGCTTCAACCCTGCTGATGACCGCAAATGTTGACTTTCTCATTAGACTACACAGTTGGAGATCCCTGAAGAACTGGACACCCAGAGTACGTTATCACAGGGCAGTGAAGAGGAGCTCAGGCCCAAGGACACATGCAGCATCACATCAGTACAAAGCATGGAACAAATTGGGAGTTCAAGCCAATTCCAACTAGAGGCCCAGGTCCATCCAAACTTCCAGTGTCCACCTACCTGCCAATTACAATTTACTGCCCAAAACCAGCCTGAGACCCAGGTCCTTCTAAAAGGGGGACTCAAGGCTAGGAAAGGTTTTGTAGGCAATCACTACTTCACATCACAAATGATCAAAAGGGTGTCTATGGCTCTGAAACGTAATCGCAATCAGGTGTGTCCCCCAAGTGACGTGAATTACTTTGTGCAGACAGACACTGCAGAGGCCCTAAACCAAAGTCCCAATATGATGGAGGAAATTCCCAATACAGCAGGAGATCAACACAACGCCAATTGCAGCTGTTGGAAACGGAATGCAAGTAAGTGTGATTAAAATTTATAACTTCTTTAGCTGAAAGTAAATGGAAAAACTTCAATTCTTTAAAACATTCATTAGAGAAGATTCAGTCAGTTATTCGGGAGTCTGTTGGTACCTGACCTGTCCAATTAAGACTCTGTAAAACAAGTGGAAGCCATGCTTTGCTCCAAATTGTGTATCCACATGTAGGGATACAAATAGGATTTGAGCTGAGATGGACAAGGATTCGAGAGGGACTATATGGTGTTTCTCATGAGAGATCCAATGACAATAATAGTCAGAATTCATTAATATTTTATTGGCCAGCTGGTTATCTGAGAAAACAGAAAAGTAGTGAGTTATTAAGAAAACAAGAAATAGGGGTTGGAGTAGATCAAATGGCCTTGTAGCCATTTTGTAGCCTCCTATCCTATCCTATCCAATCCTAAATCCCTGGACTTTGAGTGTTCAAATTCTAGTGATTTCCGTCTTGAAGGTACGCAACAACCCGAGCAGAGAATTCCAAAGATTTGTAACAATGAAGAAATCGCTCCGGGATAGCGAAGAGGACTGTCAGAGGATACACCAGGATATAGATCTGTTGGAGGCGTGGGCAGAAAAAATGGCAGATGGTGTTTAATCTGGACAAATGTGAGGTGATGCATTTTGGAAGGTCAAATACAGGTAGAAATTATACAGTGAATGACAGAACCCTTAGGAGTATTGATATGCTGAGGGATCTGGGTGTGCAGGTCCAGAAATCATGGAAGGTGGCAGTACGGGTAGATAAAGTGGTAAAAATAGGCTTCTGGCATGCTTGTCTTTACTGGAAGGGGCATTGAGTATAAGGATAGGCAGGTTATGCTGTAGCTTTATAGAACTTTACTTCAGCTACTGGTCACCATACTACCAGAAGGTTGTGGATTCTTTGGAGAGGGTACAGAAAGGGTTTATGAAGATGTTGCCTGGTATGGGGGATTTTAGCCTTGAAAAAAGATTGCATAGACTGGATTTGTTTTCACTGGATTGCAGGAGGTTGAGGGGCAATCCTAATATAGATTTATAAGATTGTGAATGGCATAGATACAGTGGAAAGTATAAGGCTTTTTTTCCAGGGTGAAAGGGTCCATTCCTAGGGGACGCAGGTTCAAGGTGTGAGGGGGAAGTTTAAAAGAGATGTGCGAGGCAAGTTTTTCACACTAAGGGTGGTGAGTGCCTGTAATCCCCTTCCAGAGGAGGAGATGGAAGCAGTCACAATAGCAGCGTTAAGAAGCACCTGGACGAATACACGAGCAGGGAAGGAATAGAGGAATACTGATCCTGTAAATGAAGTCAGTTTTAGTACAGAAAGGCAAAATGTAGCAGCACAGGCTTGGAGAGTCAAAGGGTTTGGTCCTGTGATGTATTTTCTTTGTTCTTTGTTCTCTGTTCCATCTCAATCTTAAACAGACAATTCCTTACCCTGAGGTAGTGTCCCTCGTTTCTAGATATCTCAGCCAGTCAGGAATAGCATCACCACATCAACCCTGTTAAGCCATCTAATAATTTTGACCATTTCCGTCAGTTCATGTCTCATTCTTCTAAATATTTAAGCACATAGAATTATGATAAACACAGATTCTCAAACTGACATACCCAGTACTAACTTTTGCTTTTTCTCCCAGTCTTACTGTTAAATGTTAAGAAAATACTTTTGGCATTAATACTCATTTTTGTTTTGCTGCTCTCGGATAATGTATAATGCTCATGGTCCTAAACTGCACTCTCAAGTTACTTGACTCTGAATGTGGTAGATATAGGAACAGGAGGTGAGGCATTAGATTAGTTCTGGTAGGTTACCAACTCTGCTTGGACACATTCCTGGAGATTTCATGACATGATCTCTTACCTGCTGTCACCCTACTCACAATGTTCTACTGTTGCCAATGTCCATCTGAAACACTTTCCTACATTGAGCAGAATGTACATAGCTTCTTCATTACCCAGTTAAGTGAATCTTCGTCATCACTTAACTGTCATTTCTATTTTTTTTCCAGTCTCACCGTGATGTGAGTATTGTTGAGAAAATAACAATAATTTAAGATAAACTAATAAGCACATGGTGGGGGGTGGTGGAGTGGAGTGGGAAGGAATAATAGGACAAGCTGTTGGGGTGATTCAGGAAGATTGAAAGAGGTTCACATTTGAAAATGATGATGGACCCATTGGGTCAATTGGCCTGTTGCTCATTCTAGAACATAGAGCAGTACAGCACAGTTCAGGCCCATGATGTTGTGCTGAACTTTTACCCTAAACCTAAGGTCTATCTAACCTCCACCCCTCCCTTATATTATCATCCATATGCCTCTCTAATAGCCACTTAAATGCCCCTAATGAGGCTGACTCCACCCCCTTCTCCAGCAATGCATTCCACACCCCAACACACCCTGAGTAGAGAACCTACCTCTGACATCTCCCCTATATCTACCTCCACTCACTTTAAAATTATGCTCCCTCGTAGTAGCTACCACTACCCTAGGGAAAAGTTTCTGACTGTCCACTCTATCTATACCTATACCTATACTCTATCTATAAGTCAGTTCTGTGAGGAATCTCTTGCTGTAAATAGGCATTTTGTCGACTTGTGGGTTGGGCCAGAATTTATTCCCATTCCTAATTGCCCCTGATAAGGTGATGGCGAGCTGCCTTCTTGAACCACTACAGCAGTCCATGTGTGGCTAGGGAGACAATAGGTCCCCGGAAAGATCAGCATGGTCGTCTATGTTTGGAGCCACAGGAAATGGGTGAGATTTTTTAAATGAATATTTCTCCTCCGTGTTTACTGAGGAGATAATCATGAACGCTAACAAAATAAGGGAAACGAATGGGGATGTTTGGGACTGCATACATATTACCAAGAGGAGGTGTTTGCAGCCCTAGTTGCATTAAGGTGAATAAATCCCCTGGGCCTGATCAAGTCCATCCTCGGATGTTGTGGGACAGTAGGGAAGAAATTGCGGAGGCCTTTGCAGAGATTTTTGGTTTATTTTTAGTCACTGGTGTTGTTCTGGAAGACTGGAGATTGGCTAATGTTGTTTAAGAAAGGCAGCAAAGACAAGCCGGGGAACTACAGAGCAGTGAGCCAGACATCAGTGGTTGGTAAGTTATTGGAGAGGATACTGATGGACAGGATCAACCGACATTTGAATAGTCAAGGTCTGATTAGGGATAGTCAGCATGGATTTGTGCGTGGGAAATCATGTCTGACAAATTGTCTGAGTTTTTCGAAGAGGTAACCAAGAGGATAGGTGAGGGTAAAGCAGTAGATATTGTCTATATGGGCTTTAATAAGGCCTTTGACAATGTCCTGCATGGCAAGTTAGTCGTGAATGTTAGGTCACTTGGGATCCAGAGAGAGCTAGCTAATTGGATTCAAAATTGGCTCAATGGTGAGAAGCAGAGGGTGATGGTTGAATTCCAAGATAATAAAATGTGAGGCTGGATGAACACAGCAGGCCAAGCAGCATCTCAGGAGCACAAAAGCTGATGTTTCGGGCCTAGACCCTTCATCAGAGAGGGTGATGGGGGGAGGGAACTGGAATAAATAGGGAGAGAGGGGGAGGCGGACCGAAGATGGAGAGTAAAGAAGATAGGTGGAGAGAGTATAGGTGGGGAGGTAGGGAGGGGATAGGTCAGTCCAGGGAAGACGGACAGGTCAAGGAGGTGGGATGAGGTTAGTAGGTAGATGGGGGTGCGGCTTGGGGTGGGAGGAAGGGATGGGTGAGAGGAAGAACCGGTTAGGGAGGCAGAGACAGGTTGGACTGGTTTTGGGATTCAGTGGGTGGGGGGGAAGAGCTGGGCTGGTTGTGTGGTGCAGTGGGGGGAGGGGACGAACTGGGCTGGTTTAGGGATGTAGCAGGGGAAGGGGAGATTTTGAAACTGGTGAAGTCCACATTGATACCATTAGGCTGCAGGGTTCCCAGGCGGAATATGAGTTGCTGTTCCTGCAACCTTCGGGTGGCATCATTGTGGCAGTGCAGGAGGCCCATGATGGACATGTCATCTAGAGAATGGGAGGGGGAGTGGAAATGGTTTGCGACTGGGAGGTGCAGTTGTTTGTTGCGAACCGAGCGGAGGTGTTCTGCAAAGCGGTCTCCAAGCCTCCGCTTGGTTTCCCCAATGTAGAGGAAGCCACGCCGGGTACAGTGGATGCAGTATACCACATTGGCAGATGTGCAGGTGAACCTCTGCTTAATGTGGAATGTCATCTTGGGGCCTGGGATAGGGGTGAGGGAGGAGGTGTGGGGGCAAGTGTAGCATTTCCTGCGGTTGCAGGGGAATGGTGATGGTTGAATGTTGTTTCTTGGACTGGAGGCCTGTGACTAGTGCTGTGTCACAGGTGTCGGTTCTGGGATCTTTGTTATTTGTTATTTACATAAATGGTCTGGATGTGAATGTACATGATTAGTAAGTTTGCGGATGATACAAAATTGGGAACTATCATTGATAGAGAAGAAGGTTATCAAAATTACTGAGGGATCTTGATCAGATGGGGAAGTGGGCAAAGGATTGGCAAATGCAATTCAGCACAGATAAATGTGAGGCATTTCACTTTGGAAAGTCAAACTAAGGTAAAGCTTATACAGTAAATGATAAGGACCTGAGGAGTGTTGTGGAACAGAGGGACCTAGGAGCACAATTTCATTGTTCATTGCAGCATCACAGGTAGACAGGGTGGTGAAGAAGGCATTTCGCATGCTGGCCTTTTTCAGTCAAGGCATTGAGTATAGGAGTTGGGATATTATGTTACAGTTGTGTAAGTCGCCGGTGAGGCCACACTTGAACTATTGTATGCAATTTTGTTTGCCCTTTTATAGGAATGACATGGTTAAACTTGGAAGTGTGAAAAGTAGATTTATGAGAATGTTGCCAGCACTGGTATGTCTGAGTTATAGGGAGCGGTTGGCCAGGATAGGACTTAATTCCTTGGAACATAGGTGAATGAGGGATGACTTTTTTTTGAGGTATATAAAATCATGTGGGGCATAGATAGGATGAATGCGTATAGCCTCTTTCCGAGGGATGGGGAATTGAAAACTGGGGGGCATAGGTTTAAGGTGAGAGGGAAAAGATTTAAGAAGGACCTGAGAGGCAACTCCTTCACCAGAGAGTGGTGCATATATGGAATAGGGTGCCAGGGAAAGTGGTTGAGACAGGTACAATAGCAACATTTAAAAAACCATTTGGATAGGCACATGGATGAGAATGGTTTAGAGGCATATGGACCAAATGCGGGCAGTTAGAACTAGCTGAGTGGGCAGCATGGACCAGTTTGGGCCGAAGGGCCTGTTAGCATGTTGTATAACTCTATGACTGTATGTGCTGTAGGTCGACCCATAATTCTATGAGGGAGGAAGCTCCACGACTTTGAACTCGGAACACTGAATAAATGGTAATTTTATTTCCAAGTCATGACATTGAGTGTCTTGGATGGGAATTTGCAGATGGTAGTGTTCCTATGTATCTGCTGCCCCTATCCTTTAGGATGGAAGTGGTGTGGGTTTGGAAGGCAGCATCTAAAGATCTTTGAATTTTAGCATAGTCAGAAGTTGAGCAATGCTGAAAAGAAATTCATTTTGTCAAGGTTTCCCATTTTGCACTCATCAGGACATTAATAAGTACAGCAACGTAAAGGGGTCTACAATGTGGCACAAAGAAACAAAGAAACCTACAGCACAGGAACAGGCCCTTCGGCCCTCCAAGCCTGCGCCGATCAAGATTCTCTGTCTAACCTGTCATCTATTTTCTAACGGTCTGTGTCCATTTGCTCCCTGCCCATCCATGTACCTGGCCAAATATATGTTAAAAGATGCTAACGTGTCTGCGTCTACCACCTCCGCTGGCAACACATTCCATGCTCCCACCACCCTCTGTGTAAAGAACTTTCCACGCATATCTCCCTTAAACTTTCCTCCTCTCACTTTGAACTCATGACCCCTAGGAACTGAGTCCCCCACTCTGGGAAAAAGCTTTTTGCTATCCACCCTGTCTATACCCCTCATGATTTTGTAGACCTCAATCAGGTCCCCCCTCAATCTCTGTCTTTCTAATGAAAATAATCCTATTCTATTCAACCTCTCTTCATAGCTAGCACCCTCCATACCAGGCAACATCCTGGTGAACCTCCTCTGCACCCTCTCCAAAGCGTCCACATCCTTTTGGTAATGTGACCAGAACTGTACACAGTACTTCAAATGTGGCCGACCCAAAGTCCTGTACAACTGCAACATGAACAGCCAACTCTTGTACTCAATACCCCGCCCAATGAAGGAAAGCATGCCATATGCCTTCTTGACCACCCTATTGACCTGCGTTGTCACCTTCAGGGAACAATGGACCTGAACACCCAGATCTCTCTGTTCATCAATTTTCCCTAGGACTTTTCCATTTACTGTATAGTTCGCCCTTGAATTTGATCTTCCAAAATGCATCACCTCGCATTTGCCCAGATTGAACTCCATCTGCCATTTATCTGCCCAACTCTCCAGTCTATCTATATTCTGCTGTAATTTCTGACAGTCCCCTTCACTATCAGCTACTCCACCAATCTTAGTATCATCAGCAAACTTGCTGATCAGACCACCTACACCTTCCTCCAGATCATTTACATATATCGCAAACAACAGTGGTCCCAGCACAGGTCCCTATGGAACACCACTGGTTACAGGTCTCCAATTTGAGAAACTCCCTTCTACTACTACCCTCTGTCTCCTGTTGCCCAGCCAGTTTTTTATCCATCTAGCTAGCACACCCTGGAACCCATGTGACTTCACCTTCTCCATCAGCCTGCCATGGGGAACCTTATCAAATGCCTTACTGGAGTCCAAGTATATGACATCTACAGCCTTTCCCTCATCAATCAATTTTGTCATGTCCTCAAAGAATTTGTGCATATTGGAAGCTACATATATTAATATACAGGACCCTGTTCTATACAAAAAAAAATGAACAAACATTGTGCCTGTTTCAACTGAAACAAACAGGTGATGGCTGTTCTCTGACAATAAAATGTGAGGCTGAATGAACGCAGCAGGCCCAGCAGCATCTCCTTGGCCTGCTGTGTTCATCCAGCCTCACATTTTATTGTCTTGGATTCTCCAGCATCTGCAGTTCCCATTATCACATGGCTGTTCTCTGGTTTGCTGGTCAGGGCAGTGCCTTACAAAAAGAGACACCTAGATAACAAAATGTGAAGCTGGATGAACACAGCAGGCCAAGGAGCATCTCAGGAGCACAAAAGCTGACATTCCTGGCCTAGACCCTTCATCAGAGAGTGGAATGGGGAGAGGGTTCTGGAATAAATAGGGAGTGAGGGGGAGGTATACCGAAGATGGAGAGAAAAGAAGATAGGTGGAGAGGAGAGGATAGGTGGGGAGCTAGGGAGGGGATAGGTCAGTCCAGGGAAGACGGACAAGGTCAAGTAGGCGGGATAAGGTAGTAGGTAGGAAATGGAAGTGCGGCTTGGGGTGGGAGGAAGGGATGGGTGAGAGGAAGAACAGGTTAGGTCGGCGGAGACAGACTGGGCTGGTTTTGGGATGCAGTGGGGGGAGGGGATGAGCTGGGCTGGTTTTGTGATGCAGTAGGGGGAGGGGAAGAATTGGGCTGGTTTTGGGATGCAGTGGGGGAAGGGGAGATTTTGAAGCTTGTGAAGTCCACATTGATACCATTGGGCTGCAGTGTTCCCAAGCGGAATATGAGTTGCTGTTCCTGCAACCTTCGGGTGGCATCATTATGGTACTGCAGGAGGCCCATGATGGACATGTCGTCTGAGGAATGGGAGGGGGAGTTAAAATGATTTGCGACTGGGAGGTGCAGTTGTTTGTTGCGAACCGAGCGGAGGTGTTCTGCAAAGCGGTCCCCAAGCTTCCGCTTGGTTTCCCCGACGTAGATGAAGCCACATCGGGTACAATGGATACAGTATACCACATTGGCAGATGTGCAGGTGAACCTCTGCTTAATATGGAAAGTCATCTTGGGGCCTGGGATGGGGGTGAGGGAGGTGGTGTGGGGGCAAGTGTAGCACTTCCTGCAGTTGCAGGGGAAGGTGCCGGGTGTGGTGGGGTTGGAGGGGAGTGTGGAGCGGACAAGGGAGTCGTGGAGAGAATGGTCTCTCCGGAAGGCAGACGAGGGTGGGGATGGAAAAATCGCTGGGTGGTGGGGTCAGATTGTAGATGGCGGAAGTGTGGGAAGATGATGCGTTGTATCTGGAGGTTGGTGGGGTGGTATGTGAGAACGAAGGGGATCCTCTTGGGGCGGTTGTGGCAGGGGCGGGGTGTGAGGGATGAGTTGCAGCAAATGCGGGAGACACAGTCAAGGGCGTTCTCGACCACTGCGGGGAGAAAGTTGCGGTCCTTGAATAACGTGGACATCTGGGGTGTGCGGGAGTGGAATGCCACATCCTGGGAGCAGACGCGGCGGAGGCGGAGGAATTGGGAATAGGGGATGGAATTTTTGCAGGAGGGTGTGTGTGAGGAGATGTATTCTAGGTAGCTGTGGGAGTCGGTGGGCTTGAAATGGACATCAGTTACAAGCTGGTTGCCTGAGATGGAGACTGAGAGGTCCAGGAAGGTGAGGGATGTGTTGGAGATGGCCCAGGTGAACTTGAGGTTGGATTGGAAGGTATTGGTGAAGTGGATGAACTGTTCAAGCTCCTCTGGGGAGCAAGAGGCGGCGCCGATACAGTCATCAATGTAACGGAGGAAGAGGTGGGGTTTGGGGCCTGTGTAGGTGCGGAAGAGGGACTGTTCCACGTAACCTACAAAGAGGCAGGCATAGCTTGGGCCCATGCGGGTACCCATGCCACCCCCTTTGTCTGTAGGAAGTGGGAGGATTCGAAAGAGAAGTTGTTGAGGGTGAGGACGAGTTCGGCTAGGCGGATGAGGGTGTCGGTGGATGGGGATTGGTCGGGCCTGCGGGACAGGAAGAAGCGGAGGGCCTTGAGGCCATCTGCATGAGGAATACAGGTGTATAGGGACTGGACGTCCATGGTGAAAATGAGGTGTTGGGGGCCAGGGAATTGGAAGTCCTGGAGGAGGTGGAGGGTGTGGGTGGTGTCACGGACGTAGGTGGGGAGTTCCTGGACCAAAGGGGAGAAAATGGAGTCCAGATAGGTGGAGATGAGTTCGGTGGGGCAAGAACAGGCTGAGACAATGGGTCGACCAGGGCAGGCACGTTTGTGGATTTTGGGAAGGAGATAGAAACGGGCCTTGCGGGGTTGGAGCAAAACAGAGACACCTGCTTGGTTTAATTTGAAACAAAGCTTGACAGTTGACTGTCATGCCTCATTGAACTCCTTAACAATGCCTCTACCAATCAGAATTTATTTTCCAACCAACCTGCATTCTCTTTTCATGCAGTATAAAGTGATGTTCCTCTTTACATTGGGTTTTCTTGGAAAAGTCTTGATCAGTGCAAGATGACAAGCTTCGAGAAAGCATTATCACTTTTCAGCAATATTCTTTGTAAAAATTTCATTGGAAAAGTTCTTACAAAGTAAATTGGGAGATTAGAGAGCCATCCTTGATGTTTCCAGGTGCAGATGGCAGTGTGGACCTATAGCAAGAATTTTACAGATTCATGGTAATTGTTTAATCTTGTTTTTCAAGCACTTTCTTCCATTGCCTAGCAAACTAATCATTGAGCCAATGGTTAGTGGGGTGGGTGTGTCAGATTTTTGGCATCTGAGCAGAAAACGACTGACAGATGAGTTGAAAGGTTCCTATGTTCACGAGATCTAGTGTTCGGATGCCTTAAAAATGTTCAAAATGAGCATATTTATGCAGCACAGATTCCACCTGTAATTCTCAACCAGAATAGATGAAATAATAGCTAATTGCATTGACCTTCCTGATACATCTGGGGAATGCTTTTCTGAGATACGGTTTTAGACACATTGATTAGGAATGGCATAGAGAGACATTTACTCTGCTAACTTGTGTTAAACTTTAATTTCATTATGTGTCAGATTTTATTTTGTTAAATGGTCATTTGTACCATGGCAGTTTGGCATGGTTAATTCTGCCAGGTTTGCTGCAATGAAGAAAATTTTAATAAAACTGTAAATCAGCAAGTGTTTGTTTGTCAACTTTGTTGAGCAAGAATCTTTGGTTGTGCTACAGATAGGATCTTCTGCATGGGCCGATTACGAACTAATGATGTGAAATCTTGCTTCACAAACCATCACAAGCTGCAGAGAAACCAAGTTACTGAAATGCTTCATAGCACATTTGTTAATCCAGAAAAGGTTATCGAAGACAGAAGCAGACGGAACTTGTGTGTGGTGTCCTTTAAGGCCCCCACAATCCAGAGACTTGGCTGTGCTCATTTCGCCAAACCTACAATAAGACAAAAAGATCTGAATAATATTGGCAGGTAAGTGCACTGCTGATTGTATGCATTTTTTTATAATCCGTTGGTAGTGAGCTGAAGGGCATATTGAGGACAGCTTTGCTGGAAGGTGCACAGTGAGTGGAAAAATAGATTGAGCTATGCTGCCTCTCGAGCCTGTTAGTCTGCTGACACTGTCTAGCCTGACCCATGAACACTGAGCACCAGGTTAATTACAAAGAAATTACCAATGCTGATGAGATTTTAACCTAATCTGATTTAATGGCTTCAGAACAAGATGTGGGAACATTGTACATATGTCATTTGAAACTGTAGGAGAGATTAAGGTAGCATAAATGTGTGCAAGAGATTGAAGTAGTCAGTGTATGTTTACTGTTCAGAGTGAAAAGGGGATATGTGAGAAGTGTGTGTGTGTGTGAGAGACTGAGTGAAGAGTTGGGGTGTGTGAGATTGAGGAGAGGAGTGTGTGTATGAGAGAGAGGGGGAGAGGAATGTGTGTATGTGTGTGAGAGAGAGGGAGAGGAATGTGGGTGTGTGAGAGAGAGGGGGAGAGGAATGTGTGTGTGAGAGAGAGAGAGAGGGAAAGGAATGTGTGTGTGTGAGAGAGGGAGAGGAATGTGTGTGTGTGAGAGAGGGAGAGGAATGTGTGTGTGAGAGAGGGAGAGGAATGTGTGTGTGTGAGAGAGGGAGAGGAATGTGTGTGTGTGAGAGAGAGAGAGGGGAGTGTGTGTGTGTGAGAGAGGGAGAGATTTGTGTGTGTGTGTGTGTGTGTGTGTGTGTGTGAGAGTGAGAGAGAGAGGATCCAAAAAATTGCTTTCCTTGTGCTGCTTAAATAATTTGGTGAAAAATAAGTCATTTGGTTCTGCCATAAAACAGGCCATTTGCCCTACAAAATGAGTTAGTGATGTTTCAACTATAACTAGATAGATCCCCCATTCTCTGTAACAATGGAACCCTCCTTCTTTTTCTCCAGGAGATAATCAGGCCATTTTGACATTGAGCTGCGAGAGATTTACTTCATTGGGTTATCCATCATTTCTGCAGTACTCAATTGTTTCTGCCCTGTAATGTTTCACCCTTGAGAGTCATCCTCCACAACTTCAAACCCACTGCAACCTTGCTTTAATTTGAAGACAATGAACTGTAAAACAAATTTGATTTAGTGAGTGGCATTTATTCATCATCTACCTTGTGCTTTTGGAAATGTATCTTGTTACAAAAGGTATTAAATATATTTAAAGATTATAAAATACCACATTGTTACATTAATTCGTTTGTTTGCAAAATACTTAACACTACTCATTTCTGTTCACATCTTCAGCAATGTTGCAGCTTATGTCTCCCAGATGTTGCAATTTACCTTGCTCCTCACACCTATTTTCTCCTGCCCTCACCTGAAGGCACTAGCTTATTATGAGCTTCATAGATATCCCTTTGAGATCTCTTTATTATGTGTGAGTATTGAACAGTGAGTGCCAATACATTGTTCTACTTATGTGAGCGGAAGTACTTTGACATTTCAAGGATTATTCATTGATTGTGGAGCACTTTCAAACATCTGTAGGATGTTTTAAGATGCTGTGTAAACACAATTATTTAGAGACTGCCTCAGTGATAGTGTGATACAGTTCATTCAGTAGTCTGGGTCACTGCTCCTGCATGCATGTTGTATTCTGGAGCTATGGATCGCAATGGTTGAAGCTCGAACATGCTTGGCCACCATTTTGAATGCAACTTCCTTAGCCATCAAGTCCTGGGGTAGGATTTGAACTTCTGGCTCAGAGGCAGGGAATCTACTACTGCACCTCCCAGTACTCAGAGCATCATTCTGGATTATATGCTTGTGCCTTTGGAATGGGATTTCAGCCCATGATCAGATGAGTCTGGGGCAAGAGTACTGTCCACTGAGTCACAGCTGACTCTTTCAAAGTTACTTTTTTCATGCTGGTGCTTATGTTCAGGAATGGAAAGATCCAAGGATGGACCAACCACAAAGTACAACTTTCTGCATTTAAAGTCAGGTTAATTCCTAGCTCCTGCTATCCAGATGCCAAACATGGCTACTCAGATCTTGTCCTTCATTCAGTGCACCTGGATTGGAGCATCTGACCTGATGCCAGGACACCTGTTGTTGGGTGTTAAAATTCAACCTTTTATAATACAATGACTAAGAGTCTATTAGTTCTGTTTGAATGCCACTGTGTCAGATCTTTAACTGTTGGCAACTCCAGACCAAACCTATAGGTTTGCCAACTCTACCCTACATTAATGTCTTCACACTGGGAGCAACTAAATTCAGTGAGGCTTGACAACCATTTGCATTGATCCAAAAGCTGTGCCCTGTCTAACTTCCAGACCATTGTGACACATTAGCAAACCAGTGGAAAACTTCAATCATGGCTTGCAGTCTAGCCAAATGTTGGGCTCTGAATTCATTGAATTTAGCTATTAAAATATATTGCATACAAAGTCATTTTGATTGACAAAAGCTTTAACTCAACATTGTAGCATAGCAGAGCTCACTGTCCATCAATGTATGCTTAATGCTGAGAATTTCTCTACCTTCCTTCCTCTTATGGTCCTCCAGGTCTGATTACCCTCACCCCCTCATCAACTACATTTTCAAAATCAGCACAGAAAATCCTTGGCTAGGAGAGTAAAGGACAATGAGTGTGGATTATCAAGCAGTGTCCTATACATTAGCCACTTGCCACATGTAGTTTTCCAAATGTAGAAAATTGCATTTCTGATTAGTAAATAATAAGTGAGTAATAGACTCAGTCACTGGGCTGTGATGTCGATAGTCACATCTGAACTGCGTTATGCATATGAACTTTAACCCTTTTGTGCGCATTTGTTTTTTTTAAGAAATGAAAAGCAGAGCACACAAATGTTTATTGATCATTGTCAGTGAATTTATTTCCTTGGTTACTGAATGGTAGCAGATGTTTGTTAAATAAAAACACTTGAAGAACATTTACCTGAATTGTGTAAGGTGGTTTCTACTAAAATTAGCGCGTGGCCAAAATAATGTTGCTATAGGCACTCTCACACTAGGCTGGCATTTCTATTGGAAAACACTTCACTAGTACATTGCAGAACTACCTCAAAAGCACATGGGGACATTCGTGGTGATTTTGCACCCATTTGCTATAAACTGTGATACATTGAAGAGGTTTTAATATGCTTGTTGCTATCCTGTCACTGTGACAGCTGTGCACATTCCAGCTTCTTTTTGAAGGCTCTGGGCAATGCAGTAGTATGTTTAATTATAAGGATTATAAAGCCTTTTAGAGTTTCCAGCTCTAATTATCATCCAGAAAATGCTGTTAGAAACAAATGTGTATTCATTCCTGTGTGAGCATGAATGTGTACATGTGTTTGTGTAAGACAGTTTATGAGCGTGGGAGTGTGTGTTCGCATGCACATTCACACACATTAAGAAGACCTGTACTTTGTCCAGGTTCACTACTGAGAATCAATAGTACTCATGGCATCATAATGATGTGTAAAATTTGAGAGAAGAAGCCTATCTATGGCAATAATGTCAGAATCACTTGGGTACCACTGGAAATCAACCACTAATATTCCCAGAGTTATTACAAATGTGAAAATTTTTAATCAAACTATCCAAAGCCCACAGTTTACCTGGCTGATAAAATCTATTTAAAAGAGAAAACCTATTAGGTTTCCCTAATTCTGAGAATTAGGGAAATATAAATTGCCAACTTATAATTCTTTGTTATAATTCTAACTTAAATGCTACCCTTTTTAAAGTTCGCCTTCACAGATAGATATACACATAAAGACAGACAAAACTTGGGTGTTAAGGGTGGAAAATGAAAGGAAAATGAAAGAAACATGTTTTGATAGTACTGATCTAGACCACAGTAGCCAATGATTGTTTTCTTCCAATTCCCTTTAGTTCTTCGCTTTTGACACAAGGTTTTTGCACACTGGTGTTTTCTTTCATTCACTCATTGAAAATTTGCCCCTTTCAAAATCTCTGAAGGTGATTTCCCCTTAAGCACGGAAATGTTGAAAATAGGAGTAAAAGTAGACTATTTGCCCCTTTGAACCCACTCCACCATTCATTACAATCATGGCTATCGTCCAACTCAGTCACCTGTTCCCACTTTCACCCTTACCTTTTATCCTTTTAGCCCTAAGAGCAATATTCATCAGATTTGCAGAGAAAGGTGAGTGGAAACTGCTGACTCTTACTGGAGATTTTCTGGTACCTACATCTATGAGAAACAGCGATACAAAGAGACTTTTTGAGGCTTAAGTTTTGAACTCCAACAATTTCTGTGCTACACTGACCCCACAGAAGCAATGATCATTTGGTCAGGAGCCAATGCTCTGCTCACATTAAACATCATGGCCTCGTCAAATTTAACTCTTGAAGGACTTATGGCAGGCTTGATTGGATAATGATTATGTGCAAACCTAATTGACCTTTTATTTAACCTAGGTTACATTTGAACAGTTCTTGTCTCCTAGCTTGCTGCAGCAGAGGTCCATGAACTCACTACAAAGTGCTCTGTAGTGAATTGAAATACTTGCTGAAGTGCAGCCGCAGTTGTACCGTTGGTAATGAGACAAACATTAGGATCCCACAAACACCTGATGATCAATTTTAGGGATGACAGATAGGAGATAAATATTGGCCAGAGCAACAAGGACAACTTGTCTGGTCGTCTTTAATATAGAGCTGGGATATTCACCTGTGCATTGGTGTGACATCATGTTCAAAAGACCACCCAAAGACTGTAGCATTCCCTAATGTGGGACTGGGCAACCGAGAGTTTGTGCTGAAGCTGTTGGAGTGAGACTTGATCTTCTTCATGTGGAATCAAGGGGATTTAGTGCAAATAGTAAATTTATCACCTTAATAACCTTAACTAATGCCTTTGTTACTTAACACAGGAGTAACTGGGGAGAAACCAGGAAATGAATTTTTTAACGAAAATGTGTTAGAGTTCACATAGATGGCACATTTGCGAACTTAAGGTTTAAGTTTATTAAATTGTATTTCACACAAGCTGAGTGAAATGCCTTAATCTGTACATCTGTTTGAGTGCCAGAAACTGTCGGGTAGTTTAAGAAAAAAAACCCTGAAATTATGGTCAGCAAGGGTCCAAGCAGCTGTGCCAGGACAT
Organism: Stegostoma tigrinum; assembly: GCF_030684315.1. Taxonomy (NCBI): domain Eukaryota; kingdom Metazoa; phylum Chordata; class Chondrichthyes; order Orectolobiformes; family Stegostomatidae; genus Stegostoma; species Stegostoma tigrinum. Next base: position 4,303,254 of record NC_081384.1, on the reverse strand, counting down.
TTGTGTTTAGATGAAGTTATGGCTCGCTGTCAGAAGGAATGTGAAGCTGATTGGGTCAAATTGTTGTCAGGAAGTTGGGATGACTTTTCCCATTGGTCATACATTGCAAATATTTACTTAGTAGTTGTTAGTTTTCTTGAAGGGTGCAACAATATAATTAATATTGTAAAGAATAATATTGTAAAGATATGTTCAAAATAGAAATAACATAGGGGTGTACTAATGAGACTTGCGCATTTGCCAAGAGATAGCATTTGTTGCAAGACACTTGCTGGAGGAGTAAGGAACTTGCGAGGAAATTCATGTTTTATTAGTTCATTGCCAGTTGATTGATATTTGTCATGCTGGATGTTGTCTTGGAAACTTAAGTGATGAAAGTAATTGTTGAAAGTTTTGAGTTCCTGTAAGAACCTTGTTGTACAGATCAGTAAAGTACAGCCTTCGTCCTTTTACATCTTTGTTAGGAAGTTGCTTTTAACAGGGGGTAATAGAGAGAGACACAAAAGCAAGAAGCATATGCAATCTCAGAAATTAAGGCAGATGGGAAGCTTTAGCACTTAAGGTAGATTATGAAACTCAAATTGAAATCTTGAAAGCTTTGAAGGAATTAATGCATATGTTAAAATTAAGTTAGCTAAGCTAAAATATTGTAGGATATACTGAGTCAAGAGACCGGGTTCAACGAGCCAAGAAAGCCAAAAGCCCTGTGAACTATTGGAAAGACAGACATAGTGAACTTGTGAATGGTGCCATGCCTTGACCACTGGAACGTTAAGTTTATGTGGTTATTATTGAATAAATTGTGTTAGTTTACTTTTCAAATGAGTAATTGCCTTTTTTGTCAGTATAGTTAAAACTTGACAAGAATATTCTTTTTCTGGAGTTTAGCATAGCATCCAATTCTCTCCAAAACTGTTAACACTTAACGAATTTCCATAACACTATACAAAAGACTAAACTGTCTGCTGTAAATGTGGCCAGTGGCAATGTAGCTTGGCATCATTACAAGCTCCAAGGTTTGCTGAAGATTAAAATTGAGTCATTTAATAGGCACTATTGATCAGAGAAGTAGTGCAAACTCATTCCCATGTCAAACGAACTATGGGCTTGATTTCAGTGTGAGAAAATCAAACAATGATTGAAGTATGGTTCCAGACAGTAGGGTAGTTTGAAAGGAGACCGACTACTGAAGTAAATCTCTGCTTTACCTGTGAAGTATTATCTTTATTGTACATCTTTATGTAGTCCTTAATGCAAACAGTCAGAGGGAAGTTCTGAAAGGATCAAATAACAGAATCCAGGAACCTGCATCAGTTAAAATCTTTGTAATTAACTGAGAATGTAACTTGGTGAGCATTCAGGGCTGTCATCACTGCCCAACATATAGCCAAGTTTCCGCAGAGCCACCTATGTTCATTTTTAACCTAGTTTCTTCTTTCTTCTCACATTAACTCTCAATTTTTTCTCTTTCTTTCTCACTTTATCTTTCTTCCCTAATGGCAGGTTGCCCTGCTAGACATTTTTCCAACATGTGGACATAAGTACTAGCAGCGTATAGGTACTTTTGTCTAGTCTGCAGTTTGAGTTCAGCTGCCATGCAAGGGACATGAGTATGTGATGTAGGTCATGACTAATGAGTCTAGTGCTGCACTGTTAGAGATACAGCTTTGTGGATTACACATTAAAATATGTCTGTCTCTACTCTCTCAGTGAGATTTAATAGTTCTGCTGGATTTTGAAGAAGAGCAGAGCTCATTCCTTTTGTTGCCCTTGCCAATATTTTTCACTCAGTGAGTAATTAGGATCTGGAACACACTGCTTGAAAATGTGGTGGAAAATTCAGGTTCCCAAGAGGTTAAAAGATGCTTATTTAAATTGAAACGAATGCTTTAAGGATATTAGCATTAAATTTAAATGTTCAGAGAGTCAGTACAGACATGACGAGCCAAATGGCCTCCATCTGCACAATAACAATGTTCTTATTCACTATTAAAGGGTATTTGACCTAAAATGCTCACTCTTTCTCTCACCAGATGCTGCTACATCTGGTGAGTATTTCCAGCACATTCTGTGTTATAAATAAAATGCATGATGTTGGTTGGTCGGACATTAGGAAAACAGTGCATTTTGAAAGTGGTTGTGCTCTTTTGGAGAGGACAGTTGGTTCATACGGAAGACAGATTTCTGCACTGACAGAGATGCTATCAGTGTTGCACAGAAGCATCAACCAGCATTTTCCAACCATAGTGCACACTAAATCTCAGCCAACATTTTGATTAAAAATGCCAAAATGTCAAAGCTCAGGGACTGGTTTTATGTCGCTCGTCCATCAATAACTTTTCTACTGTATCATAGTAATACCTTGTGAACGTTTAGAAGCACAAGACCCATTGGTTTTCACTGCCAGAATTGTGGACCTAACTGTAAAATAACAATTATTACTGCATTCTATCAAATAAGCTAAAGCACAATATTTTGAAAGCAGTCTGATTTTAAAAAAGAAATCCCAGAAATATCTGTGTTTGAACATCTTACATAGAATTTAACACACAAGGAATAATTTTTAGAATACATGGGTTTTAGAAAAGTGAAACTGTGAAGCCAGCCACACACACATTAATGCCACCTGTATATCTCAACACTCAACCTCATCATTTGAAAGTAATCACAGGACTGGAAACAGATTCACTGGTAGCTTTAAACAATAAATTGACTAAATACTTCAGAAGGGAAAATTTTGCAGAGATATGGAAAAAGCATGGTAGTGAGACCAGTAAGATAACAATTTAAAAAGAACCAGCACAGGTATGATGGGCCAAATGAGCTCTTTCTATGTAGATTTTATTCCATTCCATGATCCTATTCATCTTTAAATCCAGACACATACTTATTTGCTTGTTATTTACACCTTTGACTTCAACATGTTACGTTGGTTCTGACCCATCTTATGCATCTTAAAGCATTAGACTGTCTGTTGCCTCTTCAGATGCCAGCTAACCTGCTGTCTCCCATTTTCATTTGACATTTTCAAAAGTTGCAGCCTATTTTCCCAGATTTTATTTGTTACTCTTATTGTGCCATTTTACAACGTTATGAATTTTGATGAAAAACGTGTTATCCCCTCTCATCCCTAACTCTCACTTTGTTACTTGCAAACACTGGGAATTGAACTGGAGTGCGCAATTGAACTGGATCAATTGTGTTGAATCCATTCTCAATGATCAAAGGCAGACATTTCTTAATATTTCATAAGAATTTAGGTTCCTGAGATCAACTTTTTTGATACTTTGCTTCTATATTTTTGATGTTAAATATTCAGTTTCTGGTATCTAGCTCTGAGTTTCAAAGTCTCCATTTGCTGACAGTTAAAAGACGGACTGTCCATTCCACAGCTGGTTGGTGTCCCATGCGAGAAGAACCCTATTGTAGCATCATAGTCATAAAGCATAGACTTTGACCTGCAACAATCTATCTACATCAATCTCACTTCTGTATTTTAATATAATTATGGTCTACATTTATCTCAGTATCATGGTTTGATTTGAGTTATTGTCACACACACCTAAGTATAGTCAAAAGTTTTGTTTTGCAAGCAGTACAGGCTGATCATTTGGGAACATACAGATAATAGAGTGTTTGCATAGAACAAGGCATAAAGCAGTGATGGCTGCACAGGAGGTGCACCAAAACAAGATCAATATTAGAGCTGAAATTAGATCCATTTGGCAGTTTTACTGCATCATACAATATGTATTTATTAAATCTCTCCACCTGCATTGTGCCATGACCTGTCATCTTTCCATGACTTTAGCCATACAGCATAACTGTCTTATCTACACGTTACATAACCATATCTTAAGACTTTTGCTGAATTTACCTTTGGCACTATTGCTGACAGCTGTCCTAGTTTCAGCAGCAACATTGCATGGAAACACTTAGATGCTGTGGTAATTCCCCTCACTGAACTCTCAAGTGACCACAAGCTGCCTCTGAGTGCAATAGTATCTTGGAAATGAATTGTTGAATGTTGCAACTTTATTATATAATAGTGCATTATTTAAAACATTTGTAATCCTCTGTTCACCTTGCTGAATGCTGATTAAAGAAGTCATCTCACTGTAGTCATCATCTTCCAAATCCACGGTAGTCAGGTTGAATGTTAAGGAATCATTACAAGTTGAGGTTCGTTACATCAAATTTCTAAGCATTTGCCACACAAGAATAAGGCATTCAACCCAACAGGTCCACACGGGTATGCTCTATCACTAGATCCTTTAATGTATTTTTCATTATCTAGATACTGTTTGAATGCATCCACTTTTAATCTCAGACTACTCCTTGTGATAGCTTGTTCCATGTTCTCACCACTATTTTCTCCAAAACTCATTATTCAACCTGTGAATAGCTTAGATCTCCAGGTTCTAAGACTCTCCCACAAGTGAAAGAAACTTCTGTTTACTTTAGTGAAACCCTTCATAAAAATCACCAAGTTTTTGATTACCTGTGCTAAGTCTTGATAGCAAATTTTCTTGATGATTTCCTGTGCAGTGTCTTGGGAAATTTACATTGCAAAAGGAATTCTATGCATGAAATGAAACAATTTTCTCTTGCAGCTTGTTGAATGGTTGATTTCAATTGCTGAGCTCAACTCTTGACATGAAACATGGGCAGGGTGTTTCATTTTTACTCAAGAATCGTCGTTCTGAATTTGTTTTGCAGGTGCACAAGTCAATTAATGTAACAGGGATAATGTGCACTTATTTACTCATGTATCTATGTAATTTTATATGCACATTCATGTATTTACAACTTGATTGAGATGAATGACAGTGTTAACTCTTGCTGACAAAAATTGATACTGAAACATCTGTTCATTTCAATGTATAACATTTTAAAAGCACATTAAATTGCTTAGAGTCATTAAGTCATATCTTACAGGACAGAAAGAGACTATTTGGCTTGTTTTATCTGTCCTAGCCCTTGGAAAGAGCTGGCTAACCATGCCACTGTCCACTGTTTCCTTCATAGCCCTGCCAATTAATCCTATTCCAGTGCACATTGATTTACCATATGTAAGCTCTTGTTTAAGCTTTTCTTTCTTTCTTTCTTTCACTCTTTCACTCAATCTTTCTATCTTTATCTTCCCCTCTTTCTCTCTCTTTCTTTCTCTTTTTCTCTCCTGCTTTCTTTCTTTCTTTCTTTCTCCCATTTTCTTTCGCCTTTCACCCTCACCCCTTTGTTCCTTTCTCTCTCTTTTCAAGGAGGATTTTCCAGATTTTAACCTTATTGATGACAAAAGCTCTCTATGTTTCCCCTCTACTTTTTTTTGCCAATTATTCCAAATCAGTGACCTCATCTGGTTACCAACAGACTTACCTGAAGAAATAATTTCAAACTAATTGCTTTGTCAAGACTTCTCACAACTTTTAATACCCTCTTAGTTTCATCCTACTGTATACTGAGAACAGTCCCAGTTTCTCCACATTAGTTAATTCTATCATCAAAACATAAGAAATGGGAGTAGAAGTTGTCCAAATTGTCTCTGTTGTGTGTTTCACTATGCAATGAGTAAACATCTTCTCTAATGTATCCAGAGCTCTGTATACTCTGCAAGCTGCCTGTGCTGTACCTTGTCCAGCTCTTCTTGCTACATTTTGTTTTTTTTTTGTAATTATGAATGAAAATAAAAAGTACTTGTAACACAGAAGAAGGCTTGATTCTTTACTTTGATGTACAGTTAATAAAATAAGTTCTGCATTTTAATCTGGGGAAAATTAAAGAAATACTTCAAAGAATTATAAAATTCTCCACTAGTAAAGAATAACAACCTACAATTTTGTCTTACATGATTAATTAGTATTTTACTGTTGTTTAATTGTGACATCATTCCAATATTTTCACCACTGGTTAATTTACTCACATGATGAATCTGAATGAGGGTTTTTCTTTATTTACTGGCTGCATGAAGTAAGATTCTAATTGGATTTGTATGTGAGTTTTCGCAAACATCTGTTCGAATTTTGTATCTGAAGTTCAAGGAAAATTGCTGCTGAAATTGTGCAGTACAATGTTAATAATGAAGCAGTCATTCGGATTGCAACCTGATTTTACTTTCACCCTTACATTAAAATAGAGAACAGAGGACCTGCTACAAATCACAATATGCTTGATTCTAATATTGCATAGTACAATTCCTGGTCACAATCTAACTACAGCAACTGCAAACAGTATTTTTGCTGCAGTAATTCTGTGCAGTATCTCAAAAGACAATGACGTTCTTGAAAACTATCACCAAGCAGAAATGCATCAATTTCTGATTCTACCATGTGAAAAGACATTACAAGGAAAGGGAAAGCTGAAGGGTGACCAAATAAAGGACTTAAAGTCATGAAAGAATTTGACAGGATAGAGAAGATAATGCTACTTTTGGGAAACCAAACCTGGAGGTCATAAACGTAAGATACTCATTGATCAATTCAATGAGGAATTCAGAATAAACTTATTTTCTCCGAGTTATTGGAATGTGGAATTGCTGCTATATGGATTGATGTGGAGAATGGTATAAAATTTTTAAGCAGTTATGTAAACATTGAATAAAAGAATACAAGGATATGAAATACTATATATTTAAAAGTGCTTTGTTTTACTGTGAAAAATGCGTATGTGTACATAAATAGGTGGCTATTTTAGGGGTAAATAAATTGATTTCAGCAGGAATCCACACTGCTGGGAGCATGATAACAGTACTACAACCCTGCAGTATCTTTGTTCTGTGTTCTTTTTGAGTCTTGGTACCTGTAACTATCTCAGTTCAAATTCTTATTAAAAATTCTACTGTTCGAGATGTGGGAATTGCTGTGTGCATGCAATGGGACTGCTATTTCTGGTTTAAGTAAGCTAATGAATGTGAGCAAGAACTATTTAAGCTCATTTGTCACACTACGCATGCAAGGTTGTATAATGAATTCTCTCCATGTACCTCCTCTGACCTTACATCTTCATGTCTGCCACAAGTTTCTACATTTGAAAAATAACTTAACAGTAGTAGTGCTTTGGTGTTGTAAAACAGTAAAGTACTTATGGTCCTCAACAGGAATGTTATCAAACTACATTTCTTACAAAACCATACCAGGAGTTAGCAGCACAGATGATCAAAGTTTTGTTGGGTAATTACATTTCTAAGGAGGAATTAAAGGAGGTTGGGAGATGGAGATATTTAAGGAGGAAATTCCAGAACTTAGGACCTAGGCAGCTGACAGCATTACCACCAGTGATAAATTGATTAAAATCATGAATGCTTAAGGAATAGAATTGGTCAAGTGAGAGATCACAGGCATTGTAGGGCTGAAAGAAGTTACACATTTAAGGAGAGGCATGGCCCTGAAGGGAATTGAAAATAAAGATGAGAATTGTAAAATAGACGTGCTGGATTGATGCCAATTAAATCAGGGAGCACAGGAATGGTAGGAATAGTAAATAGGATTTGGCGCAATGCATCACAAAGGCTTGTTTCTGATTTGTAAGACACTAACTGACATACACCAGTTCATCTAACCCTTCTATTCCTTTCCAACTAATTTATCTATCCCCTTAAATATATCTATAATCTTTCACCTGAACTACTCCAAAAAATGCTGATCTTTGTCTTACCATAAATCATTGATTTGTTTTCAGATTTTTAAACTGCAACATGGGGTGCTAGAATATAGCTTAGACCTATAGGTGAGCACATTATTGTGCTTAAAAATTATTCACAAATTCTGAAACTCCTTTTTAAAATTAAGATGCATTTCTCTATATGCATTATCAGTATGAAACCTGAATCAAGAACCAATGCCCATCTTGATGCTGAAAAATCAAGCAAAACAACTTGAACAGGAAATCTTTGCAATGCTTTACATCTCATTCAATCAGATCCTCACATCAGATTTACATCATATTAGGACAAAACACTTTAGGTTTCACACCAACATTAAACTTAAAGAGATGAAATGCATCATAAATCACAAATTATAGAAGAAAATTAAGGAAAGCTGATAAACAATTTATTAAGTGTTTCACACAAACCATTTTAAAATAATTAAAGTATAAAGTATTTGCAGCTATAAAATTATTTATAGGCTTCTCATTTTATTTAGAATATAAATAATGTTGGCCATTTCCTGTGCTGCTGAGAGCTGATCCAGAACTTGTTTTTATTGCTGTAGACATATTAACATTGTAATCTGCTGCAGTGTTGACACTAACTTCATTTAGTACTTTGGTGCCAATATGCAACAGAAAAAAACACTAGAATCTTCACTTTTTTAATGTGCCAATTCAGTTTTTGTAATGCATTAAATTCAGATTACATCTGGAATATTTTGACCTAAGTGTGATAAAACTCAATGTTCTAGCCAGTGGCAACTCAGGCTTGTGAGGAAAATATCTCCAAATATGCTATTTTGCGTTCGTTATAGCTACAGTACTAAAAAGGTCTTATGCCTGCCATTAAGTGTTACTGAATGCCTGACGACAGCACAATAAAAGTACTTTACTGTTTTAAATGCACAAATTGAAACCTCCTTCAACAGCCAGTCCTTTCAGTCTGGCAATAAAGTATGTTATTGGTGGTTAAATTCAAATTGACCATTATTTTTAGACACAAACATTTCAATTCCTGCATTTTTCTAATTTCACCCAACAAAATAAAACCTTTGATAACAAGGCGTGGAGCTGGATGAACACAGCAGGCCAAGCAGCATCAGAGGAGCAGGAAGACTGACATTTCGGGCCTAGACCCTTGCTGAAACTCCAGTGTTCCTGCTCCTATGATGCTGCTTTGCCTGCTGTGTTCATCCAGCTCTACACCTTGTTATCTTGGATTCTCCAGGACCTGCAGCTCCTATTATCTCTGACACAAATAAAACCTTTCTTTGGCTCAGTCATGTTGTCCTGCTTCAGTTCCTTTAATATTTCACCTGCACACCCTTCATTTTTGCAAGAATCAGGGAAGTTAGCGTTGAAATTACTAGTGATAATTAGGTAACTATGCCATTTATAATAAATACATGTTAATGCTATTTTCAGAAAAAGGATTGTAGTTTATGGTATTTCTATGAAAATTTAAGGAATTTTCTTCAAATCAACATCACATGGTGTAATTTCAATGCTTAAGCATCACTGGTTATATGTTTCAAAACTTTGCTATGCTTGTGTCATTTTTCCATTGAGACCATTGGCTTTCCAAATAATCCCCTGAATTTGGCTAATGGTTTTATGGATGGAACATGATAGAGATGAATGCCTCTTTGATTGGTTGATATAATCTTGCATAAAGGATCAAAGTAAAAGGCATGATGAAATGCTCGAGACTGGGTAACCTACAGAGCATAGGGAGAACACCTGGTGATGATATGGAGAACTGTGAACAAGGATGTGTAACGACAAAGCTTGTCATAGGGGTTAAGAGATAATAATGTGTAGAGCTGGATGAACACAGCAGGCCAAGCAGCAACAGAGGAGCAGAAAAGCTGACGTTTCTGGTCTATCCCTTGTCATTGAGGTTGTTTTGTTCAATCACTGATGTGTGAGTAGTGAGGTTGAGCATAAGATGACAGAATTATTGGAAGGATTGGTTGTGGCATGGTGTGGAAACTAGGTGGGATTGAATCGTGATGTTTTTGATCATGGGTTTGAAAATAAATCTGTCATGTATGAAATTTTAAATCACGTTTGATAAGATCACATCCCTGTAAAGATTAATTTTATGATTCAAAGTAAGACTGCAGACTGAGACTACAGATTGGGTGACACTGGTTTCCCAAACGCACGGCCTGTCCATTTCTAACATTGGCCACTAACTATCGGGAGGCATAGTACATCAGTCTGTTGTTCCTATCATTAGAACGGTAGGCTATATTTTTCACTTTAGTTTCTCTTCCATGGTTGGGACATTATTAATTCATGTGGATATATTCTTTCTCAGGCCTAATAGTATTATCGCTAGATTATTAATCCAGAAGCTCAACTAATGTTCTGGGGACCCAGGATTGAATCCCACCTTGGCAGATGGTGGAATTTGAATTCAATTTTAAAAAAAATACAGAATTAAGAATCTACTGCTGACCATGAAACCATTGTCAATTGTCAGAAAATCCCATTTGCTCATTAATGTTCTTCAGCGAAAGAAGTCTGCCATCCTCACCTCATCTGGCCTACATGTGATTCATGACCCACAATAATGTGATTGGTTCTGAAATAATTCACTTAGTTGTACCAATCACTATGAAGTCGCATCAAAGAAATGAAACCAGTTGGATGAGCTAGGCACCAGAAAAGGCAGCATTAGAAGCTGCCCTGTTGACCTTGGAAAGTTTTCCTTACTAGCATCTGGGGGCTGGTGCCTGACATGGGGGAGTTGTCTCACGGACTAGTCAAACAACAGCCTGATATAGTCATACTCATATGTTCTGTCTCACTAGCAGGACAGACCCAGCAGAGGTGGTGGTACAGTGGTATGCCGTTGGGAGGGTATTGCCTTGGGATTCCTCAACATTGACTCCAGACCCCGTGAAGTCTTATGGCTTCAACTTAAACATAGGCAAGGAAACCTCCCAATGGTTACCACAAACCATCATCCCTTGACTGAAGACCGATACGCCTCCATGTTGAACAACATTAGAGGAAGCACTAGGGGCTGCAAGGATGTAAAATGTTCTCTGGGTGGGGGATTTCAATGTCCACTACCAAGAGTGGCTCAGTAGCAGCACTACTGATTGAACTGGTCGGGTCCTAAAGGACATGGCTGCTAGACTAGGTCTGCAGATGGTGAAGGAACCAACAACAGGGAAAAATATATCTGACCTCATACTTACCAATTCACTGGCTGCAGGTGCATCTGTCTACGACAGTATCAGTGAGAGTAACCAGCGCACAGTCCTTCTGGAGATGAAGTCCCACCTAACATTGAAAATAATCTCCGTCATGTTGTATGGCATTATTATCATGCTAAATGGGGCAGACTTCAAACAGATCTAACTACTCAAGGTTGGGCATCTATGAGGCACTGTGGGCATTAACAGCAGCAGAACTGTACTCCACCTATTCCAACACAATCTGCAACCTCATGGTCTGATGTACAAAAATAGGCAAATCCCCTCGCCTGGACAAATTGCACCCCAGGTTGCTGTGCAGGGAAGGCAGGAAATTGCAGGGGCACTGACATAAACTTTTAATTTCTCTCTGACTATGGGGAAGTGCCAAAGGACAGGAGCATAGCTAATACGGTTCCAATTTTTAAGAAGGATCATAGAGATGAACCAGGAAATTACAGACTGGTGAGTCTCATGTCAGTGGTAGGGAAACTATTCGAGAAAAGAATTACCCAGTTGGAAAGACGTGGGTTAATCAGGGATAGTTGGCATGGCTTTGTCAGAGGACTGTCATGCCTAACAAATTTGTTAGAAATTTTTGAAAATGTGATCAAGTGTATCTTAGGGGGATGTTCGGTTGACACAGTTTATATGGATTTTAACAAAGCTTTTGACAAAGCCCTATGCGGGAGACTGATCGAGAAGGTTAAAGCAGGTGGAATTCAGGGAAACTTGGCAAGGTGGATCAGAAATTGGCTTAGTAATACAACATAAAAGGTAATGGTAGAAGCCTGTGGAAGTGACTGGAGGCTGGTGTCCGGTTGTGTACTGCACAGATTAGTATTGGGACCCTTATTATTTGTTATTTACGTAAATGATGTACATGAAAATGTGGAGGGAATGTTAAGCAAATTTGCAAATGACACAAAGATTGGTAGAGTAGTTAATAGAAAAGAAGATGGTTGTATGTTACAGGATGATATAGATGGGTTGGTCAGATGAGCAGACCAGTGGCAGATGCTATTTAAGCCTAATAAATGCAAGGTGATATACTTTGAAAGAAGAAACAAGATGGGGGAGTATCTAATGAATCGCAGGACACTGGGTAGCTTAGAGGAACAGAGGGATCTTGGGGTAATTATTCACAGATCCCTGAAATTGGCAGAACATTGAAAAAGGATAATTAAGGCATATGGGACACTTGCTTTCATCAGTCATGGCACAGAGTATAAGAGCAAGGAGGTACTGTTGGAGTTGTACAGAGCGTTGGTCAGGCCACAGCTGGAGTACTGTGTGCAGTTCTGGTCACCTCACTACAGGAAGGATGTGATAGCACTAGAGCAGCTACGGAGGAGGTTCACCAGGATGTTGCCTAGGATGACAAAATAGAGCTATATGGAGACAATAGATATGGTTTGATTGTTTTATTTAGAACCAAGAAGAATGAAGAGACAACATAATTGAGGTGTTTAAGATTATGAGGAATATGGACAGGGTGAATAGAGAGCAGTTATTCCCCTTGTATGAGGGGTCAGTCATGAGAGGGCATTGTTTTAGGATAAGGGACAGGCGATTTAGAGGTGATTTGGGAAAAAGCATGCACTCAGCGAGTGTTGGTAACCTGAAATGCACTGCTTGGGAAGGAAGTGGAAGCTGGAAACATAACGTTTAAAAAATATTTGGATGAACATTTCAAATATCTTAACGTTCAAGGATATGGAACTAGTGCAGGAAATTGGGATTAACAGACCTTTAGTGGTAGTTATGTCAATGCAGACTCGATGGGTCAAATGGCCGTTACCGTGCTGTATCAATCTATAAATATCTCTCCAGTCAACAATTGCCATCAAGCCAAGAGATCAACCTGGTTCAATGGAGATTGCAGAAGGGCATGCCAGGAGCAGCACCAGGTGCATCTGAAAATGAGGTGTCAACCTGATGAAGCTACCAAACAGGACTACATGCATTCCAAACGGCATAAGCAGCAACTGATGGGCAGAGCTAAGTGATCCCACAACGAACAGATAGATCTAAGCTTTGCAGTCCTGCCGCATCCAGTCTGAATAGTGGTGGACAATTAAGCAACACACTGGACAAGGAGATTCCACAAAAAATCCCTATGCTTAATGATGGAAGAGCCCAGCACACCAGTGCAAAAGATAAGGCTGAAGCATTCACAGCAATCATCAGCCTGAAGTGCCAAGTGGATGATCCATGGAAGTCCCTTTTTGTGGTTTTCGACATCACAGTTACCAGTTTTCAGCCAATTCAATTTACTGCACATGATATCAAGAGGAAGCATTGGAAACTGCAAAGCCTATAAGCCCTGACAACATTCCAGCAATAGTACCGAAAACTTGTGTTCCACAATTTGATGTTCCACTAGCTACATTCTTCCAGTATAGTTACTACATTGCCATCTACCTGACAATGTGGAAAGTTGCTCAGGTATGTCCTGTACACTAAAAAAAGGACACTTCCAACCCAGCCACCAGTCTAGTCTCAACGATCAGTAAGGTGATGGAAGGCATCATCTCCATTACTATCAAGCAGCACCAACTCAGTGATAACCTGCTCAGTGATGCCCAGTTTGTGTTTCATAGAACATAGAACATAGAGCAGTACAGCACAGCACAGGCCCTTTGGCCCATGCTGCTGTGTTGACCTATTTTCCTACTAAGATCAATCTACCCTGCATACCCTACATTTTGCTATCCTTTATGTGCCTGTCCAAGAGTCGCTTAAATGTCTTTAATGTATTTGACTCCACTCCTACAGCAGGCCGTACATTCCACGTGGCCACTACTCTGTGTGAAGAACCTACCTCTGATATCTCCCCTATACCTTCCTCCAATCACCTTAAAATTATGCCCCCTCGTAATAATCATTTCCACCCTGGGAAAAAGCCTCTGGATATCCACTCTATCTATGCCTCTCATCATCTTGTACACTCTATCAAGTCACCTCTTTCTTTGCTCCAATGAGAAAAGCCCAAGCTCCCTCAACCTTTCCCCATAAGACCTCCCCTCCAGTCCAGGCAGCGTCCTGGTAAATCTCCTCTGCACCCTCTCTTAGGTTTCCACATCCTTCCTATAATGAAGTGACTAGAAAAAAAACACAATATTCCGAGTGCGGTCTAACCAGGGTTTTATAGAGCTGAAGCAGCACCTCGTGGCTCTTAAACTCAATTCTCTGCCAATGAAAGACAACGTGCCATACGCCTTCTTTACAACCCCTATCAACTTAGGTAGCAACTTTGGGGGATCTATGGATGTAGACCCCACTGTTCCTCCACATTGCTAAGAATCCTGCCATTAATCCTGTATTCTGCATTCGACCTTCCAAAATGAATCACCTCATACTCTGCTGGATTGAATTTCATCTGCTACTTCTTCGCCCAGCTCTGCATCCTGTTAATGTCCTGTTGCAACCGACAACAGCCCTCCATGCTATCCACAACTCCACCAACCTTTGTGTCATCAGCAAACTTACTAACCCACCCCTCCACTTCCTCATTAGTCATTTATAAAGATCACAAAGAGCAGAGGTCCCAGAACAGATCCCTGCAAAACACAGCGAGTCACCGAGTTCTAAGCTGAATACTTTCCATCTACTATCATCTATTAGAAAGCCTGTTTTGAAACCAGACAGCCAATTTTCCCTGAATCCCATGCCTCCTTACTTTCGGCCGACCCGCTCAGCTCCTGAGCTTATCACAGACTTGGCCGAAATAGCATCCAGGACAAAGTAGATGGCTTGATTGGCATTAAATCCACAAGAATTCACTTACTCAGTGGCAGCAGTGTGTACTATCTACAAGACACACTGCTGAAATTCACTAAAGATCCTCAGACAACTCCTTGCAAATCCAAATCCATGAGCTTTTCCTTCTAGATGGACAAAGACAGCAGAGACATATTGAACAACACTCAGAGGAAGCTCTGAGGATGGCAAGGGCAAAAAATGCACTCTGAGTGGCTAGGCAGCAGGACTACTGATTGAGCTGTTCAGGTCCCAAAGGACATAGCTGCCAGAATGGGTCTACAGCAGGTATGTGAGGGAACCAAGAAGAGAGAAACAATTACTTAACCTCAACCATACCAATCTGCCAACTGCAGATACACCTATCCATGTCAGTATTGGCATGAGTGACCACTGTGCAATCCTTCTGGAGACAAAGTCCCACCTTCACATTGAAAATGACCTCCATCATGTTGTGTGGCACTATCACTGTGCTAAATAGAGCAATCTTCAAACAGATCTAGCAACTCAAGAATGGACATCAATGAAGTGCTGTGGGCCATTAACTCCAGCATAATCTGTAACTTCATGGACCAGCAAATCTCCCATTCAGGCATTACCATCAAGCCAGGGGATCAACCTGGTTCAATGGAGAGCACGGGAGGGCATACAGGAGCAGCACAAGGCAAACCTGAAGATGAGGTGTCAACCTGATGAACCCATCAAACAAGACTACTTGCACAGCAAGCAACCTAAGCAATGATAGACAGAGCTAAGCGATCTGACAACCAACAAATCAGATCTAAGCTATCCAGTTGCAAATGGTGGTGGACAATTAAGCAACTCACCAATGAAGAAGGCTCTTCAAATATCCCCATCCTCAAATATGGAAAAGCCCAGCACATCAGTGCAAAGATAAGCTGAAGCTTTCACAGCAACCTTCAGCCAGAAGTGCTGAGTGGATGATCCATCTCAGCCTCCTCTGGTAGTCCATAGCATGACAGATCCTAGTCTTTAGCTAATTCGATCACGCCATGTGATATCAAAAGTGGTTGGAGACACTGAATACTGCAAAGACTATGAGCTTTGACAACATTCTGGCAATAGTACTGAAGAATTCTACTCCAGAACTTGCCACTCTCCTAGCCAAGCTGTTTCAGTACAGTTACAACACTGGCAACTACCTGACAATGTGGAAAATTGCCCAAGTATTTCCTGTATATAAAAAGCAGGACAAAGCCAACTCGGCCAATATTTGCCCTATCAGTCTACTCTTAATCATCAGTAACGTGACAGAAGGTGTCATCAATGTACTATCAAGCAGCACCTCCTCAGCAATAACCTGCTCGGTTCCATCAGGGCCACTCAGCTCCTGACCTCATTACAGTCTTGGTCCAAACATGGACAAAAGAGCTGAATTCCAGAGGAGAGTTGAGAGTGACAATCCTTGACATTGAGGCTGCTTTCAACTGAGTGCGGCATCAAGGAGCCCTAGCAAAGCTGGAATCATTGGATATCAGCAGCTAACTCTCAAATGGTTAGAGTCACAACGGGCACAGGAAAATGGTCATTGTTGCTGGAATTCAGTCATCTCAGTTCCAGGATATCTCTGCAGGAGTTCCTCATGGCAATGTCCTAAGCCCAACCATCTTCAGCTACTTCATCAATGACCTTCCTTCCATCATAAGGTCCAAAGTGGGATATTTGCTAATGATTGCAAAATGTAGGGCATCATTCATGACTTCTCAGATACTGAAGCAGTCGTGTCCAAATACAACAAGACCTGGACAAATTCCAGGCTTGGCTTAACAGTGGCAAGTAACATTCACACCACACGATTGCCAGGCTATAACCATCACCAGTAATAGCCATCCTAACCATCTAGATGGCCTGGTGATATTGTTGCTGGACCATTAATCCAGAAGCCCAGATAATGTTCTGGGGACCCAGTTTGAATCCCACCTCCACAGATGATGAAGGGTCTAGGCCAAAAACGTCAGCTTTTGTGCTCCTGAGATGCTGCTTGGCCTGCTGTGTTCATCCAGCTTCACACTTTGTTATCTAGGCAGATGGTGGAATTTGAATTCAATAAATATAGGGAATTAAGAATCTAATGATGACCATGAATCCATTGTCAATTGTCGGAAATAAAAAACATCTGGTTCACTAATGCCCTTTCGGGAATGAAACTGCCATCCTTACCTGGTCTGGCCTATATGTGACTCCATACCCACAGCAATGTGGTTGACTCTTAACTGCCCTTTGGGAAATTAGGGATGTACAATAAATGCTGTCTGGTCAGCGACACCCTCATCCCGTGCATGAATAAATAAAAAGAAACTTTCAATGGTGGTACCATCACTGAATTCCCCACTATCAACATCCTGGGAGTTACCACTGATCAAAAACTCAATTGGACTCACCACATAAATGCAGTGGCTACAGGAGCAGGTGAGAGGCTAGGATTACTGCAGTGAGTAACACATATCCTGAAACCCTGTCCAGAAGGTACATTTCAAGAGTGTAATGGAATACTGCGCACTTGCCTGGATAGGTGCATCTCCAGCAATACCCCAGAAGCTTGACACCATCCAGGACATAGCAGCTTGCTTGAGTTGCACTGTATCCAAATGCATCCACTCCCTTCACCACCAACGCTCAGTTGCAGTAGAGTGTACTATCTGCAAGATGCACTCCAGAAATTTACCAAAGTTCCTCAGACAGGGCCTTCTAAACCCATGGCCACGTCCATCTAGAAAGACAAGGGCAGCAGATATATGGGAACACCACCACCTTCAAGCTCCCCTCCCAATCACTCACAATCCTAATTTGGAAACATATCACCATTCTTTCACTGTCACTGGATCAAAATGCTGGAATTCCCTCCCTAATGCCATTGTGAGTCATTAGCAGCATGTGGACTGCAGCTGTTCAAAGAAGCAGCTCACCATCACCTTCTCAAGGGCAACTAGGGACAGGCAATAAATGCTGGCCAGCCAGCAGTGCCCACATCCAACAAAAATGAATTTAAAAAGTTAGCTAAAATTGATAGTTAACAGATCCAGCTCCATCTCAGTACCAACATTGTTGTAACCAATCAATACCATCTTTGCATTTGTATAAGTTGGTGTTCACTTTCAAAGTTTGGTTTCTTGTCTTCAGGTCCTGATGAATAGAAGACTAAAAGCTTTGGTGTTGTACCTCCTTTTTTTTAAAATCCATGTCTGGTAAGTAATTAAATTCTTAATTCTGATTCATTTTAAAGTGAAATTTTAAACAGTTAAGCCTTATTAACAGTTTCTTCATGGGGGTATGAAGAGTAAGCCACACTGGGTACAATGGATACAGTATACCACTTTGGCAGATGTGCAGGTGAACCAAGCGGAGGCTTGGGGACCGCTTTGCAGAACACCTCCGCTTGGTTCGCAATAAACAACTGCACCTCCCAGTCGCGAACCATTTCAACTCCCCCTCCCATTCTTTAGATGACATGTCCATCATGGGCCTCCTGCAGTGCCACAATGATGTCACCCGAAGGCTGCAGGAACAGCAACTCATATTCCGCCTGGGAACCCTGCAGCCATATGGTATCAATGTGGACTTCACCACCTTCAAAATCTCCCCTTCCCCCACCACATCCCAAAACCAGCCCAGTTCATCCCCTCCCCCCACTGCACCACACAACCAGCCCAGCTCTTCCCCTCCCCCCACTGCATCCCAAAACCAGCCCAGCCTGTCTCTGCCTCCCTAACCTGTTCTTTCTCTCACTCATCCCCTCCTCCCACCCCAAGCCATACCTCCATTTCCTACCTACTAACCTCATCCCACCTCCTTGCCCTGTCCGTCTTCCCTGGACTGACCTATCCGCTCCCTACCTCCCCACCTATACTCTCCTCTCCACCGATTTTCTTTTCTCTCCATCTTCGGTCCACCTCCCCCCTCTCCCTATTTATTCCAGAATCCTCACCCCATCCCCCTCTCTGATGAAGGGTCTAGGCCTGAAACGTCAGCTTTTATGCTCCTGAGATGCTGCTTGGCCTGCTGTGTTCATCCAGCTTCACATATTATTATCTTGGATTCTCCAGTATCTGCAGTTCCCATTATCTCAGTTCTACTATTCCGATTTGTTTTATCGATCAAACATGAATTGCAGTCAGTTATGCATTTCCAGGTCGAGCAAGTACCCCGTCATTTCCCAGTTCTAGTTTGAAACAGGAAACTTGGCGCAATTCAGCTCAGTTAAACATGAGTTTCCGCTTTGTCAGCTGAAGTTTGGGCTCCTGTGTAAAATAAAAAAAACCTCCCTCATGGCACTCGGTGAAAAGCGAGTAAGGAAAATAAAGCAATTCAGATACCCTATTATTCGAGAAGAAAGCGATCTAATTTCCACATTAAAATGTCAAATTGTAAAAAAGGAAAATATTTTCTATAAATTCCCACAAAGCAATAAAGATTTGTTTTTAAATATCCTCGAAATGGAGAAAAAAGCATATGTAAAAGACGTTATAAAAGGGGTCATTATTCTATATATCATCATGACTGCATTGTACTCGTCCGGCCTCGACAGGATAGCTATGTCTGTTGGTTTTATTTGAAAGGTGGAATTGTATTTAAGACTAATGGGGTCTAGCAAACAGTGGATTTGGCTAAAAGGAGCTGTACGAGCATCATCATCGACAATGGTAATGCCGTGTCTATAGAGGACAGGCTATATTCGCTGGTATTTGAATAGTGAAGGTATACTGCTGTGTATTCCACAGATAAACTCGGCAAGCAGACTGCATCTCGAACATAGATAATAAAGTGTGAAGCTGGATGAACACAGCAGGCCAAGCAGCATCTCAGGAGCACAAAAGCTGACATTTCGGGCATCTCGAACAGTTCTGTTCTTTTACAATTACTGCTCACTCTTAACATACAAGTGGCTCACTTATTCTGAATTATTTGTAATACAAAATCAAGCTTATTTGCAGTTTGCTTTAACATTGTCTTTGTTTAATTATTGGAGTAGAGCCTTAATAACGACCGTCCATCTAGAACCGTTGGCGTATGATACTAGGCCGTTACATTTTAGTACAAGGGCAGACGATCTCCAAGCGAGATTTGCTATTGAATCAAATGGAACTGGGTCGCAGATCAACCATGATCTCATTGAATTGTGGGACAGGTTAAAGGGCCAAATAGCCTTTTCGTGTTTCTTATTATATTTCCCCTTGTTCCTATTTGGGAATTTCGTTTTAGTATGATGAGCATTACAATAATCTTCCGATGTGGATGTTTTTATTTATCTGTACATTTTGTGCCAGCGCATCCCACGACCGAAGCTTTCTTTTTTTAAAAAAGTATTGGAATTCTGCAGTGTATCGGCGTTGAAGGTGAATCATTTTACAGACATGGGAAGCTGTCACTGCGAGACGTTCACCACCTCTTTCCAAAGAGAGAGCTCTTGAATTATCTGTTTAGAACATAGAACATAACAGCACAGTACAGGCCCTTTGGCCCTCGATGTTGTGCCGACCTGTCATACCGATCTCAAGCCCATCTAACCTACACTATTCCATGTACGTCCATATGCTTGTCTAATGACGACTTAAATGTACTTAAAGTTGGCGAATTTACTACCGTTGCAGGCAAAGCGTTCCATTCCCTTACTACTCTCTGAGTAAAGAAACTACCTCTGACATCTGTCCTATATCTTTCACCCCTCAATTTAAAGCTATGCCCCCCTCGTGCTCGCCGTCACCATCCTAGGAAAAGGGCTCTCCCTATCCACCCTATCTAACCCTCTGATTATTTTATATGCCTCATTTAAGTCACCTCTCAACCTTCTCTCTAACGAAAACAGCCTCAAGTCTCTCAGCCTTTCCTCGTAAGACCTTCCCTCCATACCAGGCAACACCCTAGTAAATTTCCTCTGCACCCTTTCGAAAGCTTCCGCATCCTTCTTATAATGCGGTGACCAGAACTGTATGCAATACTCCAAGTGCGGCCGCACCAGAGTTTTGTACCAGATTTCTATCTGCCTCTACATTTGTGACATTTCACAAGATTCTAAAGTTAGAAAGCTGTAATCTCCCCGGAATCCTTTCTAAAGACGATCACAGAGCTGGCCGGATCACTAAAAACCCTAACACTTTAAAGTTTCAAAGTGTAGCTTTGCGTTTTCTTTCTTCCATTCTCAGTGTTTAAACCATTCAGCCGAGCAGTCTGCTGTAAAATAAAGCATAATGGAAAGTTGGAAGGGCCAAAGGCATTTTAAGCTGAAACAGTAGTTTCTTGACCAAGTTTAATGATTTTCTGAACCCCGTCCAACTTTGGTGCCAGGGCCGAGTTTATTCGAGTAAAAGATCCTAATGCGATAATGCTATTCGGCGCAGAAAAATAAAATGACAGAAGGATCACGGATTGCATGTCATACACAATTTCAGGGCTGAATGAAGAATCCTCTAGAGAGCGTTGCTATCTAGAATTGAAAAACCAAACCGGAGATTTAGATGGTTATGCATTCTGCACCTGCCCCAATACCCGAATGTCAACTTTCAACTCTCGCTGTAACCGATATCTTTCTCCTCCTAAAGATAGTTAGATTTGCATGTGGAATGTGTCATCGGTTCTCACTGGTAAACATGTACCACGTTTCACTTTATGCCTCTAACAAGCAGATCATTAACACTTAAGTTTACAATTTTAATATTCTACAGATTGCTATCGACATTTCCTCCCACAGGCGAGAAATAACGAGTCAATTGACGCTGACTTCCTATAAATCCCACTTCATTTTTATTTTCGTCTGATCTGTTCTGATCTGTCGAGCCAAAAATGCTGAAACACGCTTCATCAAACTTGAAATAAAAGCATTTGAGATCCACTAGCTTCCTTAATTGTGGGCGGAAATGAGAAGATCTGAACTGTGTGCCGTTTCACTTAAAGGTATCAGGCAATGCACATTAACTGATTGTCTTTTTTAAGAACCGTAAGGCTTTCACAGGGAGAAACAGATTCATTGTATAATCTGGCCCTCTCTCGATCCGTCTCCGTCGGTTCAATAGCGAGGTTGTGTGAGCGGTGAAACATCCCAAATCAGCCATTCGTTTAATTAAAACAAAGCCTAACTCAATACCTCACACAAGAAATGAAAACTAATCTTAAAATAACTTTGCTTAGTGCAGCTTAGTAATTTAAGATAGCTTTGCTTGTGATAACGACCAGAAAATGTGGGAGAGCAGAAGGATGGACCAGGGAAAGCCAACTTCAAGAAAGGCTAGAAAAACAAGGGAAGGAAAATTAAAGGAGTCTGAAAAGGCAGTGAAATTAGAAAAAAAAATCAAGAGGGTAAAAACACAAGTTGGACTCAGTGAGAGAACAAGGCCAGAAATTGGAAGCGAAAGAACCTGGAGTCTAGAAGAGAGATCTGAAAGACAGAAGGACCAAGAGAAACGGCTAAGAAAATGCTGCTCAAAATTGATGTCTAAAATCAAATCATTTCCGCAAAACAAACTGGTGGCTAGAGCGGACGCCCGTCTTGGAATCCATGCATATCTGGAGTAACATAGTGCAAGCGCAGCGGAATTGAAGCGGGTCAGTACAAAACAGAATGGGGGGGGGGGGCGAATTTTAGATCCCTCACATCGGCGAGAAGTCGGGAAATGGTCGGATGTGAACAGGTTGCAAATTATTCTATACATACCTCTCGATTTTCCTTTGCTCGTCATTGCGCCGATTATTGTTGAATAGTTTTCTATACTGTCCCTTTATAGAACAAAAGGTGTTTGGTGTTCGATACCCTAAAACCTGTCCTCGTTTCTTCTTAGAGAGTCATTTGACTTCATCCTGATGTTGAAGTGTTCATTAAAATTGAGCAGCAATTGTGAAGCAATCAGAAAATGCACCTCAACGCGTCAATTGTAAAATGCTGAAATTTCACTATCCCACTCAAAGACAGAATCTCAAAAATCTTCACTTCCCACATATATTTAGTATTTTGATCCATACGATGTGAAATATTTAATGTTGGCTATAGCATGTTTGCTATAAGCGTAGTATTTGCATGTTCGTGTGTCGTACAAGCGGCGAGTAAGCCAGACATAGAACTAAGGGACAGAGAAGGTAACAGTTCAAAATTCAAACACTTTGTTTTACGGCAGCCCCAATAGCTATTGTTCGGAAACGATTTTTTAAAATTAAAAATATTTCGTTTTTGCGACTCAGCCAGCTCTACTAATTACTGAAGTAAAAACTAAAAAATTGAAAGTAGGAAAATGATAAACAGATTATATCAGAGAAAAACAATGAGAATTGGTTCCTGCATATGAACAATTATTTTCTAAACTCAACATAAAATGTCAAAATCTATCAACATTTCATTTCACGAAAAATGTAAGGATATATTCAATAATGGAGTTTCCTCTGCTTTTTCCACAGAATTTTTCCTCAATAATCGTGATTTCAGTTTAATTCTTCTGATCAATTTTATCTTGCAATTAGAATTACGAGCTCCACTCGCTTTGAAACTCATATTTAAATAATATATTTTGATTTGTTGTGGGCTTTTAAAAAAATATTCAGGATGCCTTGGAGATTTGTGTTTTCTGTACCATTTCCCTGACTCTACCAAAGAACGCGATACCTTCAGTGGTTTTTCATATCTGTCTTCGAGATCCTAAGGCAAAATGGTCAACAGAAAATCATATTTAACACCAAACTCATGCTTACCTTCTTGCGCATAAATTTTCTTCGCAAACGATTTATCATTTAGTTCTATTTGTTAATTTGCGTCAGTCAAGAACTCATTAGTAAATATTCCACCGTCTTAAATATTTTATGTGACATTATTTCTAGTAGAAGTTACTGTTAATAGTGAGGCTAACGCTACTCGCTGTTGTTTCTGCTCTGGCCAAATAGGCCCGAGGATCATTTCTGCAGCCAGAAAGAAGTATCTCTTTGCAGATTTTCCCGGAGGACGGAGAGCCCTGGGCTCACTAGGCTGTGGAACTGGCAGAAAATATATCGAGAGTGCATCAATCTGCAGATCGATTATTGTAATGTTTTACTGTACTAGGAAGACATTGCAATTCGAAAATTACATCATCTTTTCAATAGAAAATACGTGAAGCTAAACAGAAGTTACTCTGTTTGCACTGTAAACTGTTCCAGCCTGTCAAAGAAGAAAGACCAAACAGCTCAATTTCACGAGATTGCCCTGAAGCTTTAAGTATCTGAGTCTGTCATTGTTAAAAGTAAAATCCAGTAATCTTTTCTGTTCAAACAAGACCACTTTAGGAGGCAAATCTTCCAAATGTTAGGAACTCACGCATGTGCAAAACGGGATTATTCTCTTGATGTTGAAGTCGGGTGACCAAGTTCAAGGGAGTTTTAGTAAAGTCAAGAACCTGGCTTGTCTTGCACAATGAATAACCTAATCAAAGTGCAGGGAGGAAAACTCAGCAGAGGAGCACGCATTCTGAATAGGACCCATCAAATATTGCACCTATATAAATCGGATGAGCTTTATTATTTTCGTACTCTTCCAAGCATATTTTCCCTCTATGAGTTCCACTTACTCGGTCTCACCATTGAACTCACCCTACTGTCTTAACTGATATTACCTGATCTGCTGAATGTTTTATGATTTTGTTTTCTCTTTTGTTTCATATATGCATCATTTTGTTTTTAGTAACAGTAAAGCTAAGGTTGCAAAAGGTTAGCAGTCTGATGATTTGCATCTTCATTTCAGGACGTCCGTGCCACATTAATCTTTTCTACTTTGCATCTGGGGTTTTCAAACCTGACACGATCAATGGAACTGTTCATTTTGAGTTTCATTCATTAAGAACAACTACTTTCTCATCCAGTCTGTTTGATACTTTTTGTTGTTTGAGACGTTACTTATATTTTCACGAAAACACAATCCACATGAAAGCTGAAATTGAACAGATGGTGATACTGTTTAGTTTGAAAAGATAGACAATTTTTCATAGGTTCGTCAAAACATGAACGTGAATTAGTCTGAAAGGGAATCAAGATGATCAGTAATATAAAAATTTTCACCACCACCATCCGTATATTAATGTAAGTACATTGGTACCAGTTGAAACACCCCCACATGCAACCTATAATGTTTCTCAGGTGCGTTTTAGCCACCAAAGTTATCATTATGAATCCACTATAATCTCCCAATAAATCCTGAAAGCGGATTTTTGAGTCTTAATTTTATTTTCATTAGATATAGGTGTACATGTTTATCCCACCATTTGTTGCCTACCTCAAATTGTCAAGCGCAAGCAGTGGTCTGACATCACACGTAGGCCAGACCAGGTAAGGACGGAAGATTTCCTTCTGCAAATGACAACAGTGAAGCAGATAGGTTTTTATCACTATCAGCAAAGATTAGAAGGTTATCTTCCAACCAGCTTTATATCGCTGAGAATCAGGCACAGGTCTCCATAAACCTGGAGTTTTTAGTATATACCTCCAATAACATAACCGCTTCGCCACCGCCCTTAAAATCTAATTCATTTATGAATCTATGCACAGGTTAATGTCCGATAATATTATAGTGATTTATTTTGTTTCTTCTTCCAGTTTCCTTTTCTCCCTTTCTTCCTTGAACGACTCCATCACTACTCCTCAGCAATAGGGATGCACGTTACTGTTCAGTAATGTCCCACCCGAAAAATGTAATAGTTACGTGAGAAATTTGAACTATCTCCGGATTGTTAATGTTGGAAGGCATGCGAAGATTGTGCTTTAAATCTCTCGGCGCTGGATCTGGTAAACCAAAGAAACCTCAGAGAAACTCAGTAGGTCTGACAGCAACTGCGGCAAGAGGCAGAATTAACGTTTCCAGTGCTGTGATCCTTCTTCAGTTCTCGAAAGATGAAGTCTGTTTTTGGTTTTGTTACTGCATGTTTTCTCTAACCAGGCGCTTCCAGATCTGCCGAGTTTCTCCAACAATTACCAGCGTTTGTTTCAGATTTCCAGCATCCACTGTTCTTCGTTTTACTTTACACACCTGAGAGAAAGATGGACAGGAAAATTGGAGAAACGTAAGCACTCCGTTATTAACTGCAGTGCACGTTGACAACTTCCTATTCGATTTGCAATAGGTTCATTTCATGCACATGCCAACTTTGGTGAGATCCCGAAAACAATTCTAAATGGAAATAACATTTAAAAGAATCTGAAGAGGAAATATTCTTGAAAAGTATTGGTCAGAAGAAATAAATTGTATTGGAGAAATCTTTGCTAAATTATTGTTAACGTTTTATAATAAATAGTTAGGAACAGGTGCAATGAATGTCCGTGATACCTATGTTGCTATCTTATTCCGCTACGATTCCATTGATGTGTTTTTGGATCATTTAATACAAAACAAAATACTTCTGTTTGTGAGTTGATTTCCAGACGAACCATCATGTACCTTTAACTCTGAAGAAGTAAAAGGGATTAAATTTTTCATGTGAGATGTTGAAATTTGATTCGTAATATAAATCTTCAGTAGGTCAATTGTTGCTCCTTGGTTCTGTCACATTAAGGTCATCGTCAAAGCATTTTATGCTGCAGGTACCCGAAGCCTAAGTTCTAATTAGATTGGAGTTCGCTTATCTCGCACGGCTTTGCTGTCCTTACAATTATTTTATCAAGGCGAGAGAGAGAGACAAGTGCATGCGTTGACGCATTCATTATCAATTTCCCTTCATTAGGGAGATCTTAGGGACGCGGGGGAGA
This sequence comes from Stegostoma tigrinum, assembly GCF_030684315.1. Lineage (NCBI taxonomy): Eukaryota > Metazoa > Chordata > Chondrichthyes > Orectolobiformes > Stegostomatidae > Stegostoma > Stegostoma tigrinum. The sequence continues at coordinate 4,276,933 of NC_081384.1, read as the reverse complement.
GGGGGCTGTGTAGGGATTCAACGCCATTCACCTGAAACCCATTCCGTTCATCTGAGTCGAACGTAACTCGGCTAAATGGGGCACTGATGTCGAATCTAAAATCATTGAGATATGGCTTTCCTTTCCACTACAGCAGCTCATTGAAAGATTTATTTTTCAAAGCTGTCTTCGCAAGCTCTTTAATCCTTCCTCTGGATGGGTGGCTTTACAGAAATGTAGTTTATTGATCTTATTTTAACTATTGGGAATACGGCAGTGCAACCGCTTGTGTACACTGTCACAGAAATGAACATGTCCCGCTCGTTAAATTGTAGCCGAGTGACAAGTACAATTCAGATGTAGATGTGCAAGCTAGACTGGATCTTCGAAATATTTCCACAAAGGTATAGATAGTTCTAAAGATTCTTTATTTTAGCAAAAGTCTTGAGACAAAGAAAGTCCCATTTTCTTTGGAGAAGATTGAAATACTGAAGGGAAGTCATTTATTTGCAAGTCAAATTGGAATCTTAACTTTATTACTTTAATCCAATTACTTTATACTAATATTACTTTAAATACAGTTTTTGATATTATTAATTTTAACTGATGGGCGCAGTTATATAACAAGGTTTCGACATTTAACCACATCAGATGTACATGAATATTTCATTTTCATTTTAAATAATGTAGTTAATATAGCTAACCCTGCTGGGAACTAACTGCATTGTATAAATAAGGGACATGATTACAACACCGAACGTATTAAAACTAGTATTTTTGAAAATTTACATATCTGCTATTTGGGTTGCGGTCAGCCTAACAATAATTAATTGACCTTTTTTTTCCGACAGACTGGCCCAGCCAGATTAGCAGGTGGCTTTCACCTGAACCAAGAGTCTCACGTGTCGAGCTAAAGAATGCGGCACCGCAAGAATAGGGTGCGGCTGACATTTCAGGGCGAACTTCAGAACCGGACCGCGGTCTATTTTAAATTTCCGGCGTTGTCTTTTTAAGCAAAAACTAAAAGGAAAGCTATTGTAATTGTGAAGGAATGGTATCACATTTCTCAAAAAAATGCCTCAACTCCATTCAGATAATTCATTGCTATCCCTTGCAATGAGTCGCTCATATGTGCATGCGTGTTGTTCATACGCAAATAAACGTTTTTATGTTTTTATGATTGTTTTCAATTTGTTTAACTTGAATGATATAACTAATTACATTGAATCTCTGAATAGAAACAGGTCATTCGACCCAAGCACACCATACTAATATTTGTACTTCACAAATGTAGCCTACTTTATTCCCCCCTTTCACTATGACCTTCGGTTCCTTCATCCTCTATATGGCAATTTAGAAGGCCCTTAAAACTTTTTTTTCCGATTCGCTTACGCTCACAGCGAGTTCTACATTGCACTGACTCTTCGGGTCATAGAAGTTTCTCCTAAATGACTGACTGGACTTACTGGTGGCCATTTTGAAGCAACCTAGTTAAATGGTCTGTAAGGTAGAGATTTGCAAGTTGAAAGCTTATTATCTGTAGCTTATCTAAGTGGTGGCTTCTCACCATGATCAACGCAGAGCCAATTAGTGCGAAAATACTGGGTTTTAGATTCGGTGTTGTCTTTAATGTATTTGTTTAGATGAGTATTACTATTTGTTCTACCGATGCTGTTCAATTATAAACACCGAATAAATAATAGGGTAGATAATGCAGTTACCGACCAACAGACTGCTGTTTCAGAAGTTATTGCTGCTGCACTCGCCAAGGCTTTGGGAGCTATGGATGGAATCCAGGTTCAAAATCCTGTCTGGGTTCAAGGGCACCATCAAGGTATATGCAACTCAATAAAATTCCGTCTACGCACCAACTGGCAGCTGAAATGTCAACACCAATTGCCAATTTAATTCTGAACTTGTTATGTTAATGTTTCAGAGAGTTTATCATTCCCTTCCCTTCTGTCCTCTCTCGTTTGAAAACTGTATTTTGTTGGCATATAAACTCTAGGTGGAACATTGTGGCCCAGTAATCATTCAAGTCTATAATTACATGAAATTTCGAGTTCAATTGGAAGAGGACCGAACTAAGAGACATCGAATTCTAAGTACAGTCAATGCTCAAGTACAACTCGGCAACTGTAGTACATCTCAGGTCTGGTCGAGCTTGAGTGTAGGAGACCAACACCAGAAGTAATTCGCGATCCATGTTTTCGTATGGAGGGGGCTATCCTGCTGCATAGGAGAATCCATCCCTTGTCTATAAATTCCACAGTCCAGACTTGTTGACGTCCATGCGAATGCTCACGTACATGGATCTTTGCTAATAAGATACGCCCATCAGGCTGTGTCTATCACATGCTAACAGTCTGAGGACTGAATCTCTGAACCAGCAGGCCCGGGTTCTTGTCCCACGTGTTTCAGAGATGTGTAATAACATCTCTGAGCTAGTCGTTTATAAGATATCTAAACTGCAACAGACCTTAATGGCCTTAGGCCAATACTGGCAATAACCGCAGCCTAAAAACACGAGAAAAATCGAAAGACTGTGGATGCTGTAAATCAGAAACAAAAACAAAAATTGCTGGAAAAATTCAGTAGGTCTAGCACCATCTGCAGAGAGAAACCAGAGTTAATGTTTCGGGTGGGGTGACCCTTCCTCAAAACATAAGTTCATCTAAGCGCATCTTTCATTACTAACTGTCTTGATACACCGTTTAAAATTCTATGGCAATTTTGTGTTTCTAATATTGATTGTAGTATAGTTCTCATGAGTTCCACATTCCTCCTCAGAACGCTAGTTTTTTTCACAATGAGTTGAAAGTAGGAAGACCTCTAACGTTAGAACTAAAATAAAGGAATAGCGTAAAGATGTTATGACAGTTGAGTGAAAGTATGGCCAATGAGAATGGTTTTAAAAAGAGGCTTATAGAAGGATAGAGCGTGGTAGTGGGGTGGAGGATTAGAACGTTTGAGTGAGTTTCGGTGCTTATAGCTAATACAGGAGAAGGCTCAACCGCTAACCATAGAGCAATGAACACCTAGAATTGGGAAGAACATAGATCCCTGGAGGTTGTGGGGCTGGTGGAGGTCATAGAAATAGTGAGGGATGGAGACAGCAGGGGTCTGAAATGTGAATGAATGGCAGTATAAATATAATAGGAATGTTTGACGTTTCGGGTCGGGACCCTTCTTTAGGAATGGGGGAGGGAAGGGGTTCTGAAATAAATAGGGAGAGAGGGGGAGGAGAATAGAAGATGGATCTTTGACTTGACTTATCAGTCTCCTCCCCACCTACCTTCTCCTCTATCCATCTTCCATCCGCCTCCCCTCTCTCACTATTGATTTCAGAACCCTCTTCCCCTCTCCCATTTCTGAGGAAGGGTCTAGACACGAAAGGTCAGCCTTCCTGCTCCTCTGATGCTGCTTGGCCTGCTGTGTTCATCCAGCTCTACAAATTGTTATCCATAATTTATGTCCAAGTTACCTGAACAAGCGCTATTTTCTGGACGGAAGTGTTCTTCTCTCATACTTATCCGCTTAGGAAAACCACCTCTCGCCCCGGCTTCTGTTGTCATGTCTCCCTTCCAATGTTTTCAATTCACAAATTTTTTCATGCTGCTACTCCCGACCGGCCGGAGGCGGACTCTCCTATAATACTCAATGTCCAAAAATAGCCTACCTTAACTCAATCTTTGAGCGACTGCCACTCCCTACACTCCTGGTTACACATTCTTGTTTTCCTCTAGTAACCTGCTTGCTGTATTCTTTTATTCTCCTCAGTCCACATATGCCAAATGCTCTCATTAATTCTTAATTCTGAACATTGCCCTATTTCTATTCCTCTCTGATATATTCTCCTCTTGAGGATATTCTCGATGCTGGTTTGACTCGGGCTTCCGGTGGGGCGGAGTGTGCTGCTGGACCAAAACTTGAACATCCCTCACAGATCTATCTGACTTGCTCAATATTTCCTGCACAGCCCGGGCGGAATGATATTTTGTCATTAGGGCAGGAAGCTGTCAATGTTAGTGTGACCTTACGTTGCTTTCGTTGGATTAAGCTCAAAGGGAAGGCACACAATGCCCCTTTTATATACATGGCTAAGATGTGAGGGCTGTGAGGATTTGACAATTGAGCAGTGTAGGATTTTTACGTGACACTCGGAAACCACTCTGTTCGTGGCATTAATAGAAGAAGCGATAGAAGCAGACAATGAACGAAAATAGAAATGGATGCACCAATGGATTGGAAGCATACTTCCGGGTGCATAATAGCCTGGTATGGCAACCCCTCTGCTCGGGACCGCAAGGAGCTACAGAAGGTTCTGTGCAGAGCCCAGACCATCACGGAAGCCAACCTTCCATCCATGGACTCCACTTAAACGGCGCAGTGCCGCGGAAAGGCGGTCAACATCATCAAATACCTATCGCACCCTGATAGTGACCTGCAACCTCTTCCGTCAGGCAGAAGACAAGTATGAAAACACGCACAAGCAGGTTCAGGAACAGCTTCTTTCTGGTCGTTATCAGACTGTGAATGGACTCTAGGCTGACATAATGTACCTGGAATGTAACCCGTATGCCTCGAAGTCGTTTTGATCTATACATCCTTTATTTGCTGAGATCTGCCTGTGCCGCTCGTAAACAAAGTTTTCATTTATTTGGTCCACACGACAATAAAATCGACCAATCAATGAATCGTTTGAAGAATATGGCATTGGAGATGGTTAACTAGGTTTGTTAGGGAAACGTCTTAATAAAAAATAAAAGGAAAGCTGGTGAATTTCACAGTGACCTTGCTTGGATAAGTATACAATTGACGCAAAAATAAAACGAACGCTAATACAAGTATTTAATTTCAATATCTCTTTAGAATGCAATGGGTTCTTTTTATTGATGAACTAGACTGTAAACGTGTATACTAAGTGGACAATGTCATACTTAACAGGCCCCCAGAACCCCCAACTCTTCAATGAAGTTCAATTGAATGCAGAGACTCCCTAGTATCTACTTTTAAAAGGCTTCATTCTCAGAAAAGCCTATCATCGACTATGACGCGTCGACTTCACGGGCTCACTGTACACACAGCTGTCGCTATGAACGGTTTGAAACGAACCAAAGCAACTTCCCCCATCCATTTCATTCGAGACCAACGCTGGTTTCAAGCGTGATTAAAATGTCAATTCACCACGTGCTCAACAACAGGCTTTGAAGATGTCAGGGAGCGCAATGTTTCATACTAATGTGTTCAAACACATACGTTTCTTTATGATTAACAGGGTATTTACTTCCTGTGAAGATGATCTTGCTAGAAACATTTTATTCGCACAGAATGTTTCATGCCCCCAGCAAACGTCAGAACTATGCTGTTTTCAACCCATAAGAAAGAATCTAAAACTTCGGCATATTGTCCACCAACTTTCTTCACTATTATCCCCGAACTGTTTCGTTGAACTGTCTCTGTCCTTGAGCGGACCGAAATCATTTCAAAGTCAAAACTAAATTAAAATGAAATTTTAAAAAAACTACACCGTCACTTACAGTGACTCTTTTTGTTACGTTATGCTTTGGTAGCTGTTTCTGAAATTTAAATCCATGCATGTCCTGTCACATTCAAGTCTTCTTTGTGAAAAGGAGTAGACAATTCAAGTTTTTTTTTAAAAGAGTAATTATTGCGCAGCCAATTGAAAGAGGACATTTAAGTAATTCATAATGAAAGATTCCGTTCAATGATGGTTCACAGTAGACGGGTTCACAAATATCCTGGACTATTTTAATGAAGAATATTACCACTTACTTTCTCCATTGAATCTGACACTTTATGGTTGTATAGTGCAGCCAGTCATGTCAAATTGCTCAGTAATGGAAAAGGTAGGCGCAGTAATTATTAACCAGTTCTACTAAAATATTTTCCTTACGCTGAACCTTTACGCAATTAACAAGGATCTATTAGGCGGCAGTACCCGACCGTCAGGTTAATCAACAAATTGACTGATTCTCTGGTTCACTTCTTCTATATTTCTTTTATACTCGGAACAGGATTGCATAGAAACTCATACGCACCTGCATGAGCCCAGATGTCCTGGCGAATTTCATATTTGACGTGTGACTAAAGTTGATTATTTTATTATAAGGAGTTGCACTGCCAATGCTATTTACCTAATATTGGGAATATGAATATACTGCAATAAGGGAGTACTGCTAATAATTGTTTATATGTAAGGTGAATTTTGTCAACAAAAAGGTCAGAAAAAATGTATCTTGTGCAATTTTGTCCTTGAAATAAATTTTAGATTGTTACATGTTAAATTCCTATTCGAAAATGTACTTTTTGTTGGATACAACAACACCAAGTCGGATACTAAATGTATATGTTCATTGTTTGTAAACAGCCCAAGCCATAATTACAATCAAAGAAAGCATGAATGGGTTCCTGGACTGTTTAAAGTAAACACAAGGGACAGAAACATGATAGTATCTGTGCTAGGGCTTTCGTCTATTACGCCAGCAAAATACTCTGAAGATTGGGAATCTGAAATAAAAATTGAAACAGTATAAACACTTGGTATTTCATACGAAATCAGTGGAGTGAGATTCATCTCAAAGTTTCAAGTATTTTGTGAGGAAGGGCCATCAACTTGAAACGTAGCTGTTGTTTGTCGCTCCACAGACGCTGCGGAACATTTTAAGTATTTCCAGCATTTTCTGATCTCTGTATTCTCTTGGCAGGATGGCAGGTTTGTGATGCGAACAGCGTGGGTTCAACTCCTGCATTGGGCACTCCTTCTCAACCTCTCCCCTTACTTGAGGCGTGCTGACCTTCAAGTTAAACCACCACCAGTTGGCTCTCTCCAAAGAGAAAGCAGCTCTTTAGTTTAGTAGACTATGTTTTTCTTTAAAGTACAGTAACATAGGTCCACCTTATAGCCATTCATTGGACATGGGCATCGCTGGTGAGGTAAACATAGTGGATTTCTTTCTTTAAAGGACGTTGGCGAACAGGATGGAATTTTACAACGATCGGCGGTGGTTTCTCAGTTGTCATTAGGCTATCCTAAAATTCTTTTTTTTTACTTAATTCAGATTTTGCCAATTGCAATGTTGAGATTCCGGTTACTAAGCCAATGACATTTCACTACATCGCCACACCATCCCTGTGTTTAGTATACACGAGATAGATTATATGTGTGTCGAATATTTTTGGCCGGAGTATACCAGTTTGACCACAGCTGTAGCACTATTTGGAATCTTGGGCCCTTATCCTTGAAATGGGATACTCCATTTTGGATGGACTGGAATCAAGTTAATTGCTCACGAAGTGTAATTAATTAATTAAGTATAAATCGTCGCGTCATATTGTGGCCACGTTATTCTCTTTTATTCATCATTACCTTCTATGAACATTGCGTGTGTTTCGAGTACACGCGTAAAGAAAGAGACTTACACTTCCAGAACAAGAATGTGGAAAGGAGTAGGTTCACTCGGCCCCTGAGTCAACGCTGTCATTCGATAAGATTTGATTGTGAACTGAAGTCCACATTCCTACCTTCCGGTGATGCAAATTGGGTCCTTTGTTAGTCAATAATCTCACTTAAAAGTATTCAATGAGGCAACCATCATTGTTTCTTTGGGATAAGAATCCATAAACTCATGACCCCTTGAGAGAGAATAACAAAACTTCTCGATTCTGATTTAAGTGGGACACTGAGATAACAAGGTGCAGAGCTGGATGAACATAACAAGCCAGGCAGCATCAGACGAGCAGGGGAGCTGACGTTTCGGGTCTGGATCCTTCTTCAGAAGTGTTTCAGATGAAGGGTCCAAACCCGAAACGTCAGCTTTCCTGCTCCTCTGATGCTGCTTGGCCTGCTGTGTGCATCCGGCTCTACACCTTGTTATCTTCGACTCCAGCATCGGCAATTCCCACTACCTCTAAATGAGACATTCTTTGTTTTTGAATTGTGTCTCCTAGTTCTATTCTCTCTCAAAAAGGGAGGCAGAATTTCACCGTAAGACCATAAGAAATGAACGCACGTAGGCTGTTCCTCGAACCTTTCCTGATATTCACTAGGATTATGGATGATATACATTCCTCACGTCCATTCCTCAGCCTTTTCCCCATAAGTCTGATGCCCTTACTGATCAAGATCATTCACCCAGTCAAATCACTGCAGGACCCTATCTTTCAACAAGATCACTTCTCATCCTATAACTCCAATGAATACAGGCCCAGCCTATATTGCACTTACTCAAAGATAAACTCTCATCCCAGAAATCAGTCAGTGAACCTTCTTTGAACTGTTTTAAAATTACGCACACATTATACGTGGCTTCAATAATGCCCAGTACAATTGTAGCAAAGTATTCTGCTGTAATATTCGATTCCTCTTGCAATAAACAGCAGCATTTATTTTCCCTCTCTAATTGCTTGCTGTATGTACGCACTAGCCTCTTGTGATGCTGGTGCTACGACACCCAGAACCCTCTGTACCACTGAGTTCTGCAAACTCACTCAATCTGAATAAAATAAAATTTCTATTATTACAACGTGGCCAAGTTCACATTTCCCCAAGTTCCATTCCAGCTGCCAAATTCTTCCCTCTACTTAATCTATCTTTTTGTTGCGACTTTATGTCTCTTTCACAACTTTGATGTGACATTTGCTCAAATAATTTCTGTAAGTCTAGGTAAAACATATTACAAATTTCGTTTATTCATTTTGGTGGAAGCCTTTGTTTACCACTTTTCATGACGGAGATGGCTCAAAGTCTTTACAGCCAACAATTACTTCTTGAAGTATAGCAACTGATATAATGCACTAAAGACTGCAGCAAACTCTTGCAATCACAACATAATAAGTGGACCAGAGATAACAAAGTGTGGAGCTGGATGAACAAAGCAGGCCAAGCAGCATCTTAGGAGCATCTGCAGTTCCCATTATCTCTGATACTATAATAAGTGGACCAATTGCTGCAAACACTGGGTGGCACGGATTTGATTCCAGCCTTAGGTGGAATTTGCAGATTCTCACCATGTCTGCATGGATTCCATGAGGCAGTCTGGTTTACTCCCATGGTGTAAAGATGTACAAATTAAGTGGATTAGCCATGTTAACTTTCCCCGTAATGTCTAGGGAAGCGCAGGCTAGGTGGATTAGATATGATAAATTCATGGTTATAGTGATATGGTTGGGGTTTGGATAGGATGCTTTTTGGAGAGTCAGTGTAGACTCGATCGGCCAAATGACCTCTTCCTGAGCTGCAGGGATGTTATGAAATATTACTGGGAGATTTAGTGACAGTGAGAATGTTAACTGAAAAGTTTATCTTTGTTTAACTGGAAACTGGCACATTTCAAAAGCGGTTGTGGTGTATGAGTGACTAATGGGACTGCAAATATGTTCAGCCTTCATTTTAATAGACATGCTGAAATAAGCAACTATAATGAATAAGGATTTGTTCCTTTTGTGTCCTATTGGCATATGAGTCTCATCGGGAAAGCCACCATTTTGTTTCCTGTTTTCGTTAGCTTTTATAATGTGGCGGTGAACTGCCGCATTCAATATAACTTTTTTTGGGAAAGGTAGGAGGTATTTGTTCAGAAACAGTGAAGGGACCCCACTTATTGTTCCAAGTCAGGATGGTATTTGACTTGGAGTAGAACTTGCAAGCAGGTTGTTGTGTTCCCAAGCATCTATTGATTTTGTTCTTTTAGGTTGTAGAAGCCAGAGCTTTGAAAATGTTCCTGAAGGAGACTTGATGAATTGCTGCAGTGCATCTTATAAATGGCAGACACTGTCTCCACTGAGTGTCAGCAGGAGAGAAACTGGATATTTAAGGTGGCGGATTGAGTGGAGATAAAACTCTTTGCCCCGGAATGTGTTCAGCGTCTTGAGTGTTTTTGCAACTGTATTCATCCACGAATGAATACTGACTCGTACCCTGACTTGTTCCAGGGAGTCAGAAAGTGTATTATTCCCTGAAAAATAAAACCGAGTCTGATCTGCTCATGTCACCAAATTACTTTTTGTGGTCAATTCAGTTAGTTCTGGACAATGGTAGCTCTCCAGGACGTTCATATTAGGGGATTTAGCAATGGAGTTGCCTTTTGAGTGTTAAGGGAAAATGTTTAGACTCTTCCTTGTTGGAGATGTCCCTTTCCTTACACTTATGTGGCTTTAATGTTTCTTACCACTTGTTAAGCCAAACCTGAATGTTGTCCTGTTCTTGTTGCATATTGACATAGATTTTTCCAATATTTAAATAACGAATGGTATTCATCATTGCGCAACGATCAGTGACGATCTCCACTTCTGAACTTGTGACAGAGGAGAGAATGCTGATGAGGTTTTGAAGATAATTTGTCCTTGAATTCTATTCTTAGAGGTACCTAAAGTGATGCCCCAAGGCTAAACAAATTTGTATTCAACCATCACACAACTAACCACCTTAACTGTAGTACGAGTCCAACTGATTACTATTGCCTACTATTTTACTCGAATCCCTCGCCACCACGTTCAATAGAATACAATCTTGATGTCAAGTGCATGTAGTCTCTTGAATTCAGCTATTTTCTCAATGTTTGGAGCATACTGTGGGGAAATGGTGGAAAAGGTTAAATTGCAGGTGGTCTGTCTTGAACAGAAGGCCTGTTAAAGGTTCAAATGTTGTTTTCAGACGTGGCTGATAGACCGAAAGCAAGCAAATTAATAATCAGCGAACAGATGCCAAGATTTATTTGTCATGCTTTTTTCCTTCCAGAGTCTGTATTCTAATAAAATAGGGACAATTTATTCATAGGTGTGTTCATTTTTTTGGAAAGTAGACTAGAGTACACTGTCAGAAGAAGCATGCTTCAGGGATTATCACAGTCATTTAAAATTATGCGGTATTGCTTTGAGAACCAGTTGGATTGCAAGACCCTGTTAACATTGTTCTGGTGGATCTCTGTGATTCTAACAGTTTTGACTGCTAATGGTTTAAAAATTCAATATTCTTTTAAACACTGCATGCATTTGTTACAATAATGTACTTTTTGTGTGATGTAGTGAACACGTTGATGAGCAAATGTTTGACGAAGGTGGGAATTCTACTGGTAAAAAAGAACAAATGAAAACAGGTCAATAAGATTAGCCATATGATCCTCTACAAGTAATTTTTGATTAATGTGCACATGTGCGCGACCATTGACTTTAAACAGGAGTTTATCAGTTGGGTACCCTTATTCTCAAGTTTGTATTCTGTGCTAAACTCAATGTGTGTAGAAGGGCTATGGTCATTCTCTATAAACTCCTTCAGTGCAATTGTGAAATGACCATTTTAATTTTTTTCAAGTGGTGTCAACAGCCTGATATGTGTTAATAAACATCTAAATAGAAAATTCATGCATACTGTATATTCTAACCATTTAGAGCATATGGTCCCATTTTATACATATCACTGCGCACCTATTGTGTCTAGATGAATGTTGAGTCCCAAACATGTTAATTTGGTCATTTTATTTGATCAAATTTAAAGGTGCGGGGTCAGTGATGAGAACTGGACCAATTGCTGATTGCATTAAATGTGCTCAGGCCAGAGTCAGATAACTGTTAGGAAGACGGATAATAATAAGTCGAGGGCCAGGTCTGTTGGTCTAAGAATTCGAAATGTCAGCCCAGGTTGTGCCCAGCACTGGCCCAGACACCAGTTGGCAAAGTGATAAGGCTTTGCAGCTGGTGCAGCGAGTGGTGACCAGAATGATGCCTGGGCCGTAAGAAGGGCTGCAGATTTTTTTTTAAAATAGGCTACTAGAGTCGGAGTTGTTCATTTCATAGGCCTTCATTGAAGCTTTTCATATGATGGTAGCCGTGGGCTGAACAGTTTTAATGACAATGGGTCAGAACATTATATTCGGCAGCGTGGCATAAAATCTCAGAGGCTCAAGTTAGATACACTCTCAAAGGAATACCGTCTCGATTTATGGAGGATTTAGATCTTCTACATTTTTTAAATAAAAGGACAAATTGACAAGCTTTCCGACGGAAAGATCATATTCCGTTATAATGGACAATTTGCTGATTAGCTGGTGTTATGAAAAATTACAGGAACCAGAGTTTCTGGGCGTTTACTTGATTTCCTTCGGGTGTCAGAGCAACTGTGTCGTTTAATTTTGGCCGAAAAACCCTGTGTGAGTTATTCCACATTTGGATTGCGCGAAGTCAAAGAAGCCCATGAGCCTATCCCAAATTTGTATTTCTGAGGTCAGTATTTAAACCCGTGTCATGAGTATTTGATCAAACTCATAACAAATTGCATTTACTTGGATTCTCCAAAATAAAAATGCTCCTATATTCTGCAAATTCCTGAACTGAGTCATCGAGGTGTACAAAGATGTGATTGAAGGGATGAATTGAGGTTTTAAAGGAGGAGATACATAGAACGATAGAGAGAAAATTGAGGCTGTTGATGCTTGCGCTTCGAGAAGAGTAATTAAATGAGGAGGAAGTACATTGCCAGATAAAGTTAGAGGAACGAATTTTTCCAGGAGAAAATCGAGTTGATTGAGATTATAGAGATAGGATAAGGTGAGACCATAAAGTGATTTAAAGATGAGGACGAAACTCGTAAGCTGAACGCTTTAGGTGAAAGGAAACCCGTGTACTTCAGCGAACGCAGAACAATTGTACAAATGGAATTTACTGAGGGATAAAATCCATGCAGCTAAGTTTTGCATACGCTTGGAGAAAGCATAAGAAAAGGCATGTATGAGTAGTTCAGTGATATGAACGCGGAGGTGGGGTAGGGAGGAATAATTTGTAGGGAGGGGGAATATTAAATGATCTTTGTTACGGCGGACATGTTAGTATTAATTTAAGCAGAACTCCAGGTTTGCGCAATATATGACTGTGTGCATATTTTTCTCGAGTGTTTAGTTGTTATTATTTACCGATGGGATAGGGAAGTGCAGAACGGGATTAGTTCATTTCAGATTGGGTGTAAATATCACGCAATCTGCGCTATGAGCAGGTTGCAAAGCAAAGACTTAATGTGCACAGATTTATCTAATTCAGCTTCGAATAAGCTATCTTGACTTTCTCTAAACTGATGGGCTCAGATCTTACGGCCGTCATCATAATTGCGTATAACCATTACTTATTTACTTATCAAGTAATTTTTCTTTTGAAACTGTGAATAAGTTAATAAGGTGTTGAGCAGATTATAATATTTATTGTATGAAAACAAATCAAAACAAATGCCTACCATTCTAGGTATGTGATATTCTGAGTAAAATAAGAAAGAGAATGACATGAACTCGAAATATTTCCCGGAAAATCGGTCTCAGGCCAGTGTCTGACACTATAACTGTACGGAGCTAGGCTTCTCCTGAGCTGTCTAATTTCAAGAGTATACTTGCGTTAAAAAGTTTCTTCACTCAGAGTTACGGCGGAAAAGCCGGAGCACGTAGACCGGTTTGCTGGGAGCTATGAGTGAAGACAGTTGGGTCAAAAGAACGAAGAAGCAGCGGCAACACAGAGAGAGCAAACAGCACAACAAAGCAGGCAGAATCTGGAGGAGGAGAACTCAACGTTTCGCCGAATACCCTTCTTCATTGGGGAGGCAATGGCCTCATAGCATTATAGCTGGACTGTTAATCTAGAGACCCAGATAACGTTCTGGGCACCCGGGTTCGAATCCGCCACGGCAGATGGTGGGATTTGAATTCAATAAAAATCTGAAATTAGAAATCATGAATCCATTGTCGATTGTCGGAAACCCCACCTGAATCAGTAATGTCCTTCGGGAAAGGAAACTGCCATCCAAACAGCAAAGTATTTGACTCTCAACTGCCCTCTGGATTTTAGGTGCCTAACCAGTGATGTCCTCATCTCGTTAATGAACAAGGGGGAAAAAAAGACTGGACGTGGAGGTAGGGAGGGCTGTAGATAAGGGGAGAGAGGGTCGAGAGGATAGCCGAATTGCGGTGATATCCAGTCACCGGCATTTAGCATTCTCAATGAGAGCTGGGAGTGACACTTGCATACAGTAATTGCTCTCAATAAAGGGAATAATTGAGCTCTAATTAATTTGGACGAACATCGAGTCTGCTCTTATCCACATTCAAACTAATTATGTTCCCAGAACCTGTCATCCTCCGTAACGATTCCATTTGAAGTCAGATTAATAGTCTGTATAATTATGCACAACCTTTTGGTTTTATTCTATATATTCATCTTGTGATTTTTGCCATCTCTCTTGAAGGGGCGCACTTTCAGAACTGTTTAGTAATTCCTTATATTTTAATTATTCTACAAGTTTTAACGCTAGTACAGTTAGCTTTGTGCAACAGAAGGTTATTCTTTTAAAAAATCTTACTCGGAACTCTTACAGTTTAATAAAATACAGGGCAGTCAGATTGTTTATGGAAATTGGCCACAGACAAGACAAAAGGGTGTTTGGACGGTCACTTTATATTTCCGAACTGTGATTTATAGTAAGGAGGTATCTTGCCCTGTGTACAACTAGCTGACATAGAAGCACGAATGCAATGAAAACAGATAACGTTGCTGGGTTTGGTTTTACCATGGTAGAGTGCGCATGCTCAGGAAAGTAACAACTGGATAAAATCTTAAACATATTGTTCCCCTTCGAACTGGTTTGAAAAACCAAATTTTGTACTGACCCCCACCCTCAACGATATCCGGGACGGCAAATTATTTGAGAATTAAACCTCAAGCTGAGTTTATTTTCTATTCAGTAGTGGATAAAAATGCTTTTTTTTCTTCCGGCCCACATTTGAAATTATCCAGCTAGCTATTAGAATTTAACCTTATGCCCAATCATTCAGACAGTAACTATAGAAGGTATTCGATAATTTTGTCAAACGCGTTTAAAATACCGTTATATAATAATTAATTCTCTGCTATCTGCGCAGAGTACGGGACTTATTTTAGCACAAGTTAAATGTTTAGAAATGTCGGGTATTTGAAGGTTTGCAATTTCATGTAACTGTATCCCGGGGACGCAGTCATCCTCGAATACGGGCAGTACCGACCCACTCCCACCCCCAACAACTTCTTGTTGAATTACAACATCTCAATGCTACTGAGTGGGCAGGCCGACAGGTTCTATGAGACAGTGTTGCACTTGGGAAAGTGGATTATTGTAGTCAGGCAGAATGAAAATATATACGGATTGAGCAGTGACATTGGCTCCCGGGAAGAGCCATTGTCATAGAGCTATACCTCACGGCAACAAATCCTTTGGTCCAACTCGTCCATGCCAAAATAAAATAGTCCCACTTGCCAGCGTTGGCCTATATTTCTCTAAACCTTTCCTATTCATATACCTATCCATCTGTCTTTTAAATGTTGTAACTCTGCCTGCGTCTACCACTTCCTGCTGCAATTTATTCCAAGTATGAATCACTCTCTGCAAAGAAAACGTCCCTCCGATTCCTTTTCAACCGTTCTCCTCTCACCTTAAAAACACACCCCATAGTTTTGAACTCCCCTACCTTAATGAAAAGACCTTGGTTATTATCAATGCCCCTCGTGATTTTATACATCTCTCTAAGGTCACCCCACAGCCTTAGATTCTTCAGTGGAAAAAGTCCCATCCTATCCAGCCTCTCCTTATAACTGAAAACTCTCCAACTGGCAACATCCTAGTAAATCTTTTCTGAACCCTCTCCAATTTAATATCCTTCCATAGCAGAGTAACCAGAACTGTACACAGCACTTCAAAAGTTGCCTCAACAATGCCCCATATAACTCCAACATGATGTCTCAACTTCTATACTGAATGGTCTGAGCAATGAAGGCAAATAGGCTAAATACCTTCTTAACCACCCTGCCTACCTGTGATGCAACATTCAGAGGACTATGGACCAAAACCCCTAGGTCTCTCTGTGGCTAAAAAGCGATTACTTCTCAAAAGTGAAAATTGCGTCATTAAATATAGAAACTTGGAATATGGACTAAAAGCAAAATACTGCGTATGCTGAAATAACAACAGAAATTGCTGATGAAACTCAGCAGATCTTGCAGTATGTGTGAAAGAGAAACAAAGTTAAGGTGTTTAGTCCAATGTGACTTCACTTCAGAAACATGAACCTTTTTTTAAATCTCGTGCGGGGGGCATATTAGAACTTTGCCACGCTTCCCACTGTGGCTGTCAGACCTGCTGACTTGCTGCAATATTCTCTTTTTTAAAAAGTTGCACATAGACTGTTTTCTTTTGCCAGAATCAAAGTATAAGCAAATCTATATTTGCACAGACATTACACATTTGGACTGAAAAGAGACACTATAGTGTTATTTTGTATGTTCTAATCGGTTATGTTAGATGTAACAGGCCATTTTGTTTAAATCGTGGCATGTGTCCGAGTGGAACTTCATTGTTGTTAATCAAATTTTGAAAAATATCGGCCGTTTAGCACTGTACTGAGTCAAAATGTTGGCCCTCCTCTCCAACAGCTTTGGGAGTGCACTTACACAGCAAAGTCAGCGGCTGTTCAATAAGATATCTCACCACTATCTTCTCAAAGAGGGATGGGAATAAATGTTGCTTTGCAGGGACGTTATAATCTCACGAATGATTAAAAGTTCTCTTTTCTCACTGGGCTATCGCCAACGCGGCATTCCGAGACATTCAAAGGTGGAGCTATAATAAGACCACTAATAACAATACTTAATGATGATTTTTGTAAATTAAAATAGGCAGCCATGAATTTTTCCAAAATTCAATTCAATAAATCGGTATCAGTTGGGGAGTTCTGGTCGGACAGTCTCGTGATTCGTTTCTCATTGTAATGTATAGTTGCCCCCAAACCGCAAGTGTGAATAGCTATTCTTGGTTCCACAGAATAACATTTTGATTTGTTTTAGAGAAAGTTCACAATGCACTTCACAATGTGCGTTATCTCGGGAATATCAATAGCAATGGGCGTCATCCGGCTCCCCTGTTCCAGGGACAAGATATAAAGCAGATGTTGAAGGCTCCTGGGTTCGCCGGAATTCCAATATGCAGATTTCAATGGTTCAAAGACCCATTGATGGAGAAGCCAGCTGGAAGACTATTGACAGAGGCTGGAATGGGAAAAGGTGAGTTCTCCAGTCGGAATTGAGGTTTTAAAGGAGGAGGCCCTGGAAGAATTGCAAACGAAGGCGAATTTGTAAACGAAGAGCAGCGAGAATTTGGATCAATGGAGACGGGATAATGGCAAGTTGAGTCTTGAATAAGAGACCTTAGGTCATTTTCCAGCCTGTTGCATCACACACATTTAGTTGAGACACAAACTATCCTTATTCAATGCAAATCTGTTAGATAGTATTATTGATAGGAAATTTTGGCTGCCCAACCCAAACCAATTTCCATATTTCAATGTTTGCTCCACATTGCCCCACAATCTTTTGAAAAGTAGAACAGTGTTGCTTAAAAATGTAAGAACTGAGACGTGGAGCGGGTCTCCTAACTCCTTGAGCCTATCTGGTCATTCATTTAGATCAAAACAGAATTTGTACATGAACTCCACCCCTCCCCCCCCCCCCCACCTACACACAAACCAGCAACCTATCCTTTATCGCCCATAACTCTATGAACAAGAAAATAACTTATGCTTCTATTGCGCCGTCAACCTAATGCATTCTCCGAAAGGAGCATTATGAAATAGGTCAACTGGGCAAAAGTTCTGATCTTCTGAAAGAGCAAAAGCGTTGCACCGTAATGGAAATAAAAAAGAACAAAAATGCTGGTGAAACTTAGCAGGTCATCAAGCATCTATGCAGAGAGAGAGTTAACGTTTCGAGTGCGACGTGACTTCTTCAGAACCGAAGTAGTGAACGAATTTAGAGAAGGCATCCCGGACTTTTTGGCGTAAACAACTGAAGACTCGATCACTGATGAAGGAGCATGTATGACTGGGAATGCACAATAGGGCAGAAGTAGAAGACTGTACATCTTGCAGGGATTGTGGAGTAGGAAAGGTTGAGACCATGAAAAGATTTGAAAACTAAGATGAGCATTTTAAAGCCAAAGAGTTGTTTGACTGGGAGCCAAAGTAGGTCAGTGAGCTTATGAGGGATAGAGTCTCGGGACTTGATGTGGGTTAAGACATCGACAACAAAGTTTGGATATCTTAAGTTTAAGAGAGAACAAAATGTGGGAGACGTCGTAAAATTATATCTTAATCAATCCATCCTTTCGTCAATCTCCAATGCAGTTGTGGACGATGTCCCTCCGGGCTCGCGAATTCCAAAAGTTAACAAGCCCCTCAGTGAAGAAATTGCTCGTGATCTTAAACATAACTCGAGTATTCAACTCTCAAGCGAAG
The DNA here is from genome assembly GCF_030684315.1 of Stegostoma tigrinum. Classification (NCBI taxonomy): domain Eukaryota; kingdom Metazoa; phylum Chordata; class Chondrichthyes; order Orectolobiformes; family Stegostomatidae; genus Stegostoma; species Stegostoma tigrinum. The sequence goes on along the minus strand of NC_081384.1, from coordinate 4,258,643 downwards.
GGATAAGCCTCCTCTCGGCGTAGAGCCCGTCACGTCTCTTTGAAATATTTTATGTCTTTCACTTTAGGGGTTGCTAAGGGAGGAGGCTGTTTCTGTGCGTGTTGTCAGTGAACTGCAGTTATCTGCCAAACTCAGTGATAACTGCAAATCCAATTCCACAGGCTGAACTAAAAATTGCCAGCAGCCAACAAATTAATTAAGTCACAGCTGGAACAGCCAAATTGAGAATTGCCATGGTTTGTGTGCAGCGATTTAGGGAATCCAGCCGGGAAACTTAGATCTCGTCAGATTTCTGGCAATGTCCACTTTCCCAATTTGTTCCACAGACCACCACCCAAAAAATCCTCGCTGTTTAATTAAATGATTCAAATGCAAAGATTGCAAAAGTGACCTTATGTTTTGTCTGGCCCATTTACCTCCACCTCCCCCACCTCGCCCCCTCGCCTTTTTGTTGAGCCGGGAAGCTGCTGGGTTGTTTTTAACGGTTCAAGGATACCCTGCAGTGCAGTGGAAAAAAAAGGATTTATGCCGCGTTCTCCTCAAATATAACTGGACGCGAATGTGATCCCTTTACTACAGCCCATCTGTCTTTTGAAAGGGCGTAATGCAAACCGCATGAATTCAAGAAAGGAATTCGTTGAGGGACGTGACAAACTGCGCAAAAACACCAGGCGAGATTCTCCGCAACATTTAGATTTTATGGACAGTGCTAGAAGAAGACGCAACGTAATCATAATGATTAATAGACCACGAAGAACTAGACGGAACTTTTCCCGTTAAAGGACAGGTGGGAGCTGGACTGAATTGGGAAAATGCCATAAAGATATCGTGAACGCTACTTAATGAAAAATATAAAGATATGGCTTGTAGAGTTCGTTTTACACCCACATCAACGTAGTGGCAGAAGCCCGGAGTCAATTAGCATCTTGGTTTGGGAATGACTTAGACTTAAATCAGTTTTGTACATAGAATGATCAATTTATCAGAACAGCCAATAATTATCTACCTCTATGTAGAGGGAGGTGATGGGGGAGGGGTCGGGAAATGTGGTGTTGAAGTCGAACATTCCGAGGTTTAGGACATCACTTTGCAGGGACTTTGACCTCGCCTAGGCTAGAACTTTCTCCTATGGAAAACAAAACTTCACTAGAAGTCCCATTCCAATGTGCTCCAGCTGTGCCCTAGAATACACTTAGTTACGATCATGATTGTCTTTTGAGTATAAAGAAACTGCTTTGTACCTGCAGTGCATTTTGTTCTAACTACATCCTTGCTTGGTAGTCAATCATGTAGTCTACAATTTTCCCTTCTTCAGATTTCAGAACCCTGCGATTGCATTCTTCAGCCCCGTGCTTGGCGTTTGGATATTAATAAGAAAAGACGCCATATAAATGGAAATGGTTATTCTCTGCACAGGAGCCAGGCTGGTGATGTGATTCAATATTCATGCCAGGACTTCAAAGTAAAGGCTGGGGCGTGCTTGCTAAAGCTGAAATAGCTCACCTTTAGAGAATCTGATCCCAATGTTCATCCATGCCAAGACAGCCTAGTTCTCTTAAATTGCGTATTGCGTTTAGTGTACAAACATACAGCAAACTAAAGTGCTTACCATCTCACCCAAATTAACAGGAAGGGGAAATTAATACATTTACAATAAGGGTTCAGAAAAGATTTACCAGGATGTTGCAAGTGTTGGAAGGCTTAAGCTACAGGGAGAGGCTGAATTGACTGAGGCTATTTTCTCTGGAGAGTGGAAGCCTAAGGAATGACCTTATAGAGCTTTATAAAATCACAAGGGGCATAGATATGATGAACAGCCAAAGTCTTTTCCTTGGGGTGGCCCAGTCCAAAACTTGAGGGCATTAGGTTTAAAGTTAGAGGGGAAAGATTTAAAAGGGACCTGAGGGGCAATTTTTTTTCACGCAGAGGGTGGTGCGTGTATGGAATGAGCGGCCAGAGGGGGTGGTGGAGGCTGATACAATTACAACATTTAAAAGGCATCTGGATGGGTCGATGGATAGGAAAGGTTTAAAGAGATATGGACCAAATACTAACAAATTGGTTAGGCTTATCTAGGATATCTGGCCGGCATGGACGCATCGGATGGAAGGGTCCGTTCCGTGTTGTGCCTCTCTATGGCTCTATGACTCTAAGCCTGCACAAACGGCTTGAGCAATTTTTCTCGGGTCCATATTTTTGAAATTGGGTCATAAGAAATGGGAACAGGCGCAGCCCATAGCTCCTCTTTCAATGGGATCATTGATAATCTCTTCCATCAATACTAACTCCCCGGCTCCTGTCTTGCATCTCATCTCGCTTACTCCAAAATAATCTATCGCACTCTGTCTTGAAAATGTTCAATAATTGAATAACAGTCTAAACGTTGGTCACATAGGATTTGGGGCACATGAAATGTAAAAGATAAAATAAGTAAAGCATAGACCTAAATATAGTAGCAGATATTCGCAACATAAATAAATCCAAACAAAAAAAATCAAGATATATATACACACAGCGAGTAGTTGAGTCTGGAATGCATTGCCTGGTGCTGTGATGGAGGCAGGTTCCACCGATGCATTGGAGAATTCCAAAATTAAAATAATGTGCATCGTTACATGGGAAGGATGAGAGAATGGCGCGAAGTCATGACGGTCATTGTGAGTCCTAATGCAGACAGGATGGGTCGAATGACCTCCTTCTGCACCGTATTATGTGAAGCAACTATTGGTCTCAATGTGTAGAAGTTAAAAGACTTGCCTCTGCGCTCGACATTATGACATAATCATCCAGTGCATTGGTTACGAAAGTTAAACAAATGTAGTGTGCAAGTTTTCCAATATGTCAGAAAAAATGATGCTTGGATGCTTTAAAAGTTAATAAATGTCGACAATTTCAAGGAAATATGTTTGATTCCCGTCCAGGACACGTTGGATTGATATGGATGTCTAACTATTCATGGCACCAGCCTGACAAACCTTCGCCAGTTATCATATATACGACTGTGAGCACAGGAGAATTGAAGATCGCAAGTTTTTGTTGGAGTCGCTGGAAATGTGTGCTCAATGACGGTACAATGTCTCGTTAGCTACCTACAAAGCAAACGAAAAATTAAGGTGCAGTCTTTTTTTTCTGTCTGGTTAATATGGTGCAAGGGACAAAACATTGAAATTAAATCCACGAGACAAGCAAGGAAGCAATTCTTTTCATTAAAAAGTGTTAGAAGTGTGAAACTGTCTCCCTTTCACACTTAAAAACACAGTAAATGCTAACTTTGTGTAATTCAGATCTGAGGTTAATAGATTTTTGATGGAGCAGAATATGAAATAACATGGAGTTGAGGCGTGTGGGTGGAGTTGATGTCCAGATCATCTGTTACGTAATTGAATAGGGGATCTCCAGCGTCATTGATATGAAAGTTGAATGTTCCTATGTATTTTTTTATTGCAACCGATGGACAGAAATTGGTGAATTTCGTTGGGGTAATTAAATTGTAAACTTTTTTGATACAATGAAATAAAGATTATCAAGTGTTTCCCACCCCCCCCCCAAGACAAACCCAAACAGCAGGAAATGATGCAAAACATTAGTAGAATATGAAAATCTTGAGCCTGTAAGACACTATTTTTAATAAAATCTTTAAGAGTTTGGCTCCAAATGGTTACACCTGCAATCAATTTCTGTTTTGAAACTTCGTTTCTTTTTTTAAAAAATCAAATCCTTACCCGCACAGCTATTATTCAAAATGCATTGTTTAGAAAGGTTAAAGTTGAAACAATGTCAATTTCTCCAGTTTGAAAAATGCAATCTTGATGTTGAAACGTCCTTGGTTACATGGGAGTGGCAATGGAATGAACGCATCGTCACTGAGTGTTCGCTTGCGACTGCACGGCGAATGAAGAAAACTGAATCAAATGTATCAATGTTTCAGGTCACCATCCTTAATTCTTAGTTGGTGGAATACAGTTAGAGACGGCACCTGGACGCCAAGAGCTACGAGGTTCTGATTATGTTCGCGGACTAGCCAAAACCAAATTAAAACAAAACACCTGAGCTGAACACAAAAATCTCATTAATCCGCACACCAAACTTGAACGAAGCAAAAATAGTTGTTCTCAGCAAAACTATTGTTGAATATTCCCACATCATCAGCAATGTACATACTGTCCATAGTGGACTATCAAGGCTAAAAATAATGTTAAAAGTAGGATAGACAAAAGGACAAAGAGTTTCTTTAAAAAATATCTATTTACCGGGCAATACATCCTATTAAACTGAAGAAATAAAAGGCGACGGAAATAATGGAATATTATTAACTGGTTGCCTGACGTTTGAGCCCATGTAAAAGGGGAAACCCGATTCGAATATAGATATTTAGTTTTGCGGGCGGTCACGCTACCTGCGATCGATCAGACGTTACACCTGAACAAAATTGACCGATTTAGTGCAGCAATTGCGTGTTTTCTGTTATCGCGTCTCTTTGTTTCGCGTATGCCTTCTATACAAGAATAAAACTTCGGAGTCTCATGTGCGCCGGAGATTCTGCAAATATGTCTTGAAGGGAAGCGTAAAAAAGCTATACAAGGAGAAAATCAAGGAGTAGAATTAAACAAATTATGTCTTCGGAAAGCCCGCAGAAACGTGACGGTCGGAATGGCCTCCTTATGACCTGAAATCATTTTGTGGTTTTGTACTCGTTACTAAGATAGCTAAAGTAGTTGTACTTTCGGAAAACCTCGAACTATTTCCTTAGAAGACAACTAAGAACGTTAGCACTTAATATTGTCTCCTAGATAGTAGTCCATTAGATGGAGCTTGCCTTCGGGCGCCTCTGACACCTATGATGCTTCAGGGCATAAAATCTTGCTGACATGCAATATTCCGCCATGATAATTCAAGAATGAAACCTAATACAAAAAAGCACTTTACTGACATCTGCAATTGCTGAGTGCCTAATAGGTCGATCCAAAGACCCAATACGCGGCCTATAATCAAGCATAAGGACTTCATGTCAAATACATAACACAATATGGAAAAGTAGTACATTAAACAGCATCTAAATGTGTCTTTCAAACGTTCTTATATTCTGCCATAATTATTTTAATTGTCCAGGAGATAAAATATTTTGGGATGACGTTAACTCTTTTTAAAGAAACGTGTTTCCCTTTCTGTCAGCAGTAAAATCCATACGTGCCTTATTTTCAGCAGTAAAAACGAAACGTGCCCGCTCCGAATAGATTCAAGGGATTGTGTCAAAATGTTTTAATCGTCTACTGGAATTGTTCTTTTCATATTAAAACATTAAACACAAAGGCAATATTACATCAAATGTCAAATCGTCCTTATCGTCAAATAAAATGAAATCAGCAATAAAACTGGCACACCGCTCGACATATTTTAAACGATTAAAAATACAAGTGTAATGCAATGTTATTGAAGCACATCCTGTCAACTTAACAACATTGACAGGATATTGCTTTTCTAGTGAATAGAATATTCAATAATAAACAAACTTACATCGACAAATCAAAGCCAAGGATTATGACATTTGACAAGCCTGCCCTCCATTCCAAACCAACACATTTCGAAACTTTCTACTGAACACACAAACACACACACACATACACACACAAGCACACACACACATACACACTCAAGCACACACACACATAATTTACTTTAAAGTTTAATGCAAGAAAGCGTGTGGATGAGTTTCCAGATCTGGAAAATGCAGGGAGTGGTTCAATAGGAAATTTACAATAATCCATCAGTTCAACAGTATACTGAGAAAACGATTATTATGCACATGTTAACAGTAATGCTGCGTTTTTTGCCACATGATGCTTGCTAATGGCAACAACGATACACTATGGGCATATTAATACATAGCATGAGCATCAAATTGATCTGAATGTCTATCTGTTGATATCTCGCTATTGCTGAAGTGAATTATTAATGCCTTTATATTTCAGCAATTGTATAAACACTTCAGTGTGGCTATTGTATAACTGCATCCGTTTTATACATATAAACGTCGGGCTAACTTTTTGTTGTTGCTGCTACACTTCGTGCATCTGAATTGGTTTCCTCATATATACGCGTCAGCGTGCTTAAATAAAGGCTGAAAAGAACAACAACAGCAGGAGAGACTTTGTGTTTGTAGCAAATAAACTAGTCTGGTAGCCCAACAGTAAGCCTGACTAGGGCATTAAAGCTCAAAGTCAGAACAGTATGAGCTTGCATTAAAGATCAAAGTAATCAAATTTACATCTTAAAATCGCTAAACATGCTTTTGAAAAATTAATCGTCAGCATCACAGAAAAAGTGTACACAACTGGCGACAACCTTTTGTTGGGGGAAAGATTCATGAAGGTTCGTAAACAGCCGGTATTCTGCAAAAACAAATTCACTGGAAACGTCGGGATACGGATTGGGAAAAATAATCTATCTCAGGGCCAATCAGGCACAATGTTTCACTTACCCGACAACAAGGGAAGCTTCCCCGCTCGGTTTGTTTTTGAATGAGGGAAGCCTGGCGGGGGGGGGGGGGTGGGGAGGGAGGGTAAGAGGTGAATATGAATTGTAAGATTTGCGCATTACAGCACCCCATTTGTGAAGGGAGCACAGACAAAACGCAACTTAAACAAGAAGGAATGATATATCTTTTGAAAATATGTTCAGGAAAGGGCCAAATTGCCACCTACAGTTTGGCGATTACTTTGGTGTTTGATTCACGTTGTCAACATCGACTATCACAAACAACGTTCTAAAGTGCACGAACATTTTATGAAAATATATTTACAAATGTATCCCTGCTCTAACCCCTTAAATGCTTCAATCCCATTCTCTGTTTTACTTATGAGTTAAATTTTCCGCACATTTCACACTTTTCAGTTATGTGTTCATTTCAAAGTATATCTCGTTCCACCGACAGTGCTACAAAACCACGGCCTGATGATCTCAAGTTCAAGGTTAGAAAACTCTGCCTATCCCTCAGACAGCTTTCTCTTTTAATTGGAACATTGCACAGCACGACGCATTTGCGTACCCGAGTGTGAGTAGGCAGGAATAGTTCATTCCAAGGCTTTATTAATCTTTTCTTTCTGCTTATGTTTGTGTTCCCAACTTTCTGTCTCTGTCGTCGTTTCTGTCTCCACCTCACCGTTTGTCCGTCCGTCTATTACTGTTTGACTGTTCCTGTCAGTCTCTGCCTCAGTCACTCTCTGCGCAACACCACCCCCACCCCGTCTGACTGTCTCCGTGTCTTGTTGACCATAAGACCAAAAGACATATGAGCAGAAGTAGAATTTCCATGTCTGTCTATCCCTCTCTGTGTGTTCATGTCACTCAGTGTATTTGTAAATCCTCTCTTTCTGAAGTGTTCCATTGATGGCCTAAACAAGCATCATCCCAATAGTCACCTCTTGGTTGCGAATGAATAATTGAGAATCATCTTATGTTTTAAATGCAGGCTATAGATGCTGTAGAGTTGAGAGACATTAACGAGAATTCTTTCACTATTCCAGTGTTCTAGTGATTCGAAATATGTAATTCATGGACATTCTAATGACTACAATCCTTACTATATTAAAAATAATTGAAAATATACTTGCAGTTGAAGATCATTCAGCCCATAGTGCTGATGTCGTTCGACAAAGAACTACCCACTCTACTCCTATCGTTCTGCATTAAGTCAGCATTTCCGCAATTTAAGACTTTTCAATGTACCTCTACGCAATTCTCACCAGGTTGTCTGGTAGTAGAAGCTCGCTTGAGAATTTGCTTTTTCCATCTATAGGCTATTCGAATTGTTGGAAAAGAATATGTTTGCACCTCTTTTACTGAACAAAGGAATTATGTATTTAAGCATAATTTCATCAATAGCCAATTAAGGAAACCCCTCGTTCTGTTCTTCTCCACCCGCTCCAATCGTTAATAATCCATCAATCCTGAACTGAGGGAAGTCATTCAAAACAGGAACATAGAAAAACAGAAATAAGGAGCAGGAATAGGACATTCGGCCCTTTGAGACTGCTCCGCATTCAAATTATACTGTCTGGTCGTCCACTTCAATACCTGTTCCCGCTTTGCTTTCCTCCCTTTCGCCTGAAGATATATATGCAACTTCTCCTTTATTAGTTTTCTGCGTATCCCCTAAATTTGGCGAACTTCAGTTCTTGTTTCTTATTACAGCAAATTATCCCGTGAATTGACGAAAATAACGAAATTATATGTTAGTTATATCAAGTAAACATTCAAAAGATATTTAGCTTTGAATAGAACGCTGAAAGGAAAACTTAATTCAACGCGTTCCGGGATCCACAGTCCAAAGGTTGATGTTTCTTTGTTTACTTTATATCGGGAGTTTTATTTACCATTTCCGTGGTTTTGATCTAGCTTCGCCGTTACCGCGTCTTATTCATTCTCGTTTTGTACTTAATTCGATCAGATACAATTCACTTTATCCCATGCGTGAACTTGATCATGAAACTTCTCAAAGTGATATGTTCTTTAGGAATGTATATCATAGGATGTGTCAGATTAATTTTTGAGTAGTTAATATGCACAGGTCTGGTTTTCCCGGAATTATCAATAATCTAACAGGTTTTGGGTTAGACGCTATTTCTACTTCATCCCTTAATTTTCATTGAGTGCTTTCAAACACAAACGGAGAAACTAGCTGCAATGCGGTATGACTACAAAGCCAAAAATTGGTGTAAGAACGAATAGTCACAGTATCTTTTTGAAAGAATTCGCCGTTCTTCTTCGTTTTAACACTTCATTCGTGAAAGATTTTTCAAGATTAAAAAATGAGAAACAATCCAGATTGAGTTATTGCCGCAAAGCAAAATCTTTAAGCACACCTAGAGGAAAGTGGGGATTTGTTTTTTTCAGTTATTCCGTTTTCATTTCATGTTGAGCGGCGCAACACAAACAAGACCTTCTGAACATAAAGAATACTAATGAGGATCCGGTCATGGTAAATACAGTGAAAAGTAGACGGAATGTAACATAAATAACTACTAAAACAGTTTAGATTCTTTGGCAGTCTGGTTCATATCTCATGACAGAGGATTTTAACTTTCAAATGACACTTTTAAATATTTTGTATTAAGTATGCCCTAATTTGCTAATTTTTTTACTTTTCATAACTCACAGCGTGCTAAGGCCTCAAACATTCTCCCCACGTTAAAATACCTTTTGGACAGATTATGCTGTAACTACCCAGAGAAAAGAGGGATCTATCCATCTCAGAGATCTGACATGTAGCATTTCCATACCTACGGATGGCAGAAACGAGAAAATATGCTCCATATTGGCTGCAAAGATTTACCTAATCCTTGTTTACAGATTGGGATGTCAACGGTGGTGAATGTTCCCATTTCCAATGAGTCCAGTTTAGGCACGTCAAATCTATTTCTTTCGTAAAACAAAGTCAGAAAGTTTTTATCAATTAAGTACTTCAAATGCCCAGTGGCGGGAAAAATCTATTTTAAAAAAGTCAGAATTGTCGAATTTCCTTGGTCGACGATCATTCTCGTTAGCGAGAGGTTGCCGACGACTAGGGTGGGGGAGGGGGTATCGTAGATACACTGTCCAGATCAGTAATGATTGAGCAAAGCGGGGACGCGCTAAGGCAACCCGTACAGAGACCATGTAAAGCAAATGTGCGCAGGCTTTTTGCGTAGGGTTAGCACGACCTGTCTCTTTCTCCCGGCCACTTCAATAACTCAAGACTTAATTTCATAAAACGATGTATTTCTCTACAATCATGTATAAAAAGTCTGCATGCGATCCGTCTTCAGTACGTTGATGACCTATTGCCGCAAAGGTGCTCCTCAAAACACCACCTAGGTCTCGCAAGAAAACAATCTTGAAGCAAAATAGAGCAACTGCTTTCATATAAAGAATGGAATATTTCACAGCCGGCTGTCTGTCGACTGGTAAAAGTATGTGCGTTTTCGAATGAAAGAAAACCTTACAACAAAAATTCAAAAATGAGGTGATTGAGGTCGCTCTAGGTCACTTTGGACTGTTGCCTTTCTGGTCCATGGGAGGCGCTGGCTCGGTTACAACCCTCCCCCACCACGTCAAAAACTATTTCTTCTAATTTGCCAATATTAACACTTAACTGGAATTCCTGTTTATTTGGTACTATTTCAAAACAAGTAAACTGTAGGGTAATCGGGGAGATTTTGCGCGGGGAATCTTTCCAGTTTAGTCGTCCATACAGTTCGTGAATCCAAATTACCATTATTCCGCCTTATAATCGGCAATATTGTGATGCCTCGGAGAGACAGAAACTTGCTGTACTGCAATTTTGGTGTGAGCATGGCATTGCAACAGCAGCTCTAAACCTCTCCTGTCGGGGCCCAGCGAATACATGGGGCGTAAAACACCGTAATAATTGTCTTTGTACATCTCTGATGTCTTTTCTTTAATTGAATATGTTCACAAAACAGAATGTGCAAACAGCAGCGAGTACAAATAAAATAAGTGTTTATTTAAAGCATGTTTTCTGATCTCAAGTAGAGGTTCACTAATGCTTTTTCGATCTTTTCTTACTGTTGGGCTCAGATACCCGAAGTCTGGCATTGAGTTATTCTTTATCGTGTTACTGTTAGTGTGGCTCACGAAATGTGTTCTGTTTACACAGGTTGAAAAAGTATAGAATTGTAGTAAGGGAAAGTGACATCATAATTATCTTTTCTTCACATTCTTAAGAAAACAGGTACACACAGGGGGACTTCCCTTATTTCGAGTTGTTTAGCTCATACAAGCTGAACTGTTACAGTGTCGCACAAAAGGATATCCTATGAGATTACTTGGAACCTCTTCGAAAACAGCATTCTCCCGCTTTAAATTAATGTGTCTCACACCATCATGTGAACCACACTGCCTGAGGAGTTTTGGCTTCCGAATGCTGTACTCAACGAATAAAAGAAGCAGCGAAGCGATCAGGGGTTTTGTTTTGATGGGACTCAGACGGGAAGGAAAAGAACTTGAATGACAGCTTTCTGAGCGGCTAGACTCTTAACTTTCACCTTGACCTTGGCCTTCAGCCGTGTCTAACTCGTATGTAAAAAAGCCGACTCTTCCTTAATTACTTGTGTCTCGTCCTTGGCCTAGCTTCCCCTCCTCCAACCCTGACCCTCTCTGCTGCAACTTCTTTCAAACACAAACTCAAGATCTCGTGTTAAACTTGCAAGATTGCTGCGGCTTTCAGCAGTGAAGCTACAAAATACAAACATGTTTGTTCTATTTGCATTTTGTTAAAAAAGGCAATATTACGGATTAAAATCAAAATTCAAAGTGGCAGAAATCGCGCTGGCAGACATATTCTGCGTCAATTAATCGACCTTTCTGAGCTTTAAATGATATTTATATGACCCATTGATTATATTAAAGACTAGCAAATTAGTTGCGGATGAATAACAGGAATGCCATTACTAAACTTCATATCGCCCGCCGTCTTGAATTTAATATGATATTTTAATGTAATGCTGGAAAATAAACTAACGGCCATCTGTGGTTAGTCACACATAAAAGCGTTAACACATCACTTGTGTATTGTTTAGTACTTTTAAAACATTGCTGGCACAATTAAGTAGGCAGTAAAAAAGAAGTTTTCTTTTGATTTGAGCGTTCATAAACAGATAGAAGCAACGCTAGGAAGCGATCGTCTGTATAATGTACTATCTACAGAAGATAGCAGATGCAGCAATTAAATATTGCTGGGAGAAATACGACTTCCTTTAGTCTTAATGTTTCCGATACACACTATCTCTTTATAAAAATATTTGACATTTTGTGCTCCTTCTTCACCATTGATCATGATAGACAAATACTTCACGTTTGCTTTTATTTGACGTGTTTTAATGGAGGGGGGGGGGTTCATTCGGCAGACTGACAGCGTTCAAAATGAAGATTGGAATCCGATATTTGTCGTAAAGTGTTGTTTAAATAGATTGAAAACATCACATAATACTTAAGTTTTTGCCTTCTGACGGCTTCAAAGCGGAGGAAAGGGAAAATAAACTGAAGCACCTTATTACTTCCCAGGACGCCCCACAGACATTTGAGTTCTATTTTAGTGGCTAGACCTTTTAATCTCTTTAAATCTACCCTTTATTGGCCCATTGATCTGCATGAATTTTATTGAGCAAAAGAGTAGCATTTTGCAATTGATTCCTCTATTCTTCTATTGAGCAGGGCCAGCTTTGCTCAGCGCTAATACTAACTTTTGTTTTACTCACGTCTCTATCTTAGGGATTTTTATCCGTCCCATAGCAATGTCAGTGTCACCGAGGACTGCAAATGGCTGCTGAGTTTTATTTTATGTCTAGAAATTAATTTTCAACTGAGGCCACAAGTTAGAAATTTTTTTTCCCACAAAAAGAAAAGAATAAATTTGCTCTGCCATATATTTAAGGTTGGTAATAATTCGAGGTGATTTACAAATGATTTACAAATGCACAAGGAACAGTTCCATTCCAGTTTCTCATACTGCTGCATCATCCCAACATGTCATTGCCGCGGCGAATATTAAGAAAGAAATTGACAAAACCGCGCATTTCTCTCTGGATGCGAATATCAGCAGCGATGCCAACTTAAAGGTGCTGGCGCTTTTCAAATCAGGAAGAGAGTTGTGGGCCAATCACAGGCGGTTTTTAAAAAATATTAAGATAAACCTTTGCGCTCATGTGGGCTTAAGGTCAAACAGTATCCTACCTCTCCTAAATGATAGCATCGACCATAATTTGCAAACAACAAATATTACAGACTGCATCTACCTAGCACCTTTGATCTGACAAAACGCACCCGCCTCCAATGCGCAGTTTGAAGTATTAGCTTCTTGCGGCGCTACGCAGTAAAAAGGAGCATCTGAATCTGGACTAAAATCCGGGTGAGGCAATAATCTGTATTTCACTAAAAACATCATAATTCCAAACATGCTCGTTTAAAACATGTTCGAAACAAATGAAAATAAATCTAAAACATTTAGCTCGGTCGGGCACAACTACACACCAGGGTGACTTCAGATGGAGAATAAGGTCTGATTTGCGATCATTGTGAATTGAAACGCATGATTTGACAATACAACTAGGGATTAAAATCGAAATACATTTTGATGATGTTTGAGTAAGTACATGCTGATAAGATGCTCTTTAAAGCCTTCGCAGCAAGAGCTATTGCAACCGTACTACAATTTCCTGCTTTACTGTACTAAATCTCTGTCCATTACTAAGAGTTTAACGAGTGAAACTGATTTGTGGAGGATGGATGGGAAACTGCACGGTATAATCTGAGGTGGCACACGGTAAGGACAATAGAATTCCAGAATACAAAATACACAATTTCACAGGAATGGAATACCTCGTAACTCGCAGATCGCGTATAAATGACCAAAGGCTTCAGCAGGATGGCAATGTGGCAATGCCATTTCGATTAAGTTCATGTATTCTGCCGTTGTGGGGAATGCCGCAAAATTGTCGTAGGGTTTTGAATCGAATTTATGATGTACCATTACATATACTGGCGCGGCTTTAGAAGAACAAGATTTATGACAGAATAAAGCAATATATTGTGCATGTATATCCAGGAGGAGTTCTGATCTATGAGTGTGTATGTTTTATCTGCTGTAGATTTACTGAAAGGTGGCTGAAATGTGTCGGAATTCAAAACTTTCTACACACACCATCTGAAAGTATCAGTTTTAAGCAAGGAATTATTTTTAATATAATTTATTGTCTCTTTGCTATTATTTTTTTTCAGTTAAAAAGTAATGCTAACCCCAAATACCATTTCACAGTAGTTGCAAAACACAACTCGGTGGACCTGATAGCAAAATAGTAACAGCCAAGAAATCCTGGTTTCTAGAATTGCTGACAGCAGTCAGACGCTTTCCTTCAGTCTGGATTCACCAATTTCAGTTTTCAAATTTCGAGGTGCTTTTAACAACTTGGAGGGAAAGAAATTGAAAAGGGAAAGATTTCACGGATTAGTCCGTTCGACGATTAGCCCTAACGCGAACGAATTGCCAAGGGAATTCCTTGATCGACCAATACACACCAGGTACTGATGGCGCGACAGTAAGAATGTCAAACGTGTCTCTGTACAGGGAGAAAGGAGATTTATTCTGAAAGATTAAAACAGGAAAATGTGCCCCAGCAGACTGAATCAAATACATCGCCGATTATGCGACAGACAGTATCCAGATGATGAAAATACTTTTATTTAGCCACATTGTCATATTTAATCACAATGTCACATTATTGGATTTCAATGGAAGTGTGTGATTTGCTCTATGTGATTTGTCCAATGCAACTCCCCATGTTTCATAATTGTTAGCACTAGGCATTTTTAACGCGTGGTTTTAATATTTTCGATTTCGCAATGAAAATTTCTTTGCCAATTCTGCGGCAAGTTTTATTATCAGTGTTTGCATAGCACGTGATTCTCGGGCAACCAATAGACGTGCTTGTTTTTTTAACCCGGGCTTGTGCGTCAGTGCAGTTAGCTGGGAGAATTTCGCTGTTGCTTTCAGTCCTGCGTCTCTTAAAAGAAACTATAGAACCAATGCTGATCGTGATATGACAGTGTCACTGCTTCTCAAGCCGCGCTGGGTCGACACTGTGATGTTCCTGTATGACAGCAACTCGGAGGAGGTTAGCAAGAATAACGGGGTAATGGAAGGTTTTGTTGGTGCTGGCAATTTCTCTGCGAACCAGTGCAGGAATTTGATGGCTCACTCTGCACTCGGAGCTCACCCTTCACCTTTGGTTCACGGTTCTAGCTATTCAACAGTCGACGTCTCCGGCTCTGGGGTCGTGGAACCCGGCAAGCAATGCACCCCGTGCCCAGTTCCCCAGGCCTCCACTGCCGCCCCTTTACCGTACGGATATTTCGGGAGCGGCTACTACTCCTGTCGAATGGGTCGAAGTTCAATTAAGCCTTGCACCCAGCCTGCCGCACTATCTAGTTACCCAGGAGACAAATACATAGACAGTCCTGTCCCCACTGATGAGTACCCAGGCCGGCCGAAGGAATTCGCTTTCTACCATGGCTACGCGAGTGCCTACCAACCAATGCCCAGCTATCTGGACGTTTCCGTGGTCCAAACTATCAGTGGCGCGGGAGAGCCGAGGCACGAAGCATTGTTGCCTATGGAAAGCTATCAGCCCTGGACCCTTAATGGGTGGAATAGTCAGATGTGCTGCTCTAAGGAACAAGCACAATCAGGACACCTCTGGAAATCTACTCTGGCAGGTAACAGGTTATTGTTGCATTCCTTCAGAGAAGAATGAACCATTCCAAACATTACATATTTAATTAGATTAGAATCATCACGTTGTTATGCAGTTCTAAAGCAAATAGTTCATTGCTGACAATGTGCTGCAATTTAGAACACATTTGAAAAAAAATACAATTATATTTCATGCTTGCAGTGCAAGAAACTTGGTTAGAATATCATCAGTTTCAGTGATGTGCTTTTGTGGTATACTCTGGTGGTATGTTAGCTCCGCAGGGCTCATTGCCACATGTACGAAGTTGTGTATATTCCTTAGGGATTCTGAAAATCCTTGGTCATTAGTATGTCTTAAATTAATTTGTCTGTATTATTTTCAATGTTGCATTTTTTCTGATATTCTTTTCTGTGCTTTTTTTGGCGGGGCGTGTCTGGTTACACACAGCAGATGTTGCAGCTCACCAACAGGATGGAAGTTCCTTTCGGCGCGGGAGGAAGAAAAGGATTCCTTACACCAAAGTCCAACTCAAAGAACTGGAGAGAGAATATGCGACAAATAAATTCATCACGAAAGATAAGAGGAGGAAGATATCGGCGGCCACGAACCTGAGCGAACGGCAGATCACCATCTGGTTTCAAAACAGGAGAGTGAAGGAAAAGAAAGTCATCGCGAAAGTAAAAAGCAACACACCTTAGTTATTACTTTTTTTAATTAAAAAAAAATTGAAACTGTTCAATTGGGGAAATTTATCACAACGGTGCGAAAGACGATTTTGACAGACCGGGTTTAAATGCACACTTATTTCATGGAACCTTGCCTGCAGAATGCTAACATGTCCTCCTGCTTTTCATATTGTAATGGAGGAGGTGATACGGAATGCCATTAAAATGGACTAAAATAGATGGTCAGAATGTACATTTAATTATAACAACGCTGTAACCATACCGACATCACTGTTTATTATCAGTTATGTTTTAGTGGAGGTATGTAACGTATGTCTTAATGGTGTAGATGCTAATTTTATGTTTTGTTTGGGCTACGTATTAAACTGTCGAGTTTCGGCAATGATTACAGTAAAACCGCCTGAAAGCTGTTTATAATCTCAAAGGTTTGAGAGAAATGTTAATAATAAGAATAATAGGGTTGAAAGTTGACCTCATAAGGTTTATTGCATAATATTTTTCAGGGAATGTGCATACATTCCATATCCATTTAATGATAGGAGTTATGGCCCTTTGGTATATAACATATTTCCTATAATATGTGAGCAACCAATGAAGTGATATTATTGCTGATTTATAATGCAATGAGATACAATGAGATAAGGAACAGTTCTCAAGTAAACCTGAAGTTGTATGATACATCTACTGCTTTATCTTTTCAAAATATATAAATCAGTTTCAACTATGTCAACTTGATTTTAAAAGGATGAATAGATTCTCGTGGTCGTTCGCGCTTGGCAGTTACGATAGATTTTTTTATTTAATGTGATGATGAGATCATAAAACAAGCGTTGAAAAATTGTAATTGAAGCAAAGCTTACCTTCTGGAAGGGTGCAGCGCTATGTTAATAGATTAAAAATCAGTAAATGCGTTCCCTTCACAATTAAAGTAATTTCGTATAATTTATTTAAATATTATAAATAAAATTGGACGAAATAGGCGCGTATGCAGACAACTCGCTGCTTTTGTAAAAAATAAGAAAATGAAAGAAAGAAAGGCAGAAATTTATGAAGAAACACTCTCTAGCATTTCCTATTTTTGTTTTAGATTTCCAGCACTCGCGGTTTTTTTTTGTTTTATTTGAACGAAAGAGAGACATGGGCAAACTATTCTGGCTGTAGCAAATAAACTGATTCTTTTTGAACCTCACACTTTAAATCGCGTCTGGCTTAAACATCAATTGAAGGCTAATAAACACTCTGCTACAGTTCCCCTCCAGCCCCTACCGTCATCATGCTTTGGTCTCGTGTTCATATGTTCTACCGTGACATCAAATTAAATAAGAAAATGTCGCGGGTTTTGCAGATCACTGATCATTAGTATTTAGGGCACAAATCAGTGAATAGCTTCATGCAAATGAAATTCAATTAAAGAATTAATTGTTTATAGAGAAAGCTGTCACTTGACTGAACCAGGCTAATCGGTTTTGTGGTTTAAGGTTAGGGAATCACCTATGATATCAAAGTACATGGGTTTTTGGTGATTTAAGAGTGCATGAACTGCAACCATGTTGACTATGGATAGACCTATATTGGGGTTGTGCTTCTTGGAGTGCAGGAATTGGGATAAGGAGAGGTTCGACATTGCTAATGTCGATTGTAAGCAAGGATCAACGACAACCTGCTACTATCTTTGGGTACTCAGATCCAATCAAATCGATAAGCTTTTGACTTTGACCTTGACAATCACGTGGTTGTTCGCCAATGGTCTTGACGTGTAGTTGCTTATGAATAATCGAACGGTTTTCGGTGGGCTAAGCTGACGGTGTTATCATGAGTAGAACAAGTCTGCCACCTTCTGGCTAGCCGCTTCGTAACATGAGCATGGCCCCGCGACTTGCAATCTTTGTTTGAACAAACGGAATAAATTTAAAGAGCGTTCATACAAAATAGATCAAAATAAATAGAATTTAAAAAAAGATTAACGAAAACAAGATATAATATTTGCCGACAGCGCTTTCCGTTCAAGATTCGTTTATATGTTTGAGGATGTTGCCCATTCAAATAATCGAAGAGCCAGTGCTAGGGTAACCTCCCTTCTCACACACTAACACGTGTGCCTGTGTGCACAAACGTACAGGCGGACGCTGAAACACGCACATACAACACCAAATACAAAGACAGTCAGTCGGACACATATATCAGTCTGTCCTTCTACGTAGAATTGGAACACAATTGTATCAAATATTTACTTTGCAAATAATGGTGTAGATTATTCCATTTTAGCAAAAGGGAAATACATAAAAGAATAACTCCGTAGACTCCAAGCAATTTTGAATCTAACGAGAAATCCTTAAAGCAGCTTTGTGAACACGGGAACTAGGGGTAAACTGATCCAAGTGTTTGCGTCTCTCATGCCATTTTAAAACACAAGGCGCAAAATCGTGTAAATTCTACGAATGAAAATAAATTGTGTTTTTGCCACAACTGTAAATCCGCTCACACATTGTAGTCATGGTTTTAATGTTGTCAAGTTTAAATAATGCCAAAGGGGAGATTAATGCACGACGTTAAAAACAAAAGATATCTGAAGCCATCTAGCACCAGAGACGTTTCCACTTCAGTCAATAATCATCATAAATACAATTAGATCCGTTTCACCACTAGGCCGGGACACGCTAAAGAAACTGCACAAAAGCAAATAAAGAAAAGGTAATAGTGTACTATGTTTAGAAATAACAATATCTGTTTTATGACTGGCTGTAGCTGGGGTTAGCTGTACCAGTACAGACTAATATATCAAGTCAAACTTTCCTAGTACAACATTAACTGTGTCACCAACAGAAGTAATTGACACATTATTGAGATTACTAAATTTGTAACGTAAAAAAAGCTTTTATCAGGATAGTTCCAACAATGTATTCATTCTACTGTTTACTCAGTGTATTTGTGAAAGCTCACGCCCATTAAGAACAGGGAGGATCTAATTCTACTTAACCTGGTTTACTCAGTTTAGCCTCGCAATTATTAATCCAAAACGAGACGTATGTAGGGACCTTAAAAGCGATCTAAAGTGCTAAATTGCTGGAGAATAAAATGGTCTGAGTGTCGCTTCGTTCAGCTTTAATGTGCATCAATAACCTTTAATTAATTCTTACGTGTTTTATCCATTACAGTCTATTAAATACACAAATCAATCTGTGGTAGTAAAACATACTTATAAATATATGAAACTACTATTCATGCCCTAAGCGTTCAAATGATATCATTAAGTGCTAAAAGCACACGCTATTTATTTCTATTTCAGCACTGTTTTAAGCTTTAATTAATTCTCTCATAGACACACTTGGTAGATACGATGCTCATAAATGATGATTATGCACATATTTATGTATGTCTTGTTGTACATAGCCGTTATGTGTGCACATGCATCCCGTAAATATTCAAAGCTACATAAGGTTATCATAAGACCGATTATAGAGAGCGTGTGTAAACACTTATTCATATTTAGGTACTTTTACACATAATTTTAGATTAAATTGACACGTAGAGACGGTGATGTTTTATAGAGGCCTGGTCGCAAGTCATTTAAAAATCCTATGCATTAGTGTCAAATTTCTGTATAATTGGCCAACTTCGTAAAACTTGAAAAGGGGGTTCCAAAATGTCTGAAAATGTGTTTGTGGCTGCCTGGCTAGAGGCAGTCAGAAAGAAAATAAATAACATCATTCAAGTGAAACTAAGAATTAGGAATTTTACACGAGTCAATGAGACCTTACTGTTCTCTCCGCGATATTTTTGACTGTACTACTGATTGCGGACAAAATAGCTAAAACGTCGCTCATTACCATCCCACAATTCACACTTAGTAAATGTCGTGACTAGGTATCATTAAACCTTTGCCCAATTATCTAAGATATTTTAGTTCTAATCATTCGACCAGTTAAAGTTGGCTCCCTCTCAAATGCTTTTAGCAACTTTAATGGGTTGCTCTGACTTCAGTGGAATTACGGCAGAGTTCATTTTTTAGTATATCGTGCTCCTTCGAATGTGTTAGTGAAGCTTGCGAAGCAATTTCAAGCCTTTGTAACTATCACATGACATCAAACAGCCAACCAAATAATAGAAATGTGAGTTCGCCACTAACCGTGTGTAAATTTTATTAAAACATTAAAGAAGTCAAAACTGCATCCAGGTGATTTACACTTACTTAGACGGATCAGTTCTAATCCTGGTTGCAAAATAATGATTTTTCTCGTGAAAACCCATTTGGAAACCCCAGACGTAAGTCAAGTTCAAGTGCGCCAATTGCTAATTGAGGCTTTTTTTTCTCGCTTTTGTAAACGCGCCCAAACGTCAGATTTCGCACTATCAGAATAAGAAAACAACTCGAAATGGGAAAGACCAAACCACCTAGATCAGAAAGCATATTCTTTCTCTAATTTGCAATTTCTCATTCAGAGGGGGAGGGGCGTGGGAAGCCATTGCGCTAATGGATGTTGGTGGAAATCCAAGTTCAATTGCAATGAATGTAATTAAGTCGAGGAGTGTTTGCAGTTCGTGCGAGCCATTGCTTTGTGTCCAGCTCTGACCTTGCAGTTGAACTTGAAAGGCAAGGTCAACAATCAGACAGAGCGCCGCGGCCCCGACGACGGTCTGGTCTCGAAAAGAACATAAAGTCCTCTGGCTAATACAGTAAGTACTTTTATCCAGGCGATAGATTGATAAGATGCACGTTTTAAGATAAGTTCTAAATTAATGAGGGGGAAATAAAACAAAGCGTTGCGCTAATAAGGTCGTAACATGTTCTGTTGAATCTAATTGAATAGAGAACGGTGAAGGCTGGAAGGGATGTTGCAATTTCTTCTACTCCTTTGGATTAAAGCGCAACTCTACCGGCCACATTAAAGCTAGTTGTTTGCGTTATGCAATTGATAATAAGCCACCAGCAAATCGTCGGTCTGACTTTTATTGAATTCTTGATTGGATTCTGTGTTGCGCAGTTACCGGCGGTAAAAGGAACATTCTAGAGGCATAAGTTAAAGGACAAGCGGGCCAAGGCTTACATAGTATTTTCAATCGAACAAAACGTGCTAAGAGGCAATCCAATCGTCTGGTCTCCTTTTGGCTATTAAGTTGCATAGAATGTGTGATACTGCATTTAAGATAGAATTTGCTGCATTTTAAGCTCTCGTGAGCCACGCTTTTAAAAATCTAAAAGCAAAATCTTGGCTTTCTGTGATTTCTTTGTGAAGCAATTCCTGTTGTTTTCACAAATGGCTGTGGCACTTTAAGCTTTTATTTGTCGCAGCCATCCGGTCATACATTTGTCAATTCGCCCCAGACGGAAAATAACTCAGTTAAAGAATTGTAAAGAAAAAAAAGCACACCTATGTGATGAAAGTGTATTAACGTTCAATCCAACATTAATTTATTTTCATGAGTTTATTAATTAAAAAAGATTGAAATTCCTTCACAATAGTCATTATACTCAAATGAAAGGGAAATGTGGCTTGAAGAGAAACTGGATTAAGGATGTTTTGGTGTGATTTATTGATTGTAGATTTGATATTGCACCCTCGACTCCATTTCAATTTCAGAAATTTACCACCACATATTAACACATCCAGAAATGGCCGTTATTCGCCCGATTACAAAAACTGAAGTTAATTGCCATCACTACACAGATTCACTAAACTTGTTGCATTTTGATTGGCTAAGTTTATTGGTGAACAATGCTGTGCATCAATTGTAAACAAAACTTCTCACGTACGTATCGGTTAAATGAATTCGCTTCGGTACAGAATAACATATAGCTAGCAGCTCCACTTCGATTAAGATGGGCATGTATAATTAAAGGCATTGGCTTAATACAATCAATAAATTAATATCGCTGTTATCAAAGGCGATGTGAATATTAATTATTTGAAATAAGTTCGGGCAAAGCGTTTATTAAGTATGATAGGACACCTTCGTTTTGAAAATATACCTATTAATATGAAAACTCCAATTCAAATAGAATAACTTTTGCTAACTTCTTGGAATGTCACCTTCTTGTGTTTCTTTTAATTGTATATTTTAGCGCTTGAATTTATGGTATAGAATTTTCCATGTTTTTTGTATCGCCGAGTTTCCAAGTAATGCGTAAAAATGACCTGGTAAATTATGTAATGATTATATGCTGAATATTGATTTAATCTGATTTGACGGTTTTCAGATTTCCCTGTTTTACTGTCTTGTGCTATAGACTGCGCTACAATAATATCACATTAACCAAATGATTTTTGCATCAAACATATTTCTTTACTATCTTCTAGCCACTTTTTGTTGAATGCATTGGAAAAACATTATTATGTTCCAGTTCTGGAGCATTATAACATTCTAAACTATAGCTTTCTGAGTGCGCGTCAGTCAAAACGAGGCTAAATGTGTACATTGTTCTGGCGTTCTGTGAACAGTACATTGAATCACACATAAGCTAAAACATGAGTCGTCAGATAAAAGGAACAAATTTTTATCTGTCCGTTGTATTAGGAACAAAATACATCATTGTACACGTACATTTTTATGGCAAAAATTAATATAAAGCCAATTATTGCCAACATGAATTATATGGTAATACATTTAGGTACAATTTAAACTGAAAAACGCTTTAACCTGCCAAACATGATCTTAGTTTCAGCAAGAACAGATATCTTGGGGCAAGAAAAACATACCCTTGTGAGAAGATTATAGTATATGAAATCGTTACCATCTGGCGAACCGGCGTATAATTGATGCATTGATTTCAGAAATCAACATCACTTTTCAGCTGAACAGTGTATGTTGACAAAAGCGTATTATTCTGCATTCTAAATATTGTATATCGACTACAGCTAAACCAATTCCAAAGTATTGTAAGCATGCCCTTGTGGGAATCTATCACGGCGGTTTGATTACATTTATAATGTTAAAGAGTGTTGAGATGTATATGTAGGTAGTTAAACTGAAAGCTTCATGAAGAAGCCCAGTTTTGACGTTGGTGCCTAAGTTGCACCGATGCCACTTTATCTTTGGTCAATGCAGTGTTCTCAGTCTAAGAGTCTTAGAAAACTAAGAATTGACACCAGTTCCCTTTAAGTAAAATTCAGACCAATTAAAGAAATACAAAGAAAAGGAGAATTTACATTTTTAAAAAATCTAATTTTTATAACAAAAGTAGGGGAAGGTTTTGGGGTCATCGAAGGAAAGCAGATTGAAAAGTATAGGATAACACAGGAAAATTCCAGCGTAGTGGCTGGTAACATCAAATCTAGGGCGAATTTCATACCTGAAATGAATAACCAAATTTAGAAACGGACTCTCTCATAATTATCAAGGGGATTGAATACAGATTGAAAACATTTGTTTTCAATAGCCATTGTTTTAAATGTTTCAGAAAGTTGTATTGTTTAAATCCACGGAAAACGTAATAATGTCAACTTCCATTAAAAGCAAGACCCACTGTCCTAAAATTCGACTTTTTGCTAAAATATGGTGCACGCACCTAGCTAACTGACGATATATCTGTATGTCTACCATCCGCCGATAATCACCCACCCTTCTATGTTTCTAAGTATGAGTTCTTTTTCAACATCTACAATTTCCCGATTGTTGGTTCGTTGACAGTCCAGAGTCTTATTTCCACAGCTGGAGTGTTGCAGGCATGACGTACCCTAAAGCGGTTTTAACTTGGGAATACGAAAAGGAAGTTCAGATCTTCAGTTCCAGTAGAGGAGAGTTTTTTTTTATGAAAAGAGATGCATCAGAACTTCGAAATTGTAATTACAAATTTTAATTTTGGTTCATTTTGCATTATGTTGCCCACGTATATCTAAGATTGCGTACTTATATAAATAAGATCTTCAACCGGCTTCAGCTTGAATTCTGTGTTCAATTTTGGTCTCCTCAAGTGTTGAGTGGTATGAAGGCATTGGAAAACCCGCAGACGACTGTCGCTAGAACAACTGCGACTTTAAAGTATATTAATTATGAACAGGTGCTAAAAGAGCTAGGTCTATGCAACTCAGAGAAATTTAGACTTACAAAAGCTTTGATGGACATAAGAACATAAGAAATACGAGCAGCAGTAGGCCATATGACTCTTCGAGCCCTCTCGGCCATTCTTTAAGATCATGGCTGATCTTATCGTGGTCTCGGCTCGACGTACCCACTCTCTCATCATAACCCTTAGTTCTTTTACTGTCCAAAAATGATCCATCTTAGCTTTAAAGACATTCAATGAGGAAACCTCAACTACCTCACTGGATTTCCATGGATTCACAACCCTTTGGTTGAAGAAGTTCGCCCCCAACTCAGTCCTAAATCTGTGATCAGAGATTATGGGAACTGCAGGTCCTGGAGAATTCCAAGATAACAAAGTGTGAAGCTGGATGAACACAGCAGGCCAAGCAGCATCTTAGGAGCACAAAAGCTGACGTTTAGGCCCGAAACGTCCGCTTTTGTGCTCCTAAGATGCTGCTTGGCCTGCTGTGTTCATCCAGCTTCACACTTTGTTATTCGTCCTAAATGTGCTCCTTCTAATTTTGAGGCTATGTCCTCTTGTTCCAGTTTCACCCACGAGCGGAAACAACCTTCCTGCTTCTATCTTATTTATCTCCCTTATAATTTGATATGTTTCTATGAGATCCCCTCCTCCATTCTTCAAAATCCAATGAGTACAATCCCAGTCTACTTAGTCTCTGCTCATAAACCAACCCTCTCACCTCCAAACAAAAACCCTAATGAATCTCTTCTGCATCCCTTCCAATGCCAGTACATTCTTTCTCAAGTAGGGAGACCAAAACTGCACGCAGTACTCCAGGAAGATGTGTGTAAGATGATAGAGGGAATAGATACGTCAAAGTCAGTATATTGTTCCCACAGACTAGCGAGGGCAAGGGATTACAATTATAAATTGTCAATATATCAACAGTAACGTATTTCTCCTTTTCTCGAGGATTTGTGGACTTAACGAATAAGATGTTGACTGGTGCATTGTGCCTGATTTGCTGAATTCTTTCAAATAAAACCAGACCTATTTTGGTTAGAACAAAGTCGTCCCCGATAAAAAAGTAAATGCCATTTAAATTGTGAAGGCCAGCCTGATACCCTGTGTTAATTCCATTCATTTAAAAGTGTTGGAGATGATGCTCTGAGAATTTCCCTGAATTTCCTCGGTTCTTTCTCAGTTTGTGGCCTGCCCAGAAAGTGCTTTACTTAATCCCAGGAGCGAGTAGGCATGTTCTCAGGAGAGAAAACAAAACATCTAAACTGCATAGGACCAGTACGATAGAAAAACTGTTCGTGCTCGTCAATCATTATTGTATATGGATGTTTATACATGCTCTGAATTCCCTCTATAAACTTCACAATCTCTCCATGATTACCTCCTTCGTATGATCTTCTTTACAATTTGTCTCATGAACCAAGCTTATTGCCCCAATGGCCCTTTGTGTGAGTCGTGTTCATTCTTGACCTTAGAAGTGCTTTGGTATGTTTTACTTTGTTAAGGGGGCCAAATGAATGCAAGTTATTGTCATGGCTTCGGTCTTAAGTAATATTTATGAAGCCCTTCCAGAAATCTATTTATTGTACAGCATTGCAGCTAGGCTTTCTTTTAAAGAACAGATATGTCAGCCATCTTTGCAAGGGGATCTGAGAAAAGGAGTAAAGATATCTTGCTGTCGTTGGATTCACCCTTGATGAGACTGCGTCCGGCGTATGGCGCGCAGTTTACGTCTCCTTATCTAAGATAGGACGTACTTACCATAACAGGGAATTTAACATATGTTCACCAGACTAATTCCTGAAATGGAGGGATTGTGTTATTAGGAAGGATTGAAGAGACTGAGCATGTATTCGCTCATATTTCAGGAACAAGTAGTGATCTCATAACAACTCACAAAATCCTTACAGGGTGTGACTAGGTATTTGTAGGCAGGATGTTTTCCCCTGTTTGCCGAGTCTACAACTAGGGAACATAATCATGGAATAGTGGATAGGACATTTTAAACTGAGATGAGGAAGGCTTTCTTCACTCAGAGGGTGGTCAATATTTGGAATTCTCTGTGGAAGTGCAATCATTGAACATGTTCAAATCGAAAGTGCTATATTTCTGGTTATTATTAACATTAGAGAAAGGGGATAATGGGGAAAATGATGTTGAGGTAGAAGATCAGCAAATATCTGTTTGAATAGCCTAGCATGACCAATAGACCGAATGGCCTATTCCTGTTGCTATTTTCTCTGACCATGTTGCAGGCTAAAAGGATAAGTTTGAAAGTCAGAATGATGTGTGGCTTGCAGATGATGTTGCCTCGAAGTTGCCCTCCTTGCTGTACTTGATAGCACCGAAGCTGAGGGACGGTGTTCTAGATAAGGCTGGCTGAGCCTTATAGAATGATTAGGATGTCCTCCACCCACAGTGCATAGGGAAGATGATCAGTTTTGAGCTTATCGATGAGTGTACCTAATCCTTAGTCTTTCCTGGATGGTGCCAATTTTCCGGAATGCGACCGTGACTTAAGTCTTCTAAGCAAAGGGCAACCACTCTACGTTCCTGTCAAACCTGTGTGACTAGGCTTCTGGTGTCAGAAGAACATCAAGCTAAAAATTCAACAGAATTCATGCAGAAACTGCTGGAACTACACAGCAAGTCTGCCAGCACCAAAGGAGAGTGAAAAGTATCGGATGACATGTTGAAATTCAATTCTGTCGTCAGTCTGAATACCTCACAAGTGTGATGAGTGATCACTCCCAACACCAACCTTTTAAAAGGTTGCCTGGTTATTTTCGTTTAAAGCCCTCGGCACACTGTATTAGTTAGAAAATTACATTTTGCGGATTTTTCATGTTAAAAAAAGAAACTGCTTTGAGTGCAACTTTGTCATAGTTATGTTATTTTACTTTATCATGGGAATGCATCCTTCCTTCGGCCAAAAAAACGCTTTGTCGTTCATGTTCACGCTGGTTTTGGCGGTAGATGGGTTTGTTAAAAATAGCCAAGTGGTAGCCGATAAAAAAAAGTGTTTAGATGCTTCACGGGCTGAAAGCTCTCTTTAGAAACTAAGCACTCCGAAATTCAGTTCACAATCTGTCTATTTTCTGCAGTGAAATCGGTTCCTTATCTTATTGACATTTCGTATTCTCTCAATGACAGGTACTAGAATCAGCACAGATTCTACAGAAAAGCCTGCTTTTCCTTTTCTCCGGGTCTCCTACTTTCCTGATTTCAATTATTTTGATATCTATCTCAATCAGAAAGTAGATAGGAGCCGGATATCTGATGTACGTTTCAACTTATCTAACGTTTGTTTTTGTTTTCTGCTGAGCTGTCCTGAACTTATGTTTACATAGGATTTGGTTCACTACCTGAATTAATCGCTGCTGCGACTTTGAATGGACAGAACGTTGGTAGAGAGAGTACCGCAGTATTTAATCTTGCTCAAATAAATTGCAACATGGAGTAAATTAATGCAGTTGTCCAGAACGGTGCATTGTAAGTCTGCGATGTTCATACCAACGCAACAGAACGGACAATTACATGATGCAAGATGTTTAATTACTTAGTATTGAATGATCCCCCGTGCTGTGCGCTTCACTTTGACTAAATTGAGCAGAAAAGCGTGCCTAATTTTTGACTAAATCTTTCAAATCCCGATATTTAAGACTGAAGCGATTTGAACTTGAAGTGTTGGTTTTATATTTGTTGGATGTCTAGCTTCAGATGGAAAGCCGTTTAGCCTCCAGTTCAGCTGCAACCGAGATGACTATAAAAGCCACAAAGTAATTTTAAATAAATATACGTGTTAAAGAGTTTAGTTTTGACAAAAGTTTGTGTTTTCACCAAGAAGAATCAAATTAGTGCATCAAGAATGTTACCAACTAAATGATTGTATTCAGTTTGAAGTAGTGTTTGATGTCAGATAAGACGCAGGGCTTTATGAAAACGCTATTGACCCTAAACAGCCCACTCCTTCCCAGGGCCTTCTGTAATTTATAATATAACAGACTCTCAACAGTGTACTAAGTCAGATCGGTAAGAATCGTAGTGAGACAGACAGATCCAGCGAGTTGAACAATAGGAAGATAATTGTTATAATTTGAGAACTTCCATTTGTAAAAATAATTCTCAAACACGCCGGTGGCATTTCTCCTATTCTCGTCTTTGTTTGTAATTCCCCTGTGTAAACTATGGTAAAATGATTGGATAAAATTTAAAAACGGGGAAATAGATTGATGGAAAATATAGCATCTCAAAAGAAAGCATAATAACTGCAAATATCCACAGGTCACTACCCTCAAAGATAAATCATTGCAGCAAGCTTTTTACAAGGTTGGTATGCCTTCTCTCAAATCAGAGTCATCTATTTTTCAACTCCCTCTTGCATTTCTTTTGAACAGATTCCTATTTCCACCAATACAACCAAACTGTGCTGTCCCATATTCCAAAGATCATCTATGTGTCTATGCTACCACTTTTCATCCTCCTTACTGTCCATGCAGATTTTAATACCTTATTGCCTTTTATCTACTTCAGTATGGATTGCTCTACTTTGTTTTCACTTTTACCTGCCTAACAATAGCCAAAATCCCTCAATCAATGAGTGGTCTTCCCATCCCCACATCATTGTCTCAGGTATCTACCCTTGTCTGCTGTCCCTTCGTGATATCTGTAGAACAAAGCCCCATTTCCATCTAAACAGTGTGAACATTCTGCATTATTACTTCACTACATCTCTTGATCCTTCCACTGCCTTCGTGTTTCACATTGTTAGTCATGTCGATTCCAAGTTGAACTATAGTTTCCTTCACTACACTTTAGCAAAACAGTGAGTCTTTTTTTATTCATTGACAGGATAGGGGTATGGCTGGCTAGGCAGAATTTATAGCCTATCCCTAATTGCCCAGAGAGCAATGCAGATTCAACCACATTGCTGTGGGTCTGGAGTCACATGTAGGCCAGACCAGGTAAGGATGGCAGTTTCTTTCCCTAAAGAACATCAGTGAACCAGATGGGTTTTTTTCCTGACAATTGACAATGGATTCAGGTCATCATTAGATTCTTAATTCCAGATATTTTATTGAATTCAAATTCCACCATCTGCCATGGTGGGATTTGAACAGAGGTCCCTGAATGTTATCTGGGTCTCTGGATTAACAGTTAGCTATAATGCCACTGGGCCATTTCCTCCCATCAGATTCATGAATACATCGCAAATTCATTTTCTTGGCTCTTGTTTCACCCTCTGTGCAGCCACACTTTTTGAAACTTTAACTGCATCTCTACACATCAGCAGTACTTCCATATATTGAAACATCTTGAGAGGGGCTGACAGGTGGAAATTGGAAAGATGCTTTCTCTCCAGGAAGAATGTAGTACTAGAGTTTAAAAACAAATAGTCACTCATGACAGACAGAGATGAGTACTTTTTATTTAAATTCTCCCATAGGTTTTTAAAACACTCTCCCTCAAGAGGCAATGGAGGGAAGATTCTTTGAATATTTTTAAAGGCAGAGGTGGATAGAATATTGGTGAACAAGGGTCTGAAATGTTAGAATAGGTGGGGTTGTGGAGTTATTAGATCAGCCATCATCTTATTAAATGTTTGAGCAAGCTCAAAGCACCAAATTGCTTATTCCTGCTTCTTAGTCTCAGAAGGTGTTTGGAAATCTTTTCCTTCATAGACAGTGGAGGCAGTTTTTCCTGAATATTTTTGCAGCAGAGGTGGACTAATTCATGATAAATAAGGCTTTTAAAGTTATTGGAAGCAGGCAAGCAAATGGAGTAATCAGACCAGCCATGATGTTATTCAATAGTGGGAAAGGCTCCAAAGTTTGAGTGACCTACTCCAGCTTTAATTTTATAGCCACTGCCAAAAATTGATTTGATTTATTACTGTCACATTTATCTAGGTACAGTGAAAAGTTTTGTTTTGCATGCAGTACAGGCCGATCATATCATACAATGTGCACTGGTTAGTGCAAAGTAGTTAGATCATCTTTTTTAGAAATTTTGGGACACACCTTGTCACCTCATTGTTTTCCTGGCTGGACACTCTTGCTCCTTCAAAACTCCAAATAATCCATTACTTCTGCCTTCAATGACTAACATTGGCTTTGAACAAAGAACAGCACAGCATAGGAATGGGCATTTTGCCTCACTAAGACCGAGCTCACACATGATGCGTTCATAACTAAAACCCTTTTGCCTCTATGTGGCTGTATCCCTCTATTCCTTGACTATTAATGTATCTGTCAAGATGCCTCTTTACTGTTGCTATTGTATCTGAGTTCTCCAAAACTTCAAATTTATGATTTCAAAGCAGTGTTCAAGTTACATTGTAACTGTGCCCTTCACTATCTGTAAACTTTTCCAGCCCTAGAACTTGAACTCCAATGAATCCCTGTTCTTTTAATGCTGAGATTTTGCATATCCCACTGATTACCGATATCTGTTTAGCTCCTTCTTCTTGAATTCCCTGCTACTCCAACTCCCTGTTTTTCTTTAGGGCCCTAAGGAAAACTTACTTCTTTGCCAAGCATCTGAACCAGTTCCTAATCTTAAATGTTGGTGGGGCTGCACACATTCAAGAAAAGTATTCTACCGCACTCCTCACTTGCACCTTGTAGATGGCTTTACATAGTCAGGAGATGAGTTAGTCCTGAGGATTCTTAGGCTCTGACCTGCTCTTGCAGAGATAGCAATGATATGGCGAGTCCAGTTCAGGTTAACGGTTATCCCAGGATGTTGATGGTATGAAACTTATGTGGTAATGCAATTGACGATCAAAAGGCACAGATATCTCCTGCCACCATCTCCTCATATTTTTAAGTATTTCCTGGAATGCTAGTGTTATATTGATCTGCTAGTTTCTCTGGGCCATTTCTCAGGATAGTTAAGAGGCATCTACATTAGCAAGCTGGAGTCACATGTAAGCATGGCACATTTCCTTCCCTAAAGGTCATTAGTAACCAAATTGTGTTTTGATGGTAATTGACCATGGTTGGATTTTCATCGTTAAATAATTCTTAATTCTGGATTTTATTGAATACAAATTTCACCATCCACTTCTATCCCTGGGGCTCTGGATTACTAGTTCAGCAATGTTTCCACTCTGCCACAAACGTTTCATCATGCATAATAGTTGAAGTTTCTTTGTTATTTTTCATTATTTTCCACACTCAATAGCAAAAGGAATATTTGATATTTCATAATACCTTGGAGACTGAAAATGAACAAGACACAGGCATTAGTAAAAAGCCAGTGTAGAGGTCAATAGTAAAGACACATATGGAGAGAAAATGAGAGGTGGGGACAGGAATGTAAGTAGAGGAAAATGAGAGGGAAGATGATCAGAAAGGAAGGAAAGAAAATCTAAAAAGAATAGACAAAATGATGAAATAGAAGCAGAGAAGAAAGGAATTTCTTCCTCCAATGTAAATTATTTAATACTTGTAACTAGCAAGGACTGTAATCATCAATTTGATTTCAACATTTAGATAAAAGTAATTTTGGTTATACTTTATTGTGGTGTCAATAGTAGGTTCTTTACAGCACAGCTTATTATTTTGTTCATTTGATAGATCTTGCATGTGGACCTCAAACAAAAAAAAAGTCTTTCTGTCAAGTTTTTTTTATGAAGTGATTCCAACTTCACCACATCTATATTGTGGCAAAAAAGCTTAAGAGTGGTCCCATATCTGGTGTTGGAACAGATGTTGAGGCCATCCTTGAAAATGTGCTCCACATTGCCTGGATTTAACATTTTCTGGTCCACTGAAAGATCTATCAATCCCAAGTCTTAACTCTGTTTCTCACTCAACAGTTGCAACAAGGCCTTCTGACAATTTCCAGCATGTTATTTCTTGTTTTATTTCAAATTCCCAGCACCCTTAACATCAGAATTTATGGATTCTAGATATCAATAAAAGCAATCATTATATTGAATAGGTAATGCTGCAGCACTTTAATATCCAGCCGCAATACTGCAGATCAAATAATTTTATTAGAGTCATAGAGATGTACACCATGGAAGTGGACCTTTTGGTCCAACTTGTCCATGCGAACCAAAAGTCCATTTGGCCCATATCCCTCTAAATGCTTCATTTTCATATCCCCATGTAGATGCCTTTTAAATGTTGTAATTGTACCAGTCCCTACCACTTCCTTTGACAGCTCATTTTTTACATGCACAACCCTCTGTGTGAGAAAGTTGCCCCTTATGTCCCTTTTAAATCTTTCCCCTCTCATGTTAAGCCTATGCATTCTAGTTTTTGACTCCCCCAACCCAGGGAAAGAACCCTTGTCTGCTTTCCGGAGAGACCACTCTCTCCGTGACTCCCTTGTTCGCTCCACACTGCCCTCCAACCCCACCACCTGGCACCTTCCCCTGCAACCGCAGGAAATGCTACACTTGCCCCCACACCTCCTCCCTCACCCCTACCCCAGGCCCCAAGATGACATTCCACATTAGGCAGAGGTTCACCTGCACATCTGCCAATGTGGTATACTGCATCCACTGTACCCGGTGCGGCTTCCTCTACATTGGGGAAACCAAGCGGAGGCTTGGAGACCGCTTTGCAGAACACCTCCACTCGGTTCGCAATAAACAACTGCACCGACCAGTCGCGAACCATTTCAACTCCCCCTCCCATTCTTTAGATGACATGTCCATCATGGGCCTCCTGCAGTGCCACAATGATGCCACCCAAAGGTTGCAAGAACAGCAACTCATATTCCGCTTGGGAACCCTGCAGCCCAATGGTATCAATGTGGACTTCACCAGCTTCAAAATCTCCCCTTCCCCCACCGCATCCCAAAACCAGCCCAGCTCTTCCCCTCCCCCCACTGCATCCCAAAACCAGCCCAGTCTGTGTCTGCCTCCTTAACCT
This sequence comes from Stegostoma tigrinum, assembly GCF_030684315.1. Taxonomy (NCBI): domain Eukaryota; kingdom Metazoa; phylum Chordata; class Chondrichthyes; order Orectolobiformes; family Stegostomatidae; genus Stegostoma; species Stegostoma tigrinum. The sequence continues at coordinate 4,225,819 of NC_081384.1, read as the reverse complement.
GTTCTTCCTCTCACCCATCCCTTCCTCCCACCCCAAGCCGCACCTCCATTTCCTACCTACTAACTCATCCCACCTCCTTGACCTGTCTGTCTTCCCTGGACTGACCTATCCCCTCCCTACCTCCCCTCCTATACTCTCTCCACCTATCTTCTTTTCTCTCCATCTTCAGTCTGCCTCCCCCTCTCTCCCTATTTATTCCAGAACCCTCACCCCGTCCCCCTCTCTGATGAAGGGTCTAGGCCTGAAACGTCAGCTTTTGTGCTCCTGAGATGCTGCTTGGCCTGCTGTGTTCATCCAGCTTCACACTTTATTATCTAAAAAAATTTGTCTATTTACCCTATCCTCCAAGATTTCATAAACCTCTACAAGGTCACCTCTCAGCCTCCAATTCTTCAGGTAAAATAGGCCCAGCCTAACCAGCCTCACTTTATAGCTCAAATCCTCCAAACTTGGCAGAATACTTGTAAATTTTTTCTGAACCCTTTCAACTTTCACAATGACCTTCCAACATCAGGGAGATCAGAATTGCATGCCGTATTCCAAAAGTGGCCTAACCAATGTCCTGTACAGCAGCAACATGACCTCCCAGCCCTTACACTTAATGTACTGACCAATCAAGTCAAGCATACCAAATGCTTTCTTTACTAGCGAGTTTTGAGAAGATTTGTAGCCACAAAACGACATGACCCACTATCACTCGTATCCTTACAAACAGATGAGGAAGGACACCAGTTTGATTCGGACAACACATCCATCCTAGGACAAGCCAACCAGAGACACGCACGAGAATTCCTAGAAGCATGGCATTCCAACCAGAACTCCATCAACAAACACATTGATTTGGAGCCAATCTCCCCTCCCCTGAGAAAAAGAACAGGAAATGACATCACCAATGCAAGAAATGACATCACCAATCCAAGGAAACCTAACCAGATAAATAGAAAGCGGGACATAACACCAGCGCTTCGTCGGATGCTCACTGATGATGTTACCTAGAATGGTGATGAAACATCTGAAAACGAACCTTCCAGCTCAGCGAGCAAACTCACATCCAGAGCCTTCTTCACTCTCGTATCTACCTGTAACTCCATTTTCAAGGAACTATGAACCTGCACTCCAAGCTCTCTTTGTTCAACAGCACTTCCCAGGACCTTATCATTAAGTGTACAAGTCCTACCCTGCTTTGCCTTTCCAAAATGCAGCATCTCACATTTATCTAAATTAAACTCTATCTTCCATCCCTCAGCCAATTGGCCCATCTAATTAAGATCCCATTATACTGTGAGGTAACCTTCTTCACTGTTCACTACAGCCCCAATTTTGGTGTGATCTACAAACTTAATAACCATGCCTCCTATGTTCACGTCCAAATAATTGACGTAAATGGTGAAAAGCAGTGAACCCAGTACCGATTCTTACGGCACATCACTGCTCACAGGCTTTCAGTCTGAAAAATTAAGCTCCATCAACACCCTCTGTCGTCTATCTATAAGCCAGTTCAGTATACAAGTGGCTAGTTCTCCCTGTATTGCATGTGATCTAACCTTGCTAACCAATCTACCATGAGGAACCTTGTCAAACTCCTTACTGAAGTCCATATAGATCACATCCATCACTCTGCCCTCATCAATCCTCTTTGTTGTTTCTCAAAAAGCTCAATTAAGTTAGTGAGACATGATTTTCGACACACAAAGCCATGTCGACCATCCCTAATCAGCCATTGCCTTTCCAAATACATGTAAATCCTATCCCTCAGTATTCCCTCCATCAACGAGTCTACCACCAATGTCAGGATCACTGATCTATGTTTCCCTGGCGTTTGCTTATCATCTATCTTTCATAATAGTATTACATTAGCCAACCTCCATTCTTCCGGTGTCTCACCTGTGGCTGTAGATGATATAAATATCTCAGCAAGGGACCCAGCAATTGCTTCCTTAGCTTTCCATAATTGTTTGCCAATGTATTATTCTTTGAGTTTGGCTTCAGTCATGTTGGGATGGAAGTTTTCTGCAAACATTTCAAATTTGGCACCGAGTATATTTTTTGACATCTACCTTATATCATATGCCCCTGGAAACAAGTTAGTGAATAACAACCTATGTCATAGTTCTGCTGATATTCTCTAAAAGGTCAAATCCCCTCTGATGGAAAAAATATGAGAGCAATCTTCCTCAGGATCATGTTTGGAAGTAATCATTTTTGTTACAGACTAATGATTCATTTACTAGTTTCCAGTTAGAATAATTAACATTTGAAGCAAGTCAAAACATTTATGTTCTTTCACTCATTCTGCAAAGATATGATCAAAATACCTTGGCCCTCTTTTTAGTGCAATTTGTTTCAGTTGTTTGTCCAAATGTCTAAAATCTCAGACTATTAAACATCCCTAACAATAAAATAATCTGGAATTGATAATTAAGCAAAAAGCCCCAGAAGCTGCTGAAAATCAAAACGTTTCTTATCATGTGAAGAGCACTATAATTTACAGCTACAATGACGAGCGATATTGCATCATTCGAATGGATTTACACAGTTTGGTTTATATCAGCATGGAACAGTATAGAGATCTGTTCTTAATACATTGTTTTGTTTGGCTTGCTCTTGAATAATTATTGCTCGTGATTCCGAATTTGGGATTTGGCAAATACTCAGCAAAAAAAGTGTTACTTCTATGTTTTCCAGAATCACCAATTTCAGACTTACATATTTTGTTCAATATTATAAGTGTCATATTTGTATTGTACTGTTCAAGTCTGGGGGTTACCAAAGCACTTCATAATGTTTTTTTTAAATGGATTGCCAGTTAGGTCGTGCAGTCAAAGGAAGACGACTTTGTTTCCTGGAACCCCTACAGTGTGGAAACAGGCCCTACGGCCCAACAAGCGCATACCTACCGTCACCGCATTTCCGGCCCCACCCCCCAACCCTGAACACTACAGGAAATTTAGCACGGCCAATCCACCTAGCCTACATATCTGTGGACTGTGGGAGGAAACGGGAGCGAGCCCGCTCAGACACAAGGAGAATGTGCAAACTCCACACAGACAGTCGCCCGAGGGTGGAATCGAATGGGGGTCTCTGACGCTGTGAGGCTGCAGTGCTAACCACTGAGCCACCGCGCCTCTCTGATTCCATTGATATTGGTCACATGTTGTTTGGCCAGGATACCATGAGAACTCACGTTCGCTTCTTTTGATAGAACTCTGAGGTAATTTGCAATGCTGATCAAACAACGCCAACCAGATTTCACATCTAAGGTCTCTGCCTTGTCAATGCAGTTTTCCTTTACAAGCGTAGGGAAATGTTAGCCGAGCTAACATGCTCAAATGCATCGTGTGAGGCTAGAGCTCATGATTCACTTACTCAGGGACGAGAGTGTTATCGCTGAACAAAGTTATAGCCGAAAAAAAAGTTGAACAAATGGTTTGTGGTGCTTTAGTGACAGTCGTAACAAAGTAAATACGTATAGCTGGTTAGAAAAAAAACAGAATGCTGCAATTGTTAGCGAATGCCTCTCTTAAATATAGAGAAAACGTTATAAAACGCAATAAGTTACGACTCGCTGTACTGATTTAAAGACTCTGTACATTAATTACCCATTCAATTAATTGATGAGTGAGTGATTCTGTGTTTTAATGGAAACTCTAAACTGAAATAATCTCATTTACCACCCCCTCTGCATTTTTTGCCCCAGAAATAAGGCGTGTTAATCTGCATTAGGAATTTTCTGGTCCAAATGAGGAAACCAATTCATTAAATATCTACTTAATAACTGCTGGGGCACCACTTCCTCGAACGTGTAAACTGAAAATGATTCGTGACTCTGTCTGGAATGCTCTGGCTTTCAGTCGATTTCTCTAAAAATATGCTCAAATATTTTATTTACAGTACGCCCATACATTTATAAAGTGCACTTTTACTTTGTATTGGATGTTAATGTAATTCTATATGTATGGTATGGGTGCCACATAATGAAAATAAAATTGGATCTGATTAAAATAGGAATTACGCGACCTGTATAGGATAGAAACTTTTCGTAGAATCCCTACAGAGTGGGAACAGGCCCTTAGGCCCAACCAGTCCACACCGACTCTTGCAGCATCCCACCCAGGCCCATGTCCTATAACCCTGAACACTACCGGCAATTTAGCATGGCCAATCCATCTAGCCTGCACGTCCTTGGACTGCGGGAGGAAACCGGAGCACCCGGAGGAAACCCACGCAGACACGGGGAGAACGTGCAAACTCCGCACAACAGTCGCCCGAGGTTGAATCAAAACCGGATGAGGCTGTAGTGTTAACCACTGAGCCACCGTGCCGCGCCTAAAATGGAATCGAAATAGGTTATTCCATTCATCTATTATTTGATATGTATATTTGCGTACGTTTTCATTGTCTGTATTATGGTGTTCCTTTGCATATTATTGTTAAACTACTATTTAAATTTGCAAAGATAAGCACAACCATTGACTGTCAGACTACCTCTGTAAACTCTCACTGGGACAAGGCAAACACTCAAGGTCGAAATTCTTAACAAAACTTCATTCTAACGTATTCTGATGAAGGGTCTAGGCCCGAAACGTCAGCCTTCCTGCTCCTCTGATGCTGCTTGGCCTGCTGTGTTCATCCACCTCTACACCTTGTTGTCTTTATTCTAACATAATTTGCTTTACATAAGGCCTTTCCAAAAGTTGTTGGTTCAGGGTTCTATAATCAGACTATGAAAACAAGGAAAGGATTTACCAACATTAAACTGAAGAGAGGCTACAGTTAGAATATATCTTGTTTAGTTTATGATCCGAACTTGCTGGTGTTGTAAACTTGGTCACACATGACAGAAAACAAAATATTATACACTTGAGTTGCTAAAGCGAGAAAGGTAGTATTTGTTGTTGGTATCCGGACAGTATCTGACAAATGCACGGGCTTGTATATTAAAATTGCTGCAACACAAACCCAAAGCCAAGGGAAATACCATAATATTGAACGAAGTTGCAAAATTGTGAAATACATTGCCATCCCAATAGCAGTCTTTAAAAAAAAGATCGGAATTACATCACAATTTGGAAATCTTCAACTGGATGTTATTGGCACCAGGAATCAATATTGATTCAAAACTAATGATGTGTTTTTGTTCGCAGTATGTCTCAGCACCACAAAACGATTCAAATGTACGAATATCATTTAAGAGACATATATGTAAAATCTTAGACCAGTTATAAAAAAATTAAATCTTACCAAGAAACAGTACAGATCCACGTCCGTATTTGAAAACAGTATCTATTACTCTTCTATTTAAGTCATAGTTTGAAATATATAAGTTGAGTTACACTTTCAGTCCATAAATGCATACGGAATTTTGACACAGGAACAGAATTTCCTGGAAAAGCTCAACAGTTCTGGCAACACCTCGGAGGGAAATCAGAGTTAACATTTTGAGCCCGGTAACCCCACCCGCCCCCGCCTCACCCCAGAGCATATTTTTCTGATTCCTGTCTTCTCGGTGGAGAGAAATCAGCGATATCTGTTCTGAATAAGTCACTGGACCCAGAGTTAACATTTCGGGTCCAGTGACTAATTGAGAACAGATATCGCTGATTTCTCTCTGCAGATGCTGCCAGGCCTACTGAGCTTTTCCAGCAATTGTCGGTTTTGTGTCTGATTTCCAGCATCCGCGGTAGTTTCGGTTTTTATTTGGAATTTTGCTGCCTTGAGTTGAGCACTGTATGCGTTTAAACACATCCAGTTGACTTGAACTACATTTGTCCGAAGCAGAAAAAAGGCTATTTATAATCTTAAACCAACCATTAAATAATCACTTGATTATGACTTACTCAGCAAATTAGGGATCACATGCAACACATGACGTTTGGCCCGGCAGACGGTTTCTTACAAAATTTAAATGACTCAATTTCAATCTGGTTGTATTTTAGCGGAACCAACGAGCCAGAGACCAAACTGGTCACATTAAGCAGACTCCCTTGCATGGTGTGTGTACGAGTACACTCCTCGACTAGTTTGTTGCGGCCCCACATCTATTTATAACGCCGTCGTTTAATTTTAAGGCGCATAGAACGGTGAATAAATTCGGGAAATCAAAGATAAACGATGCATAATAAAAACAAAATGTTCTAGGGAAACTCAATGGGCCTGGCAACGTCCGTAAAGAGAGAAACAGAGCTAACATTGCTTGTACAGTGCGATTTTATTCTCTTTGCGGATCCACCAGAAATTGCAAATAATGAATAAGATTGAAGCTATTATAAAGGAAAGCAAGAAAGAAAAAGACAAGGAAGGAGTCAAAGAATGATAGATAGAGGGCAATTGGAAAGAAAGGAAAGGAAGAAACGAACGAAGGAAGGAAAATTCGTGGACAGTCGAGTTCAATTGGCAGAATACGTTGCAATGGGCAAATATACATTTATCACGACTTTTGGCTCTGAACATACTTCCGAATGACACTAATAATTGTTTATTTATTGCGTAGAATTGATGCCTATCCGACTAGATTAGTTGCCTTCCAGCGGGTGACGATGATATCACTTGTGTTAATAAGAAACGACACTTGATAAGAAAAATAGGTTAATTAAAAAGAAAAAAACGACATTTGGCAGCATATAGCATCGTCTTTACTTAATGTTAATGCTGCAGTCTAACTACTAATGATCACGAGTTATAATAGCTATTCAATTCATTTTTCAACATTCTTGAATCTGTTCCTTTAGAAGCACTTCGATTTGCGCGCCATTGTGTTATTGCTTTTTCGGTGCAAATAACCCTGGTTCAGTATGGTTTTCAATGTGACATTGTTCATTTGAGATCTAATTTGCATTCTATAATTGATGTTACAATTGAACGATGACCGATGCGTTTTAAACGTACCTCGGTTTACAGATTCTTGCCAAAGCTTGAAACTAAAAGTAACATATTAGTCATGATTAAATGCCAAAGATCGGTCACTAAAAGCTTAGAATTGAAAAATATTTAAATAAAATGCAATTTGAACTGGACAAGTCAATTAGACTTGTAAATAAATACATTCAGGCTTAGATGTGATCTTTATTAAATTCACACTTTATAACTTCTGCAATCAGCGATTTGCCACAATAGTTCATCGCACAACATTGTATGTGTGCAGCTACTCAAAATATCAAAGGTAGGCGTTCAGAATCAATACATATGCTAGGGTAAACTTAATCAAATCATTCAAGGAGACTTGAATGTATCAAACCAGCCAATGCAGTCGCGATGGATCGAATGGCTTCCTGCACTATTGTGTCATTCAATGAATTCATATCTGATAAGCAGAGCTCGATTTGCACAAAATGGGTTACATTATTTAATGAACAGAATGTTGTTTTATTCCCTTTTTTTGGCATTAATGTTCAAAGCTGCCATTTAAGTGTCAATTTATCAACTCATTTTAAATGAAATAAATGAAAAATATTATGCACTAAATTTTGAATAATGGCACCCAATATATGATGTGGAATTAATTGCTGCATCTGTCTTATTCAGAAATACATAATAGTAATTGTAAGGCCCTTCAGCTTTCTGATCTTTTTCACCCAGTAATTTTGTCTGTTTTGAAGTCATTAGAAAGCTTGAAATATATATATTAGAATTATATATTATAATTTTATTTTAATAGCATGAAAGTATTGGTCCAATGTGGAAATGAGAAATAAGTTAAATTGCCTTCTATAATTGTAACAAGTATATCATTTTTGCAGATGTTTAATTTGCAAAAATATCATTCAACCAGCTTAGCAAGGTCATTTATAACTAAGAAGATTAATTCTACGAAATTTTGAATATCTACAATATATATAAAAATTACATGTTTATAAAAAGAGAATTCAAGATGTTCCTACAGCTAGTTAATGTTAATATGTTACATTTTATGTACAGAAAAATATTTAGCAACACTGGCTTGGCATAAATTAACAAGGCATGTCTTCAGAATCTGCTAAGTGTCATACGATTTATTATCGAAGGTATGTCATTCATTAAATAAAATTTCACCATAAAGAGCAGGACATGTTTTGCTAATTAATGGCAAATATTGACATACTCTTAATGGAAATTTTAATATATATCTTTGTGTAGTAGAAATGCAGCTTATGAAAATAATTAGCTTCACACAGTCCAGTGGTTCTGATCAGTACACTCATCTGTGATACACTGCAATGGGATATCAAACTCATTTCATGTCTTTCTTCATATGCCTTATTTATTTGCATAACATTCATGTGTGCTCATTTATGGAACTATGAATTTGTTTCTTTGTTTATATTTCAGCTCTCCACCAATGACAACCATACCTCCAGCTGTCTCAACTCGAAGGGCTAGAATTTGCCACATCACAAAAACTTCTCCTCTTCTCTATCTTTCTCCCACCTCTTTAAGGTTTTTCTTAGAATCTCCCTTTCTACCTTGCATTAGATACAATTCTCAATATCTCGTTATGCAGCTCAGTGTCAGATTATGATGCAATGTGCAAAATACATACATATGTTTTTGTGTAAAAAGCTGTTTAATTATTAATAGAACATAGAACATAGAACAGTACAGCACAGAACAGGCCCTTCAGCCCACAATGTTGTGCCGACCATTGATCCTCATGTATGCACCCTCAAATTTCTGTGACCATATACATGTCCAGCAGTCTCTTAAATGACCCCAATGACCTTGCTTCCACAACTGCTGCTGGCAACGCATTCCATGCTCTCACAACTCTCTGCGTAAAGAACCTGCCTCTGACATCCCCTCTATACTTTCCACCAACCAGCTTAAAACTATGACCCCTCGTGCTAGCCATTTCTGCCCTGGGAAATAGTCTCTGGCTATCAACTCTATCTATGCCTCTCATTATCTTGTATACCTCAATTAGGTCCCCTCTCCTCCTCCTTTCCTCCAATGAAAAGAGACCGAGCTCAGTCAACCTCTCTTCATAAGATAAGCCCTCCAGTCCAGGCAGCATCCTGGTAAACCTCCTCTGAACCCTCTCCAAAGCATCCACATCTTTCCTATAATAGGGCGCCCAGAACTGGACGCAGTATTCCAAGTGCGGTCTAACCAAAGTTTTATAGAGCTGCAACAAGATCTCACGACTCTTAAACTCAATCCCCCTGTTAATGAAATCCAAAACACCATATGCTTTCTTAACAACCCTGTCCACTTGGGTGGCCATTTTAAGGGATCTATGTATCTGCACACCAAGATCCCTCTGTTCCTCCACGCTGCCAAGAATCCTATCCTTAATCCTGTACTCAGCTTTCAAATTCGACCTTCCAAAATGCATCACCTCGCATTTATCCAGGTTGAACTCCATCTGCCACCTCTCAGCCCATCTCTGCATCCTGTCAATGTCCCGCTGCAGCCTACAACAGCCCTCTACACTGTCAACGACACCTCCAACCTTTGTGTCGTCTGCAAACTTGCTGACCCATCCTTCAATCCCCTCATCCAAGTCATTAATAAAAATTACAAACAGTAGAGGCCCAAGGACAGAGCCCTGTGGAACCCCACTCACCACTGACTTCCAGGCAGAATATTTTCCTTCTACTACCACTCGCTGTCTTCTGTTGGCCAGCCAATTCTGTATCCAAGCAGCTAAGTTCCCCTGTATCCCATTCCTCCTGACCTTCTGAATGAGCCTACCATGGGGAACCTTATCAAATGCCTTACTGAAGTCCATATACACCACATCCACAGCTCGACCCTCATCAACTTTTCTAGTCACATCCTCAAAAAACTCGATAAGGTTTGTAAGGCATGACCTACCCCTCACAAAGCCATTAATATGTCATATTTCTGGAACCATCATTCTTTTTATATTATTTTGTGAGATTGAGAGTTCAAAGGGATAATGAAAATTTCATTCCATTGTGGAAACATTACTATCAGACAGAGTAAACATTGAAAAACATTAACATACTTTCAGTTTAGAAATCTCAGGAATTGCTTTTCATTTTGGAATATTCCATAGCTTGGAACGCTTTTTGTTTCTGTTGACTAAAGGCCTTGCTGAACTTAAATATGAGAATATCAGTTCTCATAGAAAAAGAAATTTGTTCAGGAAAGTCAGGCAATAGGTTACGTCAGTGAAAGCTCCAGACTGGAAATTATGGGATAGAACCCTGAAGGAGTTATTTGAAGCTGAGAAAGCCTAAGCTCAGTTATGTGATTAATTGAAATAGGCTATCAAATCCTCAAGACAATAATTTGAAAAATACAGATAAAGAAAACTTATAGATGTGATAGAGAAGCGATTTAACCCTTGTACTTGAATACTGTCAAGTAGTTGTGTTGGGATAGCAGACCTAATAGCTTTTTGACCTGCTTCTGGTCATGCATAATATGATTAAGCCAGATTTCGGTCAGAGATATGACTTCTTCAGGAACAGCGTAGGTTGAGTTTAGAAAAATACACTTAAATGAGTTTGATATCTCTTTTATGAAGAAGCATCTTCTGATATTCTACCCAGTTGAAGATAACTTACAAATGCAAATTGTTGTTATTGTTTCTTCAAATTTACCTTTTTATGCGCCTAACAATCTTTCTGTATCCAAAAAATACCAGGAGATAGAGAACTCATTTCAAGCTGTACTGCAGATCATGGGCTGGTAATTGTGTTTCTAAACAACCTTAATATCAAATGGTATCTTCATTATGCTATTAGCCATGCCTTCTGCAACGTCTGCTTTTGAAATACAAGGTCCTAATTTTGAATGTTATAAAGAACATAGGGTAATGATGGAGTACAATAACCCCATCATCTGTAAATCAAAAATTCAAAATTCTGTTAGGTCACAGGAATACATAAAACATATTTCTATGCCCATAGGAACCTTTATCCTGGAACTGTTCTCTATCTTAATTAGTAGAATGCAGTTCTGAGGTAACTGTTTTATGATTTCACAGAATGTGCAAGTAAAGTCCAATTAAATGATCTAATTTTAAAATACAGAAAGAGGACAATGAATCAGTTATATATTTGGCAAAAGATAAAGCTAAAACTGTAACAGGAATATATTTAGATTTCCAAAAGGCATTCAATAAAGTACAACACACAAAGCTTCTTAATAAGGTAATTGCCCAAGATGTTGAGGAAGATAAAGAAAATAGTTTTGGGATAAAGGGGACATTTTTGTGCTGCAACTAGCAACTAGTGGAGTATTACAGGGATCAGTGCTGGGCATGCAATTATTTACAATATATCTAATGATTTGCATGAGGAAAGATTGTACTAACTGAAAGTTTGCAGATGATGCAAACATTAGTGTGAAAGTAAGTAGTTTAAATGACACAAAGTGTCTACAGGTGAATATAGACAGATTAAGTGAGTGGCCAAACCTTGCTGGAAGGGACATAATATGTGAAAATCTCAGATTATACACTTTGGCAGGAAGAATAGAAGAATTCAATACTAGTTAAATGGAAGGAGACTGCAGAAAACTACAGATTCGTGAGTTCTCATCTATGAAGCACAAAAAGCAAACATTCAAGCACACCAGCTAATAGGCAGGCAAATTGACTGTTGGCCATTACATCAAAGGGAACAGAGTACAAAAATAGAGTATAAAAATAATCTTGTCAAAATTGCACAAAACACTACTAGTCAGAACACATCTAGGATAGAACAATGTAGGTCCATTGCTTTTTTCATACACCCCTTTGAATCACTTTCATTCAAAGTTGATCCAAATCCCTTTTGACAAGTTTAATTGAATTTACTCCTGTCAACTTTTCAGTGAATGCATTTAAGTTTTCAACAGGCCTGCATCTAAACTGAAATATGCAAACCCATCTGAAATTTTGCCCAATTATTTTAAATCTGTTCACTCTAATTTCGAATGCTTGGTGAGAATATTTTCTCCAAATTTTAAATCAATACAAAACGATTTGTCTCATCCTGGTGAAAGTGAGTGAATGGCAGAGAATGTAGGAGGTAAATTTACCTAGTGAATCAACCAGAAGTTAGTAAAATATTTCTCTACTTTCCATTAAGAGGAAATGTTGCACTAAGAAAGCCTTGCCCCCTCCCAAACAAGGTGAAGCAGCACTTTGGTTGAATTGCCTTTTCTCCAGAGGAATATTTGCTCTGGTCGTTACATGCAGCGTCATGGTGAATAATTCATCTTAATTTTCCCTGACTGTCATTGTTGGCGAAATGTAAACTCAATTCAAAATCAATACTACAAACTGATTTTTTAAAAAAAAGTTTACGTCCAAACTGTAACTGAATAAAATCTTGAAAAACAGTCGAGGAATTAGATCAGTTGATGAAGAGTTGAAGATACTGAGTATAATGTCTTTTGAGAATGCCTCCAGTAATTCTGCTGAAGCATGGGAAGTTACTCTATGTCGCGAATCAGTCTCTCCATTGTCAAAATGGGAATGTTGACCAGCCTTTTAAACAAATTTTCCACTCCATTAATAGAAAGTGCACAGCTATTTCTTCTTAATGTATCATTCTACATCAGTTAAACAGTTGTGTTTTCGAGACTGTCATGCGGTTCTTAATTCTGGGGCTTTCGTTTTAACGCTAATTCATCAGATTTTAAAAGAGCACTGCGCTGTGTAAAAACAATATCTATTACTTGCATTTTCCTCAAATGACGATAGGTTTAACTCAAACTCTTTGAATACTTATTTTTAATCTCGTTCATCCAATCGTTCGTTATAATAAAAAATCGAACTCTTGTGACAAATAAAAAGAGTTGGGTGGAAATGCAAAGCAAGAGGACAGAATCTATTGAGAAACAATTAACCCTTTTAGTTTAATCAAAACACCCCGCTGTGAATTTCTAACATTGCCTGTATTTGTTACAGATTTCCAATTTGGACTTTGCATAACTGTAGTTTACAATTTGAAAAAATAGCATGTCAACATCCACAGGTACGTGCAGATCAAGGGCATATTGCTGGAACCAGATGACAGGAGGTTTTGATTTAAAAGTAACGATTGCGAAAATATATCAACCGCATATAAATAATTAATATTTCCATTTAAGTTGCATTTAAATGATTTTATTTATGGGTTTCTATGCATTTAAAAGAAATCTTAATATTTCGAGATGATCCTAATAAACCAGGTTAGATTAATTGCACATGCATAGCGTGTGCCATTGGGTTTGATGTTATTAGGTATTTAACGGGCCATCCACGAAGATCTCATCAACCCTCAACTTCGGGACTTTTCATTCCCTTGGCAAGGATATATTTGCATGAGATCTCAGATTAAGATCAGTACTGACCGAACATTATAGTCATGATGATTTATCACTCGCACCAGAAAACTTGCAGAATTTCATTATTTCCATTAATGGAAGTCATAAATACAGCTGTAGTTTAATAATTATCGAACTCAATTGAACAAATGCGATGTTTTATATTAGGACTTAATAGTGTTAATAGTGGTTCAGTGATTAGCGCTCCTACATCTGAATCCGAAATTTGGGTTGGAGTCCCGCTCAGGACTTGATGCTCAAAACGTGGGCAAACAGGCCAATTTGCATCATCAGCCTACAAATCGTCCCAAAACACCTAAGTAAGGCCCCCAGGTCAGCGATGTTCGATGCGGAGTGGCACCCCTCAATCTATAACTTCTGGTTTCATGCTAACGACCTGTTTCAGAAAAATCAGACATACGCGTAAAATTTGCCAGCTTCACGAGTATCTGAGATGCGGATGGTTTGATAAGACTGCTTGCATCATTTAAAGTTTTGTGTAAGATTTCCCCATAGAGAGCCTCGCCAAATTTAGGTTGTGACTGGATCTGTGATATTATTTGTATGCATTTTAATCCTACCGTCCGTGCACAAGCAGGGCGACAATTCCAGCGTTTTAACCCAAGTTCCACAATCAAACTAAGAGGGCGGTTCGCGTACGTCGTGTGTTTTGATTGGGCCGAATGTTATCACATGAGATGAAATATTTGAATGCTTTTATGAAATGAGAAACAAATATAAATACAAGTTGTGCGGTACTGGCCGTGAAAGATGAGTTGGGAATGGAGAGAATGCAAACGACGATCTGTAATGTTTCTAATGCCATTTAAAATTTAAGATCTAAAGTCATTTAAGATCTCTAATGCCCTTTGGGGAAGGAAGATGCCATTTTTATCTTGTCCAGCCTATACGTGACTCCAGAGCCACAGGAATGTGGTCGATTCTTAACTGCCGTCTGGGATGGGCAATAAATGCTGGCCTTTTCAGCGACGTCCTCTTCCCCTGAATAAAAAAAGAGCATATAACAGCGAGACTGATGGAAGCAGAGAATTAGAGCATAACTTGTATGATTCTGGTTGCCATGGTGTAACGGTGAGCACGCGGGTTTCTGAACGTTGCGATCCGAGTTCAAGTCTGGAGGCAGCCTATTTCATGGTCCGGTTAGTGCTCAGCCTCGGGAAGTCACATTTCTTCAGCCAGAGAGTGGTGGGCCTGTGGAATTCATTGCCACGGAGCGCAGTGGAGGCCGGGACGTTAAATGCCTTCAAGGCAGAGATCGACAAATTCTTGATCTCACAAGGAATCAAGGGCTACGGGGAGTGTGCAGGGAAGTGGAGCTGAAATGCCCATCAGCCATGATTTAAATGGCGGAGTGGACTAGGTGGGCCGAATGGCCTTACTTCCACTCCTATGTCTTATGGTCTTACGGATTCAATTAAATGTAGCAATGTGGAAATAGAGAAAGACACAGTATGGAATATACTGCAGTCTCTAGTTTGCACGAAAATATTTACCTTGTACTTTACGAACCGTTATGTTTTGTCCCTAGAAGTAATTCGTAACTTGTATTTATGTTGTCTCTTGTTTTGGAGCTGGTGTCGCTTATTTCTTCGCTGTGTAGTAACATTTCCGTAAATAGGTATCCTAGGTATCTTAGTTGTGACTTTCTGGTTAAAACATAGACAGGGAACTGAATAAATATGAACAGAAATGTCGTTCTGTGTTAGTGTTTACTTTAGAATGATCATATATCTTCCTAACCCGACCACAAACTCTTGTCATGCTTGAGGCGCCACTAGGGTTGGTTGTGGCAAAATAAGTCTAATCATTCGGCGCTGTAGGCTGTTGACCTGGAGATCTGAGATCGTGTCCTACCCGGCAGAGTGTGAAATTTTAATTCAACAAAAATCTGGAATAATAAATTAGCTTATTAGCCCCCACATTACAGTTGTACGTGGCCGTAAAAGTTTCTTGGGGCGCAGTGGCAGCGTCTCTATTTCTGGATCAGTAGATTCAGGTTTAAGTCCGATTTGCTCCAGATACATGCCTAGACAATATGATTTTAAAAGTATCTATGTTATCGCAAAAACCCATCTGACTCACTAAGGTTCTTTGGAGGAAAGAAATCTGTCATCCTTGCCTCCACTGACATATGTGTGGCTCAAAGCACAGCAATATGGTTGGCATTTAAAGTCCCTTTGGCAGTTTAAGGGCAACTAGGGATGGAAACAAATGCTGATCTTGCCAGGGATGCCCAAATCCCACAAGCGAGTAGGGGAAAAAAATTAAAGGCAACTGGTGAAATGCAGCTATTTGCTAAATGTTTCAAATCAAATGTCAGCAACTTCACTTGTTTAAATAACGAATGCTTGAAAACAACCGACAAAGGACTGGCTGGGAACTATCCTTTTAGTGTCCCCTAAAAACTTTCTGGCTGAGAATGGTGAGACGTTTGGGACGCTGGAAACTAAAGTAAGGGGAGAAGAATTCCGAGATGGATTCACAGGGACATTTCCAAAACACTTGCTTTTTTTCAATTTGAGTACATATGTAAGACGAAGGAACCTGAGGGAATGCATAACTACATCGACATTATGATTTTAATCCCTCTCACCTCCTTGACCTCACCCAGCCCCACCCCCTTCCTCTCATCTCCTTGACCTGACAAGCCTCACCCCTCACCCCTCTCAGCCCCTTGACCTCACCCAGCCCCACCCCCTTCCTCTCATCTCCTTGACCTGACAAGCCTCACCCCTCACCCCTCTCAGCCCCTTGACCTCACCCAGCCCCACCCCCTTCCTCTCATCTCCTTGACCTGACAAGCCTCACCCCTCACCCCTCTCAGCCCCTTGACCTCACCCAGCCCCACCCTTCCTCCCACTCACCTCCTTGACCTGACCAACTTTCCCCCTCATTTGATCAAAAATGGTCTCATCTGCATCTCTTGCATTTCCCACACTTCTGCCCTCAAACCACCTCCTCCCTACAAAAATAAAGACAGTGTTCCCCCGGTCCTTACATATCACCCCACCAACCTCCACACCCAGTGTATCATCCTCCACCACTTCCACTACCTACAATTCACCGCCAAAGAGATATTTCCATCCCCACCCCTATCTGCATTTTGTACGGGCTGCTCACTCCACCACACCGTTGCGCACTCTGCGGCTTTGGTCCTCTGCCCGCTCTCCACTCACGCCACCACTCCCAGAACCTCCCCTTAGACTCCCTACCCCTCACCTCCATCCAAGGCCCAAAACAAACTTACATTATCCGACGGGGGTTCACCTGTACATCCTCCAACCTAGTCTACTGTATCTGTTGCTCCAGGTGTGGCCTTTTTCTACATCGGTGAGACCAAGCGCAGACTGGGGGATCGTTGTCATGGAGCATCTGCGTACTGTCAGCGATAATGACAACATCTTCTGCTCGCTAATCATTTTACCTCCCCCTTCCACTTCCTTGATGACATGTAAATCCTGGGCGTCCTCCAGAGCCACAATGATGCCCTAAGCAACCTGGAGGAGCGAATCCTCATATTCCGCTTCGGGACCCCACGGGGCTGAACATAGAATTCACCAGTTTTCAAACCTCCCCACCCCCGTGGCATCCCGCGTCCAACCCTCCTTGTTATCCGCGCTTCCATGTCTTCCACAACCTGTCCATCTTCTTCCCCATCTATCCGCCTCTCCCTTCCCACTAATCCACCCCTATTACCCCTCACATGCATGCACCTATTACCATCCCACCTTCCCTCTCCCAGCCCTACCTCTCCTCCCTCTCACCTCCGTGACCTGACGCAACCTGTCGATCTTAATTCCCATCTATCCGCCCCACCCTTCCCAGAGAACAAACCCCATTACCCCCATCTGCATCCACCTATCACTACCCGACGTATCTTTCCCCAGGCCCACCCATCCTCCCTTTAGCTTCCTTGACCTGACACAACTTCTCTCCCACCTATCCGCCCAACTATTCCCATTGACTAACCCCCACCACCTCTTGCCTGCACCCATTTATCACCATCCCACCTACCTTCCACCCCGCTCCTCCTCCCTCTATTTATTTCCCAGCTTCCTTCCCCCACCCCAGATCTGAAGAAGGGTCCCGACCCGAAAGGTCGACTTTCCTGCTCCTCTGATGCTGCCTGACCGCCTGTGTTCGTCCAGCTCCGCACTGTGTTGACTCAATGTTACAACTGCCTTCAATGTGTCTTTAAGTTTGGGTTAGCCACAAATAGCTATCATCCAGAGTTTGGAGATGGTACATGCGGAGTTCCATCGATGTCTTGTAAGACAGAAATTCACCATCCCAAAGTGAAATGGTCACCACATTTGCAACAACCAAAAAAAATTACGCCGAATACAGCATTTAATTCAGTACTTTGATTCCGAAAATCATGAAACTTGAACTACGGCTCCTTCGCCGCTTTGAGAATCTTGCGTTTAATTAGAACTGAAATCAATATCGGCGCGTTCCTGGTCTCTCGGAGTGCTTCATCATCCCTGAATTACGAAGTGGTTTTGTTATCGTTTTCTCAAATGTTTTTACATCGTTTAAATCGCTCTGCAAAGGAAACAAGGGTGATATGAGGAAAACCTCTTCAGACAGCGAATAGTTGGGGATTGGAATGCAGTGTCTGGAAAAGTGATCGAGGCAAGTTCTATCGGTGTGTTCAAGAGGGCATTGGAAGATTATTTGGATAGGAATATTGGGTAGAGAAAAAGCAGGAGATTAGCGTTCGGTAATGTTACTCATTTAACCAAAGGATGCAGGCACCATGATAATTCTGTGATTCTGCGATTACCTCTGTACAGCAAATGCGATTGGCGATAAGTTCTGACGAAAACATAGTGGAGATATTTTCTCGACATCATTTAGTTCACTGAGGACTATCAGGTTCACTTGAACCTCAAAAAGAAACTTTGCATCTTTTTCCAAACCAACAATGTTCTAAGGGAGAACTGAACTGTGGGTTAGGTTGGGGGTGTGAGTTGCAGGGTGGTGGAAGAGAAGCGGGTTGGTGAGGTATGTCAGAAAATCCAAGGTGCTCCCTGTCCTCTTAAGTGAAGGTGGAAGATCCCAGGTAATAACTTAAAGAAGAACAGTTTCTACATAGTGTTCTGAAAATATACATTTACATGCAACAGTGACTTCTCTGAAATATTTAATTAACTGTGAAGTTACTTGAAACACCCTAAGATCGTGAAAGGTATGTTAGAATTATATTTCTTTTCTAGTCCCTTCAATTATTTATCAGTTTACTTCTGAAAGTCACTATTGAATCTGCTTCCAACACTTGTTCTGGCAAAACCTTCCAGATCATAAGAATTGACCAGGTATTCTCCTCATCTTACCTCAGAATCTTTTGTCAGTTATTGTACGTTTGTTTTCTCTTTTTAATGATCCACCCAATAATAGAAATAATTTCTTAATATTTACTCTGTCCTAATTCTGTGTAATGACAAACGCTCTGTATTTGACTAAAACCTGGTACTTAGTTCCTCCAGCCCAGTATGGAACAATGGAAAGCAATTACCATTCCCGATCAGTCACAATCTCTTTTGCTGCAACCCTGGAGTTGTCCTGTGCTTGAAGATGCTCCTTAAAGGAACTTCATCTGTTCTTTGGCCCATCTTATCTCCTTTTCCCATCTAGTCACCAACAGTGTGCTACAGGGATTGATGTTGAGTCCATTGTTATTCTTCAGTTTATATGAATGATTTGGATGAGAATGCAGGAGGTATGGTAGGTAAGTATGCAGATGGCTACAAGATTGGTGATATGGTGGGCAGTAAAGAAGATTATCTGGAACTACAGCAAGATCTTGAACAACTGGGCCAGTGGGCTGAAGTTTAATTTAGGAGTATGCAATGTTTTGCGGTTTGGTAGATCAAACCAGGGCAGACTTACACAGTTAATGGCACAGCCCTCGGGAAAGTTATAGAACAAAGAGATCTAGAGGTATTGGTTCATAGCTCCTTGAAAATGGATTAACATGTAGACAGGGTGGTGAAGAAGACTTTTAGCATACTTGGTTTTACCCATCAGCACATTAAGAGTAGGGACATCTTGTTTCAGCTGTACAAGATGTTGCTAAGGCCACATTTGGGGTACCGTGTGCAATTCTGGTTGCCTTACTATAAAAAGGATATTATTAAACCAGAAAGATTACATAAAAAATTTATTAGGATTCTAACTGGACTGGAAGGATTGACTTACAAGGAGAGGTTGGATAGACTGGGACTTTATTCCCTGGAACATAGGAGACTGTGGGGTGACCTTATAGAGGTTTACCAATTCATGAGAGGCGTAAGTAAGGTAGATAGTCAACCATTTTTCCCCATAGTAAGGGAATCTAAAAATAGAGGGATTAGGTTTAAGGTGAGAGGGGAGAGATACATAATGGTCTGGCAGGCAATTTTTTCACATAGAGAGCGGTGAGTGTCTGGAATGGCTTACCAGACCTAATGGTGGAGACAAATGCAATTTTGCCATTTAAGAAACATTTGGACAGGCATATGGATGGGATATGTATAGAGGGATACAGACCAAAAACAAGCAAACGGGACTAGATTAATTGTGAAAACTGACAAGTTGGGCCAAAATGCTTGTTTCCATGCTGTAAACATCTGTGTCTCTAGTGGGGTCCATTTGACTGCCACTCTGGCCCAACATATGCCCAAGGGGCAAAATATCTGTTCCAATCAGTTATCTGTCATACATTTCCAAGTGATGCCCAGGATTCGTATAGGCAAAGCCAATATAAAGCGTACTACTTGCATGAAACCTTAGCTGCTCCTTTCTACATCTCACTGACCCAGTTCACAGTTGATACATCACTGGACATGTTCAGTTGCAACTTTGTGGCAAGTTGATGGCATTGAATTCCCAGACCATATGGAGCCCCTGGAAGACTGACTCTTCTTTGACAACTCTTTTTTGTATGTTAACTCATACATCGCCCTCACTGGACACTTTGTTTCTCAAGTGGGACGGTGTTCTGTGCCAGTGGTAATAGGCAGGAGTGGGAATCCTATGGCCATCAAGTCATCATTTGTTGGACTTCTTATAGCCAATGTGTAGACCAACATTAGTGCAGCTATTCTCAAGACTGGTGCTCTTGTCTTTGAGAGCATGTGATTCTTTGGTCAGTATGATATTGTCACCTAGTATCAATGGGAATCAGGGGAATTCCACAACTGGTTGGAGTCATACATGGCACAAAGGAAGACAATTTTGGCTGTTGGATATGGAAAGAAAGAAGATAGGAGCAGAAATAAACCATTTAACCTCTCAATCCTACTCTACCATTGACTATGATCTTGGCTGATCATCAAACTCAACACGCTAATCCTGCCCTCACACTGCATCCACATCCCTTGATCCCTTTAGCCACAAGTGCTATATTTACCTCCTTCTTGAAAGCGTATAATGATTCGGCTTCAACCATTTCCTGTTATAGTGAATTCCATAAGCTCACTACTCTCTGAGTGAAAAGAAATTCTCCACATCTCAGAGCTAAAAGGTTTACTCATGTTCTTCAACTATGACCCCTTCTGATGCTGGGACTCCCCCAGCATCAGAAACATTGAACTTGTGTAGTCCTGTTAGAGTGTTACAGGTCAATTGTGTCAACCCCAGGATATCTCTGTAGGTGTTCCTCAGGGTATTTTCTTCAGCCCAACCATCATCAAATGGTTCACCACTGATCTTTCCTCCATGATAAGGTCAGAAATGGTAATGTTTGCTGATAATTGTACAATGTTCAGCACCATTTGCAGTCCACACCCAGATTGCTGCAGGACGTGGACAATATCCAGACTTGGGCTGCTGTCTCCAAAAAAGAGAGAATCTAACTATTATAATTCCTTCAGAGATAATAGGAACTTCAGATGCTAGAGAATCTGAGATAACAAGGTGTAGAGCTGGGTGAACACAGCAGGCCAAGCAGTATTGGAGGATCAGGAATGCTGACATTTTGGGCCTAGACCCTTCTTCGGAAATGGGTGAGGGGAAGGTGTTTCTGAAATAAATAGGGAGAGAGGGGGAGGTGAATGGAAGATGGATAGAGGAGAAGCTAAGTGGAGAAGAGAGAGACAGGTCAAAGAGGCGGAGATAGAGCCAGTAAAGGTGTCTGAAGGTGGGGAGTTAGGGAGGGGATAGGTCAGTCCAGGGAGGACAGACAGGTCAAAGGGGTGAGATGAGGCTACTAGGTAGGAGATGGGAATGGGCCTTAAGGTGGGAGGAAGGGATAGGTAGGAGGAAAGACAGGTTAGGGAGGCTGGGCTGGTTTCAGGATGCAGTAGGGAGAGGGGATATTTTGAAGCTGGTGAAGTCCACATTGATAACATTGGGCTGCAGGGTTCCCAAGCGGGATATGAGGTGCTGTTCCTGGAACCTTCGGATGACGTTGTTGTGACACTGCAGGAGGGCCAGGATGGACATGTCACCTAAGGAATGGGAGGGCAAGTTGAAATGGTTTGTGACTGGGAGGTGCACGTGTTTAGTGCAAACTGAGCATAGGTGTTCTGCAAAGCAGTCCCTAAGCCACTGTTAGGTTTCCCTGATGTAGAGGAGGCCACAATGGGAACATCGGATGCAGTATACCACAAAAGCAAATGTGCAGGTGAACTTCTGCTTGATGTGTAATGTCTTCTTGGGACCTGGAATGGGGGTGAGGAGGGAGGTGTAGCGGCAGGTGTAGCACCTCCTGTGGTTGCAGGGAGAAGTGCCGGGTATGGTGGGGCTGGAGGGGAGTCTGGAGCGGACAAAGGAGTCTCAGAGAGAGTAGTCCCTCCGGAAAACAGATAACAGTGGGAGGGAAAAACGTCTTTGGTGCTGGGGTTGGATTGCAGATGGTGGAAGTGTCGGAGGATGATGCATAGGATCCGGAGTTTTGGTGGGGTGGTACATGAGGATGAGGGGGATTTAGTTTTGGTTGTTATTGTGGGGTGATAGTGTGAGGGATGAGTTATGGAGAATGCGAGAGACACGGTCGAGGGCATTCTCAACCACTGACGGGGGGATGTTGTGGTCCTCAAAAAATGAGGACATCTGAGGTATTTGGGAGTGGAATGCTTCATCCTGGGAGCAGATGCGGCAGAGGTGAAGGAATTGAAATAGGGGATGGCATTTTTGCAGGAAGGAGTGGAAGGAGGTGTATTCTAGGTAGCTATGGGAGTTAGTGGGCTTGAAATGGATATCAGTTTCCAGGTGGTTGCCAGAGATGGAAACAGAGAATTCCTGGAAGGAGAGAGAGGTATCAGAGATGGTCCAGGTGAACTTAACGTTGAGGTCCTCTCTACCACAATGCTTAGTAGCAGCTGTGTGTTATCAACAAAATGTCTGGAAGAATCCCATCAAGGTTCCTAAGACATCATCTTCAAAACTACGACTATGATCAACTAGAAGGGCAAGAGCAGCAGATACGTGGGAACACTGCCACTTACAAGTTTCCCTCCAAGTAATTTACCACCCACAGCCACCACTTGGAGATATTTTGCTATTCCCTCAGTATTGCTTGGTCAAAATCCTGGCACTGCCTATTTAGTGGCATTGTAGCTGCATCTACAACAGACAGACTGCAGTGGTTCAAGAAGGTAGATTACCACTACATTCTCAACTGCAAGTACGTGTAGGCAATAAATGCTGGTTCTGCCAGTCAAACACCCACTTGCAAATGATTTTTCAAACAAAACTAGAGGTCTATCAACTGGTGATGTTAGCATGGGATTCCAAAGTCTGAATACACCAATGGTTTTACTAGTGAATTAATAATCAAGAGCAGAATGAATGCTGGGAGCATCAGCCTTGCTATACTTTTCAAATATAGTTAAGGCATTCTGTGATGCCTGTGCTGATCTTCTGCAGCTGGAGCTTCTGTATTTGCCCTTAATCGCTTTTATAGAACATTCCAGGATGGAGCAGAGTTTCCAATGTTAAGCTTTATTCAATGTCTTCTTGAAATCAATGAAGTCGGTAACCATTAACTCTTTCTGCTCTAGGCTCGGATCTATATTCTGAGCATAAAGATCTGCTTGTAGCATAAACTGTTAACCCAGAAAGCAGCTCATTCTTCACAAAGGGTACTGTGCATTTCTGTTTTCAGTCTGTCAAGGGCACAATGCTGAAGACTTTGACAGGTGCTGACAGCAATTTTGTACCTCTCCATTTGTTGCAATCACTGAGGTTCCCTTTTGCTCACCAGATGTTTGTGGCAGACTGCAGTCAACATCTTCTTGAGCAGATCTGGGAGCTATGTTTAGATGGCAATATAGCCGTGCTTCAACAGCTCTGCTGCTGTCATGGTGATCTCAGGTGCCTTCGTTTTTTTTAGATTCTTGATGATCCTTTAGTCTTTTACATGACAATTTCTCCAATGTTGATTGTTCGTTGCTGAGGTGAGGAGTGTTCATCAAATGTGGAACTGGGACTAGGATCTCCAGAAACTTTTCTACCCATGTTGTCTCCGGTTATCCAGCCACCAATGGTGATCTACCTTGCTTGTCTTTTTGTGGTACAGTAGTGTTACTCCTTATATCAGCTAGTTCATGTAAAATCCTATACAGTATTGTGAAGAAATTATCGTTTGGTGTTTCTTGTTCATTGCGGCCTTTAACTCTATTCTACTTTTCTTGCCTCTTCTGCAGCCTTTTACTCATTTTTTTTATTCCATCTTCTAAAATTCTCACCTTTTTGTCATCTTTGCAAAATGATCTTTTCATAATCTGCCTTGCATTTTGCCGGGTTTATTTCATCAATTGAAGTGAGCATTGGTTCAGTGATGTATCTTTCTTTGCTGGTCCATCTGCTCTATTGGATGGAGTCTTCTTCACTCCCCACAATCTCTATTTTGATGGTTTCTCAGTGTTCTTCAATGTTCCCTGACCTCATTATTACATTAAATCTGTTGGAGAAGGCCAAATATGTAACCCATCTAACCCAACAAGGTGTAGAGCTGGATGAGCAATGCTGGCCAAGCAGCATCTTAGGTGCAGGAAAGCTGACATTTCGGGCCTATTTCTGATGAAGGGTCTAGGCTCGAAATGTCAGCTTTCCTGCTCCTAAGATGCTGCTTGGCCTGCTGCGTTCATCCAGCTCTACACCTTGTTGTCTCGGTTTCTCCAGCATCTGCAGCTCCTATGATCTCTAACCTGTCCATCATAAGACTTTGTGATTGATCAAAATAAAGTCAGTCTGGAGGCCTCCATGTCATTATTTCAACGTCCTTGTATTTGAAGAAGATATTGTTGAGCCCACAGATGGTATAAAAGGCCAGCCAACATTCACCTTTTTGCCTTTCCAACAAATAGAATGTCATTCACAGCTCAAGATATGACTTAGTCTTGCCAGGAATCACTGTTATGTCAAATTACTTAGAGTTCACTGGCATGGGAAGTTTGGCACAACCAAACTGTATTTAAGGACACCTTCCATATGATTCATACTCTCAATCTCATGTGCCTGTTGTATTGTTCACTTTGCCATCATTCCCCTGCAGAATGTGTTTTTATGTGTCAACATGCTGTTGGAATAAGAGCACAGTATGGTAGCAGTTGGGTTCTGACAAGCAGCCTTTGCTTGGATTAGTTTTTAGGAATGTGATTTTAAATATGAGTTGGGTTGCTAGTTGGGAGGTTTAAATTGTGCTTGTAAACAAATGTGGAAATTAAAAAAAAACTAACACCTTTACTGCCGACCATGAATTGTTGCAAAACCTATTGACTCAATATCATCGTTGCTGGAAGGGAATCTACAAACTTCATTGAGCCCAGTTTATATATGGCTCCAAAACCACAGGACTGCGGGAGCTGTTATTACCATATAAAATGTTTGAACAAGTATTCCAGGTGGACAAACCTCTGCAGAAAACATAATAACAATATAAGGGAACAGATCACTCAAATTAAATGTAGACACTGGATTTGGATTTGAAAAGGGTAAAGCCAGCTCAGGTCTCTCTGTAAAATTCTTCTCAGTGAAGTCTGTGAAATTGGAAAAGCTGCTGCATGGAGAAAATCACCTATTTTATTCAAAGGTCTCGACATCCATCAATCGTTGAATATGTCCCATGTCACCAGAAGGCCTGGCTCACCAGAGATGAAGTCAGGATGAAATTGTTCCTCAGAGAGAATGTGGTTTACTAAGAATGTCACAGGATAGTAAACCAGAATCCAAGGTTAACATTCGAGGGACATGAGTTTGAAATCCACCATAAAAAATATTGAAATTTTAATTCGATATTCATCCGCAATGAGAACATGGCCTAATGTAAACCATGTAGCCAATGTTGACATTGGTAAAACCTCAGGAACAAAATCAAGCTGCTGGAAAAACTCAGCTGGTCTGGCCACATCTGTGAAGAAAAGAATTCAGGGTTAAGATTTCAGGTCCAGTGACTCTTCTTCATAAGTCTTGCTACTTCCGTTTTGGTTCCTGATTTACAGTATCTACAGTTCTTTTGGTTTTTATGTGGTAAAAACTCAATTGGTTCACTAATGCTTTGTAAGGAAGGCAACGTACCGTACTTAACTGGTCTGGCTTGCATGTGACTCCATACCCAGAGTAATATCATTGAGTTTTAACAACACTCTAGGCACTTAGGGATAGACAATATTGCTAGCCTAGCCAGAGATACCCATATCCTATGAACAAATAAATAAACAAAAATATACCTGTCATAAAGTTGTGGTTTGTACCATCAGAACTGATTGACCTGACTGAGTCCAAAGGACATGACTGCCAGACTGGATGCACAGCAGTTGGTGAGGTAACTGCAATAAAACAAAAAATCTATGAAGGCTGAGATATGAAACAAGTAAAAATGGAAATTGTTGGCAAAACACAGCAGGATCTGTGGAAACAAAATGAGGTTAATGTTTTGAGTTCTATGATTTGAAGTGATCTTCTCAAAAAATCAAAATCTGTATCCATTCTGCTTGGTCCCAATGTTTTGGGCAGTGGGCAAATCATCCAATTCAGTTCTTATAAAAACAGTTCACGGACAAGGGCACACACATCACTAAGGGAAAGTTGTTAATTCTTAATTTCATCTACATTCCTTTCCCTTGATTTAATGACATCTGAAGTAATTTATTCCCATTTAATGCTGTGTCACTATCCTGTCGCTATCTTTTAATCTGAGTATGCCATTCATTAATTGCCATGCCATCTGATTCAGGTGCTCCAGGGACACCTTACAATCCAGTTGAAAAGTAACAGGTTTTCATAACATTTTTAAAATAGTGATCAGGCGATATATTGTGGTTCTAAACAATAACAAATGCTACTTGTTCTTTTTTACAAAAATTACACATAATTTTTCTTAAAAGTAACTGCTAAATTATACTCAATTTTTGTTTCTTATAAGATTGGCTCCAATTCAAATATGGTAACTCAAGATTTTTTTGTGTATAGAGCCTAGGAAGTGTTGGTGGGCTGACAGGTTTTGTTAGTGGTCAATTAATGTCTCGGACTGGAGGGCTTGTCTTACGAGGAGAGGTTGACTGAGCTCGGACGTTTCTCTCTGGAGAGAAGGAGGAAGAGAGGTGACCTGATTGAGGTGTACAAGGTAATGAGAGGCATGGATAGAGACTTTTCCCCAGGGCATGATTGACTGCCATGAGGGGTCATAGTTTTAAGGTGTAAGGAGGAAGGTATAGAGGAGACGTCAGAGGGAGGTTCTTCACCCAGAGAGTTGTGAGCGCATGGAATAGTTTACCAGTGGTAGTTGTGGAAGCGGAGTCATTAGTGACATTTAAGCGACTGCTGGACATGCATATGGACAGCAGTGAATTGAGGGGAATGTAGGTTAGGTTATTTTATTTTTGGATTAGGATTATTCCATGGCACAACATCGTGGGCCGAAAGGCCTGTACTGTGCTGTATTTTTCTATGTTCTACGTTCTAAAACAATCTTTCCCATTTTTTAAAAACAAATTAAAACCGCTTAGGCTTATTTTCATCAGCTCTTAGTTCAATGTAGAATTTTAAATTTTAAAATTGTTTGTCACCTCGATCTTCATGTAATTTGCCATTGCATGCTTGAAGTTGCAAATATTATCTGCTTATTTTGCTAATACTAATTTCAAGAACAGCTACGTCCTAGCTTGATGTTTTCAAATTATGGTCCTTTATTTGAGACGTAGAGATTGCAGTCAATTTAGGGTTCTCACATTTTTAAACACAGAAAGCTGCCAGGGCAGTTTGCTGTGGCATCACTTTGCTCTTAAGACCTACTTAAAAACACAAACAAAATTTATTCTGTTCTGGAAGAAGCCCAATGGATTAATAACATCCAAATATATCTGTAAATTCAGAATTGTGTAAAATTTAGTCCTGCCCAAAATCACACATCTAGTGATTTGGAACACTGATGGTAATTTTTTTAAAAAAGCTATCAGTAGAAAAGTTGGCTCTTTGTTGGTCTGAGAAGGGGTGGGGGCCAAGTCACCAGATGATGGCATGCTGTACTTTTATGCATTAATTTTAAGAAACTGGTGAAATTTTTGGCAATTTCAAACTGACTTGTAATTTTTTTATTGTTTGAAATAAATTGTTTTAATTTTTTTTAAGTCCACCTTCAAAAAAACCACATTTCTCATTCCAAATTTTCAGTTCAAATTGGGTGACTTTCAAAATGCAGCCTACCTATGTGTTTTGAGAAGAAGTTTTACACAACACAAATTTTTTAAAAATTAAAATTGAAAAGTAGGTACTCAAATCAATTTGAAATCTTTGACCCTTGTCAACAACATTGTTTTTAAGGAAGGACTTGACCTGAATGTAAAATGTGCCCCCTTTTTTGAATATACTTCAATATCCATTGGGATACCCTTCAAACTCATTGGGGAATAGACCCTTGTGCAGATTCATGACCTTTTCTCTAACTGCACCAGAGGGGCTCTTTTTATTTTGTTCATTCATGGGATGTGGGCTTTGCTGGGTGGCCAACATTTATTGACTATCTATAGTTGCCCTTGAGAAGGTAGTGGTGAGCTGCCTATTGAACTGCAACAGTCCACATGCTTGAGTTGACGCACAATGCCATTAGGGAGGGAATTACAGGATTTTGCCAGTGAAAGAACAATGATATATTTCCAAGTCAGAATGGTGAGCAGCTTGGAGCGGAACTTGAAGTTGGTGGTATTCCCATGTCTCTGGTGCCCTTGTGCTTCTACATGGAAGTTGTCATGCATTTGGAAGGTGCTGTCAAAGAATTTTTAGTGAATTTCTGCAGTGTATCTTGTAGAAAGAACACGCAGCTGCTACTGATCGTCAGTAATGGAGGGAGTGAATGCCTGTTGATGTAGAGCCAAACAAGTGGGGTGCTTTGTTCTGGATGGTATCAAGCTTCCTGAGTATTGTTGGAGCTGCACCATCCAGGCAAGTGCGGAGTATTCCATCACACTCCTGGCATTTGCCTTGTAGAGGGTGGACAGGAATTTGGGAGTTCAGAGGTGAGTTACTTGCCACAGTATTCTTTGCCTCTGACCTGCTCCTGCAACTATTATGTTTATGTGGTGAATCCAGTTGAGTTTCTGGTCAATGATAACCCCAGGATGTTGATAGTTGTGGGATTCAGTGATGACAACAGCATTGAATGTCAAGCGGTGGTTGTTAGATTGCCTCCTATTGGTGATGGCCATAGCCTGGTATTTGTGTGGCGCAAATGTTACTTGCCACTTATCACCCCAGGCCTAGATATTGCCCAGATCTTGTTGCATTTGAATGTGGACAGCTTAAGTATCTGAGGAGTCATTAATTGTGGTAAACATTGTGTAATCATTGGCAAATATTCCCACTTCTGACAATATAGTCATTGAAGAAGCAGCTGAACATGTTGGGCCTATCACACTACCCTGAGGAACCCTGCAGAGGTGTCCTGGAACTGAGATAACTGAACTCTGAAAACCATGGCCATCTTCCTGTGTGCCAGCTCTGAATCCAACCAGAGAGTTTGTCCCCTGATATCCATTGATTCCAGTTTTCCTAGGGCTCGTCGATGCCACACACTGTTCAATGCAGCCTTGATATAAAGGGCTATCACTCTCACCTCACCTCTGAATTTCAGCTGTTTCGTCAATGTTTAAACCGAGGCTGTAATGAGGTCAGGAACTGAGATGTCCTGGGCATTACTGAGGAGGTTATTGCTGAGCAGGCACCACTTTACAGCACTATTGATGACACCTTCCATCATTTTATTGGTAATCGAGAGTAGACTGATGGGGCAGTAATTGGTTTAGTTAGATTTGTCCTGATTTTTATGTACAGAACATAACTGGGCAATTTTCACATTGTTGAGTAGATGCCAGTGTTGTATCTGTACTGGAACAGTAGTTCTGATAGAATTGTACAGCAGAAATGTACTGGCTAGGGGAACAGCAGGTTTTAGAGCACAAGCTTCAGCACTATTGCCAGAATGTTGTCAGGGCTCATAGCCTTTGTAGTATCCATTGTCTCCAGCTGTTTCTTGATTTCACGTGGAGTGAATCAAATTGGCTGAAGACTAGTATCTGTAATGCTGGGACTATTGGAAGAGGTCAAGATGGATCACCCACTTGGTACTTCTGGCTGATGATTGCCATAAAATCTTTACCCTTATCTTTTGCACTGATGCGCTGGGACCTTCCATTTTAAGAAAGTTTATACTTGTGGATCCTCCTCCTTCAGTCAGTTATTTTACTGTCCACCACCATTCATGGCTGGATGTTGTAGGACTGCAGAGTTTAGATCTGATCTGTTGGTTGTGGGACTGCTAAGGTTTCTCTACCACTTGCTGCTTATGTGGTTTGATATGCATGTAGCCCTGTTTGTTGGTTTCACCAGGCTGACACCTCATTTTCTAGTATGCCCAGTGCTACTCCTGGCTATGCCCTCCTGCACTTCTATTGAACCAGTGTTGATTCCCTGGCTTGATTGTAATGGTTGAGTGGGGGATATGCCATGCTATGAGGTTACCTATTGTGCTGGAGTACAATTCTGCTGTTGTTGATGGACCACAATGCCTTATGGTTACCCAGTCTTAAATTTCTGCATCTGCTTGAAGTCTGTCCCATTTAGCATGTTGATAGTGGAGGTTACTGTCAATGTGAAGATGTGACTTCATCTCCGCAAGGACTCCACAAGGCTCTTGTGAATAGTGCCGTAGACAGATGTATCTGCACTTGGTAGATTGGTAAGGATGAAGTCAGGTTTGTTTTTCCCTCTTGTTGGTTCCTGTGCTATCTCTCATAGACCTAATATAGCAGGTAAATCCTCAGCATCGACCAGCTTGATCAAAGGTAATTTTGCCAAGCCCCCTTGGTGGTGGATTTTGAAATCCCCACCCAGAGTACACTTTGTGGTTTTGTCATTCTCAGGGGTTCCTCTAAATGTTGATAAACATAGAAGAGTACCAATTCATCAGCTAAGAGAGGACAGTATGTGATAATTAGCAAGAGGTTTCCTTGCCATGGTTAACCTGGAACCACAAGACTTCATGAGGTCTGGAGTCAATGTTCAGGACTCCCACAGCAACTCCCTCCCATCTGTATCCAACAGTGTTGCCACTTCTGCTGGGTCTGTCCTGCCAGTGGGACTGGACATATATAAGAATGGTGATAGTGGTGTCTGGGACATTGTCTATGTGATTCTGTGGGTATCACAATGTCAGGCTGTTGCTTGGCTAGTCTGTGTGACAGCTCTTCCAATTTTGACATTAGCTCCTGATGTTAGTAAGAAGGAATCCGCAGGGTTTACGGGGCTGTTCTACCTGTGTCTTTTCCAGGCCAATGCCTGGTGATCTATCCTGTTTCTTTTTTGTTGAAGCTCCGTGGTGACTGCTAGAACTGAATGGTTTGCTTGTCCATTTCAGATGGCAACTGAGAGGCAACTACATTGCTGTGGGTCTGGAGATACACGTAGGCCACACCAGATTAGATTGGCCGATTTCTTTCCCTGAACGACATTGGTGAAACTGTTTTTTTGACATTCTACAATGATTTCATGGTTATCAGTTGATTCTTAATTCCAGATCTGTTATTTTAATCAAATTCAAATCCCACCATCTATAGTAGTGGGATTCAACCTTGATTCCCAGAATATGAGTGGAATTTCTGGATTAATAGTCTCATGGTAATACCACTAAGCCATTTTACCCCCCTCTTCTATCTCCATCCAACATTTGCCCCAGTGGCATCCAACATGCGCTGAGACCACATTATTACATTGAAGAGATAGGGCCAGGAAAGGTCAAGGCTATCTGGCCTCTTTTCTAGGATAGTAATTGCAACTGCCTGGTGTTTGCAAATTTCTGCCTGACCCTTTCTTTGTTCCTAGTAATCCTATTTTATATTCAATTTGACAGCAAGGGACCCTCATATTGAAACCTGTCGAGGCTTATTATGAGCATTTTGTGCAGTCTGGCAGTTGCTAGACAATGCAGGGGAATCAGGTACCATTAATTGCTGAAAGTGTCCATTCTCAACAGCATGGACAACTAGTATCCCACAACCATCCTATCAGAAAGAAGACACCATCTATCCACGGGAGGACTGTTGGAGTTCTAATGGACTCTATCTATCTAACCTAGAGTTTGTGTCACTACTGCAGTGGACTGCCAAACCCCCTGTCTGATTCTCTGTTAGTGCCTCTACACTCTCGCTCTCTAAATACGTTCAACTCAATCAAAACTCATGTGTACAGGAGGAGGAGGTCAGAAGCAGAACACACTTTCATTTTCAGACTCTTCTCCATCCTGTTTATTACAGTAATCACAAAGATAGTGTTCAAGTTGATTGCATTGAAACAGTGAATTCGGATGCCTCTTATTTGTACAGTGTTCTTAGGTAGTCCAGACTTGTGGCTGGGCAAAGGTCCTTCAACAGCTGCCATGTTAGCATTTCCCTAGCTGCTGCAAAGGTAATATGGTCTTTTCCCGAGGCTATGTTAGTATAATGGATATACTCATTCCAGACTGCTGCTTTACAGTTGTACACACACAATCAGTACAAAATGAAGACTGATATCCTTTCAGAATGAGGGTCTTGAAACTTGGCGAGTCACAGTATCACCTCATCGGGATTCTCTATCAGGTCTTTTGGTAGCAGCCATAAAGTATCTCTGCAAATACACTGGAAATTTCAGTGGATGTCTATTTGATAATAACTAATACTTGATGGAAATTAATATTTGCTACCCCTACTCTCATTTACTTAACAACCTTTTCCATGTTATTCTAGTTCAGTTTTCTTATAAAGTCTGAAATAAAAACGGGAGTTGCTGGACGATCTCAGCAGGTCTGGCAGTATCTGTGGGGAGAAAACACCATTAGCATGTCAAGTCCAGTGACTCTTTATTAGAACTCTTCTTCAAGTTGCTGGGCTCAAAACATTAATTCTGCTTTCTTTCTACAGATGCTGTCAGACCTGCTGAGTTCCTCCAGTAATTTTAGCTTTTGTTCCAGAGTTCCAGCATCTGTAGTTCTTTGTTTTATTCTCTTTAAAGACTTGTAAGCAGGCCGATAAGAGGGTCTGTTTGAAATCATCACTCTTTTATTCTGGGTGTGAAATTCTAAAAATTTCTCGTTTTGGCATGAGGAAAGAAATATTAGAACTTATATTTGCTATACTACTCAGTTCCTCCCTCAGGATCCTAACATTAGCTAGTAATAGGCGTCCATGTGCAGTTGTAAACTCCTCTTTAATCACAGTGGGGCTTCCCTTCTCACCGTCCTCTTGCTCAGTTTTCACCATGACTCATGTGAATACAAGAGAAGGGAGAGACTGCTTCAACTACACCCTCCCAAAAATGCATGAAATCACCAGGGTAACCACTCTCACACCTGCTATCCCATCAGATAACAGGACTGCTTATTCTATTTGTACAGAATGCAGCTATCACTATTTGTTTTGATTAGGATTAGTCTGGAGTACTCTAATTTTGACTGTAAAAGGAATGTTGCCTGTTCCTATGAGGCAACAAATTTTTGTCAAATTATTTATTTCATACATCTTATGGTTCTGCCTTCAATCTCACATTCTCTGTTCATAGCTCAGTGTCTTGTTTGAATAGTTTATCTATCTGTTTCTTTTTGTATTGTGCCTTGTTACATACTTCTGCCTTCTGTCTTAATAAGTGTGCAAGCTATCACTTTCCTTCACAGGTTTGTAATTTGATCCCTAGACTCCTTGTTCTAATTCAGCTGGAAGGCACTGCGTGCTAGTTCATTTTGGACATTTTAATATTTTAATCTTGACCTTCTGAACCTCCCTAGAAAATCTATAAAAATAGACCTGTGACCTCCATCAAGTATTTCTGTACATCCTTTGCTCCAGCTGCCTCCATTCTCACAGCAACATTTTCTATCAACTTTTGTCTAGCACATGAAAAGGCCATTGATTTATGTGAGAATTACTCAGCACATGTTCACTTACAATCTAAAACTGCCGCTTCTCAGCTTCTCGAAATAAAGTGCCAAAATTTGTGATATCCCACATCACTGTCAATTTTGACAGGCTCATGATCATAGTTACCTAAAAGTGGCAGTTAACAATTTCTAGCAGTTTTCTGATAGTTTATTGAGTTTGTTAGGAAGCAGTAGTTTAGATATGATATTTCAATTAATTGAACAAAGAAAGCATACATCCATGACATATGAGAACACTTCGCTGATTCTGTTGCAGGTCAGTTGAAAGAATGAGCATAAAAATGATTTTGAAGTGGTAGAGTGTCTGTCCCTGATGTAGTGCAGTCTTTGATGGTAAAAGTCTTTGATCTTCCCTTGGGCTGATATAAAGAAACTCCTGGTCTTCTCCCAAGTAGGTTTTGGCACATTTTACTAGATGCTCTCTCTTGCTCTCTTTCTCCACCTATCCCATGTTGATGTGCCTTATTTTGGTGGCTGGCCATCTATGTATATTAATCAGCTGTCAAATCCTCTCAATGAATGACCATGTGCAGCTACTGAAGATGCAAGGATGCTCACTAACCTCTTTCCCACCTCTATTTGATGGTGATTTTTCAATTCTTCTAAAAGCATAAACTCATTATTTTCAAAACACTGCAGTCATAAAAGGATATTGTAGTGCCGTATAAATCTTTTGTTTACACTTGAAGATGACTAGTTAATACTGTAACATTGTAAAATGAGGTCTCATGCTACAAATAAAATGCAAAAAATGGAAAACTGAAAGAACACACTTTTAAAAGTGACCCCAATTTCCAGCAACGTGCCTGGACACTGCAATTGAATAGGACTCAAGAACTTAACACTATCCAGGAGAAAGTGACATATTTCATTGGCACATGATCTCTATAGTTAAAACCTCAGTTCATCTACTTATGTCACTCTGTGACTCTGATTTGCACCATCTTACATGACAATACTCACTGGAAAATGCTACTCTTCAGATTAAGACTGAGTATGTTTTGATAGAACCCTTTTATTTTACGTCGTGTTCTGTCCATCGCCTCTGACAGACTTATCCAGGCCCTTTTACAAATATTAAATGGCTATCTGAAAATATTGACAAACACAAAATATCTCCCTTGATATGAAGTCTATTCTTACATGCACTTAAATAATTTCACAACTAATTGTAGTACAAAGCAAAAAGAAAAAATGCAAATGTTGGAAATATGAAACTGGATTTTGACACCTGCACTTCTTGTGTTCCTAAACAGATGCTGTTTGATCTGCTCACCATTCCCATAATTTTCTGTTTTGATTGTGATTTTTTTTGTTATTACAGCATTATGCCACCTCAGGACTCATGGAACTAGGCATTCATGAGAAAAGTGCTGATTATGGTAGCATTTTACTTTAGTAGGGTTGATTCTGGAATGTGTTCAGTATAAGGAGGGTGAATAGAAAATTGTTTCTTAATAACCAGTCAGTTAAAACATGTTTTTACTATAAACATTTTACATTACGCAGAGCGTCACCAAATCAAAACATCACTAAACTGGACTTCAATGTAACACAGATAATTGCTGTAATTTACCACAGTAAGGTCCATGGTAGCAAGGCTCCATTATGATACAAATTCATGGATTCAATATCTCAATGTTATGATGTTAGTAATTAATAAGATGTCATTGTGATGCATTGGATTATATCCCAGGATTACTAAGACATGATTTCTTATATATTTAAATAAAGGGCTTGGATTCAAAAGCATGATATTTTAAAATGGTGAAAATTACCTAGAATCAGAATAATAGGAAGTAATTTTGAAATATTTCTTTAGAACAGTGGCCAACAGTAACAAGTCTGTGTTTGGCCTCGCAGCAACGTTTCCTTAAATTGAAGACATATTATCCTCTTTGTTAGCTTTTATTTATGTAAATAGTTGTCACACTGTCTGTGCTTTTAAAATCCCTCTTGCAATCCATATGTATATTGGTTGCAATGAAGGTCTACCTAAGTATTGAATGAATTTCTCCTCTTTAGCCAAAATGTAGGATATTATCTTGAACAATTAGAATTGATATATTATTAAATATTAATAGATTAATTTTATCCCAGAAAGCAGTTTGAAATTTTTGAAGGGGCACTTGGGACAGTAGCCTACAAGCAACACAAAGAGAAATAGAAATTCAGAGGCCAAAAAGAGGCCATAAAAATGTTTTCAGGAGAATCTTGAGGATGAAAAGAGGATGAATCTTGAGGTGAGTGGAAACAGAGGGAGGGAATTTCCTTGCTAGATGCAACAACTGTCACTGACAGGACAAGAAAAGAAATTAAGCTTGCGCAAAAGGATAGCAGGGAGCAACTTGAATCTAGGACTGGAGGAAGACTAGATAGAGCTATGGCATATAAAATTGATACATGTCAGACGATTGGAAATTAACTTGTGAGTGTTTAATTATATTTTAATCATGAAATATTACCTTTGATAGGAAAAACATTTGTTCATTAAATAGGATTCACCCACTGTACTTTCCCTACTTGAAATTACTGATTCCACTACCGAGGAGTCCTAACAGATCAAGGCCTCTGATGGTTACTCGAATCCCGTGACCAATAAGCACAAGGCAGTCTAGTCCTCAACCACAATGCACATACAAGTGATGCAAAGTCAGAGAAGTATATTGTGAGAAATATTTTTAGACATTAGGCAGTTACTTTAAAGCCTGAGGCCTTGATTTACAGACATGATAATGAGAAACTTGCATAAGTTGAAGTAAAGAATATAAAAAAGAATTTGCATTAATATAGCTTCATTGTCAACCTCAAAGGCTCTAAAGATGTTTTGTCCAACAACATATGTTTGAAGAGCTGTCCATTGTAATTATTTCTGTCACTCAAGGTGAGTGGCGCTAGTTACCATTGTGTGGTAGGGAAATGTATTAAGCAGTACGATTTTAAATTATGCTACTGTTTTAAGATTTGGACTTTGAATCTGAAATGAATTCTTCAACAGAGGAAAGTGTGGTTTCATATTGACACCCTAATCCTTAGCTCAGACATAATGGGAACTGCAGATGCTGGAGAATCCAAGATGACAAAGTGTGGGGCTGGATGAACACAGGAGGCCAAGCAGCATCTTAGGAGCACAAAAGCTGATGTTTCAGGCCTAGACCCTTCGTCAGAAAAGGGGGATGGGGAGACGATTCTGAAATAAATAGAGAGAGAGGGGGA
Organism: Stegostoma tigrinum; assembly: GCF_030684315.1. NCBI lineage: Eukaryota > Metazoa > Chordata > Chondrichthyes > Orectolobiformes > Stegostomatidae > Stegostoma > Stegostoma tigrinum. The sequence goes on along the minus strand of NC_081384.1, from coordinate 4,188,954 downwards.
GGCGGACTGAAGATAGAGGAGAAGATAGGTGCAGAGGAGAGTATGGGTGGGGAGGTGGGAGGGGATAGTCAGTCTGGGGAGGACGGACAGGTCAAGGAGGCGGGATGAGGTTGGTAGGTAGGAAAGGGAGGTGCAGCTTGAGGTGAGAAGAGGGAATAGGTGAGAGGAAGAACAGGTTAGGCAGGCGGGGACGAGCTGGGCTGGTTTTGGGATGCAGTGGGGGGAGGGGAGATTTTAAAGCTGGTGAAATCCACATTGATACCATTGGGCTGCAGGGTTCCCAAGCGGAATGAGTCGCTGTTCCTGCAACCTTCGGGTGGCATCATTATGGCACTGCAGGAGGCCCAGGATGGACATGTCATCTAAAGAATGGGAGGGGTAGTTAAAATAGTTCGTGACTGGGAGGTGCAGTGGTTTACTGTAGGTGTTCTGCAAAGCAGTCCCCAAGCCTCCGCTTGGTTTCCCCAACGTAGAGAAAGCCACACCGGGTACAGTGGATGCAGTATACCACATTGGCGGATGTGCAGGTGAACATCTGCTTGATATGGAAAGTCATATTGGCGCCTGGGATGGGGGTGAGGGAGGAGGTGTGGGGGCAAGTGTAGCACTTCCTGTGGTTGCAGGGAAAGGTGCCGGGTGTGGTGGGGTTGGAGGGAAATGTGAAGCGGACAAGGGAGTCGCGGAGAGAGTGGTCTCCCTGGAAGCCAGACAAGGGTGGGGTGGGAAAAATGTCTTTGGTGGTGGGGTCGGATTGCAGATGGCGGAAGTGTCGGAGGATGATGCGTTGTATCCCGAGGTCGTTGGGGCGGCAGGTGATTACTCTAGAGATAAAAGGAACTGCAGATTACTCCAGCACGCCCTCTGATGTTCAATAAACTTCATTACAGGAAGCCCGACATTCCTCAGGATCATGTTGATCTGAAGAGAAGATTCGGGGCATTTTCACATCGCTGTTCTACGAAGTAATTCTGAGGTCCTGGGGAACCTTAGTCATCTCCCTTCGTCAGAGTTGCAAAATTCTGATTTCATTATCTCCTGTCCTGTTGCAGTAAATTCAAAGCTCAAATTCCATCAAATCTGATTGCGTTCGTTAATTGATGTTGGCTGGATTTAAAAATAAGATTTTAAGAAAAAGAAGCCACCTATTAAAACAGAATAATCAAGTTAATATAAGTAAACCATATCTAATCCTTTATCATTGCAATATTAGTGCTATATAAAAATACGTTCAGAAACCTTTAATAATCAATACTTTGATTAATATATTTTAATACTCTACGGTTAACGCAAATGACGCTTAATCTTAAAGAAAACAGAGCAATAGTTCATGTTCTGACCATGCACATGCAATTGTTTACTCTCTGTCATATTCATTATAAATTTGATGTTTGGATGTTGAACTTGCACAGCAATCTGTTTTGTATTTAATAATTAGCTTCATACTAAGTTGCAGTTTCACAAGAAGTCTACAATTGAACAATTGAGCCATGCATTCGAATCTTTTCAAATAATATAACACCTTCTGAAACTGGAAGTATACACTACAGGTACTATCTTCTATTTGTAAGTAAATACACCAAACTCATTGCAACTGAAACATCTTCAGGGTTTCTCTGAAACTGAGAAATTTTAGTTTAATATTTTAAACATTGAATCAAGGCCGTTGTTTTGGACTTGTATGAATGTCTGTCAAAAGATGGAAGTTCTTTATATAGGGGGCTCAGACCTCCTGCCGTTTGATTTTATTACTATTTCTTCTTTTTCAGGAAAACGCTTGAAAGAGAAGAACCACTAATTTCGAACGTAGGAAATGAGGAAAAAATAATTATTATTTGGATTACATCCTTCCAAATCAATAGTTCAAACAGGCACCTATAAGCTTCAAGAAGAAAAACATCACTCGTTTCAAAACGAGCTCCGGCACTTTTCAAAACTCCTGCATTTCAATTAATCGCTGATCATTTCATTAAAGAACTGCACCGTAACTTACATAAACCATGAAGAGTTCATTCTTATAGAATCGTCTGTTTGCGCTGATTTGAGATAAAGCATCTCTTCATGGTCAATTTTGGTATGAAATATAATGCGTGATCACATTTGAATACAATCAGTTTAGATTAAGTATAACCGAGGAACCTGGATGTGTGTGTCTCTGTGTAAGACAGTGTGAGCCAAAGAATACAATGCAAGATAAACTCGAGAAAATAAACATTAGAACGAACCCTTCATGATATGACATCCTGTCATTATTTATCAGTTTCGATGAAGGATATGCTTCCAGATATCAGTCTTGTTTTTCTTTTGATTGGGGCGCATATTCTCTGGTTCTCATTTGCTAGAATTCCTGTAACTAATGTCAGTTTAGCGAATCGTTGAACTGATTATATTTATTTTGCCATGAAGTCCCGTTTTAACATCTTTATAGATTATAGAACTCGAATTTCTCTAACCTTCTTTTGCAGTCCATCTTCCTTATGTTTTGGGTTATTTCTGTTGCTGGGGTCTGCACTGCCTCCATTACAAGGAGATATTTTGAGATGGAATGACCAGAACACAGTACTCCTAATGATAGAGATATTGGGAACTGCAGATGCTGGAGAATCCAAGATAATAAAATGTGAGGCTGGATGAACACAGCAGGCCAAGCGGCATCTCAGGAGCACAAAAGCTGACGTTTCGGGCCTAGACCCTTCATCAGAGAGTCTTCATCAGACTCCGAATGATACCTAATCTGTACACGGTAGGGACTCAATTTACTTTCTAAAGATTTATTTCTAGATAAAAATCTGGCAATACACTATCTTCAGCACATTGTTTTGCTGAATGGCCTAGACTTATGGAGTGGCCGATTGACTTTCGCTCCTCAGTTAATTTCTAACGCTGCTATTAGGGCTCACATAGGGCTAAGAGCGATCTCAATTTCAATCTCTTGTCTAAATTAAAATTGCAATAGAACCTGTTTAGACATCTCCATGTATGCATAAAATGAAATAATATAGACAGCTCTGCGCAGATCGCGTATTGAATGATTATATACACATTGTTTTTACTTTTATCATGGTTGTATCTGCCCTATTGTGACAATTTTCAGGCATTGAATACTAGATACGAAACTGTGCAGTGCCCATGTATTTATATGACTCTCGTAAGGAACGAAGTTGCTTTGGATTATTTTAACAGTACGATGAGTAAAAGTATTACAATGGGGCTCAGGTTATACGCTTCCAAATATTGTTGGGTTTGCTATTCTACAAAGAAGAAGCTTTCTAATGTTAACAGTTTAACATCGCCCAACTATCATGTTACTAGTTTCAAACGTTGCACATCTACGAAGGGTAATGCAACGCTGTTCGTGTCCCGACTACTTTTGCATTCACCTGCTGAGTTTAGCAACTGAAGTTGACGTTTCTTCAAATCTCTTTCAACTTTGCTTCCTATTCATCAAACCTGATTATTTTCCACACCAGGATAACCAGTATAAATTGAAATTTCGCTATCTCGTGGAATGATTCTAGCTTCCCCAGTTGACGAACATTCTGTTTCCTATCTTAAATCAATGGTTCTCCCTTCTGTTTTCCGCTGCATTGTTTTAAATGAATAAAAACTTTCGGTCTGGAAAGCATTCGAAAGTTTTCTGTGATTTCCCACATAAATAATGCCCTGGCCTTTCACTATTACTTCCCTAACATATTCAAATAACTCAGAAATGTTTAAAATTCTGCAACTCCGCCATAGGCCATTCAGCCGATCGAGCCTGTTCCGAATATTTAAATTAGTTATCGCTGAAATCCAATTACCAGTCTTTAATTCATTCCTGCGATGCCTTAGCCAACAAAAGGGTATCGAACATAGTCTCGATAAAGTAAAAATGTACATCAACTCTACTAAATCCCTCACTGAATTAAAAGACCTTTGCTAGTGCATTCGTCAATGTTTCAAGAGTATGCTCGCCATTGTAGGGAAGCTGTCCGCATAATGGAACTATTTACGCCGTGTTCTTCGCACTAAAATACGCGTATGTTACAACAGTGAATGTGTTTCAATGTAATTCAGTGCATATCACTTATTTAACACTGTGATAATTCAATTAAATTGAGATATTGTCAGATTATAAGATAAAATCCAAAATTGTGTGTGTGTGTTTGCCAATGTTGCTTTGTGATCAGTTCTCCAGCTTTTCTATCTGAAATGCCTTCATTGTTTAGTTTTTCTCAATATCTGACGATCGTCAGATGTGAAAGTATTTTAAAATGCATGCACTACAAAAATCCGATAAACCCCAGAAGTATCCAGTGCTTGACAATAATGGCAAAGACCTGGCTTTCTTCTGTTGGTGGAGTCAAATTCGGAGGATGGACGGCATTTCACCCAAATAAGTAACTTGTTTAAATTCTTTTAATCCGACAAGTAGCCCTGCTGTGCTAACTACAAGTTCATTCACAAAATGTGTTAGGAATAGAATGTTTTATGTGTTATCTTCCTTGGTGAATGTTTCCGGAATCATCCGTTTCAAGTTGCAATTATTTTTCCCTCCATAACTTTCATGTTTGAAGGTTGTATCCTTCACGTTAACATTACTAGCAGAGATGTCACTGAAACAGCTATGTGTTTGCTGGTCTGTTTGCGTATCTATCTCTTTATGTGTCACAGTAGATATGTATTCTAAGTTCACGACCTTCTTGAGAGCAAGTATCTTTGCTGTGTTTGTATATATTTAAGCGTTTCAGATGGAACACGTTAGTATGTGTAAGGTATTGTATAAATTTGCATGCGTAAAGGCTTCCCGTACTTGTGTGTGAGTTTACGATAATTGCATGTGTCATAAGCTAAAGAGATACTGCGGATATTGACATTTATTACAAAATAACGGAAATATTGACTATTTATAGTTTCGCAACGTCTTCGAAATGGCGACCGAAGTCCGGAAATTGTATAGGTGTAAAATATGACTTATGCATCCAACGCAAACTGGGAAATGGAAATTCGAGTACTGCAAGAGTTAATATGTGCACACATTGCATGAACGCTAACGCCTTCAGCTTCTGTTAATGCTGTCTCAAGTTCATCCCTGTACGCTGTGAATTGAATCACATCGGCATTTTTGTCCTAGATTGCTTCCCGTGTAGAATATAAACCTAATAACAGTGAGTACTTTGTTCATCATGTCCTTTACAATATTTGTCTGTCTGTCTCTTTGCTATGATAATTGTATCTGTGAACTTCTCTTGTTTATTTCTTCTAAGCTCCGGTATGTGTATCCTGACACTATTCTCCTTCCCTACAGTCTCGAAACTTATTCATAACTTTTCCTTGCGCTTCGCTCCGTTTCCAGAACCGAACAACTTCTGATGTCCATCTCTTCCACCTTTCTATCGTTTTCAGAATCTTAAAGCCATATTTTGGCATCCCCTAATGATTTTCTAATGGACGTCCTTGTTTAACGATTTGGAGACTTTGGCCTGAAATACATGAAGGACAGTGGTTTTCACCTTGATCACTTTACAAAACATAATATACCGGTTTACAACCGTTTTTACTCTAGCCATCGACTTTGAAAATGATATCTGTGCAGTTTTGACATTGAGCTTCATGCGGTTGTTATGGACAGCCGCAGTCCGCCGACGCTGGAATTTATACCCCGTGGATTCGTTTACATTTCACCCCACTTCATTCGTGTTACTAGGGATGGGCAAGAAAGCATTTAGTTTGTATGAATTGGGGAAATTGCCTGCAATCTTGTTCTCGGATACAATTTCCATGGAGCATCAACTCGTCCGGAGCAGTTCGCGGTTTAAGGGACAGGTTGTTCTGAATGAGTCAATAATTAAAATCCAATTGTGCATATAGAACAAGAACCACTGTTTTAAAGAAAAGGGCTGAGATTTGTTTTGTAGACAGGTTGCTTTTGTTTATTAAAATAAAGTCACGGAAAATTCGCATTGCTACCTAGCACCTTAAAAATACTGTAACCCCGTCGAAAATAAGCATTTTGGGAATAGACGTATGAATTGCTTCATGCGGTGTACATAAAGGGAAACGAATTTATTTCAATTCATGCTTCGGTTAAGAGAAAGAAAATCTTATTTTGTGAAATGTGCCCCCTTCCCCATTCGCGGTAGAATTATACGAGCCATCGGGAGAAAAACCAAGTTCGGGACTACCGATCTTAAAATGACACTGTGCCTTTTTTCGAGTCGCTTAGGTAACCGTTAAAAATGCAAATTAAACCTGTCATGTTAATCTGTCCTTTTGCGTATGTGATAAACTCAATTGTTTTGACGCGTTTGCAGAACATTTAACGTTAGCTGTTACCGTTTATGAAAATCTATAGCTTCAAAAAATTATTTTTTGCAAAAGAGCTTCATCCAAACGGAAAATGTTGGGCAAACATCATAAATTTAAAGGAAAGGTAAAATTGTTATAAATACAGAGCATCAAGCAAATTGCGAATACTAAAACGCGGACGAATGTTTCAGATGTTTACCAACGATTAACTTGCCCTTTGTCGCCATCGTCCTACGTACATCCAGATACTCTCATTTTCTTTCCGGACAAACCTCATTTTTTTAGTCTTGCTCTTGTATTTCTATTTGTACTAGTTTCTATTAATAAATACGTAGTAAACCAGTTAATCCTGTTTTATTTTAAGGCTAGATTAAAAACTAACAAATTCGGAAAATAACGTTGTGGTGATGGATTATTTGTCGATATATTTTCACGAAGGCTATAATTCTGGAATTAATTAGTTTTTTCTTTCCACATCTGTGGAATGCAATTTGCAACATTCTCGTTGTCGCGCCGTGATGAACTTATATTACATTTTAAAAGTTTCATCAAAAGTAAAATTATACACAATTATAACTTTTGAGAGATTCTGCAAGTGATTATTTTACAAGTAGGTGCATCTTTTTTTGCAAAATGGAGGCAGATGTGTGAAGAAAAAACAGTGCGTAGGTGAAAAATGTCTTCTGGCAGGGAAGTTTTGCACGCATTTGGACAAAGATATAAATTTGTGTTTTAAGACCATACTAGAAGTGGTCATTCCGTATACATTGTGCCTGTTAACGTTTGATAGTTAAATGCGTTTTCCTATGAATATCAAATAACGATAGCTTTTCACTGAGGGAGCACTTACGTGCATTGAGAAACGAGCCTTAACCACAGTAATTTGTTTGGCAGTTAATTAAAAATGTTTTTATGTTAATATATACACATCAACTGTTTTCGACGGTGAACATTTGTAACATTTTTAGCTCACCTGGGCCCCTAATATAGTCCTGCAATTGTGCTAATTAGTAGTCAGTATTATGCATTTCTGTGTTTATTCGGTGATTTGCAAACAAATATATTTGTTAATTTCACATTTCTCGTGTTTAAGATACAAACCTGCAACAAACTCTTGAAAAACTATAAAACAGAACTGAGCTTTAAATCGATATTATGGCCAACAATTTTTTAAACAGTCTTTTGTGAATTATTTTCGAGAACCCAGTTAACTACAAGGTTTTACTGGCGACCCGTAAGAGAAAAAGGCTCGGGTATGTGAAAACCTCTAAACAATGTGTTCTCAGTCAACTCCTCATGTTGAAAAGTGAAGCGTTTTTCTTCGATGTTTTGCTATGTCGGAGTGTTGGAATGAAGCGAGTCTGTAAAGTGAAAGGGAAAACTTATTTCACGTTGAACACAATTCGAATGGTGTAAATAAGTTATTGAGGTGATCCATGTTTCAAAGCAATTATTGCAGTTTTGCCTTCAATTTCAAAACAAAATAAATAACTACATTTATGCCACATTCCACATGCTTGATTGGCAGAACAATGGCAATTTCAACGTTATACTCGCATACTCTCACTGGAACACGGCGTATTCATTTTTGGTTGGATAACTATGTCTCAATAGACTTGTAATTAAAATTATTATTAAACAGCCAGACTGGTACAAATTAACTACTGTACTTTGGGAGGACAGATTGTTCAAGTCACCTTGAAATGACATTTTAAATCAAAATCACAATCAATAAAACCGTATCAGAGATAATGGGAACTGCAGATGCTGGAGAATCCAAGATAATAAAATGTGAGGCTGGATGAACACAGCAGGCCCAGCAGCATCTGATGAAGGGTCCAGGCCCGAAACGTCAGCTTTTGTGCTCCTGAGATGCTGCTGGGCCTGCTGTGTTCATCCAGCCTCACATTTTATTATCAACAAAACCGTGTAGTTTGGCAAACAATTTAGTGAAAATAAATAATTGTGGCATATTTTCAAATAGATATTTAGTGAATTGGCAATAATATGTCAAGATGAGATAACATGGTGTGAAGCTGAATGAACATAGCAGGCCAAGCAGCATCAGAGGAACCGGACGTTTAGGGTCGAGGCCCTTTTTTGTACTTAAATGCAGACGCCTACAACAGGCCTTCACATATACTCAAATAGTTCTTAGTTTCAAAAGATGAGATCGATTCATTAGAAGTAGCTTGGCGCAAGATGTGTTCTGTCGTTAGATGTGTGTCACTTTAAGTCGACACCACAGCCAACACAGAAGTGAAATATATCAACAGCGTGTATTTTTTTTAAAAACGGGGCAGACTTTAGGATGTTGGATCCCAAAGTGCTTGGTACCAGTAATGTTGCAATTTTGACGCGATCATCAGATCACATCACACGTGACATGCCTCAGTACGTCGAACGACAAGAGTAAAATGAGACGCGATACATTGTCCTGTGATGCATATGAAAAAAATGAAACCAAAAAATGAATGGTATGCATTTCAGTCTTCAGTCCTGTCTTGGATTTAGTGAGGCAGCTGAAACTCTGCACCGCCAGAAGCTAATCCCTTTCCATTTAGATAGCTTTGTATGTTTATTGTCAATGAAATTTGGTAATGCAGCTTCACATATACTAATTAAACATGTCCCTCACCTAAAATAGAACCTTTTCTATGAACCACTTCGCCAAAAAAAGATTGCGGGGCGAAAATTCGACCGAATCGAATCTTTACTTGCATTTCCAGCGCCTTAGACTTCGACTCGAATAAACATCCGCTCCTGAATGAGCGACAACCAAGTTCCACAGAGGAATGCGTCCAGGAAATAAAGTTTAAGTCTGGAACCGTTTCAAGGTTAGAAACTACAGGAGGGAAAACAATTGCGCGACAGAAATAACAAGAGGAGTTCACTCATTTGCAGCCAATCGCCCCAGATACGGTCATAAACTGCTCATTACGTTAGAAGAGGCAAGGAAATTCCAGCAAGACGTTTCTTCTAATTTATCAATACCATATTTTACAATCTGGAATTCCTACACAGGCCGAATATTTACAACTTAAATTATTTAATGATACTTCAGGTTTTGTGAACACAGCATGAAACATCCATGATCAAGGACAGTTTGCTTTCACAGTGCCCTTGTTTATTTTGTCCAGAGTTGTTTAAAAATATCTATCCACCAAATCAGCAAAGTTCAAATAAGCCAAAGCAAGTAAGCATTTCCAAAATATATCCAAGAGATTACAAATTCTAAATATGGGGAGATGCTAAGGTATCACATGCTGCTGCATTTTAAAACCCATGAGTTTGCAAGGCGTTGCATAGGAGCGCACCCAGCAGCCAGACAATTTATTGCCTGTCTGTATAAATTTTATGTGCCATCAGACAACCGGCTGACGGAAGAAGAGACAGAGGCAGCGGTCCTTCTAAAACATCAAAATTGGGGCTACAAAAAGAAAGAGATCGTCCAACTAAACATAAACAAAGATGCAACACAGCGTTTATTCCGTGAGTTTGTAGCCGACGCGTTATGTTGACATTCCTCTTATTAGTGAGTAAGTTACAGAAAGTAGCTGACAAGTCCAGTTTCGGTCTGAAACAAACTGCTGTTCTTTTCAGGTCGACAGAATTGAACACACTATGCGGTGGACTCCAACTTTAGCAGACTGCGGAATACGGCCCCCATCCCCCACCAATGCAGTTCCCTCCCAACCCCCACATCAGACCCACTCTCAAAGTAGTCACAGCCCATATTCTGCGACAAGTTTTTAATGGGTTTAAACAACATTTACACGGCGCTGAATCTCCACCTGTGAAGATTTTTAAAAACTAAACAAATCAGTTCGCCTTCTAGTTTGCACCCGATGTTGAAGGCCATTCAGGTTTTAAGTAAACTTTAAACGCTTACAACATAAAAGCCGCCACAGTTGTTCATCGAGTCTTAAAACACATTAAATCGAGTGTAACAGATAATCTGAATACGAATGCACGAGTTGGCTCATATATTCAAATCCCTGGTCTTCGTTTAAAAAAGCCTAACCTTTAAAGATTAATCACTACCGATAAATTTGTATTTCAGGCCTGAACTGGTGGAGACACCACAGGGAATGAAGCACTAGAAGCGTACAAAGTTAATCATTTTCTCTTTATCACTAAAAAAAACTTCAAGCTTTATTCAATACAACATATTATCCCTCCACCACAATCCTCCACCCAAAACACAATGGTGGGCTTTAAATGCCGGTAATTCTATGCAACATTGATACACAGAAGCGGAAAAGGTTATGACGATTGTTCTGCCTTCCTGATGCTGCATATTCATCACGGACGCCATATATTACTTATATATATTCAGCATTTATTTGACCAAAATATATCAGCATGGCACAATGGTTCTTGTTTTCTTCATGAGATTGTGTATATAGATGTATAAATGTCGCAAAATAGGGCAGGATTCGGCCCAGATTTAAACATGCCTAATTCCAGAGTTTTCTTATTAATTTCAGCACAGAATAGCAATTCTAACTCAACTCCTCCCTTATTAGGAAAAAGAGCAATTTATTATGATTATTGTGACTGTAATAGTATCAAAAAGGCAAAATCGTTTGACAATAAGGATTTTCTCTTCCAATCATGATAGATAATTATTGTCTGAAAGAATTATTTACACTGCACGCTAAATTGGGCTTAAATTAAAAATCTTAATTGCTTGATAGCAATTTTTCATTTGAATTCCAGGTCTTGATGGACACTGGAAACAGTAGTGTTAACACAATAAACCCTCCAAACATAGAATAAGGAAAAGTATTATCTGTTCTCTTCCTTTAATTAAGAGTAAAGATTTGAGGCTTTTGTCAGCAGAATATTCAAACTGAATGGATAAAATGAATATTTTCCAATGTGGAGAGACAAAGTTATAAACTATTCCCCTCTCCTCCTCATTTCTTTGAATTTGAGTCTTTGAGGAATTCCTTATGAGACAATCATGGTTAGGTATATTAAAAACTGTGTGCTAGAACTCAGAAACAAAATTAGGAATTGATGGAAACTGTCAGCAGGTCTGACAGCATTTGTGGAGAGAAAGCAGAGTTAATGTTTTGTGTCCAGTGACCCTTCAGAATTTATCTAGAAAGCATGCCTTCCCAATTCTGAAGAATGGTCTGAAGATGTGATCTGAAGAAGCGTCACTGGACCTGAAATATTAACTCTGCTTTCTCTCCACAGCCGATGTCAGACCTGCTGAGTTTTCCCAGCAATTTCTAATTTCTGATTTTGTGATGTACAATCTTACCAAGGTTTCCAAGAACAGGAAGCTTGCACGTTTTGTATCATGCACTAATACAGAAGTCTATTTTGCAATGTCAGTTCAATGAAGCCTCATGTTATTACAATAGATGACTTGGAGAGAATGACAAGCTCAGCAAACTTGAATATGACAATCCCCCAGTTCCAGATGGATTATGCATAAAAATACTCAACTAAATTGGAGAGAAGATAATAGGGCTGCTAATAATCAAATCTGAATAGAAAATTACAGGAAATTGTACAGTGGATGTAGAATTGTTGCTAACAAATGCAATTCCTATCTTCAAACATAGAGCTAGAACTAATCAAGAGAACAATTGATGACAGCAAATAAAAATTATATCCTAATGTCGCTGGTAGGAATGGTACAATAATCTTTGCCAGAAAATTACATTGCAAGATAGATACTATAGGCAAAAGGATAATCTGTTCAAAATACCTTGTTAACTTATTTGAAGTGTTACAATAAATGCAAGGAAGTGGTTTCTCTAACTCTTTGAATGTTTGGTGCTAGTAAGAAACTTGAAAAAGATCAGGTTGTTTGGAATCAGTGTCAGGGAGCTGACTGAACTGAAAATTTCTACAGCACGCAAAATAAAGTTAGATGAAACATTTCAGGTTGGCAGAATCTAGGAAGTGGGCTCCTGCATGAATTTTTTGGATAGCTGATTTCCATTTACACAGTATTTCCAGAAAATGTCGACACATTCAGAGAGTTCTATATTGTAGGGTATAATGGATAAAGTGCAAGATGCAGGAAAATGCGAAGAGAATTGCAGATTAGTTGGAAAAGCATCAATTGAGATTTAACTTAGATGATCATGGAGTAATTCTTTTGTGTAAGTATCATAAAGAGATACATTTTCATGAAAGAATGATAAAAATGGTACTGTTTAACAAATAATGGAATGAATATTAGATACATGCAATATTAAAGTAGCAAAACAGGTTCATATCATCACAAATATTATATATGAAGTATTGTGTGCATTTGTAGAAGAATAAAATACAAAAATAGAATAGAAAAAATTATAATTTATTGTGGAACCATTGTTAGATCAAATTTGGAATATGGAAATCTTCTTCTCATAATACAAAAATGCAATTGAAACACTTGAGGAAGTTCAGAAAAGATTTATAGGGATTTTATTGCAATTAGGAATGCATACCTTCTAGGTGATTTTGAAGGCTCTGAATTTAATTTCTCAGAAAAATCTGAGATTTAGAGGAGTCTGAATAAAGACTTGGCAATTTGGAAAATTCAAATAGGGTGGACAAATATCCTCCTTGTGAGCTCAGGCAGAAAATGATAGTCACAAATAGATAGGATAAAGGACCTAATAGCAAATCTTTACAAAACAAATGGTGAGGATCTGGAATTTGTTGCCACGTGGAGAGACTGAAGCAGGTAACGTTGCTGAATTTAACGTCAAATGTAAATATCAGTCAAAGTGAATTGGGGAACAGATATACATCTGAATGGCAAAAGTTCGTCATCACGTGGGATACCATTGTCTTCATAGGTCAGTTGGCCTTTCTTGTGCTGTGGTTTCTACACACTTCTAATTCAAGGTCCATACTTTAATAATACTTACAGAAGCAAGTTTTCAACTCTGTAATATACAAAAGTGCACTTTAATATGACTAAGTAGACAACCCTTATATAATTTAATGCATCTTGATGAGCTGGGATTATAATCATTAAATACTGCAGCATTACCATGTGTTTCAAAAACACCACTGGAGAGACACAATAATTATATTCTCAGATGTATTAAAGTTATCTGGACATTCATAACTCATGAATTTCACTTGATTGCAATGAACAGGGGTCCATTGCACAGGTGATAGCTTGGAATTGTAGACAAATTATGCGCAGCATATTTAAAAATGTATCTGATGGACCTACTTAATTATGCATGGACATAAAATTATAACAAACAATTAAGAAGGCTCAGGTTCTAGCTCTAACAGAGCTAATTACCAAGTTGACACCTGCAGTCCAAGCTTCTTAATTGTAACTTATGCCAAGTAGGTTTTGTGTTAAACATTATACAACTATTGATAAATGTATTGCATTTCTCTTTTAAATTTTATTCATAATTCTTTGACATTACATATACCAATTTTTCTCGATCAAGTGGTCACCCTGGTAAGTTGAAGTTGTGCCTGTGACCATGCTATTAAAAGATAGAGGCACACAAAATGTTAGATCAGGATGCAAAAAATTCTTTATGCTCTTTGAAGTTGAACATTCATGGAGATGCTGGTATTTTATCACTTTTTTCACATTAACTGTTTTATTATGCATGCTTTCAGTCATAAGAACAGGGCACACCAGGTACGCTTTGTGACATAAACACTTTATTATATCAAAAGGACGAATGTGCCATTACCTCTAGGGCTAATTGATGTTGAGCCAAGGAATTAGAGTGATTCTTAATCTCTGTCAGCATAAATGCAAAGGGAGCAGCTTTGTAATTATTAATCTATGAATTATTTTGTCCAATAATTGCCATGTTTACATAAATTTTCATTATGGGGTCTGTCTCATGGACTTTATGTTGTGGCGCCTTTTGGAACATAGTAAAATATGTGACACCTAGTAATGAATATTTGTTGGCCATGCAGTTGAAATTTGTTTTTGCAGCAACTTATTGCATGTTCCTACCAGGAAAAACGTACCGTTTTTGCTCATCCAAAATTTTTGAAAGTGCATATTTGATTTTTTGCATAAAAGTTAAACAACTCTCAATTCTGTTTCAGTGAGTATTTCTGTTCCACAAAGTTAACCAGAATCATTTTGAAGATTTCTGCAACACTATATTCATTCCTGATTCATAACATATTGAATTTTCCATTGTGTAACTGAAATACTTGACTTCACAATTTTGCAAGGTCCACATTTAAGAAATCAAATTACAATAAGAATAAAGTTGAGACTGACACCAGACTCACAGCCCATAGTAAACCATATTTGCAGAAGTCAGAATTTGTGATGTTTAGCATAGGAAATGCGCAAGGAAGAGGGGGCTGATGAAAAGCAATTAAATGTCCAAGCTTAATTTCGACCTACCATAACAGTTGAAGGAAAGATTGACTTGATCCAGCATCAGTCGTATTTGTCTATCCTGGGCGTGGCATTAACAATATATGATTTTGGGTTCAACCAAGTCTGAATAATCTTCACCGCTTTAAGTAATTAGGATATCTGGAATTCCAAATTGTACAATACTCTCTTTCCTCAAATTTGTAAAACAAGCAGCACAACTTTCTGGTAACTGGGTGGGGGATGGGAGGGGAATCTGGAGGGGCCAAGTTATAGAATTTGTACACAACAAAAATAAGGCATGGTTATATTCATAAGACTAACAGTTAACATTCTTGTGATATGCTTTGTTGTTAACAGTGGTGCTGAAAAAACCTTGATTGCCATTGGCAGTAAAGAATTCTACAGATTCACTACCCTCTCAGAGATGAAATTCTTTCTCATCTGTCTTAAATGTGTGACCTTTTATTCTGACATTATGCTGTCTGGTCCTAGACCCTCCTACAAAGGGTAAAAGCCTTTCTGTATCTAACCTGTGAAGTCACCTAAAAATCTTATATGTTTCAAAAAGGCTGCCAGTAATTGTAGGCCCAAACTATTCAACTACTCCTCATAAGGCAGCCCCTCCATACTCAGGATTAGCCCAGTGAACTTCTCTGGGCTGTCTCCAATTTCAGCATCTTTTCTTAGATCAAGTGCGCAAAACTGCTTATAGCTATGTTCTGATTAGTGTTTTGTACAGTTTAAGCAAAATCATCCCTACTTATACTCAGTTCCCTTTGAAATATCAGCTAACATTCCATTTTCCTTCCCTATTACCTGTTATGAATTTCAACGACAACTTCTTTGTGATCCATGCATGAGAACTCGCCAATCTCTCAGTTCTGTAGCTTTCCTCAGTCTTTCTCCATTTAAGTAATATTCAACTCCTCTATTCTTCCTGATACAGTGCACAACCTCAATTATCCTTCCTTTTAATCCATTTGCCAAGTTTTTGTCCATTTGCTTAACCTGTTCACATCCCACTGCAGACTCTTGTGTCACCCTCATCACTTGCCTTTCTGCCAATTTTTGTGTCATCCATAAACTTGACCAAGTTACATTCCTCATCCAAATCATTAATATCTATGGTAAAGTATTTTGGGTCTAGCACTGATTCCTCTAACATTATTCCTCAAAGATGTTCACGCCAATTTTACAGACTGCTCTCTCAATCCCTGGAAGGGTAGTCATAGTAGGCATTTAATTTCAGTCAATGTTCCATGAGCAAATTAGATCTGCACTCTAGTGACATGAGCAGTAACAAATGATGCCTGGAAATGTTACCGAGAATCTACCTCTTTTAAGAGCTGGGTACAGGCCATGTGCCTATCACAATCCAAGTGAAACAAATCGCTGTCAAGCTAGCTCAAGATTTTGCGAAGTAATTTTGGACTTATCCAGATCCAGCTACAGCCCAGAATGGAACCGCAAATTCAAGGTGCGTTTACAAAGCGCCAGTGATGCGTTCAGAAGTGGCAATGTCTTTCACATGTGCTATCATCTGACAAAATTAGTCTTTTGAGCCACATGAGGAGTGGAAGGGAAGAAGAAACACAATTTCAAGCAGAGAGTGAAGTAGTAATATTTAGGATGTTGGCTGTCGATGTGTCTGAATTCGATTAAAGGGCAAGCGATTACGGAAATCAGGGACGCGATAACAGCGGGATTTGAAACCCACATTTAGAACCGAAATATTACTTAATCAGAGATACTTTAGCTCAGCGATAATAAACAAATGTGATGGGTGAAAGAGACTTTGACTAAGGTAAGACATCAAAGTAATAAATACTTTGATGACCTGAAGTTTGCGGACGGTGGAAAGTTAAAGGCACCCATGAGTGAATTACATTTGTCTAGTCCTGTGGCGACAATTGGATGAATGAGGTTTTCAACAGCAGGTCGGCTAAGGCAGATATGAGGTTGGCTATGGTGTGAAGATGGGACTAGGCAGTGTTAGTAACGTTGTAGGTTTGCGTCTTGGAAGTTCTTTCCACTGCTAATGAGTCATCGGATTGGCGAACTGCCTTGGTGATCTTCAAATTATTCCCGCAGAGAGGAATATAGTCAGTAGTTAGCGAATACAGTTTGTGGCAGGGACAGAAACGAATGCTTCTAATATTTAGTTGACGGAAATCCCTGCTTGCGAAGTATTAGTTGACACACAAACATTTAGAAAGACTAGAGCATCAAGAGTTGTGTTGGTGAGATGGTCAGCGTACAAACAGAAACAGCATCCAGTTCCATGTGCCCAACGTGAACAGAGGCGTAATAACGTTGATAGAAAATATTGCGAGCAGCACCCAACATGAATTTAGTACGTACCAAGCGTGTGCTAAACATATAGTCATTGTGTACTCAACCTGGAGTAAGCACCAAATATTGACCATAAAACGAACAGTTACGCACCTATCCGTCCCGCGTCTAACCTTGAGCCAACGTGCACTAGCGTGGATTCAGTAACTAACTTGCATCCAGAATGTGCACTATATGTACCTTGTCTATGCTCGCCATGTTACCAATAAGTGTTCTACACGCATTTAGCGCTTCCTGGTGCATACATAACATGCGCCCAGTTTATGCACGGTTTACATACACATTTGTCGAGCGCGGATGCAACATGTGTCCATTGTAAACTTATCTTTCTTCACCAATATTTAAATAGATTCTCTGTTGTTTCCTCTTGCGCCTTCTTTCTCCCTCGTTGTGGCTGTCTTTTTTCTCCATCATACTTACTGTTTCTATATCTGTTTATAACTATGAATCGCTCAAGGAAAGTTTCAACTGAACTTTCTTTTAAAATCTAAAAGCCAACTTGAATGCCCCGCTTATCGGGTGGAACAAGACGTTTCTCCCTCACT
The DNA here is from genome assembly GCF_030684315.1 of Stegostoma tigrinum. Taxonomy (NCBI): domain Eukaryota; kingdom Metazoa; phylum Chordata; class Chondrichthyes; order Orectolobiformes; family Stegostomatidae; genus Stegostoma; species Stegostoma tigrinum. Next base: position 4,171,431 of record NC_081384.1, on the reverse strand, counting down.
CTTTCCTTGTTGAGTGTAAACAAACTTTGCCTTTATCTTAGTTGTGCTTTAAACTGAAACGAACTGAATGGACGAAGGTGAATTCAAAACTTTTGTGTTCTTACTGGAAAGCGCTGCAGCACAATTTATTTAGTTACAGACTATAAGGGGAACTGAAGCGGAGTCGATATTGACCCCGTGATAGAACACTGCAATATATTAGAGGACTGACTCGTTTTCTCTACGAGGAGGAACTAATTTAGATTTTCAACTTCGTAAATACATAGTTAAACTGGGAGAGGCCAGGTCTTTATTCGATTAAACGATATAGGATGTGAACTTATAATGCGTTTCACAGGAAGAGAATGATTCAAACGTTTACATCAAATCTTCTTTAAAAATCTGGAGAGATTATCTACACTCTTTTCTGGAGATGGATTTATCGATTAATTGCGTTATGGTTATTACTGTACTGTGGTTAATCTCTGAAACATTAAATTCTCCACCATGTCCATTCGATTTGACGCATTGATGTAATGGAATACGTTTTAAGGGTTTCCTAGAATCGTTTTGATAGGGAAGCGACAGAAGCTTTAAATGGCAATTATATTTCTGTTTTTTTTTGTCTCTGATCCGTTATGATCTCTAAACTCCCAGTGTTTTTTTAATTCTCTTTCTTTCGTTTCCTCTTTCTCTCTGTCTTTGTTTCTATCTGTTAGTTTTCGATTTATTTCGTATCTTTCCCAAGTCTTTCTCCGGCGTTCTCTTTCCACCTTTAGCCTTGCTTCTCCGCCCCTGATGCGTACTGCATTATTTTTGCACAATCAATAATAGCTAAACATTTATAAATAAAACAAAACTCTTTGATCAAAATGGAAATATATCCTTTTTATAAACAACTGCTGCTCGGTTCGCTGTGAAATTCTGTTTTTTACCTCCTCGTTCTCTATACCTTCCTCTTCACGCCTTCCTTCACTTTCTGTCCCTGTCTGCCCTTCATTCCTTCCTTTCTCGCATTTTATCATCCCTTTCTTTCTCAGGAACCCCAGCTGTTTTAAATGCCCACCCGTCTTTTGTCCCTCTGCTCTACTAAGGATTGTCTTTGAACTTCCATGAGGTCAAGGTCACCTTTGACCCTGAGGTCAAGACAAACACATTCTGCTAACAGAACAAACTTGCAAACCACTCCGCAAACGGATCAGTTTCACAATCTGCTAATGGTTCTGAGTGACCTTCAAAGCAGAAGAAAGAAGAATTTAAAAATGGTTCAAACTTGGCGCTGGATTTTCTACCCGTTGGCGGAAAGTGAATGTATTCACAGACTATCCCCGTGCAAGCAGCCCTTCTAGTGTCTGACGCAGGAGGTAATCTTCTATAACCTTGCTATGATACGCCAATAACAAGCAACAACTGTTGCCATGACTACAGTTATATTTCACTGATCTTTAATAACATGTTAACGACTCATTTCGAAATGAACCTTCCTTGGCATAAATCCGACTGACCAAACGATGCGTTAAGTGCATGCAGCACCGACTTCCGATAAATACAACAGCCTCCTCAGAAAAACGAAGGCTCGTTTGAAAAGCCTGGCAGTAGCGATACTCAATCTGCATAATGCGCATGATGGTGCAATCAACGTCAAGCTGTAATAGCGGTAATATTATGCATGTGGTATAAAATCTGCTGCGGGCTTTCGAACGGGGAGAGGGAATGAGCACAGATTCCACGGTCGTTGAGAGACTGAAGGACTGCCGCATTAAAGTAGCAAATAGTGGTCCAGGAGAGGAGAAAAACCTCTAAACAGACGGTAACAATCTGACAGGTGAGTGCCTACACGTTTCTGGAAGCTCCTGGAGGTTACCTCTGGCGAAGGCAAGATTCTTAGAAGTAGTGTTTTTGGGCCTTGTTTGTGTTTTGTTAAATAGAAACAGTGCACACACGGGCAGAAGTAACATATCAAGCTCTTAGCAGACTTCAAACCACATGTGCAAAAACCAGGTCCGCCCGGAAAATATGACCAACTCCCCTTCCCCAACCCCCACCACCAACCATATCTCGGAGTCTAACCCATCACTGAATTTGCAGAATTCCCTTGCAGTAGCGCAATTCCCTCCTCATTAGCAATTATCCCTCTGCTGAATTTTAGTTCCGCCATCTCTGATCGTTGCAGTAAGAACAGTGAATATCATAACTGACCGATTGCTGCCTACGATTGTTGATTTTGTTTCTCTCTTCTATTTAAAATGAAACAGTTCGCTACTACTTGGTTTAGAATGTCTCACTGTTATGTTAGACCCTTGCTTTTGGAACCAGCTGCAAGTTCAGTGCGCTTTGGATAAATGCCCATTTTTCTGCTCTTTTGCGTCATGTTCGCAAATAACGCCCCGGGGTGTGATGAATTGTTAAATCTTCAGGAGCTTTCTGAGAGTTCTATTTATCTGTTTTCGCTGAGTTTGGGAGTGGTTTGAAGTTTTGCAACAAAGTTTACTTTTGTACAACCGCTTTCGATTTCAAAATATTGGAGAGACTGTTACTTAGAATGAGTGTAAAATATATGATTTGTTCTGCCGCTGAAGAATTGTGTTGAGAAACTCACTGACGTTGAAAGCATACAGCAATCTGTCTGACTATGAGTTGCAGATGATTCATTCTGTCAGAGTTTTTTTTACTTTAGTTACGAATTCAAGTGTAGATTTCTGAAACCATGGTTGATTAATTAGTTAATGCTCATAATAATCCAGTCTGAATGCTGTGAAAAGGAAAATACATAGGCTTTTTAAAAATTTTCTTAGCAGCAAAGTAGTGTGTAGTTATTTTCTTGGTCACAACCTGAAAGCAGCAGAAAGACTGGCCTGAGAGTTGGATGTCTCTAATTGGAAATTAGTTAAGAATGAAAGACAGTTTAACGTGCAAAAATCCTTCAAAGTAACATGTATCTCCTTTCTAATTTTGTAACTGTATAGTCTATGAATATCAACATCAATCATTGCCTGTGATAGGTAACCCAAGAAATCGTTGAACAATTCACAGACAACCTTTTAACCCAGAACTTAAAAAATAACTGGCCTGTTACTTAATATATCAAGAGTCAGCCTCTTCCACGTGATGGTTGTCTTCTTCCTCGAAAAGGATACAAGTTAAATATCAGAAAAGACGACAAGAGAATGAATCGATTGAAATGTGAACATTATTAGATAAAAGTAATTATTCGGCTAGTTATTTGGCTGTTTCATTTTTATAATTTTATTATAATGAACAAATGTGATCGAAATAGTTAAAATTAAATTTTAAAATTGAAACTATGCAGTGCATTTACATTTAGTGTTGTTAATGTATCTGTTGCAAGTAAAACTACTTTCTTTTTAGCCTTGGTTTTAATTTCATTGGTTTTATGCTACAAAGGCGTCTTCTTCACCTCATTTGTGACACAACACCGACCTCGTGTGGAGTTTTCTAGTACTGCAGCGATGATTTGTGTTTTTCAGTGCGACCTGTGATTTACGAACGTACAGAAAAAAACCGATTGTTTCTACAATCAGATAATTTGAACAGGGATTTCTAGCTTTCGAAGAAATATTATTTCTAAATATTAAATATCAATATTTATCTGATTATCTAAGTGGAAGTATAATTTGCATAGTCTGTGTAAATCATTCATTGCACCGTTGTGGTGTGAATGCTGAACTTTCCTGAAGTAAAACCCCACAAGTGAGAGCGGATTATCAGACATTGATATACAATTAATAGGCTGCAAAGATTCTTAAGCAGTTACTTCAACCAGACCAAATCATTCGTTGTGAAACCCTACACATCCTGCTTTACGCGGAAGACCCCTTTATATGTTGCATTATTCCAATGACAGCAATGGAACGAAAATGAAGAACATTGTTTAATACGTTGGCGCCATTTCTTATGAAATGTCTTGCGAGAATTCTTTATAAATCTTTTATAAAAACCGCCGATGTTTTTGAGTAGTCAGCATCCCATGAGAGTCAGTGAAAATAATTCATCATTTCAAACACTGTAGCAAGGTTTGGGGTTTTTTTGCAGCGCGACCAAAGGTATTTCTTTGAAGAAGAGTTCTCAATGCTCCCTGTGCACTTTTAGCTGGAACTTTATTAACCAGTTTTAAAACTGTTTTGTGCAGCGACGTGTTTGTTATCCGAAGGATTTATTGCAAAAGCATTATTAATTTATGGAATTCACCAAATACTCATAACTGTGTAGGATTAAAAAGGATTGCCGGGACCGTTAGACCAAATTCTTATTGCTGTTTCAGATCAGGTTTATTAGTGCAAATTTGATGTCACCAGAAAATCAAAGTCAGCCAGTTATTGGCAAGGAAGTACAGCTTTTGCTTACAGTTAAACAATATAGATTGGACATTACACAAACCGTAAACTTCGAATTAATTGAACCAAATAATAAACCGTGTTATTGCTTTCATTCTCACGGGGTATCTCCTCCGCAAGCTTTGTTGAGACAAAATACTGGCCTTGGGATGCTTATAAAATGAATTTGAGGTGTCATCTATACGCCCTCCTTTTCTCTCTGTTCGATCGTTTGGCCAAAGCGGCCACATTGCATTCAAATCTATTCCACCTGGTTAAACTGATGAACTTAAGCGAGTAAGACAACTCATTGAACATTCGTTTAAACTGTAACTGAACAGCAAAATGTTAACTTCCACACGGTATTAATAATGAAAACGACACTGCCGTTTCTGAATTATTGAGATCGTTTTGATGATGCTATCGGAAGTAGCCAACACCGTTTATATATACGAAAAGAAGCCATTTACGACACCCGATTAGAAACCCCATTACAAAGCGAACACGTTGGTGTAGCGTTAGGCACAAACCTCACTTCTACGTAATTTGTTAACATATTATTTGTGGGGAATTCGAAATACAATTACCCATAATTTCACCTTTTTTGTGTGTGCGGTTTAAAAAAAAAGTATTTCATATGTGTAGAAATGCTTCAAATGTTTCCACGGCTGTATGAGTGGAACACACGGTGTTAATGTCAAAGTCAGCGTTCGAATTTCCGCGAGAAAAAAGTGAAATCTTTCGAAGTGCAATTGTTACAAACTGAACCAAGAGCCGCATTGATGCAATTCTTCTAATTCTCTTTGATTTGGGAGGTTTACAAAGGGATGATTCCCTGTCATGGCGTGCAGGTGTCGTGACGATCTGTGACGAAGCAGCGCAAACGGTCAGTCTCATAAAAGAGTGATAGGCCGGTACATTTGCAATGTATGTAAACCTTGAAACTGAAAGTTGTTTCACTGTGATAGCTTTGTGGTTTTAGTTTGAAATGTTTTCCAAACTAATTTGATCTTCGAGCAGCGTCTGGACAGGACGTTCGTTTGGCGCAGACTAGAAGTCACCATGCCATGAATCAGGATTAGTTCAAAAATTACACGGAAGTGGCATTCTGCGGGGCCACACTTGCACCGATTCAAAATGTGACATGCAATTGTAGTCAACATCACTCTCACTTGAAACGCAAGCTCAGAGAGCAATTAATGTGGAAACGCTACACAATCAGGTCTCAACGACCAACGACGAGACAGTGGATGCATTTGTTTGAATCACTAATAAGTCAGAAATGTTGAATGTGGTGATAACTTGTTTTGCACGTTTATTTGTTGTAACATCGCGCAGAGTCTGGCTTGGTGCTGACAGGAAATGAGTAAACCGCAAGTCACTGAATCTACATCGTTTGAAATGATCGCCAAAACTCATTTCATTTAAAATATTCAATATCTACAATTATTTTAGATACTTTATTATCCCAATCCCAAGAATTGTGAGCACTTCATCATCTTATCTGAAGCTATCTTAAGTTTCAAAAAGAATTAAAAATCGTTTGCATTTCAACATGGAAAATGCTTCTTTTTGGATAGGAGGAGGGAGATTCGTGTTGGAGACTGTCATAAATATTTAACGCAACTTGTTGTCCTATTGTTAAACTAAAACAGAGTTAGAGGCCTCTCTTCTGCGGGTTTTGAGATTTTGTTTGTCGTAGTGGAGGATTGTGCCTCATTTTACTTCAGAAGTTGCTTACAGGAGACGGATGGATTCTATACAAAGGAAAGCGCTGAGGCATCACCTTCACCTTGAGAGAATTCATGGGCACACATGAATAGCTTTGATTTGAATTTAATTTCGAAGTGCACAGGACAAGAAATGACAAAGACATGAAAAGGTCCGCACCGAGGAGGTGAACAGGAAACCGTGGTTTGTTAATCACAAAGTTCAGATTTCATGTGTCTGCATTATCCGAGGCAATATGAAAGGATTCCCGTAAAGAAACGGGTTAAAAAGGAAAACATCAGAGCTGAGAGGGGACATTGTCACCAACGTGAAGACGAAGCCAAACAGACGGATATAGACAGAACAACAAACCCTACAAAAATGGACACAGAACAGTATTCTTAACTAAGCGAGTCTAATTCATGCTGTCAATGAGGACATCATAAGCATGGATACAAATGCTAACTGGTTACTTGAAGGTTCATCATTAATTTCGGTGCTGTGTCTTATATTAATATGTTTCGACAAATTTTCTGTCAGACGGCAGAATCGTCGCGTATCTTGTCGTTGCTTCGGTTCGAGGCTGTTCCATCCTCATTCTCCGTGCGCAGTGATATCCAAAATGAATTATGAACTAAAGTAAGTCATATACAAGATCTAAAAATCGAAACAAACTGTGACCCCCCACCCCCCATCTCCTTTCAAGATGCTATAATTGTGAACTTGAATATGAAAGTTCCCTGACTGAGCTGTGATCGGTCTCCGAACGAGTATTGCAACAAAATTATATTAAAGGTGCAGGAATGTCACAAGAAGCTGCAAATAGCGGAAAGCATTTCTGTTAGGAAAGTAGAACTTAGATAACTGTGCGATCGAATCCCACAGCAGGGACATATAGTTAATTCCGGTAAGTAAATATATTATCGTTTGTAAATTATTGTACAGTTCTCATTACGTTTTTATTTTGTTGGTATATACTTATGGGAGTCAAAAAGAATCTCCCGCAGATTGTCGGTTGGTAACCAATAAAAATATGCAAAGCGTCCAAACACTGCTGACGGACCCGGTTGGTTACTACTGCTGAGAGATTTTGTTTAAATTCTCGTTGTCAATTTAGAGAAAGGAAATCGAAGACCGCCCCCCCCCCCACTTCCCGCCAAAAACATAAGGAAAAGTTTCAAAGTTCTTGACATGTCCCCGATCTTACATGTTCCTATACATTAGAAACTACCAGTGCGGCGATCTTTCATGTTCCTATACATTAGAAACTATCAGTGAGGCGATTTTGGAGCGTTGTCTGTGAAAAGAAAACTCGATAATGTACTGTATTGCAATTGTATATTCAATTACGTTACCATTTCACAACTATATGTGGTAAATACATAAAATATTCTTTGTGCAACCGCTCAGTAATTTAACCCATTTCATGTCTATTTGAATGAGCGACTAAGGGGCGGGGGCGGGCGGAGACATAGAAGATCGAGAAAGAGAGAATAAGACCATTACCGCTAAATGTATTGAATGGCGAGGCCTGGAAGTTTAAGCGGTTAGATTCAATTGTTAAGATAATTTAGAAGTTGAAGGACAAACGTGCTAATTATGCAAAACTACGCAACCTGCAAGAATAGTTCAGAAAGAACTTTCATTTTCTGTTCAAACAGATTATTTGTTGTTGAATCCCAATATATTGTCCACGTATCCAGACCAGGAATTAATGTTTGTAGCGTTTACAGATATCAGTTGCTACATGATTTTCTCCAACGCAGTCAGACTTCTGTCGCCATTTTGCAGTAAGTGCCCTAACGTCTACCCACCTCCTGCCCCCTCCCCCCATCCCCGTGATGGTCTATTAATTGGCCAACACTGAACACCAAACGGAATCTCAAAAAATAACGTGACCCATTCAGAATGATTGTTTCCCTTAAATTCAGCATTGAGATTGTAATTCACCCACTAACGATTACTGTAAAGGATTCCCACTGCAGATACTGTCAACTTAGTTGAATAAACCCGATTTAAAATGCCTTAAAATTATCCATGGCCTACTTTCACCAAACAGGCACCAGCATCAGATGCTATGCCGCAGTTAATCCTGTCTCTTTAATCGGCGTAATGATTCTTATCATTACCTCCTCATGTCTGGAGTTTTAAATTTCGTAAAGAAGCATGGCATCAGTTGTAAATCTCAGTCTTAATTTGAGATAAAGAAGCACACGAGTCACAATTCACACAAACACGAGTCCGTTCAACACGTCTTCTGACGTTCGTTATTTAAAAGCTTAAAATCCCCCCAAAAAATATAGAAAGAGGCATAATACGAATATCATGATTTAAAATAAGCGGGGTTGTTTTTTGTTTGCGTTGCGCTATATGTCTTGACTTCTCACGGGCACTTATAACCATAATGGAAAGATGTGCTGTTTTGTTCAGGTCAACGTGGATGAGGGGCACTCAAATTCACGAATAAAAGATGTTTTTTCTAAATTAAATATGCTGACATATTAGTATAGACCTACGGACGCCCAATTATTCGCGGATCATCGCTAAAATCATATTACTTACCTCACTGTTGAGTAAGACTATTCATAAATAAAAGAAAGCTGAAACCCATTGTGTGCAAATTTTCACCAAAAGGGATACGAGGAGCACATCCTGAACAAAAATGAGAACTGCAACTTTAATTACAAACAAACCTACTCGTCGATTGTGCAAGAGCATGTACTATTCCATTCAAGCTAGATCACCAAATTTGGCCGCATTACGCTGTATAACAAAACAATGATGCAGGGCTGTGCCGGTGTGTTTATATAACGAATAGCATGTTAATGAACTTTCTGACTGTAGCTACAAGCTGCATTGTTGCACCCCTGCTCAGAGCTTTCTGTGCTGTGTCCCATTGTCGTATATCGTTTTGAATCTCGCATTTATGATTTCGGGCTGTCGACAGCAGCTGTCGAAGCGCTTTGCTGCGAGATGGTGGCTAAGGTTTCGGTTTCATGAGCTTTATTCCGATATTACGGTGATCGTAGTCTTAATGCGTTCATATGTATAAATCCTTTCTCATTAGTTTAATCTTGACCATCTCTCACAGACAATGAACCGCGCTTTATTCCACGCGGCTACACAGAGTACTGTACTCCAGGGTATTATTATAAACAAGATTACGGGGTAATCCTTCCGCTTGTTCTCTTAAACCAGCGGATCAGTCATTTCTGGAGAATTATTGCTGCAGTTCACGGTGGAAAATCGTCTCCACACGTGTCACGTCCACGTGGCAATAACATGCTAATGTCTCCTGTTGCTGCTCTGAAATATTACTCGTTTATGAATTGTAGTAAAGCTCAGTTATCCACACAAAACCCGCTTTCATTTCACTTTAGTTGATATATTTCTCGGGGTGTGTGGGGGCGGCAAGCCGTGTGAAAGTGGCAAATCCTATTTCTAGCCGAGTTCAATAAGAACATATTAGATTGGATTTCCAATTCACATTGCTGATTCGCTGGCTCGGCTTTCAGAGGATTAAAACGTGCGCGGACTGTGAACTGAATTAACGTTACTCACCAAGGGAAATTTAATTGAGGTTGAAAAGGACAACGCCATCAAATCTATCGTTTAGGTAGTTGTCAATAAAAAGGCTCCTATCTGTCATCGTCAGAGTTAAACATTTTTTGTTCTTAAATATTTACAGTTGAGACCGCGAAACTCCGCAGGGGCTAGTATTTGAAAGTTAAAACTTTATGTTTTGTTAATAAAGCTTTTATTTTAACTGCGCTGGCGTCTCTGCGTGAATTTGACAGAGAAAAAGCATTTTACTCTCGGGAGAAAGCCAACTTACATAGTTCTGCTTTTCTTAAAAAAACAACACTAGTTTAACTCAACTGATATTGCAAATACGTGTTTTTACAGGAGATTTGATCCCAGCTGAAAAACCTCAGGCGTACATAAAGTCAGATTTAATGGCTGTAGATAAATGGCGAAACGATTGGCCTCTTAGTGCACAACAATGCACAAATGTGCAGCAAGCTTGAGATTCCTTGTTTTGAAGCAGATAGGTCTATGCTTGCTTTGCATCATAATATCCGCTCTTCCATTATGAAAAAAAAACGCTCATTCCTTGTCTGATTACTTACCTGTGCTCAAATCTTTGACATGCTGAAGCAAATTTTCGTACAAAAAAGATCTAGCAGGTTTTAAGTATTTAAAAAAAAAGATATCCAAGTACTTGTTTTGACGTTCAAATGGTCAATGTAATGCGCAAGAGGTTTGATTTTAAAAAAACGGAATTACGAAATTATTGCGCAATAAAATGAAAGCGCTATGATAAAAGGCGGTCAATTCCTACTTCTGAAAACTATAAACAAAATAAATAGATTAAATCCAGCTCCTTTTTTTAAAAAGCCAATTGAACAGATTAAAATATGTTTCGGGGTGAAGGGAAATTATGGTTTTAAAACCCCCAAAAGAACTGCGGATGCTGGAAATCAGAAACATAAACAGAAATTGCTGGAAAACCTCAACAGATCTATGGAGAGAAAATACAGTAATCGTTGAACCCTGATTCCATTGTCCATTGTTAATTCAAAGCAGGACAAGAGAGAAAAGGTAGACTAAAGGCGAAATATGTTTGCTTTGTTTCAAGTCTTTTGAGCACTATTGTTCCATACAGCATTGTTTCAAATGATATCCCTATGGACCCTTATAGATTTAGAATTTTTCGACCTCCCACCCCGGAGCCATCGTTAGATAGAAAATGCCTCCGTTAGCAAATGAAACAAGCGTAAATTTTCAAAGCCATATTCATGTTCATGCAAAATACATATTCAACTGCGTGAAAATTCACTCCTGGCTCTAAGCCCTATCCGTTTGGAAGACAGTAATGTCATTTAACTATGGAAACCATAATTAGCATATTCAATTTATACATTTATATATTAATTATATATGTGGATATTTCTGAAGATACCACCATTTTGTACTTCTTAAAAGGTAGAAGAAAATTCATAGTGACACTTTCAGTCTTCGCCTTAGTTACATTGAATCACTACATCAGTCATTGATTACCACAAAACTGAACATGAAAAAGACTCAGAGCTCCTCTAGCGTTCCTGCTGTCGCCATCCCGTCTGAACAAAAATTATAAATGAAAATCTTGTTCTTTTCCATGTTGTCACAAGAAAATAGCAACAAGTTGAGCTGGTTAGCGTATACGTATGGAGCGGGAGGGAGTTCCCTCCAATTTGGCTGATAAAAGCTAAATTAACAAGCTTGTATTTGTCACTATAACTAGGTGTTGCTGAGTCCCACAAATGCATCACTGTCCTTCTCATTTCAAAACCCCCATGAAGTAGGCGGCGTCCATAGAGCCAGCCGCGAGTTTGATTGGCCGGCTGGGAGGAAGTAGTCCACAGCCGGCTTCTGAAGAGTGCAAGTGAAATGTCAGTTTGATAAAGACCTTTTTTTCCCCCTTCTCCCTGCTCAGCAAATTAAGCTGCAGCTATGTCATGTTCGGAGAATTCTACTTCCAGCTCGTTTTCAGTGAAGTCTTTAATTTGCTCCAGACGGGCTGAATCTTACTGTCCTGGGGCTTATTTGTCCTCCAGAGCGGACCAGGGCTACGGGCTACACAATTGGCAAGTTGGTCTAGCACAACGTAAACAAGGGGAGATGAACAACCAGCAAGGTATTGGTTTGGTTCCACATCAGTACGTGCCAGGCATGGCCGGGTGGGCAAACCCGTCACCCTCCAACCACACAGGCCGATTCCAACAGATAAACACTTACTCCTTTACGTCCAGCGTGAAGGAAGAAGCGAACTATTGCTTATTAGGCGGGAATAAATTTACGAAGACGCACTCCGAGGTTTCAGTCTACCCGAGGGTGATTTCTGAACTCTGCACAAATGACAGTGGTAGAGTCCCCATGCCTAGTTACTTCCGTTCAGAACCGAACTATTCATCGAACCAACCGACGGATTACAGTCAACCACAGTCAGTCACTGCTCCGTGCTCGCTTCACTCCAGCATTCCCTTCACTTCTTCCTTCGCCACGTCGTCTTCTTCAAAACCAGGTGAAAAAGAACTAAAAGTGAGCACCTCAAAAGAGCCGGGCCGTGGACTTCCAGGAAAGAACACAGAAGGAAGAGAAAGTACGCTTGCACAAGAAACATCCACTCTACAGTTTCCTGGCGCCAATAAAAACCTTCCCGAGAAGGATGTTAAAGGTGGGTAAGTTCCTGGGCGAAAGGGAAGACAATGGCATGGCATTTGAAGCACGGACCTAGGAGCTCTCTCATCCGCGGCAAGGTGACATTAATTAGGTTATTATGGAGGCTTTTGTCTCCAGCATAAAGATCCCTCAAATTAATACCTTCAGTAATTTATAGGACAGGCTCCATACGACAGAGTAAATTGCAAACATGTTTAAAAGACACTTTTAAAGATCAAAACTGTTCCGAAGGCCTCTCTTTACTTGCGGGACAAACCGATGTAAAATAAACATAACTAGCCAAGAGAAAAAAAATTGTCAAACGGAAGACATGCTTAAGGAGAAAACATAAAATTGAAACCGTACGAAGCACACGTGACATTAACAGAAAACAGTTACGTTAGTTCGAAAAAATATCATGCAACTATGTTTGTTAATATATCTAAATAATTTCATGACTAAAATCTGGAATATAATTCACACAATTGTACGCAGAATTACAAACATATGACAGAATTAAAATATCATCATATGAGTTTACCTATAGATTGTCCATGTATGCTGACAATATATTCAGAGACAACCAGATTGAACGGATCTGTTAAATAATAATCGTATGCTGGCGTGTCTATTTTACACATAGAGGTACGTGTTGTAACTGTGAGTGGCTTTGAAGGAATCGCTAGTAAATATTCATGTAATCATTTCAAAACGCCTATAGTGATGAATATTATTTCGATTGAAATCATAGGTAGTGCTAGATTTTGGAGTTTTGATGCAAACATCTGCATTGGTGGTCAATGATGTTTTAAGTAAATAATTGTGGGTGTTAAGTCTGGTAGTGAATGTGCTATACAACCCAGTCATCCAACGATTGGTTCATTCATCTAAATAATTGTAAGATTAAGTTATGAATTCCAAACACTAAATATAACTAAAATGAGCTTGGAGCCAACATGTGACATCTATTTAAGATTCATATGTTGCCATGGAGCTGGATAATGGCGCCTAAGAAAAATTACATCACCCGGCGCTGCAGAGGTATTGCGGTATTATATGAGAACTCGCCGTCAGTAAGTTAGGAATAAAAGAACCACGGGGGCAAACAAATTGAACCGACATGCTCATTTGTAACCGAAACACTCCGAATGCCATTTCTTAGTAGGCAACTAAGATTCCATTAGCAGTCTGGCTGTGAGCTGATTCTATCACAATGTATGCAAAATGCGACGAATATCATAACACTTATCGCCGAATCTTTCAGAGATTGACTATCGTCTAATGGGTGAGTAATCAAACAGCCATGCTCCTCCTGTACTTTCCCGTAAGACATGTTTTTTAACTGCTCTCCCCCACCCCTACTGCCGTCCAATACCGTACAAAATCCTGAGTCGCTACACAAGGCGAAAGAAATGGGTAAACACCAGCATGCAGTAACACGAAGGAAGTTATAATTAACTTGGATCCGCCATAACGGATTTCCTTCACATACTTTCACGCACATAAAATAATGAAACATTGCAAAGCATAACCACTTCAATTGCCTGAAAGTCGGCAAAATCCTTTGTAAAATAACTGCAACCCCAAACAACTCCAATGGCCGTTTCCTAACTTGTACCGGCTTGTGTGTCTTTGAGGTCTAAACATGAATGTGCTGAAGTGAAGAGAACTCTCTCTGCCTAGTATTGATTTTATTGGGTGTTTAACCAGACAATCAAATGACATAAACAAGAGCATTGCAGTGAGCATCAAGTAACAACGAGATACACAAATTACGTATTGTTATGCAAATTTAGAACATGTTAAGCATACGATAAATTTTGAATTTGAGGTGAAGCATTGTAAGGAGGCATAGTTTGTCCATTGTCCCTCTGGATTTCCAGGGAGCACCTCAGAAGTTGCATAACCTTTACAAGAACGAAAATGCTCTATTAAATCCATTCTTGACACATCTTTTAAATGTGAACTGTAAATAGGAGCAATGATAGTAATTATTGATGACTTTCAGACTAAATTAGAAACATCATCTAAAGCTACAGATACAGTAAGTTTGGGCTGGCAAAGTTTAGTTAAATAGATTTGATTGGAGACTTTTTAAAATTAATAAGATTTCATTGTAGCTGTGAAATCCGTGCTGATTTATTCTGAACAATGGATAGATTATCCGACCTGTGAGAAAAATTCAATCCATTTCGATTTCAAATTTCATTTAGTTCTATGTAGCTGGCAGTTCGAATTTTCTATATGTAATCTGTTCTCCATTACAGATCAGTTGATTCTCCAGTTTCAGGAGGTTATTTGACTTCCATAGAACGTCTTTTTCCAAAGATGAGAAAAACTTTCGGATACAAACTACATATTACGACAACAGTGCTTCCGCCATCTTTGTTGCATTGAAGTAACATCAGCTTCACACAAAGAACCTAATAACGTGACAAAGTAGCTAATAAAGATGGAGGGCTAAAGCTGGATTGGGATTTTGGCTACCTTTAAAATTGAATTTGTAGCTAACAAAGTACAAGTTACATAACCTCCTTAATTGTGATTCCTAGGTATCAGTTATTTCCACACCGTTTCTGCATACAATATATTTTATTGTTATGAAATAATAAGAACAATTACAACATAAACACTATGATAGAGTTCATTCATTAGTTGTAAAATAAGATTTTTCAACAAGGCATTAACAGCTTTAGTCAAAAAATTTTAGCACCATGCCTGATAATGGAGTGTAAATTTCAATTTTATGTATTAAACTGAACATAAGGTATTGTAGGATTGTGCTTCTGTACAAGCTATCGCTGGTAGCATCACCTGAAACTTGTTGAGTAATTGTCTATAATTTAGGATCCAACGACTCAACGCATCATTCCACACTGAACTAGGGACCCACCCAAATAAAACATAACATTTGATTTGAAAATATATACAGTTTACAATTTTCACCCATACAATTAAAAAATACAAATTGACAGTGCAACATCTCGAAAAAAAAACTATTGGAGAAGTCTAGATTGATTTCAGACTCCTTACTATATAGTTGGTTATGTTTTGGATCTTTTGATGCATTCGGTAAGCTGTCAGAAGGGGAATGGTACAGCAAAATTTCAGTTTTCATTAAGTATTTGAGCTCCATAATAATTTCACATAGATGCTTTACGACTGGATGACCAAAAAGCAGACACGGGAAACGCTCTAATTTGCAGCTCAATATTGGGATTTTTATCTGTTGGCAAATAGATTCGGCGCAATTACGCCCGAAGTTCTACAGAGACCAAAAGCGAAATATTTCCAATCTGGAAAATCTACGAAAAAGATTGTAAATGGCGGAAATGCACGGCAGGTCTGACAGCATCTGCTGCGACAAAGAAACAGTTAATATTTCAGTTCGAATGTCACGTCTTGAAAACATTAACTGCTCCCTTCTCCATAGATGCCGCCAGGACTGCAGAGTTATTTACAGCATTTCCTGATGTTATTCCATTTATAGACTCGTCGAGCGCTGATATTCAGATAGTCTTTCGCGTGTTTCCCCTTAGCTGATTGAAATTTGGTCAGCAACAAACTGTCCTGTGCATCACACACGCCGTAGATTTTAACTCCACACCGACTGCTTCCTTTTGGTGTTGTTACTCCTGTATGTTTATATGCTTACGGCGGCTGAATTTATAAAATTGCTTTCCATTCCATGATTTTAAACGTTAACATTAGAGTGAAGAATTGTATAAGGGTGTAAGTTGCATTAATGGATTACATCAATGCTGTCTTATTTTAAAAGGTTAGCGGTTAATTGCATTTGTAATCCAGTCACTTTGGAGATAAGCAAAACTTAGAGCACAGATGGAGGCCATTCGGTCCACTAAACAGGAAGATACTGCAGCTTTATTGTAACTGTTGGATTTCATGAAAAGACTTATTTTAGTGCCCGAGAAATTCAAGCACCAATATTTTACCATTACAGACTAAGATGTTGAGCAACAAATGGACTGTGCCTACAAATTGTACACATTGACCTGTTTGTCAATGCTGCATTCTGTTGCATAACATTTTAGTATTGGTGAAAGCAACCAAACTTGACTGATACTATAAAGATGTTTACGCCAGAGATAACGTTACATTTTAAAGAAACAAAAATGCAAAAATTCTAAAATCTTAGGTCGAAACAGATCGGCTTAGTGCGTTGCATCCTTACACTCACACTAAGACAATGAATTGCATTAAAATGTATCAACTGCTTGCATACATGTCAACAAAAGGGTGCTGGAGTGTCAGGAAAAAATAAAATTTGAGAAGTGTGGAGAATCCTTATAAAAAGACTGAAGACTTCCTGTTTAAAACAGTTGAGCCATGGTTCTATTTTATTGTCCTCTGTTCACGATTGTTTCCCCTCCTTCACATAAACCATAACCTTGGAGAAAAAGTCCAGAATTTATGCAGGGGTTAACTGCTATGTGGCATTAACAACTTTGTTCTAAAACAGTTCTCAGCAAGGTCGGTGCATAAAACATTGCCACTAGAAGGTTAACAAGTGTTTACATGTAGTTTCCTGAATATTGTAGGAAGTAACTACAGTTATCTTAAACCAGTTACGCAAATTTCTAATATAAAATTACTCAATAATTAGAGTTTTAGTTGGGGATGTCTGTCAAAGGTAAACTAAATTAGCTGTGTTTTAAACAATTTGTATTGATAGGAATCAAGTTTTAGTGAAACGTACATTCGAGAAAATGTGTAATATTGAACCTAAATAGACTTTCCTGCTGTTATTTGTCCAGGTACACGATACCCCTTTAAGTATAGTTGTCGAAACTGATACATAGGCCGTTGAAGTTGAATTAAAACAGATAATGCTCCATCGTGAAACAACCTTCTATACCATATGCTATCACAAATCAGGATAAAATATGGAGAGTTCATATTCCCATAGTTAACTCTGCGCCGAAAATCCTACCCTTCCCCATTCTCAATCGGGATACCTGATTGCAATCCCTGAGTCATTGTCTCGTTGACGGTGAGAGAAAGGATGGAAAACGAAATCTATTTTACTTTATAGGTTGTTTGACAGTGTGTTTTTCCCGATTGACAGAGAGTACAAAGACTGAGAGTACGATAAACTGGCTGTCGGCAAAGGGCGGAAGGAAGAAACGCTGCCCATACACCAAGCAACAGACACTGGAGCTTGAAAAGGAATTCCTCTTCAACATGTACTTAACTCGAGAGCGCCGCCTGGAGATTAGCCGGAGTGTGAATCTAACCGACAGACAAGTCAAAATTTGGTTTCAAAACCGAAGAATGAAACTGAAAAAGATGAGCAGGGAACACAGAGTTCGAGAAATATCGGCTACTTTCCCCATTTGATGAAAGCGATGTTTTTAAGATCAAAATATACGAGATGGCGGATGATATGAAATGTCTCGTTAAAACGGTTCGAGCGCGACAACAGCATTAATAGGGGGCGGGGTTTGGGAGGGGGGTGAGAGGTTGCAAGTTCAGAAGTCTAGTCACTACAACAACATTGAGCTAGCAAAGCAGAAGGGATATGGCCGAATGAAGGACTTGCAAGTTCAAAAATGACTAATCATAACAAAAGGTACTGATTTGCTTTTCGAATTGAACACAGACTGAACATTAAGCTTGCTGTCCAGAAGCTCATTAACAGCCATCACATAACTTAGAGTCCTATCGCTTAATCGTGAGCAACGGAACTCAAAGAATGTTCCACAAGGGCAATAAAATCCAACTTGTTTTATCCATCTTGTCTTTTTTCTTGGATTCAACAGACGTACAGTTAGTACCACGCATATTTGTTGTATTCACAAGTACTTTTACGTCTGTCGCTTCCTCTTATTATGGAGACAGGAGTGAAATCGGTACGCCATCTGTGCAAGCATACTTCATGCTCAAGAGTGTTAGATTATAGCAAGAGTCCAGCCTCAAACTACGCAGACATATTGAATCAATTAGAGTGGATAATTATGGGAAATACTTGGTCAACCATAGGGTAAATTTTGAATTACTATTTACATTTGGATAAATGCCATTATATTTTGTCTTAAAATGATGCCGTTTCCTCAGTTTGTAAGAGAACATAATGGTAAATATGCACTCTCAATGTTGGTCACCCTGTCATGAATCCTTCGTGCCTTTTAGTACAGAATTATTTAGGTGGGTTATTGCTGGGCATTGCAAAAAAACCTATCAAACAATACGCAATTCTTTCGTTGACGTCATATGCTTTCAGTGGGCTGTTTCCCCAACGTAATGTCAAACATAAAATTAATTTTAAATATTTCTAAGAACTGCAAATTAAACCACGTTTTTATCTTACCACGCAACAATCTCAAAGTACCGCTGCATAGGTAGAAATGGAAATGTGCAAGCTATGAAAAATTGCATGTGTATTTCATGGAGGCTACAATACTAATGCTTGAATTAGGCCAGCGTCTTTTACATTGCAACTTCTTAAAAGTTAGAAGCAATAAATTCTTTGGAGAGTGTATTGATTGTTTTGCAGTTGAATAAAATTATCCCACTGCTGAGTCGGCTTAAAATAACAACTAATATCTGAAGGTTCGTATTAAATGCAGAGTTGCTGAAGATGTAAAGCATTAACTGGACACACATTGAATAACATAAACTTTAAAGTTTAAGCGCAAATATTGGTATTGAACTCAGCTTTAGTTACGTTAATGCAATTGTTATGGGAACAGAAATGTTGATGTAAGTTTAGAGTTCCTTTGATTAACATGGAATGGCCAAACGTTAGTTGGCCAGCCTGGACACCTGGCTCAGTGATAATGGAAACTGCAGATGCTGGAGAATCCAAGATAATAAAATGTGAGGCTGGATGAACACAGCAGGCCCAGCAGCATCTCAGGAGCACAAAAGCTCAGCTTTTGTGCTCCTGAGATGCTGCTGGGCCTGCTGTGGACACCTGGCTCGTTCTTTTTAGAAAGACAACTTTTTAACCTGGATTCCCGCTCGCTATTACTTTCATTTTTCATCAAGAACTGCTACTGATCCATATATTTCTATTTACACATATATTACCTCAAAGCTTCTTGGACCAAAAGCATTGGACTAAAAGACAGCTGGGCCGGGGTAAGGACAGTGGTTGGGTATTGGGCACCTACTTACTTAACAAGATACAGATTTAATTTTGCTGTTTCATTTCTCACTCTGTTCCACATTAGAGATGTGATGTGAAGCTTCCTAGCAAAATGTGAATGGAATGTGAGAATCTAATAAATGGATAAGAACTGACAATAAAAATGATAGCATACGTATAATTGCAGACTGAAATATGGATAAACGCAGACGAGTTTTTGGTCAGTTAGTGTTCTGGAATCGATCAGCAGTTGTTTGTTTGAGCTTCTCCAGCATAAGTGATGTGATTATATAGTAATTAGTTCAAATGGACTTCGCAATATACACCAAATGTCCAATTTTCTTGTTGCAGTGACCTACACGCTCATTGGGCATTATACACTGCAATTAAAATGTGATTGTGCTTAAGAATAAGATGTATCTTAAAATCCACCAAATGTATGACAATGTACAGTGATCTGTCCTCTCATTTGATTTGACATATGTGGTTTTAGATAGAGATTTCAGATAATAAATGTGTAATGTCATATAGCATGTAATATTTATTTTTTTAAAAAATGTAAAGAAACTAGCTATACCAAAGCCTATTAACGTCGTATTCATCAAATCTTGTCTACTGCTGTGCACACTGAACTCCACACTTCCTTTTATGAGGAAAATAACAGGATATGTTAATATTTGGGGACCACATATAAGTCCACAAATAACTGTTTAAATGATATATTTCACTCTCATGGTGTAAACGAATCGTGATTTTTTTTTGAATAGCACGTTCTGTATATTTCACGTCTTAAATTGGTTGCATTATTTCCTAAGCCTCATCAATATTAAAATACAGATTTAAAAATGACAAAAATGTGTTTGAAGCATTTCTATAGATCTTAATACTTTTCTTCAACGTCTAAAAGTCTGTTAAGGTTTGTTTTGACTATTTGCTGGCTAGTAGCTCTTTCATCAAGCTTGGCTCATATATATCACGGACATTGGTTGGTTGATTGTGAACCCGTGAAATTGACCTGAAATGGACAAGTTGATGGTGGAGAAAAAAAGGCAGGGAATTCCGATGCTTCCATCCCTAAAGAAAACCCCGCAGTCTGAAATTTATTTGGTATCCGGTGTCCGTGATTTAAATACCATCGAGACCGTTGTAAGTGACTGTGGGCACTGATGATGTTCCATGGACAACCACGTCCGCTTTTGTGAAGTTTTATGGCTTGTAAATATGTTTGGCAATTTGCTGTCACGTAGCACTTGTTGGACTTAGGCAGATTGTCTCCAAGCGGCATGCCACACAGCACAGATTTGAGATCAGGAAAATGGTCACACTTTCCTTGGCAAACTACAAGTGGAAACTCGCTAAGTGTTATCCACGTTTGTTTTCAAGACTTTGGAAAACATGCTGAAAATGGTAGGGCCTTGTTGTCATGTTTCACTGGCGTATTCTTCCAGATCCCCCTGTAAGGCTGTTGATAAACAAATTGACTTGGTGGAAAATTAAATGTTTCATTTTCCTGAAGTTTCTTGTTACAATGGTCTGCTGATTATGTTAAAAAGTGCAAACGTTGCTCTTTTGCCATGATAATGATGCAGTATAGTGAGACTGATCGCTGCGGTTTCTTTTATGTGTATTCGAATGCCCAGCGAGCCCGAAATGGTACAATGTGTCCTTTTGGATTGATTAAAGAAGGATAGATGTAGTTTAGAGCCGCTAGAAACTAAGGTTTGTAAATATCCCGCCTTCATTTCCTTTCTTAGAAATATGTGAGAATTTTATTAATGTCATTATATTTTAAAGAATAATGCTTAGTAAAAACGTATCTCACAATGTCAATCTTTATTTTAGTGTTCGAATTGAACTTCATTCATTAAGTCCAGTCTATGGCGCATGTGAGATGGAACTGCTGTGTGACTTAGGTAGTTTCATGTTGTTGGGCTTCTGTTTGATCGCAGTGACAAGAAACTGCCTGAATTACTCCAGTTATTGTCATCGCAAACTTTTGGAACTTAGTTAAAAAGAGGAATCTCTGCTGTTCTGATACCCGAATAAATGGTTCCTGTGGCAAAACACTAAACGTGACGAAGCTATAAACAATGATATATAGTGCGAACTGTTATTGCAGATTACCGGACACATTTATCTATCCTATTGCTATTTATCCGATACATCGCTATATTCCAAAATGTAGTATTTGTGTATGAATGGCATGGTAAAGTTTTAAACAATGCAAATTGTGTGCATTTTTCTACTGATAAATGCACAATTTTGGAATTGCCTTGTCATTGCAAGCATCATTAGTTTGATCCGAATTTCTATTCGTCAGAAGGATCTGCAGTCAGATGGATTAATCGATTATACGTTGAATAAATTAATCGATATCTAAATCAACAGAACAGATGGATGAACTTGCAGTTGTGTAAGGTGTGTTCCCAGTAATATCTGCACCGTCTCTATTCATAAAAGACGTTATTACATGTTTTCTTGTAAGGCAGACAAATGGACAATGGGCCCTTGGAAAGCTGAAAATCTGTCGATATACAAGACGATTTATTTCTGTATCATATTAATTCAGTGTAACAGCTTTTATACATTTGTGTTATGATCGAGGGACGATAACTCTCTTCCATTCCCAGTTGAGAGCGCTCTTCAGTCCTCCAATGTTATGTTATCAAGTCTTGTAGTGTGAAGTAGTTGTGTTGTTTTTTTAAATTTAGCATAATATGTCTAGTCATAAAAGATAATGTTGTTACCACTTTATCATTAACGACGATTGTTCAGTCTATCACAATATTGCTGTATATCAAAAATATAGTCTGGGTCAATAATACTCCGGTAAGATACATCTGAATATAACTCATAGGCTTTTAAACTGGAGGTATCCAGTTGCAGAAAGACATTAGGCAAGCTTCCAGTGAGATTATTGCCTGTGGACGAAGAAGCTTCAGTCTTGCCCTAATCGATTTGTTATTTTGTTCGTTTACATATCAAAGTATAAGTTGAGCGAGTTTCCGCTGATAATCTTCAATTCGTTCGCCTTTGCTGTCAGTTTGGAACCTGCGAATTAAGTGTAGGATGCTGTTTAAAGTACTTGTAGGAATACATATACTGCCCCTGTTTTGCCCACCGAGTGAATTGTATAATGTCATCTCGGTTAAGGAAAAAGGAGCCCCTTTTAACAGCAATTTAGTGCCGAGGAGTGTTCCATCATAAACTTTATTTGATTGCCATACATTCAGCATCTTCACGATTTAATGTGAAGATTCTTTGTTTTCTTGTCTCTCTGCGTATTTCCAATGCATTATGAATTGAGCAAAAGGTGAGAGTGCAACGAACAAACTTACTAATGTGAAAGTAATAACTGCGTTGAAATGACTGAAGTTCGATTGGATTGCACAGCGTGCTGAGACAAGAGCAAAATGGCTCGCTTCTTTAATCGTTAGACTTAAATTAAACATCTTCTTTAAAATATAAATGTGGTGTTGCCACCAAATGACCTGCAGCGACCCTGAACGATGGATCTTTTCCTTTTCATCATGCTACTTGCTGTGTTTGGAGGCTGTGCCCAATTTTGCTTGGCAAGGATTGATAATGTATTTTTTAAAGCTTCTAAAAGTATATTACTTAAACTGGAAATTTGCAAGAAAGACCAACGATTTCCTACTTCTAAAACCATTTAAATATATTATTAAAACTCTCATAAAACCAAAGGTCTTAGAAATATTAGAAATGATTGTTGATTGTTTTATACATTACTGTTGAAACGCAGTTCCCTGTCCTTGTCGATGTCACACTTTGCATCTGTTTTCCTGTATTGATGTAACAATTAAAAGCATATTTCCCATTTCACTGAAGAATACCCAAAACTGCTTTGTTGCGAAAAAAATGGAGTGCATATTTTCATTGATAATGAAACCTTTATGCTATTAAGAAAATTGTTTAAACTGGGATTTGTGCATTTAAGATAAGTTTTAGATGCAAACGGGAAAACCCGGCATATCCCTGCTATAACTTCCAGCTGGGAAGAAGAACGACAATGCTAGTATCATATTGTCAATTAAAAGTTCCGAACTAAAAGACAGGCGAGTGTCTCTGAAGTATATTTTAACATGTAGACAGCAATACACTGGCAGAGTGATTGTTTCAGCTTGAAAAGATACATATAAAATCCAATAACTGTGTTTACTTTGAGTAAATAGATGTCGACTTATTTCGCGCATTAAATAATTTTTTTTACTGTTCATACATATAAAGCTGTTTAGAAAATATTGATTTGTGGCATTTTTGGATGTCTATAATTATATATCAAAACTTGCATATTTGGCTCCATGAGCAATAATCGCTAACATATCCCGTTTTACAAATGACTGAAAAATCTATTTGATGCAAATATTCAGATGCGATCTGCAAATCACGCCGGCCTTTCAAAGGGATGCCTGCCGTTGAAACAATCGCCCTATTTGACTGTTTAGACTGGACAATATTCATTGATGTTAAATGAAGATGTATCCGTCAGCATCTTAGCAGCTTGAGAATACGTTTTCAAGTACGCAGCCTTGAATGTAGAATAAGGTTAAATTAATTTCCCCCAATGTTTTCATCTAAACTTTCGAATTCATCATGGCGGCAAAATAAACTTTATCGGCAGGCGAGTGGACAAGAGGGTTACTTTTACTTCAACGCATCGCCAGAAAGAGCAAACAGAATCAAAATGCTAAAGAATTTTGTGAATCTTGTGAGATATTTATGATCATGATGCTAACAGCAAATATAAGTACATAGGTGAACCGTTTCACTGATCTTATCTAATAATTGAATATTCTCAAAAATATTCCCGGTACAGTAGTTTGGACCTTATCCAGGCTCTTGCAAGGTTTTTTTTATCATGGAGAATTCAGTTGGTATTTAAGATATAGTGGATCTCCAATAATAACATTAACGAATACTCAGATGTTCACCTCAGCCGATAGTTTGTTCTATACCTCTATACTCGTTAATGCTATCTTAATAGAAGCCACTGTTGTAAATTAGCAGCCCTGCCGACGGTCACCTGCCTGCCAGCATAACCGTCCAAAAATTACAATTCAAATATTCGTCGAATTATTTCCGAGCCTAAATAAATGTTTGTTTATTCATTTTTAATTATTTTTCTTCATCTGAACAATAAATTTTGTTTCGTCAATTTATAAACTAAACCATTGACAGGATTAGAATTTAAAATGTTTATATAAATATTCCCCCAATTTGTAATGTTCTTCATTGCCTTCGCCATTGTTCGTCCTTCATCAATTATCAAATCTCTTCAAATACAACTCTTTGCATTTAACGCATTCATTTAGAGGTCGATTACAAACATCGATTCTATTTTATTCCGCTGATGCAAAGTAAAGTATTAATAGTTTCCATTAATAAGTTCCATTTCTTTCAAAGTGATTTGCAATTTAAAAACCGAATAATTTTCAACCTGTGTAAATTTTTCATTACCCACCGAATTTTGTCTGAGTATTCGCATTTCACTAATTGTACTTAGTTTTCGAACATTAATTCACGCTTTGTCCTTAGCTGATGATACAAAATCTTTCTTGGCTCTTTTCTTCCTGGAACTGACGGAAAACATAAGAGAAAACTTAGTTTACATTTATAGTTAACCTCTAACAATGAGTGTATATTTTAATACACAATAATTATTCACTTGTTCACTAAAGTTCATGATTATTGGAGGGTTCGCTTTTCTTTTTCCTTTGTTCCAAAATAGACTTGCGAGGAATTTGAAATCACACAGCATAAACAAAGCAGGATAATACGTAGCCGTGGCTTTCGTATGACTGTGAGCTTTAAAACATCACAATGGGAACAAAAAAGACTTTGTTGGCTGGAAATGCAGAAACCAGAATCAGAAACTACTTTAAATCCAATTCGTTCTAATCTTCCTCAATTGCAGTCTTTCGACTGAATTAAAATTTTACGAGAAAGTAACGGACCATCTTCTCACATTTTCGTGTATTTTCATTGCAATATCTTCTCTATAAGATCTAAAGTTGTCACACATAGCACGCACGCATATTTCATTCAATGGCACCAGAACCTCGGGCTAATATTGTCAACTCCAATCTAAGCGTTCCGAACCACCAACCTCACCAGCTTCTCGTACCCATCAAGTACAAATATCGCAAGAATAATCTGCTGCGTTGATTGCATTTAACACTTCTTATGTTACGGATTTAAAATAATAACAGTAATACAAAAACTGGCGATGATGAGACCTGGTGTGGGAATTTATCGCACGACGTAAGATTGATTAGGAAACAAAATAGTTCCTTTAAAAAATGTCCGTTAAAGTTAACCAGGTTTTGCATTCTGAGGAATAGTTGCTCAGTATGTATTTATCCGTGGTACTGTTTATTGTTCAATCCCCCTTTTACTTCTAAATGTATTTAATACGGGGGGAGGAGGGGGATGCTAATTGTTTAACCCCCATTGCGGATTGATTTACGTTTTATTGTCGCTTTGTCGGCCTCATGAAAACTTTAACCAATCGTTTCGCAGATAGCCCACAACATATTAGCTAACTCTACTTTGTTAGTGGAGAAGTTGAGAGAACAATTTCTAGTCTTACATATAATTTCTCAATGAATCGAAGTGTATGATGTTTGACAATGTCGATCTCTGGTGCTATTGGCAACTACTTTGTCGATTCACTTATAAGTCATGAAAGCGAGGGATCGCCTGCAACAAAGTTTGCTTCGGGGCAATACTTAGTCTCCAGGCAGCCGCGAGTCCCCGAGCACCCCGAATTTCCTGCTTGTAATTTTCAGGCGAAATCTCCGGTGTTCGGCGCCCCTTGGGCCCCCGTGTACGGCCAGCCTTCTGCCAATGTTCCCACTTTGCACCATCCTTACGTCCAGTCTCACCCCATTCAGCCTGATAGCAGGTACATGCGGTCCTGGTTGGACCCGACCCCCAGGGCTGTGTCCGGACCCGGAATGCCTTCCAGCGGTCACGATTCATTGAAAGCAGAAGTACCCGCAACACATGGCGGCGAAACCCTACCAGCAGCGCTTCAAAAACTACATGGCGAATATTTGGAGAGCGAAACCATTTGCTCCGGGAAAGCGCAGTGCTACGAAGACAGTATATGTGAAGAGAAGGCAGACAAAGAGACATCAGAGCAGAGTAAGTTTTTCGAGAGATCTACTTAACTTATCTCAATGAAAATAGTTTCCAAACCTCGTACAAAACAAAAACACGCTATTGTAGTAAGGTTCCAATTAAAAGGTAGTTTGTTCCCAGTTTAGCCTCAAGGATTTAACTGGTCTTATGTCGCTTGTATATTATACGCCTCCGTTCTGTTTTATGTAAACACCTGCATATCCTTAATGGCGGTTTCGCCAGATTATCTTCTACGAGACATTGCATAAATGGAGGAATAAATAAAAAGTATTCACTGCTGTTATTTTCCGTTCGAAATAAGCTCCTGAGAACCATGAAATGTGCGCCGCACCATCTTTATGTGAAGCTGCGGAGAAGGGAGAAAGGAAATATTTCATGTAGCGGAGTCGGCTCTCCGAGTTTATTTCTGAATTGTAAACGTGGTAATCAACAGCAAAATGAAGTCTTCGCAATTCGAGAGTGCCCAACAGTTTCCAGTTCAGTAATACACTATACTAATGGACAAACGCTTAGGAGTAACACAAGACCCAGACACACACACACACACACACACACACACACACACACACACACACAGACACGCACTTTCTTAATACTTAGCTAGACCGATATAACTGTGGAAGAAGACTCCCACAAGCAGTAAAATGTTAGAAATATCATTTAGAAATTATGATTGCAATATAATTCTTATTCTCATCTGATTATTTTCCCCTTCACTCATCTTTAGACAATCCTGCTGCAAACTGGTTACATGCCCGCTCAACGAGGAAGAAAAGATGTCCTTACAGCAAATATCAGACCCTGGAGTTGGAAAAAGAATTTCTGTTCAACATGTACCTCACCAGGGACCGGAGGCACGAAGTAGCGCGTCTTCTTAACCTGACTGAAAGACAAGTCAAAATCTGGTTTCAAAACAGGAGAATGAAGATGAAAAGACTCAGTAAGGAGCATGTAAAAGAGTTCGAGTGACTAGCTGTTTAAATTTAACTTTAGCGCGTAGCCGGTTTTTGCTGTCTCTGCAATTTATCCTTAAAGTACTGTAGTTCTGAGAAAGTCAACATGCTTCCACAGCAAAGAATGGTCAGAAAGTAAGGTTTAAGCATCCAGCAATTCGGCTATTTATTTCGAATATTTTAGTGCATTCATTCAGGGAATACTGTCACGTGTAAAGAATTTTATGGCAGGATATTAAGAAATACAACTTCCTCTCATTCTCATCCACTCTAACAGCCAGAGAGAGCAGAGTGCTTTTATTCTTGCCACCATTTCTCTCTTTATGGCTTAAAAAGGAACTTCGTGTTATTTATAAATTGCTACAATTTCTGTCAGTGCTTTGGTGTTGACCTTTCGCGCGGCGCTGGGATGGACTGCGCTCCAAAGCAACGCTTTACATAAAATGATCCTTTTTAAGCTGCGATTAAGTTTTTTGGACTTTGCTGGCTGCAATGACTTAACATGCCTTGTTTGCAACAGTCTACATGCAAAACTCGAATGCTTATAATCCATTTTGAAGACATCACATCGCTGTTGAATTAAGTGCTGTTTCCACAACTCCTGTATCTCTTTGATTTAAGCATTTGCTTGTTTCAATGGAATTGTGACTACTGTTTAAATCAAGCGATAATCTAGTTTTCCATCTCAACTTCTGTATCCCCTAGTCTGTGTGTTTGAATGAGTGCGGATCTGGCGTTTTGTTTCAATGTCTGATGCTCCGAGGGTTTAAGTTAGTAGATTTCACCTTTGCTAAGTGTTTGTGCGACTATGGGTAACAATTAACAAGTGGCTCGTTTATGAAACTGTTCAAATATTGCGGTAAGCATGTCCAACAGTCGAAGCGAAAACTTAAATGATCTGCAACTTTTTAGAAATAAAACACTATGTAGGAATAATTTGACGAATTATAATTACCGACTAGATTGCACAAAAGGAAGTTGACAACAGGGATCGGCTCAAAAGAATAAATGTTAGGAATAATGACAGTGTTGGTGACAATGTATTAAATGTTAGGAATAATGACAGTGTTGGTGACAATGTATTAAATGTTTCTTAGGATCTCTGTCCAATGTGGCACTGGTGTTTGTAGTCGTGGATTTTGTAGATATTTTCCGATTTTACACTTAAGGTAAATGACCTAACCATTTTACATAAGAAAAGTCCAAATTCCTGCAGGCACTGTGTTTTAGTTACTTCATTTTGGGGCTCTCCGACGTCAGCAGCGCACGGTTGCACTATTCTAATGTGATTTATTAACGTGAATTGTAAATTAAACCCACTGAATGGAATCAAATATTTTGAACCCACCCTTCTTTGTACACATAACATGATCATTAGATGTAAATATACAACTATTAAAAAGGAACTGCGAAATAAAATGCTGCTGAAAAGTTTGGAAACGCAATCCCCCCCCCCCCACCCCCACCCCCACCCCCCGACCTTGTATCTATTGTTTAAAGTCTTGCGTTATTCTTGGTTTTGAATGTGAACCTCTTTCTATGAATGAAACCTGAAAACCAGATTCATAAACCCAAAGGAGAATAGCTCTTTTTGTTAAATAAGATCGTCGAACAATTATAGAAACCGAGAAGACGCGTTAGAACGCTGAAAATAAATTCAATTTCTAAAATCCTAACTAAACCAAATCAGTTATTTGATAAATCATTTGGCCAATTCTAGGGGTACGGCCCCTGGTTATGCTGGATATACGGTCAAAAATGTCGGTATTTTATTTCTTTTTCCCGAAAAATCCTCTTCGAGAGTGGGCACAATGGCGTGTCTTCAATACAGCGGCACAGAAGAGCTGAATGCATGCAACTGCGGGGAAGCATGAAACTACGCAAAGTGCTTCCATAAATAAAGTGATATAAAAATACTTCCGTCTCATGAAGAATCGTAACCATAGTACCTTGCCGAACGAGACATATACACAAGTTGTTGGGATGGAGATGAAATGTAAAAGTGCGTTTTTCGTGGGAATTCCAAGGGAATTAGTCTACATCCAGTAAATTTCTCGCTTACTTTCCATTTGCTTATCATCACAGGATCTGAAATTTCGTGTTCTTTTGGCCCAATAATTAAATATGGATAAAGCAAATTATCATCAAAATGCCCCATCGTATATATCTGCTAGTTACTTTGCCTATTTTATTGTCCAGTACATATCATAACGCGAGTGAGTTCATTTCTTTTGCACGCAATGAATCTTCTGCCTCCCAGCTTTGAAGAAATATAAATTACACAGGCAATTCAAACGAAAATTTGCATTTATTTTCGCAAGCATGTTCTAACAGAATTTACATAAACCATTGAGAAGAAAAAGCAATCTGTTATCTATGTTCTGCTGGTTTACTTGCATTGTTCAGTACTATAATCGTTTGATAATTAATATTCCCTCTGTTGACCTATTCGAGTTGAATTTTGAAACTTCCGAGGCATAATGTGAGCACTCACACTCTCTTTGGAAGGCTTAGGTTTCTTCAGCTTATTAAGCAAAGATAATTTTTTTAAAAACCTTGTTATTCACTGTGTATATATTATATCTATACCTAAATATGCATATATATCTCTCTGTACATTTGCAGATATAGGTGCATAAATATCGACGTTATAGATGAGGATTGCAAGATAAAAAATGAATGCATGCAGAAACCTATCAAAACATTTGCCGCATATTACTTCGATGAATAGCAAATAACAAAGAACAAAAACGAAATGAAATATTCAGCTCAATTAGAAAATGTTTCACGACGAATCTGCCCACAAACAAGTAATGGGGGGCATTTTGATTACATAGCCTTAGCCGAAACATTCTAAATCTCTAACCCCCGCATAAAATAGTCCAATGTGGAAATCTGGTGGAAAGATGCCTATTTCACCATCCTCGAAAGAAATGTCCATCAATTTAATCGAATGTTCAGGGTAGACTGCATTTCAGGGGGTTTTATTTCCTCTCGCCATCTTCCTGTTAACAACGTAACAGGGGATAATTAGAAAGGAGAAAGGGTGCTCGCCAACTTGAGAGCGTTCTCGAGGTTGGTTCAGTAGAATGGCTGCCGTGGACATCTAAGGCCGTAGTAAAAATAGTCTATGTTTATATGCCTTAGTACCTCTAGATCACTGAAACCATTATGCAGCCGTGTACAATCTCTTTTATAGGCTTGGAACAAAATAAATGCAGTATCAGCGTGTCGTGTTTTAGAGCTAATATAATGATGTAAGTTATATCCATTTCGACATTATTTGCCAAGCACACAAGACACAAACATATACAAGGAAGAAGCATATATGAGCCTAGCACGTTGGAGGAGGAGTTAGGAAGTTGTCTGTCATTATAGGAAATTCAGTGTGGTGTGCTGCAATAAAATAATATGACCGTTGTAAAAGTTTATAGGGTATAAATTTCTGAAGGTTAAGAATTGAATGTCTGCAAAACAAACACAGCAAAGGGAAAACTTTCAGAACCTATTAAATTAAACTCACAACTGGAGGTGCCAAGCCATAAAAACATGGCTTTGCGTTTTACTTCTGAGAGGATGCATATTGTAACAGTTTTTTAAGGGAAAATCTTGGTGAATATTGTGGTGTAACCAACATGCATTTTAGACTCTAAAGCAAGCGACGCCCTCTTTTGTTCTACTTCCTAACCATTTCAGGCTGCCAGAAATTGCTGCAATAAAACCCTATACAGAGTCTGGCGAGACGTCTGGAGCAGGGTCTTTGGATGTGTTTACAACTCCGCGCCCATGCCTGGGACTTAATTCTAAAGCAGAATGCCCAATTGTTTAGACTCCGACTCGGAGACAATAGAGTTTTGAAAGCTTTCTTTCCCTCTTTTTTCTTATTCTTCTCCTTCTTTACTGTCCTTCAAGAATTCAGGGTGTTAGCAATCCGTTGCAGCACAGTACCAAAGATGTGGTATTTTGGCAATGCCTCGATTGTATTTGTCGGTGAAATTGAAGAGATTATACCTTCTTTCTTTGCAACCGTTTGGGTCCAATGATTTCTTTGAAGTCTAATGTTATACATTGCGCATATTTTCTCATGCTTTTTCACGGTTGTTTTAAAAGTCCCAAAGATTCACCTTACTTCCAGTAGGTGGCAGCATTGTTCCACCAAACTCAATCATTGAGCTGCTGCAGCTCTTCTGCCGACCCGAGATTCAATAGCTGCAACGTACGTGTTAGAAACATACAGCTTTCCTCGGTCCCCGGATTTTTCCATCAAATTGTTTAACAATTATGCCTTCATTTTAAAATGCTCTCCTTTGCATTTAGCTCCCTCCATTCAACTATTTTCCAAAACACCTAATATCACTTATGTTAATTTGAAATGTACTCTAATTGCAATTTGTTTATTTGGGCCAGAATTTATGCAGTTGCATTTTATCCACACTATGCTATAAACCCGAGAAGATAACAGAACAAATAAGTCTGTCCATTTACGGGGGCATTGTCCACACTTTGAGGCTAATGTCAATAAATAAAGAAAACGGTTCAATTACGGAAAAATCGCGAGGTTTGTTGCACTTGGGCAATATGTAAAGTGCCAGGCATTCACACTTTTAAATATACATTCACACAACTAAATGCCTAACAAGCTGTGGATCTGATTCGCAGTTGGCTGCTTTCAAAGGATACATGTATTGGGAAAGCAATTTTTTGTACTGTTTATTTATGGACATCAGTTATGTCGAAAAATGTTAGAAGCGTACATTGAAATTTCTGGATACTTAGCTTCCAAATGAACTTTCAAACCTGTTATATTTCTCACATCCCAGTGCACATGTCTTTAGATTGAATCCATCCTGGGCTGCTGTGCATATATTGATTATCGTTTGAGTGACTGTCTTCCTTTCAACAAACTGTGCGCCACATATTCACAGGATAATGGCCATCTGTATGGACATTTCTTTCTGACAGGTTTCCAGACCTTGCTGATTTATTCTTTCTCAGGTTTTATTGATTTTATTTTATCTCTACCATTTAGGTTACCACCCTCTTTTCAGTTTCTTCCCCTATTTAAATCGAGCTGTACTCTTTTTTCACCATAAACAAAACGACTTATGTAACCGTATCATGGAATAGGAGTTTCACGGAACTGAACAGTCTGCAACCTCATACATAAAAGAACCTGGAATTTCACCCAGATGAAGGCAAAGCTTTACTTCAATATGATTGGCTTTTCGTTCTGTCTCCATCACTGTTCACATTAGTTTCATTTCTGTCTTTATTTCGCTTTCCTGCATGAATACTTTTAAAGTAACGAGTTGCTTATAATTTCACTTGAAAATAATTTAAAAGAAAGTAGAGAAAAGTCAAAATCTTTGGTGGAAATTTATTTTTTGACTCTGTAAAGTTTTCACACGATTCTCCAAAGAACTAAAGACGCGTGATTAGGTAAACGTACAAAATAAACAAGATTATCATTTTACAATTGGAATCCCGCGCACTAATGCGCAAATTAATGGAAATACTTGGTGTGTGGATATCTTCTATTTCCACTCTGTGCTTTTACATCATGTAAATCTTACGAAGATAACGGGTTTCTATAAATTTCAGCTTAAACTGTAGAGCAATAACTTGTGTCAGCTTAAAGTATCAAAAAGGTGTATACTTATTGAGGAATAATAATTTGGATGAACAAATAGATGAACATAACCATAATATTTGTACAACCAATTTTCTGCATCAGTCATAGGTTATGTATGAATGAAGAATGAAACTAAAGGATCAATTATAAAACTTGTAATGTTATACCTCGCTGTGATGTTCCATATTTATCGGAAGAGTAGAATATTTAAACGTGAGAATCTGTTTCGATTGCTAGCAGAAGAGAAATGGAAGGAAAACCCTCTGGAAACAAACAGTAACTAAGGGGCGTTTATTTTCTTTGTAGACTTGCAACTGCCTTTGGAATATTTTTAAAATGTCTTTACATTTATGATAGGTACTTGAAATATCACATTAAGCTCTGTGTGTCTGTCATATGTATGCAAAATATACGTGCAGCGAGATTTATAGAGGAGATTTACAAATTATACTCAGAATATGTGAACACATTTATAGTTAAACTTAGGAAATGTATTTGAATGCTTTCCAACAAAATGGAAATACGCCCATACAATGAATCACGTTGCTGATAAAGAGATTAACCGCATTAAAACACGAAGAAAAACAATATTAAATGCGCAATGCAGATGTATCACTGCCTTAGAACCAAATAAAGCAAACACGTGGGTCGTCACGGACCGGACAGTCTGCAAGTTATAGACTTTGTTTACTTCTGTGGTCAGAAATTGTTTCTTCCCCCTTAAAATCTCACAGACGTGTCAGTTGATGAAGCAATTGGAAAATGTAGGAACTAGCTGATCATCTCTTAAATGTTTCTGTGACAATCCAATGGTTGATTAAGAATGTGGATTGTCCATGTTGCAGTAATATTAGATGTTTAAGTATTTTTATTGGTTTAAATGGCACTCCAGACCTGTTCTATTTAACGCTGGCACGGTTGTGCCAAATTTCAAAAGAATCTAAACGGTTGTATGACCAAGTACCACCACTAGAAACGAAAGTAAAAGCTAAAATGTAATCGGAACGTTGTTCTTTAAACTTCAGAGAGAAAAACGAAAATAACATTTAAAGATTTTCATCTGAGTTAAAGTAACCCGGGGCACCTATGGAGACAGGGAACAAACTTTTCAAGAGGAGCCTTTCGATTAATTATTAAACAATTGGTTCCACTCATTCCTATTTTGAACAATGCTTTTTTTTTCAGAAGGCCACAGCCACTTATAGAGGAAAAGAATAAAATATTAACTTTCATAAATCGTTTCTTTTTGTTTTGGCAAATTGATGAGGTTTTTTCACGTTCCAGACTTGTATTATCTCAATGATCTTATTCAGCATTATTTGATCAGTTGACAATATTTCACAGGCTGCACGTGCACAAAGTTAATAAAATGTTCTTATCAGTGTGATTTGCTACTTTATTACCACAGCTGCACACCAACTTTGGGTCGATGATACTTTTACAATGCCACTGCGTTAATTTCCTTGCCAGCTGACGTATCCCATAATATTATGGAAGGGTGGAAATCTGTAACCCAAGAATTCCCACTATTTCTGCAACCCAGACTTTTTAGAAGCTATATTTGAACACCATGCTTTTGTATTTTTTAAAATAACACATTAGGGATTGACAAATTAACAATGGGTTAGATGGTTGACAATGGTTAACGAAGGACCAGATACTTCAAAGATGCACTTCAGTGTAGGAATATGCAAAGTTAAAATGCTGATTTAAGTTACTTATGTTAGCTATGATTGTACTCGGATGGATTTGCATTGATAATAAACACCCAAAGGTCTTATTTAGACTTTTCATTGACCGAGTTCTATTCTGATTAACTTTTATACTGTGGAGGTAGAAATTCTTTTGATGTGGAAGCATCTTGTGGTTATAAATAGACATTCCGAGTACTATCCCCCCAAAAATTGTGAGAATTGAATTGCGGGAATAGATTTAGTAAGCTTCGGGAGATCTGCCAAGGTGAGACAGATCGAATGTAAATTATTTTGTCTACTTCATAAAATCGAACTATCAGATACATTTCATAGTAAACTGGCTCGGCGTGACAACATTGGCTTCCTTATCAGTTCAGGAAATACCTTGCTTTCAATTGTCACAGATAAACCAATGAGCTCAAAAATAATGCAGATTCGCTATCAGTCATTATTGTGGCGTTTCGTTAATGGTTTAAAACTAAATGGTCAGTTTCAAAATATGAACAGACATTGCAATAGTTTTGCGTAACTTTATACTCGATTTTGGAATGCAGTTTGCACATTATTTCAACTATTAACACCCGTGCATATATACGAAATAGCCGCATAGAGTTTTCTGATATGGAGAAGATCTTTTCGAGGGAAGTTCATGCGCGCCTTTACTGAGCTCTGAGTTATCTCAGAACTTTGCACCTTTATTTGGAAGCGCTGCGCTGGCTTTCACTCGAAACCCTTTCCATCTGGATTAGAAAGTAACAGTCTTTAAATGAGGTTGAATAAGATGTGTGGTATTATTGTCCAATAACAAATAGTCCGCAATATTTTTACAACAGGAACATTATTTTGTGTAAAAGCGGTTCATATTTAAAGTAGCAAGCGGAATGGGGCGCTAGCTTCGCAAAATCCATGTTTTACTGCTCCGCGCAGAGCCTCTCGTAAAAACTCTAACTGCCGTTCACTGCATGTTATAAACAATAACAGGCTGTGCTTTTATTACGCGTTATAGTTCCTTAATCTCTTTCCTATAGTTCTCAGATGACTGTTACTGTTCTAGGGTCCGTCCAAGTACCAGTTATAAAGCTTTATTAATAATAGGAGAACGGTTCATTAAATTGTTAAATACTACTAGATTTCAAAATTCTTTCAGATGAAACTTAAAAACAATCAAATAATTTGCTTTTGTATGCCATTGGACCTGTCGCTACACTGCAATAACTTGGGAGAAAAAATAGCAATTAGATCCACAGTTGATAGTAATTAGATTTTCGGAGTGGTACAGTACTTCCATGTCTTGTTGATGTAACTCTGACCTTTAAAAGAGACGCATATTCTCATTAAATGGTTTGGAAATTAACGTCTGAATGTCTATCCTTTACTTCACAACAGCGTGGATACTTCCCCTTATCAATCTTTTGGTGGCGTATGTATTTCATCTGTTGTAAAGCGGCTGATATCCCGGTAATGAACATGGTTGAATATATTAATCCGCATATTCCCCCCTCTCTATCTTTCCCTCATTCCCTCTCTCTCGCACCATTCCCTTTTCACACGGTGCAGTGTCCGTACGGAGTAAGCGAAGCCAATAGGACGTGGTTGAGGTAATAAATGCAAATTATCATGAAAAGAGACGGCAAAATATGAAACAACTCATTTGGGCTGAAGTAAATCACAGAAAACTGTTTATGAGTGAGCCTCTTCACGAAGATGTGATGCCAGGACACTATTTGTTGAGATCAATAAGATGAAGGCTTAATTTTTTTTTAAAAATCTTGGCTTGTTTGCTTGTCTGATTACCAAACACTAAGTTCCATTTGTTGAACAGAAAGATCTTAGTCCTTCCCAATGAGCTCCTACTTTGTCAATTCGTTGTTTTCCAAGTATAAAAGTGGGGAGACGCTGCGCCCCAATTATTATGACTGTGGTTTCACCCAGGACCTTGGCGGCAGACCCACCGTGGTTTATGGACCCGGCACCGGGGGCAGCTTCCAACATCCCGGCCAGATCCAGGATTTTTACCACCACGGCGCCGCTACCCTCTCCACCTCCGCCTACCAGCAAAATCCGTGTGCGGTGACGTGTCACGGGGATGCCGGCAGTTTCTACGGCTACGATGCTCTGCAAAGACAGCCAATTTTCGCTGCCCAACAAGAGGCCGAACTGATCCAATATCCCGACTGCAAGTCGACGGCTACCAACCTAGGAGAAGAAGCAGAGATTTCAGACCAGAGTTCATCCCCGACACAGCTGTTTCCGTGGATGAGACCGCAAGGTGAGGCTTTGACATGGGCCAGCAAAAGAAAGAGGCAGACAGAAAGGACAGGGATAATGCACACATACATTTTAAAACGCAGAAAGGTTCATTTCCTGAGCCAATAAAAGAAACGTTGCAACTTTAGTGTTTTATGATTCTGAAGTTCAGTACTTGTAAATTACTTTATACTTTAATGATCCTGGAGCGGTTTTTTAAAGGGTGCTATATTGCATGCTGTTTGCAGTTTTATTGCAGTTTTATGGCGTATTTTTCCTACGGTGTTGAATACTGTTTAACAGTGTTTGAATCTTGTTTTGGAGCCCTCCGTATAACTACAAAGCCTCATTGAGCCCATTTTTTTGCTTCCCCTATCTCTCTCTCTCTCTCTCTCTCTCTCTCTCTCTCTCTGTCTCTTCCCCCTCTCTGTTTCCTAGTAGCTGCAGGACGGCGCAGGGGAAGACAAACATACAGTCGCTATCAGACACTAGAACTTGAAAAAGAATTTTTGTTCAATCCATATCTGACTCGCAAAAGGCGGATCGAAGTGTCACACGCCCTGGGACTGACCGAGAGACAGGTCAAAATTTGGTTCCAGAACAGACGAATGAAATGGAAGAAGGAAAATAACAAAGACAAGTTTCCCAGCAGTAAATCCGAAATTGAGGAAACTCCAAAGGAGAAGGACGTGAAAGAAGACGAAGGAAAAGATTAATAACAAAATAATATTGATACTTTACCACACCAGAGGTTAATCCGAGGGAAAAAGGAAAAAAAAGTAGACAGTTTTTAAATAGTGCGGGTGCGAGAAGCAGAACAAATTTTCCTGTTTACTGTTTGATACACAGGATTGTGTGCAAATGATGGAGGTGCAGATTAAAATGAGTACTTCAACTTTTTACCAGCTATATACCTGTGGTTGTGTAGCACTCTAGCTGTAATAAGTGAATTCTTGTGAAAGTATTTAATGTGAAGTTCATAGATCAATGTTCTAGTGTGTCTGTGTCTTTTGAAATACTGCTGTAGAATATTTAAGCCGTGTGCACTACTTCAGCTAATAACCATTAGCTTTAAGGAAAATCCCGACAACATGAAGCTGCCTATTTAAGCTTTAGCGATTTTAGATTGTGTTATTGTTTACGGTCTTTGCTGTATTTATATTATTGCTTTCTCCCCAAATTGGCATGTGCAGACGTAACGACTTTTTTAAAAAAAATCAAAACATGAGGAAACTGGTCTTTAAGCTTTAACTGTGAGAAAAGTCTACTGTATACGTGAATTGCTTTATTTAGGGGAGGTGGGGGTGGTGGGAATGAAGGACTGGTGATGCATTAATGTTATAGTCGAGATTGGGCTATTGTTTGAACATGCAAGCGGCGGAAAAGGGTACAATAAACTTTACAAGCGAAAACAGAACTGTGAAATTGCTCGGCTTCTTTTCTAAGTAGAATTTATTTGAATGAGGAGATTTGGCAGAAAGAAATTGCATATATTGTGCAGTCTGCAAACAGACAGATGGATGGATAATATTGTTGAAAACTGAGCATTAAATATCAATAAGACATTGCAATCGCACCTGACTCAATTTGTCTTTCTGACTTTTTTATTAGTGACCTGTTTATGTTTGCAGCTCACTTGACTCATTTGCACTCATAATTCCTCACTCCCTCCCATCCCACCTCCCCCTCCCCCTTTTAAGTAAAACAAGTTGAAGTTCGTCCTGGAGTTGCTGTGACGAATAAAGTGAGCAGATATCTGTTTAATCTGTTTGTGTAAATGTTGCGATTACAGTGTAGTTTTGGAAGGACACGTCCCCGGGCTCTCCTCTGGCCAGTGAGCCACATTAAGGTACATATCGATTATTGGGACTCAGTGCGCGATGTTACAGCGCAAGCGAACCGAAAGAAAGCTGTTTTGACAAATGCGTTTCCACTGGAAGCTGAATGCAAGCGACAGAAAGCGAATTGATTTATTTAAATTCCCATCTAAAGGATCGATCGGCCAAGCCCATAATCTCCTATTCACCTTGTATTTGAAGGTAGACATATTATGACTTGGATGCAGGAATTTTTCTTTTGATTAGAGAATTTTTTTATCATCCAAAGAAGCCGCGGGTAGCCCGATTCTCATTGGCCCGCCATATCACGTGCCGATATCACGTGCATCGGGAGGAAAAAGGGGGTTCTTTTGGTGTAAATCTGGACTCTAATTCCGTAATATATCACCGTACCTCGTAAAACCGACACTGAAACGTCCCGGCCTACAAATCACCAGCCAAATTATGAGTTCATTGTATTATGCGAATGCTTTATTTTCGAAATATACAGCTGGAACTTCTGTTTTTCCATCGGGGGTTTTTTCGGAACCAACTTCTTGCGCCTTTGCCTCAAACTCCCAGCGGTCGGGCTATGGCTCTGGGTCGGCTTCTTACGCAGCCACTGTACCGGGTTTGTACAGCACAGCTAACAGCCTGCACCACCAGTCCCCGACCATGTACACGTCTCCTTATGGCCTCAACGCGAACTCCTTTAACATGCACTGTTCTTCATTTGATCATAACCTCTCCTCACTGATGTGTGGCGCAGGGGACTCCTGCAAGCAGAGTTGCAGCAAGTCGGAGCAAAGAGAGACAGACCCCCAGTCCGAGAACTTCCGGATCTATCCTTGGATGAAGAGCTCAGGTATGTGAAAAGTCACATAAAATGCGTTCTCTTAGAGGGACCGTCAATTGCTTTATTGCATTAGGATGTCGTGTTCATTTGTGACGTTCACGAAACAGGGGTATAAAATGCAATGCACTCACACCCAGAATCAATCAAATCGCTGACTATAATATATATTATTAGCTCCATGTGACAAATTGCCAAATCTATCTGAAAATAAAACCTCAAATAAGGATCTGCACTTTATGTTGTGGGACAACTCAGTCCGACACGTCAAAAAAAAACCGTTCCCTTACATTTTCGCCAACTCTTAATTCCATCAAAAGCAATATTGTATCCGAAGGATCCCATGAGATCTAAATCGCCCTCTTTTTCTGTTCATTCCTATTAATTGCAAGTCCTCTGCTACTCAAAGATCCCCTCTGTCTTTAGAAGTTGCGGTACGCTTTTTGTATTATGGAAGCGGCTGCAAAGGGAGGGAGGTTTGGTGGTGGAGAGAACTGGGGTGGGTTGGGGGAATTGCTTGTGTTGATTGAAGCGGAATAGATCAAGGATGGTAAGAAGATGACAAATGGAGGCTACAAAAAGTGCAAAAACTAGCATTAAAAATTTATCAGGATATTTCTGTTCAATGGGAATTACTTAAATGTACAGCCTACCGTTGTGTTGGCCCAGTCAAACCAATGCGGCAGTTTGTGGTTATGCAATACATACGATACGGCAGCGGTAATGGTGTGAAAGAGGGGTGGTTTGGGGCAGGGGAAGAGGAGGGAGCTCCGTTCTCCTATTTAAACAGTTATCTTCCACCAAACAAGCGAGAGGCTTTTTCCAGTGCCTATTCCGCACTGGTCTCCTTTTCTTCCGAATGTTTGGTGAAGTGCAAAGTTCGGGAATCTTTGCCGAGTTTGGAGATTGGTGCTTTCTTGCAGGACCATTCAGACAAAATGTACCACTGTATTGTGCTTTAAAACAAATAACAGTATCCATTTCATAACTACCTGTCAATTTTAAGTTACATAATATTAATTCACCATATGCAGAGTGCGGTAAGGATGTAGGACAATGATCATCCATCAATAGATTATAGCTGTTAAGCTGATACATGCTTCCTTGTTTTAAATAATTGTTGAATAAAAAAATTAAAGTCAACATGCTTCTGAGTTTCATAACATGACAGTTGTCTCAGACCTGTAAGTGCCGTGTAAACAGTTTAAATACTTCCCTATATAGAGTCATCGCCGTCTACTTTATAAAGCATTATTACAAACTTTACATTGATTGTAATCAGTTAGTTTCCGACAGTAATTTATTGTATCTGTCACGGAGAATATTCGGGACACTACGCTGAAATTAGTGGCAGAAGTAGAGTACAGGAAATAGCAATGCCGACTGTTTAGCTAGAATGCTGTTCCTGCATTGTTGGTAATTTCATTTTCTTCCTCACTGTTTCGCCGTTTGTTTCGATTCCGCTCCTTGATCATGGTGCAGCTTCAGACAGGAAGAGGGGACGTCAGACTTACACTCGGTATCAGACCCTGGAGCTGGAAAAGGAGTTTCACTTCAACCGCTACCTCACTAGACGGAGACGCATCGAGATCGCACACGCTCTCTGCCTGACTGAAAGGCAAATCAAAATCTGGTTTCAGAACAGGAGGATGAAATGGAAGAAGGAAAGTAAAGCGACCAGTCCACCTGATGCAGGCGACGAAAAGCAAGAAGAATGAAAACAAAAACTTTTAAAAACTCAACACGAGGGATAAAATTAAAAGACTTTTTTAAACAAGTGGAACGATTTGTTCCTCATTTCTTAACACTGAAACAGAATACTACCTAAATCTGTAACAGTTTTACTTGTAGTTTGTTTTGTACAGATTAGAGGGGAATAACCCAAATCTATATTGTACAAGTACAGTATATATAGATCTGTGCGTTAGCTTTTTTGATGTGATGAATTGTCGTTATTGTAATTAGCATTGTTTTATCTGGTGTATTTAAAGGAAAACAATGTCAGTGACTTTATATTTGTTACTGTATTGATGTAATTTCTTGTCATTAAGAATAGTTTCCAAAAGGAGTCTTGTGTAGTCACAACCTGTGTACAGATGATTGTGTTCGTATAAACTCCTGTTACAGTTAAATATATAAAATGGTGTTCTGGTGGAAGTATTGAGTGTAACTCAACTGTACATTTTTTTGATATTTAAATATGGACCATTACGTTTGCTCAGTTGAGATTTCGCGCTTTAGCTATGAAGGATGTAAACTGTTCTGTGAAATAAAACTAGAATGTTTTTCGTTATTGGTTTTCTCTGTCAAAGTCGATATTTTCTGCCACAAAATACACACAAACCAGAAGGAATCATAATCTAATTCTCAACGAAACAACACAATTTCGAGTCTGGGTTTATGAATAAAGACCAATTCGGTCAAAGGAAGATTTTCTGTCCGGCATACTCCGAGTTTTGCGCTCCAGTCTGTGCGTCTCCAATCCTTAAAATCTAGATTTCCCTGATTCAACATTACGCGCAACAATGGCAACGGGACGTTTTCATGGAATATAAACCCTCCTCTGGCTAAATAAAGCTATAACACCGTATCAAGAGAACTTAGCTGGTTTCGGCGTGGGGAAAGAAGGCAAAACATTTCACCAAATTTGGAATTATTCTTATACCACGAATTAACAATTATATTGTAAGTTAAATACCCTTTGCGTATCTAAGTGTTTCTCACCAATGAAGTTTTTTGTCGGAAAGAAGGGTAAATATTCTTCTAACACCCTTAGAAAACAAAATGGAACAGTTAGTGTAATTTTGATTCATTCACGAGTGTAATTGTTATATATCAATTCACTACTTCTGCCATTTAAATATCTAATTTTTAAAGAAAAATTTACACGCATTGCGCCATACAGATAGTGGATGTAAGTCCAGCCATTTACGCAGAAGAGATTTACGTCTTTTTATACTCGCTCTTGTCCTCTTCATTTTATGGTGTACAGGACGAGGGAATCTTCCTGATTTGAGCAAGAAAGTCGCTATGCTACTGCAATAACGATCCAATTTTGACCCCCTAAAAAATAAAAACACGAATAATACGAATTAAAATTTAAGTTGGGGAAGGTAATTTGCGAACAGAGAAAATGGGCTTTCAAGGCAAACCCAGTTAAATTTCGTTTAACGGACCATTTTGTTTCCTTATGAGAAGCTAAGTTGCCATTTTAACACTGTAATTTTCTGTTGATTTCACCTCAAGTGCACGAACAAAGGAAAAAGTCAAAAAAAGACAATTTTCGCAAAAGCGTTTTTTTTCTAGTTCCTGCAGCCACTTATCTTTCTTTAGAAAGGCTGCGGCGAACATGGGAAGCAAACAGGGAACAAGGTCAATATAATGTGGAATAGAATAAAAGAGAATGTAACCCAGGCAAAGCAGTGCCATTATGTAAGAAAACATTTTAGAAAATATTCTTTTTACCATTTTTCATTGGCACACAACATGGCGGCGAGGGGGCCTGTTGTTGCTAGTCATGAAGAAATGCAATAAATTCCTTGTTGTTTTATGAAAATTTACAACTTTGTGATAGAACTTTATGAGTGGATCGGTCCTTCGATTGGCCGCTGCCGGTCATGTGGATAGCAACCGTGAACATGAACTTTTTATGATTTCCCATGTGAGTATATTGCAGTATTCTTTTGGCCACCGTACCTTGGGTCGGTCCTGTGTCCTCCTCGGGGCTTCTATCGGTTTTTTTTGAAACTTTGATAGTTACTATTGGAGGTGCAAACACATACATCGTTATATGCTCACACACACACACACACACATACACACGCACACACACACGCACACAAAGTAAACAAGACTTTTTTTGTAATCTACCACTTGTCTGTCGATTGGGAATTTCAGCAATGGATGGAGTGGCGCAAATCTCAGTGATGTGGATGATATCATTTTTCAAAGAGGCTCGAATTCCGATTTCCGTGTAAATGACTGATGCATAACCCAGCTAGTCTGCGGCCGCGGGTTAACCGACGGCTATCAGTTTGGGACAATATTGCTCGCGAAATAACAAATCGCGCTATTTCCAAATTGAGCGAGCGATGATCCAAGCAAAACCACAGATGCTGTTGCAAAGGTAAGATGAATATTGCATATATTCATTATTGGATTTTTCAACAATTGTAACAAATGACCGTGCAGAATTTCAGCGAATGGTGAGAAAATGGAGACTTGTTGACTTCAGTTAGAAAATATTTAGCTGCATTTTAATGACAATAAGTTCGTGCTCAGAGGCTTCAATTTGAATAATGTGAAAGTTATTTCCTTAATTTAACCGGAAGACCGCAAGTTTGGGAATTGATGGCAAGCGATTCTATTTCAGATCTCTGTTACATAGTTAGAAAACCTGGTATCCAGTGTCGCGGTGGCGTGTTGACAAGATTTTTAATTGTGGTCGAGCAT
The DNA here is from genome assembly GCF_030684315.1 of Stegostoma tigrinum. Classification (NCBI taxonomy): domain Eukaryota; kingdom Metazoa; phylum Chordata; class Chondrichthyes; order Orectolobiformes; family Stegostomatidae; genus Stegostoma; species Stegostoma tigrinum. The sequence goes on along the minus strand of NC_081384.1, from coordinate 4,127,284 downwards.
GAGTTTTGCTAAGTAGTAAGGCTAAACGAGCTTCGGTGATTGTGAATCTTTTCTCGAGCGTCGCTCATTACGTGAACATTTTTTTAAAATCAAGAACAGCAATTAGGACGGGCAGTGTCACTAAGACTAACGCACTGACGTATTGCAGCTATGCTGTAATAATAATACTTCCCCCAATTGTGCTTCACGATTGTTAATAATTTGTTCTCAGTCAACTACTTGCTTCTGGAGTTACAAATTCAAACGTTTATGATGTGCGACGGCTTCTTTTTTCTGTTGGGGAGCATTAAGGTTTCAGCTTACACAGTTAATGGGTAACAGTCTGATGATATAATATAAGATGGCGTTTAGATGACCGTGGTTTAGAATGTTTAGCAACCAAGAGGCCCAGTAGTTCTGCATTGATATAATGTAAATCTATCACAGTTTTTGCTGGGGGCAGGGAAACAGGATTTGTTGCTCTCTGCTGCCACCCTGCGTTCCATTCCGCCGAGGAAATAGGGAGCAAAAGAGATGCACTCTGTTATCTGCAAATTTTGCAAACGATCTAAGCTGTGTGAATGAGTACCTATGTTGTATACATGCAATTTGTGTGTGTGTGCGCGCGCGCGCCTGTGTGCATGTGCATGTGGTGGGGGGGGGGGCGATTGCGGGTAATATACATGTTTATAAACAACTGAATAAATTAGCAGTGGTTATCATTATTGGTGTCTAGGAAGTTACAAATTTGCTTTCGCTTTACTTCTGTGACTCAATGCAATAATTGTACTAACTAGAATGAAACTGTATGCTTGTGGTTTTATTGTTTTTGGTTGCTCCCTTTAAAAAAGGAAACCATGAAACTAGTATACGCAAAAGATGCAGTTCACTGTAATCTTTACGTGGTGATTTGCCAGTGTGTAAATGCATTGTAATCGGCATAGTCTTTCCTCACAAACGTTTTACCTTAATAGCAGCCAATGGGTATTAAAGAGAACGGCTTTAGATGAAAGGTTATTGACTAAATCGAATTTTGTGTCAACGTTAATCCGCAGTTGAGATTTGTAAAACTCTCGTGTAAACAGATCTCTTTGGAATAAATTCTTGTCTCTATCGGCTTAGCAGCAAATTGTGAACAAGGCCCAAATTTGCTATACATCCCTGGACAGATAGCAACACTGCAAACCAGTCTTCTTATGTGCTAGACTCCTCCTTCGCTGCGTAAACACAGCGGTTGTAAACGAATTTCTGCCTTTAATGTCCCGGCTCATAAACAATAAACAAGAAACACAGTACTGCTACCAGCCCCTTTAATTTTACCTTCCCACACTTTCAAAGGGTATTTTATATTCCCTTCATGACAAAGAGATGTTGAAATTGACACGGAAAGTAAATAGTGACCTCGCTCACAGTAAAAGGCAACATAGCCGGGATGGAAGGAATACCGAAGACTTAAGCCGTAAAATGCTCGTTGAAACGAGCAAATGCCAAGTTTGCTTTTGAAAAAGTATCTCATCCAAAAAAAAGACTTACAATTCGATGAAAGCATTCACATCTTCAATAGCAGCTACGATAAAATTTGGAAACGCAACGTTGAATAATTGAGCTCCAGAACAAGTCTCAACATTGCAATATGTGTCCTGCCTACTTATTCTGAACTTAGTTTTGAATGCATTTGTTAATAAATGCAACAAAACTTACACTGCTTTTAAATCACCCTGATAACTTGCAACGATGAAGGCAATCAAATTTTACAGTATCAGTTATTTTAAGAATAAAACTGATGAAACCAAACCAACTTACAGTTACGTAGACATGTATACTTGGAGATTTTAGTGCCTGGAAGTGAAAATATAGAAGATTTGACATCAGATTGTGACTGGTTTAAAGCAGTTGTCTCCGAATATGAAAGTCATTTTTAAAGTTGCAGTGTATATGCAGACTCTTATCACTGTTCAAAGCTTTCATAAAAATTAGGACATTGATGACACTTCTTTAGAAATAAAACGCAAAGTAAATATCTTAGCTCGAGATGTGAGATGGAGCCATTAGGTCTGAATCTAGTAACGGCCATTTCTTCAAAGAATTTCATACAAGGAATTTGCCAGGTGGGAAAAAAAAGCTTTATCACCTCGTATTGAATTCTTCTTTCTCACCATATTCAACCCATCATGTTTCTTAGCAAGAAAACGACCTGCTTCTTAAAATGAAGTGGTCTTTAGCAATAAGGTTTTCTTTAATTTCTTACCACTCAGCTTATGATTCCTTGAAACAGATGTTTGAAACCAGGAAGTGGTGCCTTCCAGAGGAACTGCTAAAAATAAATCCTTAATGTCCAACATAAACTCTCTGACACTTGTAGCATTTCAGATTATACACGAAAAAAATTACGTCTACTTGAAATCTATTTGTGAGTTTTTGTCTAAAGTAAAAAAAAATCAAAACTAATTTTGTTTTAGACAGAAATCGTTTGGTAGACAGTCGGATGCAGCCTGTTCTGTGTCGTCATATTTTTAAAATGATGACATTTGCAAATAAATCTAGGAGACACGGATAAGAGAACTGAGATTTGAACAAATAAACGTTACGAGTATAAATATTACAACGCAACTATTTTATTTCAATAAGGCATGATGTAAGAGTACAGTAAAATATCACATACAGAAGACGGAACACCAACTTTCAATGATATCTGACGTGTGTGCACCAAACTAGTTATGTGAACGCTTGCAGGCTGTGCGTAGTCCTCAATATCGCCCAGTTATCTATTAAGCACTTAACGCAACTGACCTTCAGAAATATTCGTCCGCACTTGTTTAAATACATGGGATTAGTCTGTAAATGGTGCACTCAATCAGCTAAATAGAACATATTTACATATCCCCATACTTTCGTCAGACAAAATCCCGTCTTGTTGTCCTTGGTCGCAGCTACGGTCTCACTTTAAAAGGCGCAACTGTCTAACATTTGGGGTTTTAACTCTTTTCAAACCATTTTCTGTACGCTCTGAGTTTGTCTTTATGGCAGTTTTACACGAAATTACCCTTCACATACTTTTTTTTTCCGGAAACTTTGAAAGAGTACAACTATAGTTGTACATTCATCGTGGCGCTTGTTTTGTGACCTACTCCGCTGGTGCCTTTTCAGGGATTTGATTTAGTTGTCTTTTCATTTTGGAAAGTTTCTTCCGTTCGGTTTGTGGTTTCAATTAAAGATTAAAAGTTTGTATTGAGATCCCCTGTTCGTGCCTCAAAATTAAACCGCATTCGCCGAATCACATTCTTATACAGAGTGAACTGCAACAGAAGCACAACAAACAGCCATCAGGAATTCTGGAGTTGCATAATATACAAGCCACCGAGAAATTTTTATACATCCATCGAAATATGCGAACGAAATCGTGTGGCAACTAACGCTCAGAGTTGGAAATATTAATGGAAACATCTTGAATGCAGCTTGAATTATACAGCCACAATCCAAGACAGACCATTAAGAAGCATAAAACCGCGCTCCGATTTAAAGGGAGAAAGCAATAAAAATGAGTTAATAAGTGTTTAGTGAATTATCTGAATACAAGGACAATGGACGACGTTGTATTTTGCTTGTTTGTTTAGTTTGAATGGCGAAGTTATTTCGCTGTCTTATCAGTGCACAGATGCGTTAATTTAAACATTCTTGCACATTTTATTCATTTCAGTACACAATGAATCTAAAGATTATGCGTGTTTATGTCTCTCTCTCTATGTTTGGGATTTTTTCCCATCACATGTGCCGGTTTCTGCTAGCCTCTCTGATTCATGGATAAGTCCCTCATGGGTACTATTTTCCTATCAAACAGTATTGCCATTGGTCAGTCGATGATCAGATGGTTATATTTCCTGCTGTCCTTTCTGGCACTTGGCCATCCCGAATCAAACCCATCTCGCTAACTGCTAATAGCACAGGCACTTGGACTAATACACAACAAATCATAACAGAGCACAGCCAACAAATGAGTTCGTATTTTGTGAACTCCACTTTCCCGTCCACTTTTGCTAGTGGACAAGAGTCCTTCCTTGGGCAGATTCCGCTATATTCATCCAGTTACGACCCTTTAAGACATTACTCCGCCACATATGGGGCTACAAGCATGCAGGATAAAAGCTACCCGTCACCCTCCTACTACCAACAAGCCAACGGAGCGTATGCGTGCAATCGGACACCCTGTGATTATGGTGCCCCCAGTTTTTACCGGGAAAAAGACCCTTCATGCGGCGCTTCCTCCACCAGCTCCAAATATCACTCAATGGAAGATGCAACACATTTTAACGCGGAACAGCGCAAATTCGAGTGTGCACAAAACAGAATTTTATATGGAGAGGTGGATGATCAGAAGAGTTCGCTCCCAGTGTACCCTTGGATGCAAAGAATGAACTCCAGTGGTGGTAAGTTTGCCCTTTGTACTTTTTTCCCTTACATATTTGAAGAGAAACAAACTTTAACGCATGTTGATTTTGAACTTAGCAAGAAAGTGATTAGCATTTTTAGCCCTTTAACTAATTTCTTGGAAAGTAGAATTAAACGTTTAATGATTTCAAAAGACTTTAATACAGTTCACATGAAATTGTGAACTGCTGCAAATTTTAAGACACCGAATAAATTATTAAAGCACAACGTCTGATATAGAAGAATGTGCATATAAAATGTAACGCTGACCTTAAATATGAAGAATGATCAGTTGTTTTCCTTATATTGAAGATTTTACTGCACAGTCAATGGGCCCACCGGTTCTAAAGCCCTAATCGAACGGAGTGTAAGCATGCCTAGAGTAGAGATCGTTATTTAGTGCTTCAAAATCGAAAGTGCTCATCAAACAGTTTATTTTGAAACTTATAGTTTAACATATAACGTCCTGTATAATCAACGTAGTCCATTTGTTATTTAAATGCTTCAGTACTATTTCAACAGACATGCAATAACCGACTGCTTTGTTTTATCTCCCCTCTCTGTCTGTCTCGCTATCTGCCCATCTTCCTTTACTTGTCCTCTGAAGCCTCAGCTTTTAACCCAAACGGACGGCGCGGGCGGCAAACCTACACTAGATATCAAACTCTAGAGCTGGAAAAGGAATTCCACTTTAACCGCTACTTGACCAGAAGACGCCGGATAGAGATTGCACACGCACTTTGCCTCACAGAACGCCAGATCAAAATTTGGTTTCAGAACAGGCGAATGAAATGGAAAAAAGAGAACAAATTGCTGGGCTCCTCGCAATTAAGCGGAGAAGAAACAGAAGAAAAATCGACAGAGTGAAAATAACAAGATACAGAAAAGGAAGAGAACGCTGTGCAGTTCTTTAATTGAAAATAAAAAAAAATCGAAGTTTACAATTTGTTTGCTGTTGCGCACCAGTGGAGTTGTATATTTCTGTATTTGTTGTGAGATTTATTATAAAGTTATGCATTCCTATGGTTTAGCCAAGCAGGCAATGTTTCACATTGGTGTCAATAGTTTTAAAACATTAGCATTCCATTAATTCTGTATCTCAATTGAGCTGTTGCAATATTGTGATTTTTTGACGTTCGTCTCAGCTCTCTAGTTTAAAGATAGTGTATGTTTTTGTGCACTGTGAACAACTATTTTTGATTTATTTTATGTATGCGTGCGTGTGTGGAAATGAGTGTGCGTGCGTGAGTAAATTACACAATGAGGTTTTAATATTGTATTTTGGTTTGTTTTCGTAACGGAGAGAGGAAAATAAAAGCAAACGTCTTAAGAATTGAGTAAGAGGTTATTTTTTTATTTGCGTTTCTTTTAAAATTAATGTGATTGTAGCATGCGTCATATATTTCAAAGGCCGAGCGTCCTTATCTGGAATGACAATAAAAGTTTTTTTTCCTAAAAATGTGTGTTTTTCGATTTAAGAATCCTGATGTGCATGGAAACCAGTGATAATCTGTCAGGGAGACGTGGAATAAACTCTACATTCTCCATTTCGCTACTCACAGCTTATTTTAGTCTAGATTGTAATATATCACAAAACAAAAACTGACAGACCTCATTGAATGTCTGATAATTGATTTATCTCTATGATTTCCCTCAAATTCAAAATACATTCCAGTAATCTGTTTACTGCCCGCTTCTTAAAAACAGGGTAGGTTAGAAAAGCATTACTGGATAATGATAGACTCTTTTTTTGAAATTTGCAACCATTTAATTACTGAGAGAAAGCGAAGGACATTGCGGTATTTAACAACTGTTTTCCTGGTTCCAATTATTACATTCTCTGTTGCACAATCAAGAAAACTCGTCCTGTCATGCTAAATGCACTCTCCAGTCATGGTACAATCCTATTAAAGCACATTTGTGTAAAAACAGAAGGAGTTTGAGCACAAATATCTCGTGGCCAAAAAAGTCCCCGCAAAAAAAACCCAACTCATTCTTTGTATCGAATGATCCTTCATCATTCGAAATAAACACCAATGCGGACCAAAAATGCAGAAGTACACTCTGCTAATTGTTCACTGAGCCCTTCAGGAGCTGGGTTGTGTTGAAGAGCTAATGCGAATCCTGTAAAAGATCGTATAACGAGACTGGACAGATGCGTATACAAAACCCTCCGCAATGTGATTAAATAGTATTCATTTCGCTTTTTAATCAGAATAGTTACATAGGTCTTTTAACGCATTTTGATACCAAATAGGAGTGGTGTCACGAATTAGCTCAAACGTGTATTTTCTTAACTCCTTCAAAACATAGTAAAGAACCATGCTGTCCGCGCAGCCCAAACAGTGCACCAATGTGCAAATTTGAACTCTCTCAGAATTAGGCTTTTCCTTGCTTTGAAAGAGCCTGTGCAATTTGAAGATAAAGGGTTTTTCAAAAAGAAATCTAATGTGCTTTAGTCGCAATAATTATCACGTTTCAAAACGAACTTAGGTCCCGCAAACACATTGGAAGGATAGCATTTAGTAAATAATAATGCTTACATCGCAATACCAATCGTCGGTCGATGAATGCGTACATTTAACTAACTAGTCAAGGATGGAAAGTTAATTGTTTTTAAATGTATCTGGTCAAAAAAAACGAAATAAATTGCTCCACTCCAAGCATAGCTATAAAACGTGATTTCCAATTCAATTGCAAGATAATTGAATAACCGTTTTATATTTAACCTTTTTGAATGTTTATACAAATGCATTGTCAAATGTTGAATTCTTAGTGTGGCGAACTGCATTGGAACAATGCATTGTATTGATTTGAGGTGGGTAAATTTAAGATATAACTTTTTTGCTGTGTTATTATTAAAATAAGAATACCAATGTCAATACATAAGCAATGACCTTAATTTGTGTAGCGCAGACAAAGCCCAGTAGGTGGCGCAGTCTGCAAACCTGGCCATCATTTGGAACCTTGCATTCACATGGCGTAACGATTCTCGGATCGTCATTATTTGTAACCATAGAGCATGAATTACCCCTTGAGGTCATCAGTGAGAATTTACGACTGGTCAACAAAAGCACGTGATTCCGTCTCGCACCCCCCATATTTGGCCGCATACATAGAAGCGAACGAAGTACAGTCATTTCTATAATTCATTAATATATCATAAATCGTGCAGGACTGGGTTATAACGACTAACAACCACAAATCAACCCAAAAAAACCCAAATGAGCTCTTACTTTGTAAACTCATTCTCCGGTCGCTATCAAAATGGCCCGGATTATCAGTTACTTAATTATGGGACGAGCAGCTCCGAGAACGGACCATACAGGGATTCAGGCACCATGCATTCAGGCACTTACGGCTACAACTACAATGGTATGGACCTTAGCATCACCCGTTCAGCCTCATCTAACCACTTTGGAGTGGCTAATACAGAAAAGTCCAGAAGCTATCCTCCAGCTACAGAAACCAGGTTCAGACAAGCAGCGAGCTGCACCCTCTCATCTCCAGAACCCCTTCCTTGTTCCGGCAAAGACAGTCACGGAGTCAAGGGTTCCCCATCTGATCCGACTACCTCCTCTAGTTCAGCAAGTAATTTTACAGAAATGGACGAAGCCGGAGCATCCTCGGATGCCGAAGAGGGCACTCCAGCCAACAACAACAATCATCCCAGGGCACAGCAAGAACCAACACAAGCAACATCACCAGAACAGCAGCCACAAATATTTCCTTGGATGAGAAAGCTGCACATTGGCCATGGTACACTTTCATTTTCTGTTTATCACTCTAAATATTACTCTGTGGTCAAGTAATTCATGGCGTCCTATTGTGCAACCTGAGTGACACAAAATACGAACAATTTGTATTTCTCAGCTCTACAGAAACTAATAATTTTTCGGCAAATTTAAATTAACTCGTTAAACAGCAATTTTATAACGTGCATGCAAAATAATACGCAGTTCGACCAAAAAAAAGTAAATATGAAAATTTATGTTTGATGCAAATGGGTTGTAAATATTATATGATATTTATGATACTAGCGCATTGAAAGCTATGAATTTAACTGCACGATCAGCATAATAACAAAAAGAACTGTGCACTAACCCTGGACAATCAATGTTGTGTGACCCTTTTCTATGGATCTGCTCGGAATTTCAGACAATTCTTTTCAAAAGGCATGAGTGTGTACGTGTGTATAACAGTGCATGTCTGGTGCCTGTGAGTGTGTGTGTGTGTGTGTGTGTCTGTGTGTGTCTGTGTATGTATGTGTGTGTGCAGATAATTAGAAGCACAGCCGTCAAGACACAGGTTACATGCTCAGACAATGAAAAGGAAAATGATAATTAATAGCAATTCAAATTGGGACGATATACTTTCGTTTTGACATACGTGCCCGGAGAGGCCCAGGGAAGGGAATATTCCACTTCAAGGTATAAAATTGTATTTTTTAAAAAATGGTATTTTCAAAGGGGATGGATAATTCAGCATGGATAAAAAAAACTTCCTATATTTATTAGCAGATGGTATGGGTGGACCCGACGGGAAAAGAGCCAGGACTGCTTATACTCGTTTTCAAACGTTGGAGTTGGAAAAAGAGTTCCACTTCAACAGATATCTAACCCGACGGCGGAGAATAGAGATTGCCCATGCTCTATGTCTCTCAGAACGCCAGATCAAGATTTGGTTCCAGAACCGGAGGATGAAATGGAAAAAGGACAACAAGCTGAAAAGCATGAGCATGACGGCCGGAGCAAGCGCCTTTCAACCCTAACATATCAAACAGAAAAATAACAGACACCGTGCACCAGTACTGTACAGCGAGGCACCTTTTCCCCACGTGTTGTTAAATATTAAAGATGAATAAAACTTTTCTGTGGTATTGCTAACATGTTTTTCTTTTAACCTGTGTTGTTCTTTCGCTGTTAAATGCTTGTTACTATCTTACATATGTCTGTGTCAGTGAATTATTGGTGCTCTCTTAAAAAAGTAGCATGGTTTTTGTGGATTGTAAATGGTATAACTTATTTATAATTGACGCAAGTTGTACAATTTGATCTTCCTCTACCCCATCCTAGCCACCCAATGCGCTGAGTAAATTCGAAAATCCTTGCTGTTACTCTATCACCTCAAAAATATAACAACCTTCCTGTAGCTACTGTCCTTGATGCTGTCAGTGAATTTAAGCAAAGTATGTATGTCGAAATACCTTGTAGAATTCTAATCTTTGGTAATACATGTGGATAGATTCTGAAATCAGCGATGATTGTATACGATTATTTAGTGAGTTATAATGGTTGTAAATAATACAAAAAAGTTTATAATGTTGCCTATAGCTAGACTGTAATGGGCAGAGTGATGAATGGCATATTTTCTGTAGGAGAGAACGACGCTATGTTCATTTCCTACAGTATGTTGCCACCAAGCTTTTTGTATTTGTTTGTAGCTTAATTCAAAATAAAGTAAAAGTTTCTCATAACTACCCCTAATCTCTGCAGTGTAATATGTTCACTGTAAACAGACTGATATCTTATTACCTGGTGAAATGCGTTCTACTAATTCTGGTCAATATTTATTGTTAGTGTCTAGTACATTAAACATTATCAGCAGTGATATATTTCAGTATTGCTACGTGTTTGGTCGTAACTCCATACATAGTGCATTTTGTAAAGACATATAAACAGTGCATAGAAGGAACTTTCATAAGCGTCTATTGATTAGTTCTGGGTTTACCTTTCAAAAATTATTCTATGAGATATTATTAAAACGAAACCTTACCTGGCTGTTTTAGTTAACCATTCATGCTAAATCCTAAAGCACATCTAACTGCTACACGCGGCTTTGAGTTGCTCGTTTATGTTTAAAGGCGGTATTTATGTGATTTGCATTTTTGCATTTGGTGATTTCTGGACCTAACTAAACCCGCCAGCTTCTTCTTAAATACTTCAAAGGATGGCTTTCTGTTCACTTTTCTTGTGTATATTCGAAAAAAAAGTGTCTCGGACTTGATTTCTGCGCTGTGCCCCCAGAGATTTATACTGTAATAAGAGGTGTTGTTCCGAAGTTTGTCTAGATAACAAACTACACGCATTATTTTTGTAAATCTGGCTTCAGTTTTGTGCAACAGGTAACTCTTATGCAGTTTAAACTCAACTTACCAAAATAACGTCCAAGTGCTTATCGGTAGTTGATAAGTCACACAGGAAATGTTAGGGTCTATCCTGCAAAGTGCATGCTCCCCTTGTGAATACAACAAACTACGTATACAAGAAGTCGGTATGACATTGGGATGTCAAATGAATTGGGTATTTATCTCAAAGTTAGATCGTAAAAATCGCCCATACCACAGTCAGATACCCCTACTGGCTCTCAAAAGTCACGTGGGGTCGTTAAAGTTAGTTTTATGGTTCTGGGGAGTTGACAAGGTACAATATATTTCACATTCTGTATAATGTTGGTGACGCTGAACTTTATCTGACTGGGTTTGCAGACAGTAGCGTATAATGTGGCTAGTCTTCCAGAGGGATCGAACAGGGCTCCTTTACCAGACCCGTAGGCTCCAAAATCTTTCCTGACTACAGTTAAAAATCTGATGTCACTGTACTGCTCAAGGTAAGTTACGTCGAACTATACAACAGGACGCGTATGGTTGCCAGCAGGGCGCAAAGAATCTTTCAAAATAAGAAAAAATAAACTTGAAAAATGTCTAAGTTACAATAGTGCATATTTTAGACTCTTCAAATATACGTTTTACCTATCCTTTGTGCCCAAACTATAAAGAAACGTGAGCTATAGTGCTCGAGATTAATAGGCCTCTTTCCCGGCGACTGATTATTTTACCTAAATAGACTCAAATGCTCTTCGTGTTTTATCGAGTTGACATTGAACTGGATTAGATTTCCCATTTATAAGACACACTGTTGCGGTTTTTCTGGCAACCTTTCGTCTTGCTTTCTGCAAATTCATTGAGTGTTAGAGAATTCGTTTCCCCCTTCTACTTAATACAATAATAGCAAACTACTTTGATTTTTAGCGTGTGATTTGTTGATTTATAACTCGGAGCAAAGATTAAAATAAAAATGAATTTCAACTGTTTAACATTGAGCACGGGTGGGAGTAGGGATACTCAAACATGTTCCAGTGGCTAACGTTATGCAAACTTTACTGTCGTTAATAATCTAAGTAGCAAACATGGCTCCTCCTGGATGCTGTTTCTTCGTTTCTACCTTAACTTATTTTTATTTTTAAAATATTCAAAACGTTTTTGCAATTTCCTGGGGAAAAAATCATTCTGCAGGAAAACGGGCAGTCAACACTGTCCAGCGGAGATAAATTTCATATTTTGTTATCAATTTACATGCATGCTTTGAAGAGGAAATCGGCCCTTTTGAGGAAGGCCGTGTATAGTCAAGGACATCTTGATATTATTTTAAGCATTTCCTGGGACTATTAATTTTCCAAACCTTGACTCCCCCACTAACTGAATTTCGAAAGAATGGTCGTTAAATATCTTGTTAAATGAGGAATCAAACTGGTTGCCATTGTTTCAATGTTTAAATGAAGGCACATCCAAACATATATTTTCAATTATACCGTAAGACTTTGCAAAGATTAAATAAGACGTAATTCGCGATTCCACCGCAGCCATGTTATGGTGGAATCTAATCTCAAAATGACCCTGAATGATATTTTTTGATTCAATCATCACCCCGCCCGGGATCCCCCTCAACCTCACCTTCTCAATTTTGCACACTTGCTTTCGGTTTTTATTTTGTCTAGGTACTTCTACATTAATTACTTTAGAACTCATAATGTTTTCAAGGTCAGCAAAGGGGCGACAAAAAATGTTAATCTCTGCTAAAAAGTCCAATATGTATGTCTAAAAGCGGACAGTGGCGTGTTTTGCATCGCAATGGGCTAGCAAAACAACATACAAATATTAGGTGTGCCACGCTTTCCAAGTTCAGAATTCAGGCGTGAGACCCAATCACTAATTTTAAATTGTAGCGTTTAACTTTGTTTTTCACTGCTGTCAGTGTTGAATTATAGTCTTTTAACGTCTATAAATGCCATCGTTTTGAAATGTGACTCTTAAGTACAACTAATTGAACGTTTTGCAGACTTTTATACGAAAAGAAAATCCTTTGGGGATTCAGGTTGAAGTGAGAGACAAGGGAAAAGGTGCTATTTGTTAGGCTAAACTCATTCTTAACACAAGTATATATCCTTTGATCCTAGAAGTAAAGTATCACTAAAAAAAAGTATAGACTGGAAGTTTTATAATTTAGTTAGTATTTTATTTATATACTGCACTTACTGTTCGTTACAGTTCTTTAATATTGTTGCTGTGTGCTTTTATCAAGTAACATTGGAAACATATCTCTCTTACTGTAATGGGCTTCCTGACATGCTAATGTGATTGTCTACATATTTTGAGACTCATTGTAACGATTACTTGAACAGTCACAAACCAGTCTAAGGAGAAATGTAGATATATAAGACGAAAATTATACTTTGACATTTCCCATCAGTAAATGTCAAGTTTCTCACCCGTTGATAATCATTTGTTGTGACACAGTCCTCGAATCCGTCAAGTTTTTAATTCTGGCCGCTTCCGGTGTGCAGTGTGAGGGGTTAGGGAGGGAGCTTTTTAAATCATTGTTAGGAAAGATTTTTTTTCTCTCTCTCTCTCAGAATGGCGAAATGTTTCTGTCATTATTTTTATTGCCTTTCCGCGCTGATATCTGAGGAAATCCAGTGTGTAAACAGGAAAACACATCCCTGATGGAGGAAGTACATTGTGGTCTTCCGTTTCAATTCTCATTTTATTCAGAGTTTTCGGAGTAATTGAATGATTTTTCTTCAGTGTTCTGTAGTAAAATAAAAGACGGCAACAATTAATACTATTATTTTGTTTTCAATTCCTAAGTACACGAGAGAGCAATTCAAAGGAAACGGATCAATGTTTTGAGTTTGGAATGAGCCTGTCATTTGCAGAAAAATACTGATTTGCAATTTTTTCATCGTTTGTTCCCAGGAACAAAATAATCTGTCAATTGGCATCAAAGCTACAACCAACTTCTATTCTTTCTAACCTTGCTGGCTTCTATGCTTGGCCTTTCACTTATGCTCTTCAATCTGATGTAAAAGCAGGATCAGGAAATACGTTAGCTTAACAGTTTTTGACTAGAGTAAGAAAGAAACTGTCAGAACATAAATAAAAGCAGACAGTGGCAAGAATCTACGGGCTGTTGGTAGATACTAGTACATCATTAAAATGCACCAAACTTGACTAAGAATGATGGACCTGAATGTAAGAAAGTGGATATCGAATCGCACGATATATACAGAGATTAGAAGGCTGCCTGTTTTAGAAACGTGCTGCTGAGTTCCAATTGGGCCTAACGCTCTTAGGGAGGAAATTCATGTAAATATTTTATAACTAGCCGTAAAATCAAGTAACCATTCCGTTCATTTCCTTAAGGCTAACCAAAGGCCCTCCTTTGCAGTTTGTAAATCGAGGCAAGCACAAACGTTTGTAGTATGAATCAATAGTCGACTGTAACATTACTAATTTGGCTTCAGAGAAAGTTGGTGTCGTTCCTTGCCCCTTCTAACACAGATGTATTTGTTCCTGATACCATCACAAGCGAATTGTCTGTTCCATGGAAACGTTCGAGATCGATAACCATTCCTATCAGGCTAAGGGTATGATCTAAAGGTGATGCATTGTCTTTGTTAAGGTTTTTAAGTGGTATGCATCTGGTGCGCCTTATAGGCCCTGGATGGATAGGAGGACTAGGTTAAGGTTGTAATTTAGGGGAAACGGGAACAAAACGCAGTCACAGAACGCGCAACGGAGTCATAAATATGTCAGTTGATTATATCACCATATTAAACACCTAGTTGCAGCCATATGGATAAAAGCATTCATATCGCGTGCGTTATCGTTAACTCTTCCCCGTGGTTTCAACCGTCAGTAACTGGAATCACTTTAGGCCATAAACCAGCACCCTGTTCCAGAACGTGCGACCTAAACGAGGCCACCATACATATCATAGTCTAATTAAATGCTACACGGGCATAAGGTGAGATTTAAAATTACACAGCACTATTATTTTCGATGCATCTTCTTCACTTAATAAATTGTAAAATGAAATAAAAACTATAAGCCACGATATAATGGCTATCAGGCTACGTAATAATTTTTATACTCCAAGAAAGGCTTAAGTTTTCTGATGGTTCACAGGCCTTACAGATCTGTTAACCGCCATTGATTTAAACAAAAACGGGTTGATATCTGTTACTGCTGTGCAATTGAACCAGTTATTTTCACAACAGAAAAGCCAATTTGTTTAGCTTGAAAGAATAACATCAATATCCCAAACTGGTTGACCCAGTGTTCGCTTTTCAGCATTTACAATGTAATACTATAACTTAATTGAATTGAATTTGGTTTAAATTAATTTCGGATTGTATTTAAGATTCCGAAATTATTATGCAATCTAATGACAAACATAATAAAAACCCTTGTTAATGCTTCACTCCTTAAGGGATTGTTCTGATGACCTGCTTTCCTGTTTAAATTTACTCCGCTCTCATTTAATAAGACACGATTGCTAACAATCTAACGTCGCACGGAACGCACACAACTGACAAATTGACAATGGTTTCGAAAATAAAACTTCTGCTACGAACATCTTAGGATATTTTGCACAGAAAAATCAAACCAAAAGCAGAATTTCAAATAAATACGAACAAAATTAGGGAGTTATTTCGCACGTGTAACGTGTCAGATCCGCCACCAGAGCCCGCTTCAGACCAAGTTCATAGTCATTATGCCTCCTTTCTGCCACATCCCTCGCAATGCTTTCCGTTTCAGTTAATCTGGCAGGACAGAGTCGGAGGAGTCTGTTTGATATCTCCCCAAAATGTTCTACTTATGCACTATCAGAAGTTTCTAAGTGCTGTAGTCATTTGTCTCTTCAAAACTCACCCTTTCAGTTTGGACATTTTTCCTGACGAATAATGATACAAATTCATTCAAACAGTGGCGGTTTAAAAAAAATTCTTGAAGATTTCAAACCAACTTTGAAGGTATTCCAGTGTCTCAGTGAAATCTTTCCATTTCTAGATTATATGTCTTAATTGAAGCAGGACGAATCTTAATACAAAGTCGAGCCTCGTGGGGGATAATACAAAACTGTACAGCAATACTGTCTGAGGATTGCGGTGTTGAAACTGTTCATGGGGGCTTGTTAGTACAGCATTATAGCTAAGGGGTCAAAAAGTGGAGGGTCAAAAGTTTACGTCGTGCGTGACTTGGTGTTGTCTGCTTAGATAGACTCAGTTCGATGTCAATGGTAAAAGCGATGATCTTGGCTATCGGCACAGTTGAGAAAATGATACCGAGGTAAGATGTGGAAGTGGAAGTAGACTTCACAGATTGTCAACAATCTACAAAGTATGCAAACTAAAACGGGGGAGACAGAAGGAGACAGACAGTAAGAAAGGTGGGTTGGGGGTGGGGGAGGAATGGCTAACTATCCTGATCAGGATCTGTACAAAAACAGGGAGGATTAATTGATTTCTTTTATAGGACACTGTGCACAATAAATAGAAATCAGCAGATCGCCGACGGAAGTAACTGTGGTGTTGGTTAAAAGAGTCTTTGAAAACACAAATAGATGGGATAAATATTTCCCGCCAGATATAATCAGCTTTTAAAAATATTTAAGAGTCAAGTTGTATGAAAACGGGAACGGTTTATTTAAACTAGGTGATATGGCGGAAAAGGATGAAGAGTAAATGCCTGTTTTTCTATCTGGACAAGAGGCCATGAGATAAGTCGAGTTCCAGTTTGCATTGTACAATACGACAATGGCGCATAAAATAAAAGTTCATACATACATTCATCAGATTTTCAAACATAATATTGACATGAATAGGTGTAAGTAGGGAAGGCTGGGCAAGGGACTCAAAAATAAAGAGTGTTTTGGAATTAATTGACGTATTACTGTGCTTTCAAGTATCAGATTCGCAAATAAATCGCGAGAAATGGGAACGAAAAACTCCAAAATTATTTTCAAAATCTCAAAAAGGGACAGTTTAGCTTATTCCATTTTCTGAGCATTAATTTGAGCGGATTCCTCCAGTTATCAATTTATAGATTCTTAGAATATAAGTTTATCTCTCAGCGCCCATTCAGGCAGTTTGCAGGCAAGTGATTTTATTAGATATTGCAAAAGCGAGAAGGAAAAAATCTAACATCTATTTCAAATTACCCGGATGTCAGTCTCATTTAATTACCATTAATACGCATTTACTGCTTGCTCAAGCTAAAGCATAACTTTTAAAAAGTTACCACAAAAATCTGCAAAACATGGCCCCTAGTCCGATCATTTAAGCACAATAAGCCATTTAAATCTGTCTAGAGGGAGCACGATTAGGGTTGTTCTGCGCCCAGAACTCATTTTAAATCTGTTTGCACTATTTTTGTTCTGCAATAAATCTGTTTAAAGTAAATATACAAGCTCTTAAATTTTGAATGTTTGAATGAGCAATTTGTATGGCACATACTAAAAGTATTTTCAAACACACAAATATAGACACTGAGGGAAAGTTAGGGGCTGACTCTTCAAGTCACTACTTTTTACCTTCTTTGGGATGCACATCGAATCAAGTCCTTTTGAATAGTTTAGTATCTCAACTTAAACGTGAAATCAATGTGCATATTGCGTACATTTTCTTATTTTAACAAAGGCAGAGACATACAGTTATCCCTTTCAATTATCACAATTGAAATTAACACTAATCGAATTCAAAAGATTTTTTTTTGCCCTGGTAAGATTATGTTATTATTTCACATAGCTTGCTTAAATTTTTATAAACATAAAATCACTTTGCGTCATTACAACGTTTCCCATGTCCTCTGATCGTAATGTAGGGATTAAATATTTTACTTTATACCACGATGGAAAGTAAATGCAAGCACTCTTTTTTTGCATATTAAATGTTCTGCCTCGGTTTAAATTGGGCGGCGAATCAAGCAAATCTTCGGAACTGGTGAAATCACACCTTATCCTATCCCTAACCCTTTGTTATTTTCCCCCAAGAAATTGATTATTCGTGCATTTTAGGTATTTTGTCTAAAACGAATTCATTTTGTTCTGTAAAATCAGCATTTCCAATCAGAGCGGCTTCTATAGCGGGTGTGCCGGAGGGGGGTAGAGGCGTGGTGGAAGAAATCGGCAACGCAATTTTATGATATTTATATCATTTAGTGGCACCTAGGACTGTGTTATAATGTGTATCGTATCACTTAAACACTATAACATTTCGTAAGTTGGTTGCTAGAATCATGCAGTTTCCCCAAACTTGACTGAAACATTCACTCGAAAACAACATCCATCAAACCTTCGCATTAAATTGAAATTCCTGCTTGATGTGCGAAATAACATGTTGAAATTGGAAAATATTTGAACCATTTTCTTATTTATGTCTGAATACCACACTAGGGTTGCCAAATAAAAATTTAGAGTAGTGTTAGAGTGTATATTTAATAGTGCATTGACATGTTTCACCAATCTGCAAAATGATAGAGAATTTATCAGGAGAAAATGGAGAAGAAAATGAAATATAGTTTAAGCAAGTTTGAATATACGTTGATCGAGAAATTTGCTGACATTTGCCTGGAGGGGGTTGTGTGGAGTGAGGGTATTCTCTTTAGTTTTAATTAGAAAATCCTCTGACGTGTTAAAACAATCGTTTTCAACAGATTAAATTAATTTGCTGTTACACACACATGCACACATATATAAAATGTGTTGGGACTTGCTTTATCTCTTGATGTTATTCTCTGTCTAAGCCAATGTAATAATAAATGAAATATGCAACTGCGAAAAAGATAACATTTTATATTAATGCAACTAAGCATGCACAAGAAAACAGATCAATTAATTACTTTTGTTATTCAAATTGGATCTGCGTGCGTATCTGGCAATGGAAGACTAGAGCTGTGACTTCTATAATAAATATTTGATGCTAATGGAATCACAGAACATGCAATGCTTGAGAGAATTTCCAGAGCCTTAATGCTATTTTGGGTAAACTCCTGCCTTGCTATGTTTCTCAAACGTAATGACCTGAGCAAAATTCAATATGACTGAGAGACCTATCCATACTATAGAACTTGTAGAGGGGGAGAGTCCAAGAACGGGGTGAAACTCAGGTCAAAGCGTCTAACAAATATTAAAATGTACTCGGACGCACGGCACGCCTTGGTGTTTAACAAAGACTGTCAGTGTATGAGATTAATACGAAAACTGAAGGAGAAAACAAAATGTTCACCAGGCCGGTACTGGCCACTTCTTAAAAAGCTGCTAGGCATTTCGAATGAGGAAAAAAAGGGGGCTGCTGGAAAGCCTTACTCTAACTAGATGCTATCAGTTCAAGAACAGACAAAGGAGAACGAATATGTTTGTGTTGAAGTTCTTCGACCACTCGGTGCGATTTTTTTGCAAAGCCCAAACCGACGCGTCCTGTAATGTATAATTTGAGAATGTAGAGGAAGAAGTCACAAAGGGGTTTTGTGTGCGTGTGTGTGTGTGTGTGTGTGTGTGTACTTGATTCAACGCAATCGGAAAAACTATGCTAGGGTGTAGGAGTAAGTTGGTGACATGCCTAGCCTTGAACTAACCTCAACTTGTGTATCTAGATGAACGGGTGGGAGTACGATATCGAGAGAAGTAAGTGTATGTATGAAGTTGCTCAATACAGAATATTGCATATTAACTTTGCAAAATTTATCAGAATGTGTAATTTAAATACTGGTAATGCAAAAATAAGTGCAGCCCTTTAACTACCACTGTGTTTCTAAATATAAAAACAATGACGATACTGAAGTTAATACAGTTAGGTTTTAAACTCTTATTGTAATGATAGTGATTGCAAGTTCACTTGTTTAAATCCATATTATTGGCTGTGTTGAGTCCTATTCTACAGTAAGATTGAGGCCTGCTTTCCCTTATGCTATGGCAAGCCCCAAACAGGAGGTGCAAAAGGCCTCCCCCATCCCGCTGATGCTTCCATCCTCTGTTAGGATAGCAATCTATAGCGAGCTTCTTTTGAAATGCAGAGCAGATAGGGACAGTAAATATATTCATCTTCCAAACTTCCGAAATGTCGACATTTTTATTACAGCGAGTCAAACAAGGCACCGGGATTATCTTTTACGAAAAGACGCCTTTGAACAGGCTCTTCGTTTCCTTTTTAACTGCAGCAATAGTGAAAGCTTGTTAAAAAGACACAAGTGCAAAGGCAAAGGATATTAGTTATGAGTGACATTATATAAAATTCTGCTTCTGTTTTGGAGAGGTTAGGAAGATAGTGATCAACCTGACCGTAAAGTTAGAACGGTAAAAAGTTTTTTATGTATACAAAAAGCCATAAAGTCATCTCACATGTGGAGGCTGTGCTGAGTGCAATCCCTGCATCATTTTCATGTTTTATTACGACCGGAAATAAGGTTCTTTGAAACAGTTCACATGTCCGAAACAGCATATTGTCCTGATTCATGAAATAATTTGATATTGAAACCTTTTGGTATTTCTGCTTCTCCGTCGTAAATGTATTTGGGTTGGCAAAGTTTTTGTTATATAATTTTATGGACAATTAATAGCAGTTGTTATTTTTAAGGAAGTGTGTGGTTATGAAAGAAATTACAGAGGTCATTTTAGTTGGTCGTTTAATTCCCACTCCAACGACATGCTACATAAAGATAAATCAGCTAAGTACATCACAGTAACGCTTTATATTTTAGGAGAATTTATCGAAATGGAGGATGCTTGGTTTTCGCAATGGCTGCTGCAAGATTCATGTAATCGCTGCATGGAGGCTTGCCTACTGCTTGGGAATAAATTAAAGAAAAATTCTTTGCTCAGTGCAGCTGGAAACAAAGTTTTGGGAAAGCATCACATGTGACCTGTCCTCTCAACTAGCTGATTTATATAAACGTAAGGGTGTTTATTTGGGCAGTGATTCGAAGTTGGCCCTGACAATGGATTGTTTAGTATCTTCCTGAATACTTTGATTCGAATTTATTGACATTGCTTTCGTTGCATTTTCGAAACAGTATTCTTCATATTCCAATGGCTTAAAAAATTGCATAGTTGCACTAAAAATCACTGAAAGAAATCAGAGAAAGGGATTCTCACTAAAGTCGTGTAGCTGCATCTAAAACACGGTTGGTTCAATGGATGCTTTTGAACGTCTCTGGGCTCCAAAAATGCTGAAATCTATGTCTGTCCTCTATATATACCCTGTAGATCCGAATTTGTGTTGACAAAGTTGTGGTCACAAATTCGTATCTAGGGGAGTATGTAGTCGACACAAACGCTACAACATTCACTCGGAAGACAGAAGAATGTATTCACGCCTAGAATTTTCTTCGTACAAATCGATAATATAGCTGAATAAATAAAATCGAAGCATAGTGTTCATCTACCTGATTCTGCGGGTCAGACTGCTGTCTGGAATGGCGAGCTGTCCTCCCCCACAGCACCCTTACCCCTCCCTGTTCAATCTTGTTGTAACAATTCTCAGCACTCTGTGGTGCTGTATTTGTTACGTCATTTAAATATGGAATGTAACTGTTACCTTTTTCGATAATACTGCGCATTTCTCCGTTAAAATGATTAGCTTTACAGGACTTGATATGACTTAGATATTAATCAACCCGAAATCCCATGCGCATGTCGTTTGCTGACCATGACATTACAGTCTATCAAACAGAAGAATATGAGTAGCTCCAATTATTTAAATCCGGCTATTTGCAGCATTTTCTTTCAATCTTACATATATCATTTTAAATAAAACGTTACAGTCATTTATGTCACATTTTCTCTGGAGTTGAAAAACATACGATTTCCAAATTGCAAGCATGGTGCAGCTCTGTTGCATAAGGCGTCTTTCTAATTAAAGTCAACGAATGCGATTCAATGTAGCAAGAGGCGAACGTGTATTCACATTCCTCCCACAGTTTGTGAACATGGGCAACTTCGTTTAGACTTGTGTGTGGCTGCTACCTGTGAAACGTTTTTATCTGATAATTGTGGTATTTTGAATATGTTTGAAGTGGAATCGTTTCACGATGAGATATTCTGGGCGAATATACCGCCGTCTACTGCATTGCTAAATGTAATTTGTTGACTTAGGTGTCCTGAATTAGTTGATGAATTTTCTATTGATCCAAAGCAGCACGATTTATCTTTGCCAGCTATTACGCCTTCCCTCCTCCCCAAGCTTTGCAAAGGCGTTAGCATCGCGATTACAAAAAGATTTACAAGCCACGGACACATTCTAATATATCAGATCTTATTTCATGCTTTTTTGTTTTTAAAAAAGCTGACTCATTTTTTGGAGTCATACCGACTAGCAAGACATCATTAATACTTGTAGGGGGGAAATTTTGTCGACGAATTTTGGTTTGTTTAACGGACTTAAATCAAAATTAACCTATATGTAATATTACTAAGTTTTAGGAATGAAAAAAAGAAGCTCACTAAATTCTGCAATCAAATACTGTTTAGAGGAGAAGCTTGGGAGCATTCACCGTCCAATTCTATTTCCTTATCCGGGAATCGAAAGGGACCAACCATTGGTTGTCAGTGTCACATGAACGCCTAACTTTGTTCACTTGACAGTAAAGTAGGAGGGTTTAGGTAACAGGAAAAACGGCTGGGTTAGAAAAAATTTTGAGTTATTTTGCATTTCAGATATTAAAGGTCATGAGTTCGTTTTTGATTAATTCTAACTATGTGGACCCTAAATTTCCACCGTGTGAAGAGTATTCACAGAACAATTACTTACCGAGCCATTCTCCGGAATACTTTACCCGGTCACGGGAGCCCGGGTTCCAGCATGAGGCGATGTACCCGCGGTCAGCGTACAGCGAGCAGCCGTACTCCTCTTGCAGCAACCTCCAGGGCTCGGGCGAGCAAGCCGTGGCGCCTAGGGGTCACGTACAATCGCAGACCGGCCTGCAGAACCACTTAGGCAAGCATGGCCACCAGTGTGTCTCTGTGACTCCAAGCCCACCGCCCTCTTGCAGCCAGAACTTCAGCAACCAAAACACTGCTTGTTCCAAAGAGCCCGTGGTTTATCCGTGGATGAAGAAATTGCATATAAACACCGGTGAGTCGTTTGCCTGGGCTTTTTACCACCTGAAAGTCCGGGATCTATTGCACCCACTGTAAATAGCTTTTCTTTAGATTTACGATCGCCTATCTGGAGGTCAGTAATCACATCCTCCATAAATTTTTATTGCAGTACAATTACACTTCTGGCCATGTGCCTTTGATGTGTAGTGTCCTAGCCGCTCAGACCTCTTTGAACAGCAGTTAATGATAGAAGTGAACGTTTACATTTTTCTTACTCTAATGCTTACTTTAAGTACACTAGTTCTATTCCTTGTGAGATTCGTGGTGTTCAGTCAGTTATTTCTGTGTTGTTGCTTTTTGTTCAGTGAACCCTAATTACAAAGGAGGGGAACCCAAACGCTCCCGCACTGCTTACACGAGGCAGCAAGTTCTAGAGCTGGAGAAGGAGTTCCATTTTAATCGTTACCTAACCCGGAGACGAAGGGTGGAAATAGCCCATTCTCTTTGCCTGTCAGAACGGCAGATTAAAATATGGTTCCAGAACAGGCGAATGAAATGGAAAAAGGACCACAAGTTGCCAAATACCAAAATCAGGTCTACTACAGGCTCTTCGTCCTCTGCAAGTCATCAGTCGCAAGGAAGCTCTCAAAACCAGGAGCCAAGTGGACCATCAGCCACATTATAGCTGCTCTTATTGGAGAGAAATTGGTAGACGCGCGCATAAACATAGAATTTTAACTGAAAGATTGTTTATTTATAGTGGCAAAATCTAAACTGTAAATACTCTGATTTTGCCCACTCCTCTTCCCCTCCCCCATAAGTAATATTGTAGATTGCAGTTTTCAGAAGAGATTGGCAAAGATGAATCCTCGTTTCATCTTTAATCACGCCAAAGTCTCCCCATTTGTCATGTTTACTTGGTGGTACAAAGGATGAACTCTATGCCTACGATTACCTCGACAGCAAACGAACACTTTAATAAATGAGGCTCCGTTTCGTCAACCTGGGATGACAAACTGTCTTTTATTCACACAAAACAAACGCACAAGAATGTTGAAGCATTTCAGCAAGATGGCCCTTGTGGTTTTAAGCTTGGAGTCATTTTCCATTGGGTTTTACAAAAAGAAACACTTGGGGTATTTTCTTTGGAATATTACACCGACATGTACGTTTTCTTCAGACGTTTTGATCCCAAATATATTACTTTCGGTGCCAATAAACATGTATGTAGTTGGACTTAAAGACAAACGTGTAAAAATCATGTGTAGGAATAAATTATGTCAACAAAGTTATTTAAAGTGGTTACGAAAATATGTTGCATGTGACTTGTACAGCCACGATATAATACTTGCTTCTGGCCTCAGTATTAGCAAATTGTACATTAGCTGAAAGAAGTGGAAAGTTAGACAGATGAAGTTTTCAGTTTTAATTTCCTTATAAT
Organism: Stegostoma tigrinum; assembly: GCF_030684315.1. Classification (NCBI taxonomy): domain Eukaryota; kingdom Metazoa; phylum Chordata; class Chondrichthyes; order Orectolobiformes; family Stegostomatidae; genus Stegostoma; species Stegostoma tigrinum. The sequence continues at coordinate 4,103,284 of NC_081384.1, read as the reverse complement.
TCTTTATGACATTCCAAACTTTGAAGCTTATCAGCTACTTCGCTCCGGCCCACAGGAGGATGTATTTTCGTTAGCAGTCTGTGTCCTTGCATTGTTCTCTATGTATTGACTCTCATCCAGACCAAAATACGTGTAAATAGTAATAACCGAAATAAATTTTTTCGAGGTGTATCTTTCCTTTGTTTATTTATATCAAGTCTGCTGGTGCATTTTCTGAAGCAATATGATCTTGTAGTATAACTTCAAATTTCCTTAAGCTCATTCAGCTGTGTGAGTCGGCCAGGGTGATAACAAAGGACATAGGTTTTGGTTAAAAAAAGTCAGAAAGGTTCACCTCTAATCAGACACAATGCCCATCCTGACATTGTTCGAGTCCTTTACACCTGCTTGTAAATACAGATGAAATGTGCAATAATTTAATAGGGGTAATACGTTCGGAAAACAGTCCTTGATGAAGATTTGTTAATTCACTACAGTGATCTGTTATTTCTTGATTGTTTACGTTCGTCACCATGCCTCCCTTTTCCTTGTAGAACACTCAATCTTGTTCAGTTAAATTCATCGTATCATTTTTACAGAACCTCTTAGCAGTTTCCTTCTTTGTGCATGTGTGTTTGAGTATTGGAAAGGGATTGGAAGATGTAATGGTTCAAGCTTTGACAAGCAAATAGATAATCAAGAAGACAAATGACCTCTTTTGTCAGATGAAGCTTTGTATTAATTTTAATTTTCTTTCTTATAACATATTGCATATGCAACCTGGAGTCTGAAACTGCATCACATACAGAAAGAGAAGCTAACTGGGGTGCACAGCATTGCACAATACAACATTCAATATTTAAGTGTAGTATTTCAAGGGTTCAGTTTACTGATACACGTGTTTTGCCTTAGAACGTAATTTAACAGATATTGTTACAAAACTGTATTTAGATGTCATAACTAAACGAAATGGTAATCTCACTCTACCCTACCTCCATTCATCAAAAATATTCCCTTTAAACTCAACCTGCAAAACATCATTGATCTGAACAGAATACAAAATGTCCCTTTCTGATGTTTGGTTGGAATGTGTTTTACATTATGTTCCAGTTGTTACAAAAGAAACACGAATAAAGTTTGATTTTCTTAAATCATGAATTGCCTTTGGAGACAACAGAAAGATTTACAATCTGTCGCTTATATGAGAAAATCTTTTCTAACCAATGTGTATGTGTTTTGTGCTTCCCCCATCCCCCTCCATCCCGGAGGTCCCACGAAACTGAGATGATCTGAAATGCAGCGTTTCCAAATGTAACATTTTCGTTAAGGTATATAATTCTGAAGTGTTTTGATGAGTAATTACTTTAGTTAATAATATAAGAATTATTCATTGAATCTCGCCAGTAGCTGTTCAATTTTCTCCATTCAAACACAGATCACAGGCCAGTCAGTCCTACACCCTCTGCCAGACTGTTGCCAAAGGCTCTGAATGCAAGCTATACAACTAAAGTTCACAGGCATTATTTGTACTCAGAGAGGTTCTGAAAATGCGAGAATTAACTTGAAATCATTAATCACTTCTTTCTTTAAATACTTCTCCCATTGTTGCTCAACAGCAAATCTGGATGGCTCGTCCCGGGGAAAAGTGGTGTGCGACCTGGAGAGTCCTTTAAAAATATGAGCAGAGTGTGGAATTTTTCAGTCACATCGCAAGATTGCCTCTCAACCATGCTTAAAACTCGCAAAAATGTTCAGAATTGGAGAACGGAAAATGCTGAAAGGAAAGGTAATAGCAAACAAAGTCAATTGATTTCCTCGCTTTGAATCGCTTTGTTGTTCTTTTGACAATTATATGGCAACGCATGCTTGCTCTGTGCGACTTGTAACACACACTGTCCACATATTGGTTGTACAATCTGCTTATATTTTGTGTCTTGTTACTTATCGTTTTATGAAGTTTTTAACCATACATGAAGGTTACAGAATAAAATCAGCATGTCGGTTGGTCAGCAGGACGGCAGAAAGGGTTCACGGAAAGGACAACTTTTCTGTCCGATTAGCTGTTTTTATACTAACAGTCTGACCTCTGAAACCCTTGACCTTTAAGACATGACTCTGTTCTATCTGAACATTCTCAATAGTAAAGGATAAAAAAATTCAGGGTTACCCCTCGTTCACTGGATTTAAAATCTGTGGTGCGCCTCTGAGAGTGTCCGTTCTGTTAGGGTTGCTTGAGTGTTCCAACTTGCATTAAAAAAGATAAACGATCTTGAATGTTTGTTTTGAAATCCCTTTTTTAAAATATTCAGCAATGGCTAAGAATAGGCCGTGGGATGAATTTTAGATGCGTGCACACATGCCTGTGTCCGTGTATGCGTGCGTGCTGGTCTTTATAACTGCATTTCAGAATGGTCTCTAAAATTCAAACCATTGAGAAGAAAAACCATTGTTTTGCTATCAGGCTGCCTTTTCACTACAGAAAATTCAATAAGATTCAATAATTTTTAATATTGTAATGCCTTGAATTTTATTGAAACATTTTTGTGTATTTGTGATAAGAAACAGATTTTAGCTTGACTTTTAAATATTATTACATGTGGTTTACTTGCGGACAATGGACATCGAGTTAAAGGGGAGGCAGAGAGGGATGGAAGAGAAAGGCATTTAGTGCATGCAACGTGTTGGGCTTTGCAGACTAGCTTATTCTTATCATAGCTCTGCTAGAAGTGGACGCCCTAATTCAAACCTTATTGTTATTCAGGGTCTTTCTTCGCTAAGAGCATCAAATCGATATCACCTTTTCACGATTTAAGAAACAACTACCATATGATGCAAATTGTATAGACAGTGCGGGAAGCTGAAACCCAATTTTTCCGCATCTTTTCTAACTCTAGTTTATTGTTGCAAAGTGTTGTGTTTTTTCAAGACGAAAAAACACATGAACGCAATAATTCATCATGTATTAGAGAAAAAAGTTTCAAATGTCTGTTAAAAACAAATAAACAAAAACATTGCCTTTGTTGGATGAGAAGTCCCGCCCCTCAACCCATGCTTTTCCCCCCAAATTATTTAGGTGCCTCTTATAACGGAACATGCTTTATCCTCTTTTATAAGCCTCTGGAATGTTCTAACATCAGTTTAAAATGCAATAAATATGACGGATGAGCTTTATAAGGATATCATTAAATTATATCATTATAATTTTCTGAAAACGGTGGGGTTTCTAAAGAGAACAAAGACTGAGTTCCAGGTAATATTATGGGCCACTTAAGACAGATTCCTTAAACTTACAACGAAATATTCTCTGGTGCTATTTTAAAATAAACCTACCGCAATTTATATTGCTGGTGTGCAAGTTAGGAAGCACCCGCAAAGAGAATATTGAAAAAAGACCAAGTTCTAAAGCTCTGTGTCAAATTGTTTTCTCGGAGCATGATTCTCATCAAGATTATTGGGCTTTTTAAAAGAAATAGCTACACTGATACCAAAAAACAGAAGAGGATCCTCCACCTTATCCATCCCTCCCTGATAATAAGAGATTCAGCAGCCTTTAGCACAGATTTGATCCGAATCCTTACAATGTCACCCACACAAAATAGATTTGGTTGATTTTTTTTTCAAAAAGGCGTATCGTTCCTCTAATTGCTCGAAATTTTTCGGAGGCATTTATGTTACTGGTAGCAATTGTTGCCAGGTTTGTAGCAAGAGTAGAGTGTCCTTGCGAGGAGAAAAGGGATCTTTCTTGAAAAATACATAGTGATTCCACAATAATACAAAGCCAGCTGCGCGACAGAAAACAAGGACGTGAAAGGTAAAATATAGCGTATGAAACTTGGAAAGACAATGCATTGGGAGAAGTAAATTAGTGGTGAAATGAAACAGGCAGAAATGTATGATCGTAGTGACATGTTTCTAGTTGTAATAGCTATGATGAATAAAGGACGCCATTAAGAATGGGCATGGTTCTAAGTCTGAAGAAGCGACTTAGAATGCGAAGGATGAGTCTTAGAAAGATCTGAAATCTTTGAAATAGTCACTTTTTGTTCAGTTCTCGCCCGACTAAAAATCTCTTGAATCCCACTTTTAGCAGGTGTTAATAGCAATGCATGAATATCATATTGAAAACAAAAATCATTAAGAATTGAAAAGAATACGAAATATTTTCCTCTCTCCCAGTGGAAGGTGACACTTCTCCGTGGAGTATGAATTTGAAATCCCCCCTTCCCCCTCGATCACGTGACTCATTAAATAATTAATGCAGCTGTTGCAGAATAGATATGTATTCGTCGGTAAATCGCCGACATGGTCTCCCTGTGTCTGACGTGAAATTCTACTGTCCTTTTAAAAACAAGCCTATAAGTTGAGAGAGAGGCTGGAATAAAACAATTTGGGAAGAGAGAGACACACCGTGGGTTGGATTATTGTAAGTACAGCTGCACTGCCTCGTGTCTCTCTATGTAAATATTATGTGTGTTATTTATGTTTTACAAGACTGTCATAACATTTGACAAATAGTGCCTTTCCTTCTATTTTTCAATTTACCACGGTGGTATATTTGTTTATTTCTCCATTTTCTTTGATTTTTTGTGGGAATGTTTTCCTTCTTGCTTTCTTGATTTATTGCAAAAATATGTCAGCAACGCTATGGATGCCATTGTGTGCAAGTTGTGTGTTGTTTATGCTCGTCTGTGTGATAAATCATGCTCTTTGAGAATGATGTGCAAGTGATGATATTCAGGAATGAGGAAGGTTGTAATCCTCTCCCCAGAGTTGATTATTGCGGGCCATTTGTAGCAATAGATCAGAGGATAATATGAAAGCTATAGCTGGGGGTCTTAAATTACAGCATCCGTGATTACCAATTATGGATAGTTTTGTATGAATTCTTTAAAACACAACGCCTCATTGGAATAAAAACCTAGTAAAGGAGGCGCTTTGGGTGACCAGAAATGAATTGCGAAACCCAATTTTGAAAATGAGCGAAGACTAACAGACTTCCACAACGCCTCGGTCCTTTTATTCTGCGGTTGGACGCCAGCCAGTCAAATTGAAGCCATTAATAGCAGCGTAACATTTAACACCGATCGTTAGTGCAAACCTTTATGTAGTAAAATTAGAATAACTTAGTGATTGGCGTTAAATATTAATGGTTGCAGCAGGCAAAGAACATCAGTAGTGAAACGCGGGTGCCTTTCAAAATACCATTATCTGTCAGTTGCATGGTAATCTTTTTCTTATTGAGGGATATTTAATGGTCGTTTTTAATTATGATTATGTGAATTCCTTTTAAGTGTTTGTTTTGATAATTACACTCAGCGTTGGAATTATCCATTATATACTCTATCTGGTAGCCCAACAAAGATGAAAATCTCAAAATACTTCTGAACAATTTAATTATTTAATATGCAAGATGCAGAAATCAAAAAGGGACGCAGTTGCAGGTGAACGAACTACAAGTACATGGAACAAATTTGGAATTTGTCTATGATTTAATACATTTCCTGTAAAATTATGCTGTATTTGTCTTTGTTCTTTTGTACTAGATAGATTTATGTATGTTCCACTCATTTGTGTATGTTACATGAAATAAGATTAAACTACCATGGAATAGATTGACAAAGTTCATATGCCTTTAAAAATGTGGCACATAATCTGTTTCCTCAATCTCCGAATATTGGTTCTGCTCTTGTAAATGAGGAGGAAAAACAATGAAAACTCGCAGTTGCTCTATGATTGGCAGGCCTTTGGGATGTCGATTTTCTTCATTTGCCAAAAAATGCTCCTGAGAAAAGAGAAAACGGTAAGGCATTAGCAAATCGATATCAGAACACAATTGGATATTGCTTAGCTTCCACAGCAAAGATGTGTAAATTTCTTTGCAAGTCTGACCCTGGATTCAATTGAAGCTTTATTAATTGATAACTCCCAGCACCAAAATGGAAAAATAATGTGACTCTCTGCCCTCAACACACATGAATCATACTCAATGGCACTGTGTACGTTCAGAGGAGCTGAGAGCAATGTGTATTTCGTGAACAAAAATCCGGAAAGGCAGAATAAACTGATAAATTCTGAAAAATGTTAAGGATTGAAGCCTGTTTTTTTTCCCATATTTAAAAATTACAGCCTTTTATTTACATTTAATTATTGTGCTTTTTGACCATCCTGACAAAGCCGTGCCGAACCACTCAACGAAAAGCCCCTCCTAAAGGCTTTGTTCATTTGCCTCTCTTTAACAGCAGTGGTGACTTCAATAGAAAGCAACACATCAAGACTAGGGTCACTGTATTTCAAAAATTAGAAATTGCCAAAAACACAGGATTCGATACTGTGCCGAGATGTCAAACAGCATTGTTTATCTTGATTCTTCCTGTTTTGTTATTTGTCTCGTAAATCAAGTTGCTACATTTTTGTTCTCTACTACAGATCGCATACCACTGCATGAGCAACAAAATTATGCAAACACAAAGGAAATTTGCTCAGGTTTTCTGATTTCTACACTTTCCCTCCACCCCCTCTGTTGTTTTATCCCCACTTTCCATTCCTCAGCTGGCAGAATTAACTTTGTGAACCAGTTTAAGATTTATTTATGATGTCTCATTTCATAATTGGTTTGCTATCTCCCTTATCTACATCGTTCATTTACATCCTTCAAATTGAACAGATATACTTCAAATAAAATCCTTTTAACGGAATGTTAATATATTAGGAGGTTATAAGGAAATATTCCTTCCTACTCCCAGAATAGCCGTTGCTCTTACAAGATGGCTATTTAATGTACAGGTAATTATACTCCTCATAATAAATCATGTCTCTTCTTCCTGTTAATATATTGTGCTAGCCTGTATGTGGCTGTTTAAAATTATGGGGAAAAAGATACTGATATTTTCAGTAGAAGCGATTATGTCTGGGACAGTGCGTAGAAGAGTAGGTGAGGATGGCAATGTATTTACATTTCCTAATATATGCACGATGATAGGAAACGAAATGAAACTAACTAAACCTACAGTTTATAAACAATTCGCCTTTTTCAAAATAATCAAAACGTTAAAGAATTTATATTTCGTTCATTGCATAGAACAGTATTGCAAAATGTGTTAAATTGAAATTTAAAATCAAGAATGGATAAGACAGACAATAAGATCATCAAACACATGTAAAATTCTATAAACATGCATCATTTCGCTGCTGATCTTTAGTAAAGTAAAATATGAAAACCTGATGCAGCATCCGACAAAAATTGCGAAGCTAAGTGAACAATATTTGTTCAATAGAATTTCACGTAGTTTCTTACATAAAGGATATATAATTAACCGATCAGTATTGCAGTAGATATGTAAAGTTCCTGACTTTGCAGCTCATGGTGTTTCAACGCCTCTCAATAGCCGATAAAATTAGCTCCAGTAAAGACAAGGTAATAAATTATATTGATGCTGTTCTATGCTCCCAGACTGGCTATTAGAAAAGTGAAAATGTAATAACTATAACCCTTGACCCTTCCCTGATAATACAAAACGAACCTAATTGTGAGATACAATTTACTTCATGGTTCCAGTAGTGTAGATTTCTCTGTTGCAAACGATGGCGATTTTTGATCTTTTTCTTCTGTTCAGTGAAAGCGTCAAATCACCAAAAAGCTAATGGTTTTTTTGTGCCAAATTTTCCATGTTCTTTCCCCCCATTCCTTTGTGTTGAAATGTGGTCGGTCTCTAAGGAGCAATTGTCCGAAATTGTTGCAACTGGAGGAACAAAAATAGGATAAGGTGATGCCCTGTTCGCACTCCGTAGAGATTTGAGGTTTATTTGCTTGAAAGTAATGATTGTAATCATTTTATAAATCACATAGACATTGTTAGGAAATTGACATAGTGAGACCGTAGCAATGAGCTCAAGAAGTAGCATTGTTTTTGGCTTGAATTTTTTTCACTATTGCTTTTTACTTTTTCTTTCTATTCTGCGTAAGTTTCTTTCACTCTATTTCTGCATCTCTTACTCACTGTCTCCCGCTGTTAAATATCACAGCATATTTAGCTGGCGGATCCGATATTTGAAAGGAGTCCGCTAATGGCGTTCTGCGTATTCTCAGCAATTTCTGACATCCATACACCAGACCAGTTCCTATTGGACACGTTACACACATCTATATTTCACCTTCTGTTTACCATTCTGGCCTATATCTTGACAGTAGCCTAAACCTTAAATCGCGTTCAGTGTACATTAATGTGTACTAGATATTTTTTAACAGCATGTGCAGAATTAAGCTTCCGACTATAAGTAAACTACTCAGATTTTGCAGGAAGTCCGTTCACGTATAAGGCTAGTTGGGAACCGGCCGTTTGCAACTTCGCAGTCCAACTGCTATTGAATCCATTCCTGTCAAGCGAACCCATGCATCTTTCGATGACGCTCCCGAGATCTTCCAGAAGGCATTTCTTTCAAATCCACCAGGGTCCAATAAATATTTTCCTCCCGTGGGGGTACAACTGAGCTCCACCACCTGTGATGAAAGACCAAATTCAGTGATCGCTTTCCAAGTTCCATTGCTACAATCCAACAGGTAAACGAACCAAGTAAACTGCAGTTTAAACATTTTTTCTCCTCTGCAGCTCTGAATTCCAAGCTGGGTATAATTAATGGCCCATAGCTTGACCTGAAAGAAAGGTCCCCGGTTGGTTTCCGTGAACTATTGCTGACTTTTTGTGTGTAACGGATTAAGACAGACGTGGCCTCTCCCACACCAGGCAACCAACTCCCCCACCCCTCACACACATCATCCCATCACCAGCGCCTCCCCCCCCAACCAAAAGTGCTATTTTCCAAGGGGGCCATGAAGATTTCTTCTGAAAATTCTTTTCCTCTTCAAACATCCTAAAGATCTAACAAACAATTAAACGTTTGGTTTGGATCTACCTTTGATGGTCTTTGACACCTCCGAATTCGTGCAAGAAACTTCAAAAGCATTTTTAGGTAGGGTGTTATCCTAAAGATGAATGTACACATGATTTATGACCTGGGTAAGTAGTGTTTACCTATTATAATTTGAAAGTTTCCAATTTGAGGTCCATCCAGTGTTGACCGCTAAACTTCCTCAACTCAATCTCTTGGCATTTTCCTCGAAACCTTGAGAAAAAGAGAGACAGAGAGAGATAAACACATCACTTCTTTCAACTTTGCCGACTTGCTACATCCCTGTATTTATTCCGAGAAAAAAAATTCTACATTACTCAACACTCGAGAATATAATCATTAATCTGGAATACACAAGAAAGCGGTTCTGGTAAAGGGTCCACCACCTTAAAGTTGGACGAAAAAAATTACTGGAACATTTTCTAATTCATGGGAGTACAACGTTCTGTTAAACGGAAAGCGTTTTAATAGGTTTTCATTTCCTTAGGCATTCGTAGCCAGATAGACGGCTAGCGATAAGGCGACGTTTGATGTTAGCGGAAAATGGGTTTGCATTAAATTCCTCTCCATTTTTAACAAATCATTTTTATATGCTGTAGCCAGCCTCAGGCGAAATGAAAATGTACCAATTGTTTCGTATGCTGAGGCAGATAGTTAGTACTGCAGGCATCAGAATGGATCTAGGAATAATCAAGTCGAATTTTATCGTTTTTGGCACGTTAACAGAACTAACTATTTTACAGCAGAGGTTTCTCTTTTTTTCTGAAATGAAATCCAAATGGAAAACTCGAATATTATTTCATTTTGTTTTCCTACTGGCTGCAAACACAGTTGTAGATTCCAAAGTGTTCTTTTTACGTTCTGGGTTGCAAATTATTTAGTTAAAGGACAATAACATTAAAGTCATCCTTACTAAAAATTAACTCCTTCTTGTAGCACAGACACTTTCCTTGCATTATCTTGCAAGCTAGGCGTAGAGTTTGTCACTGCAATTCTGCTCAGCGTCGTAGATCAAAGACCCTCTGTTCCAGTTGTACAGTAACCCTATTGATCTCCCTTTGACTCATGCCAGGCATCTCAACCACTAACACTGCGCCCCCCCCCCTCCCCAATCTACTCTCCCCCTATTATCGTTCTCGTTAATTTAAATCAATATCTTTATTTGTCTTAGTTTGTCAGTTTTAAGTTTACGTTAATTTCTCGGCCGTTTGAGTAGTAAAATGAAAGGCCAGTGATACAAGGCAAGTTGCAGAGCACAAACCGCTGTAGCACGTCACCGTGCTACAGGTCAAATGTCACATTAAACACAAGTTATGCATTAATAGGTCAGATGAAAAGGTACATTTGGAAACGTGCCAGTGTACATTATGCAACGTGTTTTGCACGGCTGGCATTCACTTTTATATGTTAAAAAAAGCGTGCATGTATATTAGAGAACACATTATCTAAGGAAAGCGATATCTTTATCTTCTACGTTTAATAGAACGGCGTAAAGTACGACGCGTGAGCCCATTCCAAAGAATGTATAACGTGCTTGTAAATGGCAATTTGATTAATAGCTCTTACTTTAAGCCACATTTTGATTTCAAATAACATTTACCTAAATCAGAGCGTCAAATAGAAATGTTCGAAAAAAATGCACATACCATAATACTGTATATTTTATATTAAAATAACACGCATATAATACATGTTTTACGACGGTTTCATATATTTCACTGTGATTTATGTGAAAATAGTTAACTTTTCATGTAACTTTACTCTAAGTATGCCGAATGAGAATGTATAAGACTTCCTTAAATCAAAGATATGTTGCTAACTTTGCTGTTGGATATAATACTACCTTGCTTAAGAATGCGGAGGGCTGTGAACAAATTCTTTGCTTGTTGAGAATAAATAAGGCGTTTAATTTTGGAGTCCCACATTACTTTGACAGACCGTGCGTGGGTGTAAACCAAGCCCACTTTCTCAAGTGTTCTACAAAACAAGACTGGGGAGTCCACATATTATCTGTCCTGATCCAAAACAGGCGTCCCATGCTTGCTAAAAAGAATCAAATTGCCGCTTTACTTCAGCAGAGAGGCTGAAGAAGTTTTAAAAAACACAAAAGTTACTCAATCTCTACTTCTCCTGACCTTGTGTTCTTCGAAGAAGCTAATTATATGAACTTATTTTCATTTCTATTTAAGTAACGCCCTACCTTTGCAAACAGCTTCTACGAAAAGAATAAGAACGTGGAGGGCCCCTCGTCATCCACTAGAAGTTTTTGAAATGCCCAAATTTCAACGATCATGAACAAAAAGAAGGGTTCAATTAACAATTGCTAAAGTCTGTATAAAATGGGGAAACGTTGACGTACTGACCACGTGAATGCATAATCCAAGCGCATTTACTCTGGCATTTGGATGGAAGGCCTTCGCCTGTGTCTCCGGGCTGTGATCACCCAGTCAGTACTCTGATTATTTACAGCAGGCCATTTAAAAAACAAATCGGGTCAGGGGGAAGATATGTATGCCGTCCAATATCTCTTATAAAAGGATTATATGCGATCGCAGAGAAAGCCTGGGATAGTGGGACGGATTGTTATTTTGGACACATTTCAAACCCTCCCGCTGATTGATCATTAATGTGGTGAGTTATTACTATTCAAGGAAAGGTCATTCAGAGAGAGGCTTATATGTGTCACAATGAGCCAAGTCATATTTTATTTCTTTTCCCTTTTTTATCCACTTAGCCCAAATGCAAATGTTTAAATGTCCTCCTGGTACTGAACGACTGTAAATTAGCTCACTGGAAGAATAATTCTCAATGTATTTTACTCAACTATGAATGCGCGTGTGTGGGTCTGTATATGATTTCAGGAGTCCTAATTCAGATCCTTCTCCATGCATCGATATCAACGCTCTTCTTCGTCTTCTTTTTCCTTTAGACGCCTTCATGTTAATTTAGCAAACAAAAAAAACGAATTTTAATCATTGCCGATTATGACAACCAATGATTCATGAACATTTGTTTTCCAGACAAGGTAAATAATTTATGAGTTTAGCAGTCCGCAGCAAGGAACTAAGCCTTTTCGATTGCATTTGTCCCAGGAATCGAACCATGCCGACGAATAAATATCTCGAAAATCCATTAAAGTTAACATAAATGTATAATTCGACTTATTTTAAGATTTTGTATGAAAACACAGAAGCCTTCTGTTTATTAAAGCTAGCAGGTGAATCCTAGCAGTAACCCGCGCCCCGTTTTTTAATCCTTTGTTCTGCTGCACTGCCGGCGTCTAGTCACAAATAAGTGCGTAACCTTTATTATTAAGATTTCACGAAGAATATTACTTTTCCATTTCTCCCCTTTGTCTTTAACCCTTTAAAATATCTACAATTTAATTCATTCGATAAGAAAAGTTAAAGATTCAACATGCGTAACTGTTGCCGCTTTCGGACGTAAGGAAGTGTTTTATTCCAGGAGGTCAGAACTCATTGTGTGTTTTGTCTTTCCGGAATTGATAAATTTTGGGGGTAAAGTGTAACGAATATTTTACTCGGGACCAATAGCAGAACCATAAGATAGAACGTAGCAATTTTCATTATTAAAGACATCAGCTTCCTCACTTTACCTTTTATTACAATGTAAGAGAACTTGGTTATAATGAAATCATCGATTTTAAAACAAGAAACTAAATTTTCAATAATTCAACGCAGTGATTCTAATTTTGATTGGTTGTTCAAAGTAAATAGCAAACATACATTTGGGCAATGCAAATACTTTACAAGTATGTATTAATATAATTTTCATTGTTTGTTGAAAGTCCAAAGTTGAATTAGTGCCTGTTTAATCCAAATGGTGTATAAAACTGACTAACTGCCATGTGTTTTGAACTAAAGATTGGCAAGCAATAGTAAGGAGATAATAAAATCAGGCAATTAAGTGGTTTAGGGTGGCAAAGATTTAATTTATTGACCACTTTCGGAAAGAATTCCACAAAAAAATGTACGAAACACAATGATTAAGCTCAAATAGATTTACAAAGCAATTTCAAAAATACACACCGCGTATTATTTCAATTAAAAGTGTCAAAATATTGGTTGGGTGAGCGGACCAATATACATATAACATGTAAATATATAAATTAAAGCATTGACAATTAATGTTTATAAGTGAGTACATTACGTTGCCATTTCTAATACATTATTACTAATGCAAATTCTATCCTGATTCCTGACGTTCCAGTATTAGATGATTCTTGCTATCACTTGCTCGAATACACTTCACTGTCGATTTCTTCACAGGTTGTGCACAACGAATTCGATTTTGTAACAGTTTACTTGATCGAAGGTTTGTCTTTTTCTTTTTTTTTGCAGCCTTGGTTCTTTATAAAGACCCCTTCAGCAGCTGCACCTTGGATCGAGAGCTAGCAGCACTACGACGGTAAGTCAGATTATATTCATTCTATACCTGACCCATTTCCCAGAATTCAATGTTCTACTTCTCTATCAGATAGAAAAAGATAGAAGGTAGATGGACCAATTGAGTTAGCATTAAATAAACTACACTATTTCAAGGTATATATTGTGCACATTGTTCAAGTTATATCACGTCCTATTATGGCGTTCCAAATTCCCAATTGATGTTTTTGCTAGAAATCCGATTAAGAATAATTCAGATATTTTGTTTGACAATAATCTGGAATAATTTGTTCCACAAGAATAATAGGCAACTTCCGACATTGCGTCGGCATGTTCAAGTAAAATGTCTTACCACCACGTGAGATTTTAATTTAGAATCCCTGAATTTCGAAATTGGTAAAGTTGTGGTTTCCATCTTGAACAGTATTTCTTTTAAAATATCCATTGTTGAAACTGACTCCTTTCCCAGACGCAGAAGTAGATCACAGGCAAAATAATTGGTTCAAGAAAATGTAATTACCGAAAATTGTTCACTCAAAAGAAGTTGGGAAGTTGCAAAGTTGTTTATTCAGCCAAGTCACGATTGAAAATAATGTACAGAAGTGTCTAAAGTTCTTTGAGCTGTTTTACTTATAGGCAAAAGGAGCATTTTTTTAACGGCACGAATTTATGCTCACTTTATGGAGTGACTCCTTTGGCAGTTGATCGCTGCGTTGTAAAAAAATCACTGCACGTTAATGAAAATCAATCCGTTCGTCTCCTCACTCAATCCAAATAGATGTGAAGTATTCACCTAATGAAGGCCACGGACTTCTGAGTTGCTTCTTTAACCTCTACCCACTTCATTCTCCCCACCCCCCACACGCCGCCGCCCCCCCAAAAAAAGGACAAACTTGGCAAAATAAACGCAGCATAGTATGAAAGCTTATTGAAAGTTGCAGAGTTGCGGAATTTTTCGCCGGTCTTCCTCCTACGCCCTTCAGGATCCCCTTTCATATACCTAACCTCGTGCAACATCTATCCCTTTTACACTGTTTACAGCTCTGGTGCCATGAAGTCATAAATCTTACGTAGCCATAAACGACAGAAGCAGCGGCATGCATTAAAAAAAGCTTAAGTTCCAAATTCTTTTTTTTCATTGGCTTTCACTCGAGTGACAATTCTTTATCTCGCTCCATTTTTAAAAGGGCATTCTTCTTTTATTGAAAAAACACCTTGTGTCCGAGCAAGTGCAGCACACAGCTGACATTAAAAGTTTAGAGAGCGACTGTTGCACCTTGTCTATTACTACATATTCAATACGACAAAATTACCTCATCTATTGCGCCCCCCCCCCACGCACCGCTTACCTACTCGCCCCCACCCCACCACCCCCGCACTCCCCGGCCGACCCTCATAATATAGGCTGCGTCCATTTTCTTTTCTTTTTCTGCCGCACCCAGTCGGACACTCCAGCCTTTTTAAAAAAAATAACAAGAATACATTATTAATTAATGATTCGGTCCACGAGTTCAAAAAACAAGACGGGTAGAACGGAATATAATTCTCCGTTGAGTTCTGCAATGAGAACTTCGGCTTATTATTATAATAGGTTCCCGTAATATTATTTTGAATGGTTAAAGCCTTCACTTTACGCGAAAAATATAATAGCATATGCTTACACTTAATTGCCAAACACGTGAAACAAACAGCGAGCTTGCCATCTCAGTCTAGGCCTTGTCCACCACGTCGCTAATTAGCATAATTTTTCACTTGTGACGCTGTGTTTCGAGGGGATTAACACTCGTTGCCTGCCCAGCACTCAAGAAAGAAATCGTTTTTTCCCTTAAACCGTGCTTCTAATATATATACGTATTCATAACAAACATACCGAATATATGGGTTTCCTTTCTAGTTCACTCTGCCCTGCAAAGCTGAGAAACCATTGTTATCTGTGAGTAGGGCGTACCAGTCTAGGGCTCAATAATATCAGGGCTGTCCATTCAAGCCTTGAGCTTTCTACAGTTCTTTGAAGCTGTACCATCTCGCCTTTCTTTGCCGTTGCCTTCAACGAGTGAATTTCAGCGCCATACCAGCTGTTTTATCCTTCCTTTTTTATATGTATATAAAAGAATTTGGGAACTCCTGCTTATCGATTGCGTGGTGAATCTGAAATATTATGTCTTGCTCTGCTTCTATCGTCAGTGGCTAAGGTAAGCTGGACTCAAATAGGCTATCACTCGTGAATGGCGGAGTATATGTCCCAGTGATTTATGACCATATGACTTCAATCTCGGTTCAAGAAGAGTTCACAAGCTATAGCTTCCTTTCACGCAGCGACTGTTTCACATTGCATCTGAATTCAACACGGAGCCCGTTCCTTGGGCCTTTTTTGGGGGGCTAATTTGGAGCATTTTTCAAAACTAAGCTCTCAGTTGTGACTTAAGATATATTTACGTGGACGTCTTACGGTGCTCTATAATTTAAGGTGTATGACGACTTCCCCTATTGTTGTCCCATTAGCTAGGATGCATGTTTTCTGAACATTTAACACATTTTGGGCAATCAAATATCCCTTCGCTTGTTTAGCTCTGTAATTACTTGAGGCCCGCAGGTACAGCGTGTCGGGATTGTGGAGAGTAAAATCTCAAGATATAACTCTTCCAGCCTCTGTGTTTCGCCGAAACATGGTGGCAACCAGCGACTGGAGCACGCCTGACTTTGCTGGCCCTTTCTATATTTTTCGGATCATCATTTCAAATGGAAACATTACTGGATTTTGCTGTAAAAATCCAGTTTTATTGGCTCGCTTAAACTCCGTTACAGCCTAGGGTTTCATTCCGTGCTTCCGTACCACCCGGCTGAAGGCGGGTCATTTTGGTTCGAATTTATTATTTTGTGTGCATGCTTAGCTAAATAAAACATTTCGCCCTTTCTCACTGTTGATGAGCGATGGAAGAATATTGCTCTGCCGGCTTTGAACGCAAAGGCTGAAATTTCACCATGTATTTTATCATCAAATTATAAAGAATTATAATGGCCCTCTCTTAAAGTAAAAATGATCATATCCGACAATCCTCCCGAAGTGCGAATAAATAGAAATGTAATGTTTCGCATTTCGATTTTATCATTTGAATGTATATATTTGGAAGCAGGTAGTCCGTGATGACGGAGTTTCATTTTGTAATATCCCCATGCCGTTTGTTTCTTCCAGGTCGGTGTATTCTCTTGAATGCTTTGTTTGATTTTTAAATACATTTTCAACCCTGCTACTTGGATAGTTTATCCCCAAGACGTTAAACAGAATTTTAACGCAAAACGCCAGAACGTAATAAATATTTCACAAGCAAAAAATGAATTTGCGAACTTATTTTAATTCCTTCTTTCACAAAAGCACATTTTATAATGTATTCCAACACCGAATCGTCTGACAAGCGAATATTCCGCCGATTTAAATTGCAAAAAGATTGAGGGTCATTTAAAAAATTAAGTCACACCTAACATGGCTGAGAAGTACAGTGCTGCTTCGAACACATAGGGTGATTGCGTGCTGCTTAACTTGATTCGAATATTTGACTTCACATATCTTTAGGCAATGCCAAATACCAACATTGATGTTTCGGCATGATTAGTTATACAGAAAGAGGAGTGGGAGGGAGAGGGGTAGAAACCGTGCAAGTTTTGTGTAGAACCGGCCGGTTCCCGTACATGCTCGCCGGCTTTGCACTGCAATGTTTACAAATGTGGCAGGCGTTTCTGATCATTTAAAAAGTGTCAACCTGAAAATGTACTTCAAATACAAACAGGAAAATAAGGTGCGAGTGTGGAGCAGACAAGGAATCTCTGCACATTTTAGCAATGTGAGGATTATGCGGCCAATCTGCACCGTTGACTCTCCGCGTTCGAGCCGCTCCGGGAGTCCTTGCACTTTTTTTTAACCCCCAAAAAATCTTTATTGGTCCGCTGAGCCCTCATACATCAAATTATAGAGCACCTTCCAAGACAGCACCTATTATCTTTTTGTTCCTTGGTTAAGAGAGAGGTTCAAATGCTGGTCATGCAGAATACAACCTCTTGTATTTCAGGTTTGAAATACTTTGCCGATTCATCATGAATAGTTAAGACTGTGGCGGGGAAGAGGAAAAAGGCCCGAAAATATTGCCGGAAGGCCAAGCCATGAGACTTCCAAAAACATATCCAGTTTACACATGGACACACAGAGATAGGAACAAAATCACTTACTTCCTCACCATCATCATGGCAAAGGAACACGCTATAAACAGCCACATTAAATAGATACGTGTGCATTTTCAGAAAACAGTTGACTCAAATGGTTAATAAACTCTAATGCCTATGTATATAAAATGAGCACGTTTTATTGTTTAGCAGCAGTATTTCATTGTGTGTTTTTTTCCCATGTTGCTTCTCATTTCATCGGTGCTGCTTAACAGTAATGGAGTTAAGAGATATAAATTCTAGATTGCGACATTAAACAAGAAATTATGGTGACTATAAAAGTATGTTTCAGATTAGCGTTTGAATACATAGCTACTGAAACATCCATAAGTTTCCTTCTATTTAAACCAGATGTTTTCAGGGGAAATCTCATCCCGCCTTGAACGCTGTACATTTATAAATGTTGATACCTTGGCAGCTCCGCTTTATAACAATAGATGTAAACCTAATTTTAAGCGGTAGGTCAGATTTTTAATCTAGAATATTGACAGCATGACAATTAATCAAGCAAGGGGCAATGAAATGAAATGTAACGATGTTTGGTGCGTATTTTAACTGAACTCATTGTGAAAGTTTATGTAACTGCCTGTCAAGATACCAAAACCGAGTTCGAATGAAGTTTTTTTTTCATAAATAATTATCATTTTTGGAACATTGCCTAAACCAAAAGAATTTAGCAGTGAGCTAATGCTGAATCTGATCTCTATTAAAATAGTTTTGCAGATGGCTATGTGCTTTTTTTTTAGTTTTCTTCTAGGACTGAGTGCAAGTGAGAGTGTGTGTGTTTTTACGTGTCCTCCTCTCCCGTCCAAAATAACCATGAATCAAGACTGGCCATGGCATCTGCTGTGCTTGTTTGGTGAACGCTATTCATGTCATTTGCTTTTGAGTATGTAAGATGGATTCACACACGTTCCACTATTATTCTGTGGTTCTTCTAACCTTAGGTCAACTGCCAGGAGGCTATTGGAAGAGAACGTCACGTGAATTGGGGTGCCAATGTTATTCGATAAGGGTGTCAGGACCCTGACAGTTTGTGAAATAAATATTGGGAAACTGCGAGATGCAAAAAACGACATACTACGACAACTGTACTCTATTCAGTGGATACACATACCAGGGAGCAAATGGCTTCAGCTATGAAGTGGCGCAGGAACCCTATCCACCATCTTCTCACGTTGAAAGTGATTTTCAGAGGTCGGCCTGTTCCCTTCAGCCAGCTGGCACTAGTGTTCCGCATCCCAAATCTAAAGACATCAATGGGAGCTGCATGCGTTCGAATCTCCCCGAGCATCGCCAACCTCCACCTGTCTCACCCCCTCAAAACCCCAGCAGCAACTCGACACAGCCAGGTACCAGCAAGACTCTGCCCAAGTCTTCTCACACGTCCACTCCCAGCCTCACCAAGCAGATATTCCCGTGGATGAAAGAGTCACGGCAAAACTCCAAGCAAAAAAATAACAACTGCCCCAGCACAGGTACACCAACATTCTTTTTGCAGTTTTAGGAATCCGAGCATCAAATTAAAAGTCTGCACTGTTATTTAAATCAGAGCATTAAAAACACGAATTTCAAATATCTGCGCCACGTAAAGCTTTTGGCTGTACATCGTTAACACTTTGATGGCCCACTGTTAAAATTTAAGATTATTGCCCTCAGCAACCTCCCCCACCCCCACAACCTTCCGCCATTTCGGTCAGTTCTGAAATAATTATGTTGATTTGAAACTGAAAAATGTTTTACCATTTAATGCAATAAATATGCAAACTGCGCTGCTGCTCCTAAACAGCCCAGAATGCAGAAAGGTCACGTACTGGTTGACTGTGAAGTCAGAAAGTTGACAAGACATCAAAAAGTGAAGTAATAAACTGCAAGTAATTACAAAAATGCTGCAAACCTATAAATACAAACGCAGCTTTTACTAATGTTCTTACTAAAAACTGCAATATTAATCAAATCGTATCTTGCAGTTTTCCATTCTAAACCTGCTTTTGAATGGGTCATAATAATATAATTAGGTTGGTTACATTCCAAATCAGCATTTGCCCTGTCCTCTTAAGCGTATCACTTCAATTGTGGAATATATTGTTCTAAACATTGTGTCAATGTGATTATGATTCAATTTTCTGAGCTCTGGGGATCTGACATATTTCTGGTGTTGGGGGTATAGAACTTTTAATAATGTTTAATATGAAATGATAGGCCTTGATGTGTTAAAAGGGAGGACTCTGTTTTTCTTTCAAGACTTATTAAATTTATGTGGAGAATTTTCTTGTTCAGATCGGTGCACTTTTAAGAGGTGATTATCTTTATGTTATTGCTCACAGCTGAAAATGTCAGTGGGGACAAAAGCCCGCCGGGTTCTGCCTCGAAGCGAGCGCGCACTGCCTATACCAGCGCGCAGTTGGTGGAACTGGAGAAGGAATTCCATTTTAACCGTTACCTTTGCAGACCTCGCCGAGTGGAAATGGCGAACCTGCTGAACCTCAGTGAACGACAGATCAAGATCTGGTTTCAGAACCGCCGAATGAAGTACAAAAAGGATCAAAAAACGAAAGGCATGGTGAGTTCTTCCGGAGGACAATCGCCCACGGGAAGCCCCCCGCTTCCCGTCCAGGCCCCTACTGGATTTGTCAACGCCATGCATCCGCTTTCGAACAACTCTGCCTATGACGCCCCTTCACCGCCGCCTTTCAATAAACCTCATCAGAACGCTTATGCTATGACCACAAGTTACCAAAACCCGATGAAAGGTTGCCCAGCTCAGCAACAGAAAAGATATCCTGGGACAGCTCCTGAGTACGATCCCCATTCGCTACAGGGGAATGGGAACTATGGGACACCAAATTTGCAGGGTAGCCCTGTATACGTTGGCGGGAACTATGTGGATTCTATGTCCACTTCAGGGCCTTCTCTCTTCGGCCTCAATCATCTTTCTCACCCTGCATCTTCAAACATGGACTACAACGGTGGTGCTCAGATGACTCCCAATCAGCACCATGGACCTTGTGACCCACATCCAACCTACACAGATCTTACATCGCATCATCCTTCTCAGGGAAGAATTCAGGAAGCTCCAAAGCTGACCCATCTGTAGCAGGCCCAAGCAGGAGCTTTACTGAGAGAAGTAAACAACAAGTTACCCTTTCCTTATCTCATGATAGATTTTTGACCCACTCCTTATTGATGTTTTTTCAATCATGTATACTGACTTGTATTAATATATGTTGCTTATGTTATCCCTTCACAGACTAAGCCCTCCTATATAGAGTATACCAACTGCATTCCACTGTCCTTTCACCCCACCCCCACCCTTACCATCCTCCCCTCTCCATTACAATCTTTAGGGTTCATTAAAATTTGTAATGCAAAATCCTAAAGGTTGTACATTTATTTTTTGGACTCAACGTGAAACAGGGTAAATGAACAAATCTTCTGTCCTTTGAAAAAAAAGCAAAAGTGAAGACACTTTGGGTATTTGCTGATGCTGAATTTACTTTGGACACCTGTATTGCACTTATTGTTTACATTTCAATGAGTGAAACAACTCATAAGAGGCAAGCAACTCCAACCCGGCCTTGAAGGAATCTTAAGACTGAGTAGCTGGTGCGTCTTTCAATATGTGTCTATTCTGGTGAACATGCAGATATATTTATTGATTATGCCAGGAAAATATTTCTTCTTTTTTGTATTATTTATCCCCAACAATACGTATTTATATAAAAAATTAAAATCTGTACTTTTTAGTATTTACCTGTCGACACAGTTGTATTCATGTCACTGTAAACAAGTTTATTTTAGTTAATGTAAACTAGAACGAGAAAGTAGTTTTCTGCTACCATTGTACCTACAAATATTGTAGTTATATTGAAGGCATGGGAACAGAATTGGGCAGTAATTGTATAGTCATGATTTAGAAAATTATAGCAAATCCTCCTTTTCTGACACTCCTTGCCTTCTTCGTAGTTATTTTCCTTGCTAAGAGTTGTCTGTCAAGCAATTCTGGAATAAATCTCCTGTTAACAGAATTTGTTGTACGGTTTATGTATCAAATACAAATATAATGCAAGCATCAAACCAATTAATAGGCTGTTTACATTAGTGCCTGTTTCAGAAATAGACAACTGTGATTGCAAAACTGTTCAAATCGTACATTTTAAGCTTTTTGTCTGCATTCTCCCACACAAATATTTCGCACACTGGTACCAGCACAGCCTCGTATATAGTTTATTGCCCAATAACTTACACGTCTTGTCTATTTTAATACTAATGTGGGGGAGGGGATTTGTGCAAAGGAGAGAGCTCTCAGATAAGGCCTCTTACAAAGCTAAAGAATGAAGCACTTTTCCAGCTTGTAAATGTCTTTATTACCAAACAAGGTCCAGAGACTTACACAAACATTCAGGAATTAAGGGGTAAAAAGTTTCCATCCGGTGTAAGGAGACACCACGTGCTGTCTGGGCAAACCAGTCATTGGATCTGCAAGAGAAACAAAGACCAAAGCATGAGCAGGCTGCCAAAGTACACACACATTTCCAGTTCATTCCATTCCAAATGAGATTTTTTTCCCTTGGTCTGGCAATCAATTAATTTGATAAAGTGATCTTATGAGACTCGACTGTGTCTGAGGATGGATTTTAATTTCAAGATTTCTGTAAACTCTAAAGCCTAGCAAATAATTGAGAAAATAACATTTACCACCATGAAAATGTAATTTGATAGCCCAATTATTCAGCTTTTGATACTAAACTGCAGAATGAAAATAGCTGAGAAGTTCATTGTTCTAACAAAACTTCCATTGCACTTTTTAAAATTCAATTTATTAGGTGCTCCCTGCCCTAAAACAGTACATACAAGCGTTTTGTAGTAACCACTTCAAACACTATAGTCATAATCACACATCATAACAATAGCCTTAACCTATCAGAGATCTAGGGAAAGAAAAGCACAGAGTGATATTGGTTATCTAATCATATAAAAAACACATTTGCTTCTAACAAGGCTATCATCGGTACACTAATTCTTCAAGTAATAAAGGTAACATTTCTTCCTTGGTCAAGTAAATTATGGAATATTATAGTAAAATACTTAATTTGCGTTATTTTATAGACAAGTTCACAGATATTCTTATTTCTGCAGCAGTAGCTAAAAATGATCAACGAGAGTTACAGTAGGCACCAGTCATAATTTCTTAAACCAATGCAAAAGTATTAATAATCATGGTCAGTACTTCGTTAACTAATCGTCTCCATTTTACATCGCAATCCTAATAATTTGACCTTTGATTTTCACTAAACTTGAATTTAAAAAGAAATTTAGTTTTCTGTACTTGTGAAATCAACATGAAAGTCAATGTTCAATCAGTTCCTAATCATATGCATAGCGATATGGATCGTTTAAAAGCCACGGATCTGTGTGAAAGTTTTCCTGAGATCGTATAACAATTCTCCAGGGTTTTCCAAATACAATTTTGCAGCTGATGTCAACCAGAGCTAAAACGATTCGGCGCCATATTGTTCGATTTTCGACCTCTCGCCGCCCAAATGAAAACATCCCCCGAACAAAACGCTTAAATACATTTTGCTTGTGACGGCGATCTTTAGAAGAACTTCAATTATTTCGCGTTCTTCAGCGCGCAAGTGAAAATAAAACCATGATCAACTCGAAGCCAATTTATTTTTGGCACCATTGGGTTCTATTTAATTCACCGCAATAATCTTTGTATCAACTTCTATTTAATATATCATAAATTTGTTTTCCAGCGCCAAGAATTTTATTCCACTGTTTACATTGCAATCGATTAAATACGTGTAGAGTTAGAGAGGGCCGGAGTCCAAAACCACAGCAAAACAATATTTAACTTTATCGCATTTAACTCGTAAATCCTTTTCCTTTATAACATTTCAAACAGCAAAGATTTTTAGAACTATGAATAAAAGATATAATTTTAAGACACGCGCACGATGAAAATAAATCCGCTGCTATCAATTCAAAACAAAATCACACGCCATGTTCCATACAGGCTTTTCTCACGTCACTTTTTAACCAATTATTCCTAAGTCAAATCTACCGGTCAAGCTTCTCACTCAGTGAACCAGTGTTGAACAGTTAAAACTGTTGATAATTTTAGTAGCTGGATAAAACGTGTTTAAAAAAATAATTAAAATCCTAACGTTGACATAACTTTCGAGCAGATATAGAGATAGACTTCTTCTGTTCTGAATTGTTTTAGTATTGCAGAGGCCCGGCGGGGCCCGCACTTAAACACTTGCACCCACACACTTTTTGACAAACAAAGGTTTCTAGGTCCCCATTGTATGAAGTCATTTACACGTCCCACACAATGTTTTGCCACGAAGAGTTACAAAATGAGTCAACGCAATGTTTTGTACTTTTTCTCTTCAAAACTTAGAAGTGTTGTCCTGTAACTATATGTTTGCACTTGTAGTGTCTTGGTTCTCTTTAAGTCAATGCTTCACGACTTATCTCTGTGTTTGGGACGTTTTATTTTAAAATAAACCCATTTCACCTTTGCTTTAAGAAAGATGGTCAAAAAGGAAGGCTAATCTCGCTTCCTGGCAATTGATATGGGAAGACGAATTCTTCAGTGTTTGCTCCCAAGGCTTAGCTGTCAAGCTCTTCTGTGGGAAAAGATTGATCGAGGCTGCCTTCAGTTCCTTCTTGGACTCAGTTTTTAAACAAAAAATTCTGTTGTAGCTCTCACGCTAGCTACACTTTGCAACAACTTTTTCAAAAATAAGGATGTCTCAATTTTACACAGCCTCGAGCTTTTGCTAAACAAGTAAACAGGGAAAGTAAGTTTTCAATTAACTTGCATACTTCTAAGTAAGCCTTTGGATCAAAACAATTTAAAATACCCCCAAAAAAGACTGTTTAAAAAGGTTGCATAGGGATAGAGGAATTAATGGATCGATGGATAAATAAATTGATTTTAAAAAAACGGTTGCAATAACTTTCTTCTGGATATAGATCAAATGAGTTAAAATAGTTATTTAATACTTTGTCATATTTTCAAGGCTTCCTCAAATTAAAATCGGATACTTACCTGATTTCAGAACCCTCTTCACTGCTTTGTAAAACTACTGTAATAGCATTTATTTCCGTTCGATAATTAGAAAAAGCACATTTAGTGAATTGTGTCCAATGATACAACCATTTGAAGGGTTTAGAACTTTCCTACAGGCAAATTGCAACTGCGTGGCTGATCTTGTGAAAGTTCTATTTTGTTACTGGCCCTCTTGTCAAAACTTTGAAGATTAATGAGGTACCTTGTTAATTACTCAAGCCGCCAGATTTTAGGTGCAAATCGTCTTCACTTGAATTGCAAAATACTCTAATTGGCAGAATTCTTCTGCAAAAATCAATTTTCAGGCTTCTTAAAAACGAAGAAATGTCACGAGAATGATTTCAAAAATTCTGAAGTCAATTTTTAAATTCTGACGGTAAAATAAAGTGGAATAATTTGCTTCTTCACTTTTTGGATCAATTGCAGAGATAATGATTTCTTTTCATAGACAACAAATTGCTATTGGGCAACGCCAATCATGTGACAACGAATTTGGTCCAATTTCAATCTAGTCCGCAGTTTAATAGAGTCGGTCTCCATACGCCTTGTAATATCAGAGATACAGAATTAAAGCCTGAAAATATTATTTTTCTCGATATTCATAACTTTTTTTTCCATTTGGGATTACGAAGGCCATGAATTTCGAATTGGAGCGAGAGATAGGTTTTATTAACAGCCAGCCTTCGCTTGCCGAATGCCTGACGTCCTTCCCTGCTGTCGCTGATACATTTCAAAGTTCATCAATCAAGAACTCGACGCTTTCACACTCGACACTAATTCCTCCTCCTTTTGAGCAGACTATCCCGAGCTTGAATCCCAGCAGCAACCAGCCGCGGCCAAGTCGCGAAAAGCGGCCTCCAAATGGCCTATTCCCATCTGCTGCGGCGGCCGAGTTCCCGTGGATGAAAGAGAAAAAGTCGAAAAAAAACGAGACACTTCTGTCATTGTCAGCTCCGGTCCCTGGGTCCTCTCAGACGGCGGAGTCTCCGACAGGTCTGCCCCAAAGCCCAGACTTTCTCTGCATCGTTTAGATAAGCAATGTTTTTCAAAACATCTAATTTACAAAACTCAAACTTTAGCGTATGGTATCTATACCAATTAGAAGGTAGATGACAACATGCAACAAAGCATAGATTAGTCTGGAATTTGTTGCTGCTTAATTTATGAAAAGCATTTCTAATTGTCTGAAGGATCCAGCACTTGGTATTAAAATGCCTATTCATTGCAATCATTTATGTGATGTTGTTTCAATACGCGAGTAATGTTGCCAAAGTATTTCGAGATATAGTAGATTCTGATATTTTTGTTCTCGGCGGCCATGTTGCTCAAACTCTTATAAAGCTCCAGCAACTCGAGAAAGGGAAAGCATCGGTTCTGCTGCACGAATGTGTCAATGTTGAGGTTATTTATGTAAAGTGCAAAGCATCTTATCGACGCTTGCAGGAAAGAAGCTTTCACAAGGCTAGTTTCAATCTAACTTGTGAAAGAATGGCTTCTGCCCAATAGAAGCTATCGCAATTCTTTTCAATGTGCATGTTAAACATTCACTTTCACTTCTCCTCACGTTCTTTCTTTCTCGCTTTCTCTCGTTACACATCTCTGGGTAGAAGGCCAGTGTGAACAGGAAATCAGCAACAGCTCCCGGAGACTCAGGACAGCGTACACGAACACGCAACTCTTGGAACTAGAGAAAGAATTTCACTTCAACAAATATTTGTGCAGGCCACGCAGAGTGGAGATCGCGGCCCTTCTTGACCTGACCGAGAGGCAAGTTAAAGTGTGGTTTCAGAACCGACGCATGAAGCACAAGAAGCAAGCACAGTATAAAGAAAATCAAGAGGGGGAAGTTAGGTTTTCTATCAGTTCGCTTCCAAAAGACAAAGGCGAGGAGTCGTCGCTGTTCAGCCGAACCGTGGAAGCATCAGGAACCTATATAGACAGTAAAAACTGCACGGAACAAGCAAGAAAGCAAATTCAACACACACTTAACAAAGAACTCCAAAACCTGCAGGATCTGGCTGTATGCGGTAGCGACGGAAAACCTAAGAGCCCCTTCTATCTGACAGCCAGTGCTGAAAACGGGTTTACAATAGGCCAGACTTGTAGCTCGGGTTTGGACACTCTTAGTACAGAGGCCCTTGAATTGGTCTCCCTAGCAGAATTAAACCTGTTTTCTTCGGATTCCTATCTGCCGTTCTCTGATGGATTATCTCCCAGCTTGCAGGGTTCCACCGACAGTCCTATGGATATTCACGAGGACAGTTTTGATGTTTTCACCAGCGCTCTGTGCACAATAGACTTGCAGCACCTTAAGAATCAGTAGCAATTCGCAAGCTTTAGGGCCCATGTAGAAATGCAGCCTTGTTTAATAATATGTTCGGTATTTCCTATTTAAATTACAATAATGTGGAATATTAAAGAAAAATATAGAATTGATCTCACAGTAAATAATTTATCCATCGGCCTTGACCCGGAATCTACAAGAGTTGCAGTCTTTTTTCAACAGGTATTTAAACAGATAGTTTTATTCAGTTTCAGTTTCCTAAGTAATGTTGAAACGTTGAAAAAAAATGCAGATTTCCCCTTATTCGCTAACTCAGGAATACATATACGGGGATTGTATTTATAGCAAAACTGTTTTACCTTACGGGTCCCAAAAAACTGTGATGATTTACTCTATGTTTTAGCGGTAGCCTATTTATTATAAGTGAATTTTAAATTATTTATTGTACATTATTTTCATAGTTTAAATAAAATGACTTAATTCTTTAGTGAACCTTTACTCTCTGTGTTTCAAGGTGACTGTTAGCGTTAATACCATTATTTTCGAAATATTTGCATCAAGAATTAGATCAGAAATAGCGCAGGCAGAAAATGTTCGCTGTAAACTGACAAAAAATACGTAAAACGCGTGTGTTTGAAATAAGTAAATCATAGTATTAATATCTACCAGAAGGTACCTACGCGAATCGGTCACGCCAGATCTGGGATAGTAAAATGGCAGGTGTTATATGTTATATAATCTAGGTGCTGTACGAAAAAAATCCCTTTAAGCAGCAAACAGAATAGATAACCAAATGTTTTATCATCCTTCAAATTCCTCTCTAAACAAGGTGTTCACTCAATTGATATGTGTTGTATATTATATAAGGGTCGTCATACGCTTGGAGATGGTTCAGTGAAATCAGTAGACCAAATGAAATTTTTAAAAGCTAATCGTATTTTAGATTGCTAATGTAATTTCTCTGTTTTTAACGTTCTGTCCCCGCCCCCACCCATTTGTGGATCGAAGTGATGAAGTCCCCAGTCAAGCTCAGAGAGGTGAGGCTTCCAGCCCCCTGATTCCGCCAGTTTCTGGGAAAACAAAACACTCAACCTTCTAAAGTTACAAAGCAATTCAACAGAAAACTACCTGAAGAAGTAACTGATGAGGGGACTTGGCTTTGGTAGATATCGCCAACCTGGAGCATGAACTATTATAGGCTTGATGGGCAGAGTGGTCACCTTGTGTTGAAATTGATTTTATTGTGCAGAATGATCATTTAAAATGTAACTTAAACAACTGAATTATTTTAGAAGATAAAAGAGGACATTAAAATGTAAAGACACACAAAAGACACATTATAAACACATGAGGTCGGTGTTGGGGGAGGGAGAGTCAGAGTGATTCCGGGTTTATCCGTCCAAATGGATTTGCTTCTTTGCTTTGACAGAATGGAGGCATTTTTAAGTTTCACTGTTAAATCAGCTATGGGGTTTCTTGAATTTCCATTTAGCTCGTGCGATGCGCTATTTTTTAATATCCTTTCCCTATCAAGCTATCCTATGTTGAATAGAATGGCCTCAATGCTACTCACCTTTCGAATCAACCAGCGTTGTTTTTGTGACGGGGGGGGGGGGGATGTTCTTTGCAGCCGGGTATCCTTCCCTTGCCTAAGTCTTTATTTATTGAGCTGGAACTGACACTAAAGTGACTCCAATCTCGGGGGTACCGACGTGTCTGGGATTGAATGGCTTCGGTGCAATTGCCACGTTCACACTGATGTTTAACAGTATCGCGATGAAACTCATAGCGAGAGGGAAAGATGGCGAGGAAATTAAAACGTAAACTTTGGAGCACTAGATGTCAAATTTAGAAATAAAACTAGAAACGAAAGCCAGAAGAACAGCTGAGGCAGTACAAGAGATGGCGGCCAAACTAAGCTGAAGATGTGGAAAACGTTGCTTGACAAAGAGCGAGAGGAAAAGGCTTTGTGCAAATGGCCAGAAAATAACTAACAACATCGATCAAGATTTCATCTTTATTCGCAATGGTGCTCCACTTTTTCGCCCCTAACCCCCGCCCTCTTCGCTCTGCCAAGGGAGGTTTATTTACAAGATGTAATTTTTTTTGCTTAAACTCATGCATCAAGCTGCTTTGTGAATGAGGGGGGTCATCTTGAGAAATCAATCGGAGTGACATAAAAAATAAATCATATTACGCATTTGCCTAGTCATGGTATTTCCCAAGAAAGGCAGGAATTTGGTACAGCCTCGGAAATGCTCCACAGAAAATGTTGCAAATATCAGGATCGCAAGGACTGCCTTATGCATCCTCAAAATGGCGCCGTGTGTGCGTGAAACACAAAACACTATCACCGTCTGCTAATTATTCTCCTACCAATTTTTACTTACACTTCTTCCTTAGCTTTGTTCAACTCCATCTTAAAATACCAAGTTTTCTTTCGGAATTATTTCAAATAAACCTTGAACTGCTTACAACATCAAGTCATTTCTTAACTTTCCACCCCGCTCCCCCTTTGTCTGTGGCTCCTTCAATTAATCTGTTCATTTATTGCTCTACCCTTCATCTTTTAGGCACAGTCCCTTTTGAAATAAGCTGGCGTCCTATTCAAAGGTACTTGTAGCACAGACTGCAATTCAACTCGTTGCTCGATGAGTTCGCAATGGAATATTCGATAGAAAACTACAAATCACACAAGGAGATATCCTGGTTTGAGGACAAGCGACATGACAATTTTACTTTATTTTAAGAATAACAGGTTTCGCCCTTTATGGTGCGAAATATAGTGAGGCACCGCAAAAAAAGACAGGAAACCACAGTATCAGAAAAAGCAAAAACCAAAGTATGAATGCGTGACGTTAAAATGGGCTGGGAAGAGCTGGAAAAAATAGGAAAGTTTGAGATCAGAATGTGCAGAATAAGTAGACACAGAGAGATACAAAGAATTGGAGAGGGGGAATTGAAAACAGACGCAATGGGAGAGCAAATGGAAATGTGTGATTAGAGAGGAATAGAAATAGAATTCCATTATCTATTAAATAATTCTTAAGACCATATTGAAAGCTCAGTTCCCTTGGATAGAAGAACTCTGTTTATTTATTCAATGTAGTCTGAGGGCGGATACTCCAGGAAATTCTAAGGTTTAACCTTGCCGTAGAGTTATGTGCTCTGCTTTATTCCAATATAAGTGCATGACAGTTTAATTGAGTACAAACTCCTTCAACTTACGTGTGCAAACCTTGACGTGTTATCGATACAAATGTCTAACGAGCACCTCTTTACATAGCATAATGACCAGTAAAACTTGCTTCATGTCCAGGGAACACGCCAGTGACAATTACAAATCAATTCTATGCCCACAGAACAGCCTTAATAAATGGGAACTAACCACTCAATCCGACCTTCTTTAAACACACATTGTATCCCTTTTTCCTCCTCCTACTTGTCAATTTCTGATCAATTTCATAAATTTAAAATCAATCGTTCAGACATATTTCTCCGTGTACCCTGATTGGTTCAAATAGCCAATAAATATATGGCTGAAATAAAACTTTAATATTATTTAAGAAAACAAATACTGTAATAAATTTAACAATTAAACACTAAATGTCAATAATAAAACGATTACATAAGTCAAAATGACAAATGCCAGGCATTGGACTGGTGTATTACTAGTCGCTAAATTAAAGCCTTAAAAGCCTTGGGATATGCTGAGTTATGCTTTAGAGAGCTTTTCTCTTGTTCACACAGAAATCTACAAATCATTGCCAGGGAGTGATTGACTCCTATCCTCTATGCGTACTGAACTGTCCAATGACTGTGGCTGAAACATTATAGCCGACAACAGACCGCATGGTTTCTCGTTTTTGAAATGTTCCATTTCTTTTCTGCCCACAGCTTCTTTACTTTCCACCATACACAGAGTGTGAGGTACTAACCTAGCGCCAGGCTTTTTTTGCGCAGATGCTATCCCGTCAGACCCTCGAAAATGGACAAACGCTGCCAGCGCACATGTCGCTATGGCAACTGAAGTGCACTAAGGTTTTACCCGAATATAACCCATTGCAACCGACTTTCTAAAAGACATCAACTTCAGCAGTGCAGCATTTCCCCTTTCTCGTCATTAAACCCACCCCTCCCAAAACAAAATCCCGATGGCTCTTTAACGCATTCAATACCAGGGCCTCAAAACTGCCGAGCCCTTTCTTGATCTTGGCTTCATTTTATAATCCAGTGCCCTTTCGCTCTCAAATCCTAAACCACTTCATTCTTTATCTCACCTCCATTGATCAGCTATCTTACTCTTTTCTAGCTTCTCCTTTTTACCCCGACTAAAACGTTTCTGACATTTTAACCCAGTGAGACTTCACATCTGGTTCATGTTGGTGCCTTGGGAAGACCGCAGTACAGAGGAAGAGTTTCGGATGGAGTCGGACCACAATGCTTAACTCAGCTGTGTGATTAGAGGCACTCTTAGCGATTATTCAGTAGTGCAGCTGGACCTCATGTGGTACGCCAGACATCAGTGCCCCCTTAAGACAGGATCAGTATATC
Organism: Stegostoma tigrinum; assembly: GCF_030684315.1. NCBI lineage: Eukaryota > Metazoa > Chordata > Chondrichthyes > Orectolobiformes > Stegostomatidae > Stegostoma > Stegostoma tigrinum. The sequence goes on along the minus strand of NC_081384.1, from coordinate 4,071,852 downwards.
AGTATTAAGTCGTTGTCTGATGAGGAGATACAATTCACACTTTACAAAACCAGAATAAAGTATTTGACACTTCTTTTTTTGTTTATCACATAAAGCAGTTCTCAAATCTTTGAGAAATACCGTGCGCTCGAAATATCGTCAACGTCACTCGAGAGGCGATATTATTGTGAAATAAAGTCTGAAGACAAAAGGGGGGTTTTAAGTAGAAGGGATAAAGATACAGCTATCAGTTTATCTCAGTAATTTGAATCCAACACGACAGCTGTGGTAGGCACTGGGATTGGATGAAGCTCAGAGATATAATTGTGTTACCATGTTGCTCAAGGAAGCTGACATCAGAGAGGGATCAACATTGTTTCACTGTTGGAGGAATCATCTACAACTGAAATCTAGAATATTGACGGAGTGGTTTACAATCTTAATAATTATGGCATTTGTCTTTATTCTCTATAATACTAGCAAAGAAAATTTGCAACGTCTTGTTAAAAAGAGTAGCACCAATCCCGAATCAGTCCAGGTTTCATGTACCTGCTAGATTGAAAATAAAGCGCGTTCGCATTGAAGTGGTGTAAACGAATCCTGAGCAGACAGTGCACTTCTGGCCAGATGGAGAAGGTTCGTCTAGTTTCAGTGCACTAGAGAGCTTTTTTTTTAAATCTTTCGTCAAAGATTAGAATATGGGCCAGTTAAAATGAATGTATTTTCGCTCACTTCTGCTAAATACTTGTCAAAATTGCATTATTCGGTATCAAATGCATCATGTCCACTTCCCAACTATCCTGATCAATAATGGAATTCAGTATGGATTGAAAGTACTATTCATTTCTGTCAACCATCCCCTTTCCATTTACACGTATCTTAAATGGAAATTGCTAGATTATTAAGTAATCCGTGTCAGTACAGTTATTTCCAAGTGATTTATTAAATGTCTTTCATATTAGGCGAGGGCTGTACGTAGATGCATTGTCGGCCACAGATCTATTTTCACTAAGCACAACTAGTCTCGGAAACATGGGCAAGGCTTCTGCTTCACACGTTTTGCAGGTTTACTGGCCCAGAAGTTTTACCAGAGTTCCAATCCTTTATTTGGCCAACATTGGCTACATCTGGCATCCTGCAAAAGCAGCTGGTAGACGAACAGCATTTATGGCTCTCGGTCACACTCCTGTGTCACCATGCGTTAAATCATTAGTCCAGTGAAATCGCAGCAAGTAGCGACTTTTGGAACTCTGCTACAATAAAACTTTGCCGAGTTACTTAAAGATTATATTGCAATCCGAAGATTGGTGCTTGTGCGTGTTTTTTTTTGCGAATCATCATTTGGTACCGAGGACCTTATTCGGAATTCTGTTAGTTGGAATTACGTCTACAGGTCTCGCCTAGTGAAAATTTAATGATGGTTACATGATTTAAAAACGTTGTTTCTCTCTCTCTCCTTGGCTCGGATCGTGTACACACCGTGCTTTCTCTTTCTCTTGTATTTTTGAATCGTTCCAGTTCCCATTTTTCTGGACACCTTTGTCTTTCTCACGTTCTTGGTTATTCGCCTGCCCTTCTCGATTACTATGCTTTTCTCTTTCTGGTTCTTTTTCTTCGCATTCTTCCCTTTGTATTTCAATTTATCCATCTTTATCCTTATTTCTTTCTCTCTTTCCTCCCCCACCCATCCCTGAAAGGAAGAATGCAATAATAAGCAGTAGCAAAATGGAGCTGACATCAAACATTTAAATTGCTCGCTGCCAGAGCTGCCTTTGACATATGGATCCACGGACTGAATGAGTGAAGGCAAAAATAATGTTTCTTGAATTCAGTGACAGTGATAAGGTATCATTATGTAGAAAATATAAGCTCTCCATGAACCTAGCAGATGGCGGACGACGAGCAGCTCGAATGTCTAGGTGCAACAGTGACACATCACATACTGTACAATTAATCTTTTTCTGTTAACTGAGTAAATTAGTATAATTGTAGGCCCCGGGCTTCTAGCTAATCACTACTAAACTGTGTGTATATATGTGATAACCCAGAATATAAAGGGAAAAGCATCTTATTATGTCAAACATATTAAACGTGCTTAAATGTTGAGATAATAGTACATATTTTGACAGCTAACGAAACTCAACTGTGAAGGACATTGTTTGAGATGCCTTCAATTCCGCCAAAATATGAATAATCACCATTCACTTTGTCAGGCTTTTCTGCCACTTCTGGTTAACTTGAGTTTGCTGACTTAAGTAAGATGCATTTCGAAACTTTAAACGAGGAAATATTTATGACCCATAGAATCACACTCCTTCTCTGCTTCCTCGTGCAGAGTGGTCAAAACTTCAGTCTCAAGTGTTGGAAAGTAGTCTACGGCACCCACTGAGAAATCAGTGCTAGTGCTGTCATCTATGCATCTATTACAGGTAACCATAAACTTTGATCAGTCTCAAAATCCGTAAAGTAAATATTTCCTGGTATTTTTAAAGTTAATATTCGAAAGCATACAATCAACTTATCTTACTTTTTGAAAGTAGTATATTGTTGATGAATTAGTTGGATGCATGAATTTCGCAAGACAACCACTTTTACACCATTGTAATGGACCTCTTAAACATGTATAATCTTTGTTTTAATGGTGTCACAGGGCTGATTTTTCAAATTATGGGAAGTATTCTGTCGGATTCACGTCGTATTTTTAATGTTTCGTATTTCAATGTATTCCCTGTGCAGTTACACTGAGTAACAGGAATGACAGCATAAGTATGTTTTATTATAATATACTTCTAAATTTAACCCGTGGTTTTATGACTCTATAGCAGATCCCAGCGAATTACAAAATTGGGACATAAAAAAGCGGTAATTAAGCAACATGCAATTCTAACAGAGTAATACTCATCTATATTACGTTTGTTATGAGACCCTTTTATCAAACATCCCATGAGAAACATCACATTTCCAAAAATCATATGGGCACCTCTTAGCTTTTAATCCACTGCAGCAATCGACAAAAAATCATTGCAATTCATTTCAAACAGATAGTTGATTTTATAACCATTCCTCCACATTTTTTCTGTGTTCAAATTTTGATGTTTGATTCATTTCCACCTACTCTTGTCTTTCACGACTGATATGCTAACCAGTTTCCACATGGCTTATTCTTTCAAAAAATATAAACAGATTGCTCGAATTAGCTATAACGCAACGTTTTTTGCTTGCAGTGCAATATTTTTCAGATAAACATTAAGATGGATATTAAGTTACGTACTTGAGTTCTGCTCTGCTTCAGTAAGATTATATGGCCAGGTTTGTAAGCAGCTCTCGGTTCTTGCTTTGACCAAATCTTTTTAACACTTTAAAGTCAATCTTGAATAATTCTAACTTTCGCTTCGCCACCACCCCTGCCCCCACCACTTTTTTTTGAAGACCGATTTGACGTTTAAGTGTTGCTATCAGATTGATGTGGTAACTTTGATTGAAGGCTTTTGTGATGTAAATGTCACCGCGGTGATGGATCACCTCATGCAGTTCACTAACATCAGGAGGCCCCTTGCCATTGGCGACTTGGGGTCACGTGAACGTCCTCTTGAGTGATATCGTTTGATTGCCAGCGAGCCATGGAGGAAGTTTACTGGGTGACATAGTGCTTGGGGTTTCAGGGGCAGGGAGAATCCCGAACAGGTTGACCGTCCATCACTGGCAGATGGACAATACCAGGATGAACTCGTTCTTAGAGTACGCAATTTGTAATCGTGGGACGAGCGCCTACTCATCCAAGGGTTACCACCATTCAGAACAAGGGATAACAGCTTTCGCTCCTTGTGCAGGTAACATTGACAATTGCAATGGTGATGGACGATTCTTAGTAGGAGGAAACGCACACAATGCATTCCAGCATCAGCACCAGTCAACCAGTTCCTCGCATCATTCCAGTCTGGGGAACCCATACGCCAGCTCAGGCCCTAACAACTACACGACCCAAACTTGCAACTCGGGTTACAATCATCATTACTTTTTCAATCAAGAAACGGATGGGGCATACTTTCAAAACTCGGGGTACACCGCCAATTTAGCATCCAATATCAACCAGCTTTCAGACGGTTATTGTGGTGTGTCAGGGCCGGGTCAGTATCAGCATTCCTACGGCCAAGAGCAACAGGGTTTGGCGTATGGGATTTGTGCTAATCTGTCTCCATCTCAAGAGGGGGAGAAGGAACCTCTTTGCACCTCTGATTCATCCTCCTCGGGCCAGACGTTTGACTGGATGAAAGTGAAAAGAAATCCTCCCAAAACAGGTTAGTATGAGAATCGCTCTAACCCATTCCGTAAACTGCTCAGTGAGTCAAAAACTGGCTAAAATCCAATTCGTTCGCTTGCAACTTTTTACAAATTAATTTCATCAAATGACAGAAGAATTCTGACGGTAACATCAGTTTGTTTCCAAAAAACCTTCCAAAGTAATGAAAAATACTTTGCCCTCTGTTTGAACTTTGCTAATTAAGACCTACAGTATTCAAGCGGAGTTTCACCGTCACCCATTTGCTCGGCACTCCCCCTTCCGGGAATCAATTGGAGTAAATAACTGATAAATGTGCGGTTGATACTAATTTATGAAACTGACCTGAAAATGACAGACAGATCTTAGTAGAAAACTGGGCCGCGGCTACAAGTGTGTTGTACGCAGGTCTGTCCCTATAACTCTCCCCTGTGGAGCTTCACTTCTGTTGCACAAGTTGCTAATTTAATAATTAAGATTTAGTTTGGTTTAGCCTACTTTATATTTTAAAACGAATTTTAAAAATCAACAGGAGGGTGAGAAAGTGTTTTGCCATCACGCCATACTGCTTCGTTGGAAGTTTGAATGTTCTGCTTTTTTTTGGAATCTTGTCGTTCAAAGAGATGAAGTAAATTTAGCCTAAAAGCCTCGCGCTGCGTTTTATCTCTTGCCTCTATCAAGTTCCGGGACACTAAGTGCTGAAGTTGCTGGTTAATGCTGAGGAGTGGGGGGATGGTTGGGAGCTGCTCATGTATGTACGGTCTGATCATTTCCTTTTTCGTTTTTGCAGCCAGAATTGCTGATTACGGGTTAGGTGGTCAGACGAACACAATGCGAACCAATTTCACCACCAAGCAATTGACAGAACTGGAGAAAGAATTCCATTTTAACAAGTATCTGACCCGCGCAAGGAGAGTGGAGATAGCTGCAACGCTCGAGCTGAATGAAACCCAAGTAAAAATCTGGTTCCAGAACCGCAGGATGAAACAGAAGAAGCGGGAGAAGGAAGGATTCGCACCCCATTTCTCCGTTCACACTGCAAAGGAGACAGGAGACGGATCAGACAAATCGTCAACTACCTCTCCATCCACTTCGCCCAGATCGTCCACATCAGAAAATCTCCAGACCTCTTAACTCGGGCTACATATAATGAAACTTCCAAAAAGAGAATATGACTTTAAATTCTTTCATTTCAGTTTACTGGCGTTAACTGCCCTTCCTTTCATCGTCAACATTGTTATAAACTCAGGGAAATTACCAAAAAAGAAGCAATGCACTTTCCCCATGTTTACAATGTCGGAATCGCACCTTTTGATAGTGATGGTTGCGATACTGTATCACCACATTGACAGGCTGCTTGTATGTTATATAGATATATTTAGCTTGCGATTTGGAATACTCGCCTTAAGTCATTGTTAACTTCATAAACAGTCTGGCTTCACACAGCCTTGATGTCTATGCATAGGTGTAGATCTCAGTTTATTTTGTATTTAAGAAATGTGATTTTAAACGGAACTGTTTGTATATATCGGAAATTGAGAGAGGAAAAACACACACCGGTATTTTGCAATGTGATGTGTTTTATGAAATCTGTGGTACTTCTTTGATTGCACTACGAATGCTGTAAACAGGGTCGTCCTTTAAAAATATACATGCTAAGGTTAGAAAGGAGATACTAAGTCGAATAAATTGAATGAAAAATGTAGCAGACGCGTGTTACATGTCAACAGATAAATACTAATCTCATTTCTTTAATTTTGTGGCATTTTTATTTGTTTCAATTGAGAGATCAAACTTGGTTGTTTATTAGATTAGAAACTGTTACAACAGTCATGTATTTCCAGAAAGTAATGATAATTTGGAAAACATTTGAACTTTCAACTGATTTTAAGTCTCAAATCAGGTATCTGTTGAAATCAATGTGAGGAACGTCAGAGTGGATCAGCCCAAACATGTGACTTAAAAATGCACCCACAAAGATTTCCCTCAGTACTTACCAGTTAAGTTTACGATTTCGCTACTAAATCCGACGATAGGACTTGTAAGGCACCTTCCATGTCACTAACCAAGGCGGTTGGAATAATTCCGCCTGGGGTGGTTATGCTGTCATACAATTGTTTGAGTTTTATTTACAACCCTTGTGCTCAGCTACCTCGTTCCAATAAATTCGATTCGTTTGTTGTAACAATTTTTCTCGACTATTTCTACTTCTCTCGGTTTTCTTTCTTAAGACAATATGAGTTATGACAAGAAATCTTTTTCTGCGGAAGCCTATGATCGAGCTTTAATAACTGGGACAATACGATGATCTGGACCTTTGTTTTATTTCCTGTAGTTATTGCACTTTGACCACTATGAGATATTCCAATCCATAGTCGGTAATCTGTCTGTTGGCAGCCCATAAATAAACCAAAACACATAACCAGATCAGCTGAAAGGTGCGGTTTTAACACATGGAGTTCCTCCTTTCTTTAAAGCAAAACAAAATGCAGGAATTTGAAGATACGCAATTACAATCAAGCAGATGGACAGACCATCTTGTGTGTGCAAACACGGATCATTTCAGAAAAGATTTAATTCAATAGTATTCACCGCAGCTGAATTCGTAAAGGAAATAGTCCTCTCAGGTTGAATCTGTTGCTGAACGATGTTAAACAAACACTCATCGGTCGTGTCTTTAAAATAAATGTATGGGCGAAGCAAGGAATGCAAGAGCAAACTCCGGATGTACCAGTGACCTTTTTACCTCCAAACGCCTCTGGGATTAACAAATAAGTCAACAAAGCCGCCTAAAGATGACACCATGGTCCATCTCAGGCGGATAATTCTAACTTGCAAGACGTGCATGTATATTTTATATACCTACTGTTGGTTTTACATGCAGCATAGGCCTGATTACATAAATCTAGCATTCGTTCAAAGTAAACTACTTCCCTGCAACGCTCACTACCCCAAATTGTCTGGTAACTGGAAAAGGCCAGATTCCAATATGGAATAGAACACAATGCAATATTACCTAAAGTTCTAACAAAATCGGACCGCTCAATGTTTTGATGCACCCTATATAAATTGCAATTGTAAGCATCAAGGCTCATTGGGGGATTTGGTCCCCCTCTCGCACACATAGTTACACTCAGGCACACAGAACAGTTTTCACACAAATTGCACACATTCACATATAACCCCAAACACGCCGATACGCGGTTATTTACGCATGTACGTGCATATGCATAAATATCAGATATACAATACCACATGAACAAATAAAACCATACGCACGTGGTATACGCTCCTCACAAATATTCTGTCACTTCCCGCTTGAAATGTTTTCATTCCATGTTTCTGAAAAAATAAAACAACTTAAATATTTCTCGTTAAAAGAAAGGGCCGCTGCCGTCACCTTAATTAGAGTTCGTTTGGGGCAAAGACTGCACAAGAAAAGTTAGACCAGACACCGCTTGACCCGCGTTAGATGTAATATCTTGGCTGTAGGGAAGGAAAAGCTGTTAGGTTCGAGAAGCAGAACATATCTAATATTTAAAAATGCAGAGGAAAGAAAGTACGTCACTGGGCCTGGCGCGTGACAATTCTTGAGATCAAAGAGAAGCCCGTTTTGCCTTTTGGGGCAGAAGTATTTAGTGGAAACATTTTTCCCCCTCCTTCAGTCATTTTATTGCAATGCAAGGATTCGCAATGCATGTTTAAGAATGAAAACAGCTTCACCCAAACCAGCAGACTGCACAAAACCTCATGGATGAACAATGCATTTCAACTGAATACATGTGCCGCGAACAATGATGTAACCAGGAATCTTTCTGATCTGGCTTGTGTTGTGGACCGTAGCAAAAGACAAGTATGACTTTCTGCTGAAATCGGGGAAGTGTGAACGAAAATCTTCACAAATCACCCAGTCCCGCCATGGAACGAGTTTTTTTGGTGCATTGTTACCGGAAACATCTAAGGAATTCACCGACTGTAACATGCAATAAATACTGTTTAGCTGTGTTTTATGTACAGTGCCCCTTTGGTCAACATTTTATTTTCATTGGCAACCACACACCCCTTTGACCCTTCCAAATGCAAACTCTGCTGCGAATCACATACTTCTCATGTCACACTTCTCTCAAACCTGCCTTTGAAATTCATTGAATGAAAAGAACTATTCGGAGTGAATGACTTCAGCCAAAGCTGTGCCAGCCTTCACGTCACACCTCCCCCTCCCAGTAAATACATAAATAAAGAAATGGCTCTGGTCTTCAGCCCCAAGTCATTCCGATAAAGCAGAAAATCAATAAAAGCCGAGGTTCGAACGTCTTTTCTGGTTGATGGCTGTAGGGGATGTTTTGTAAGAAAAAGTAATTTCAAAGTGACTAACTGAGCGCTAAGGCCACAGCCATCTGCTCCTGACGACTTTGTGTTAATTGTACTTGTGTTTTTGGGAGCTTTTACCCTCACTATGTGATGCCTTTTGATGTAAAGGAAACCGCACTTATAAAATTTATGACGGTTCCCTTTGAACTATTAACGGTCCTTTGTCATTCGTGTTTTCCCCCACAAGGTCCGCTCTTGAAATGGCTGCAACTTCACGCGTTTTAAAATGAAATGCTTCTTGCATTCAACGAAAAGCAAACAGGGAAGACGTAAACAGCTTTACAGAGACAGCAAGGGGAAAAGGTTTCAGTAACTTGCGGTGCTTCAGCTCCTTTAAGTCTCTGTCATTTAAGCATCTTTTCTAATGTTATGTCTCTATCTATTCAATGTATCATCATCTCCTTGAAAACGTTGCATCATTTTTGGGCGGAAGGCTCTACAAGAGCACTGGCTACTCCAACCTGTGCAGTCTCGGAGAAACCGCATACAGAAGTGATTGAAGTGGGATTAAGTGTGCATCAAGCGCAGCAAAGAGACTGTCCCTCCCACCGGCGTATGCAACTTGACTTCAGAATCGTCCAAAGCAGTTTGCAAAATGATTCCACGCTCTTTATTATGATATCCTCAAATGTGTTTCATTTCAATTAATTCAAGGGATTAAGGTGCATGAAATAGCAAGTAGGTGATTAAGGCAAACAAACAAAATCATTTCAGCCCCTTCCGTGAAGTGAGAAAGTTATGGCAGCACACACCAAAAACAGCATTTTGGTAAGATGACTAACATTCATCAGGATTCTCTGTGACTACGTGCGTCTCAGATCATTAAAATATTTGGCTGCAGACAGATCAGATTGTTCATTTAACTGATCAGATCACAAAGGCGATTTATCAAACTTTAAATCCTCTCAAGCACCACAGAAATCAAACTTGTAAATGTGCGTTATTGCAAGTTATTAAATTTGTGAAGGATGCAGGTTTCCCCATCCGCAGTTAAAATGATACTTTAGAGTGTTATAAAAGCAGAAAGTTCCGGAGAAACTCAGCAGGTCTGGCAGCACCTGTGGAGGGAAACAAGAGTTAACGTTTCGAATCTGAATGACTCTACTTCGAAACACTACTTGCTCTATTTTATTTCTGCTTTTATTGAAAAGTGTTTTGAAAAGTGTTATTGAGAATCGGGAGACGCATTTGACAGCACTTGTCTCCTTTTCATTTAATTACTGATCACCTCCGTGTGTCTTTACTCAACAGGCAGGTGAAGGAGAATTTGACCTGAACCGAAAACAATAAGGACGTGCCCGTATGATTTCCAGCTCCTTGTGATATACCCTCTTGAAGTTTACTTTTGCCTGACAGGGCCGTTTCATTTCGGCCATCAGATGGAATCGTTCAATATTTACTCAGGCTGAAAGGTTTGCCCAGGGCCAGCCACAAGGAACCAGCCCTCCTTCACTAGTCTTTGGTTCACGGAGAGTTCACGCTGAAATTAATTCAGCAGTCTGGGTCACTGTTGATTAAGCGTTCGTAGCTCCTCGCTAAGGGTCAACTTTAGACTAGAAGGGACATTCACTCTTCTCTCCCTGTAGTCCAAGGGCAATGCAGTTTTAAGACAAAAAATAAAAGGACTTTCCCAAAACAGTCTTAAAATGACTTTGTAGAACTTAGAAGTGTCAAGATAGAGGATGTATCGCGACTCATTTAGATTTGGAAAGGTCAAAGGTCGCATCTACACTGAATAAATGAATAGTTAATGACAGTTTATGGTGACGTTGGCCACGCCTGTCCCTAACTCAAGATGAGGAGATGGGATATTACAGTCCTAACAAAAAGTGACCTTTTCAAAAATCTGATAATGTATACAAACAAATCGTTCATTTGATATGAACCGGATTTATCACGAAGCTGGAAAAACACTTTACAAATAAGGAAAGATTGGAAGCTAATTCTTGATGTTTCCAAATGCTTTATTTTCCATATTTCGAATAATTTCGTCCTGTTATGTGTGGTGCGATCAGTTTAATTATTTAAACATTACCTACCATATTATATCAAAATCCATCAATATTTTATGTTACTCAACACCACGGCGTTAAAATATTCGTGGCAAAGTCGGCTTCAGATGAATCTTTATTGCATTAATGAATGTTCTCATTTGGCTTATTTTCTGTACCGGGGTCACAAAAGCTTAGTTCTCATCTATCACGAAAACAAGACGTTACGGTAATAACACAGCGGCGATGAACTGCTCCAGCAATGTATTATTACGGCTATAAATTCTTATTCATTACGTTAGGAAAAACAGGAGGGGCAAGGAAATTGCTGCGGAAAATGCAGCCACTGGAATTTAAACATTAGTTATCGCAAATGATGACTACTTTTTTTTTAAGAAACAGGAATACCAGCACAATTCATTTACAGGATATATGAAATCGTTCAGCCACGTCGCAAATTCTGGCGGAATTAATTCAAACCCTTTTTAGGTCAGAATACTACGGCTAAAATTAGGCTGAGAGGATTTTTCCTAAATTCCGGAAACATCTGACGACAGAGGCGAATTTAAGCCTTTCTGCCTCTATCAACAGCTAAACTTGGAAACTAAATTCAGGTGAAAACAACGTTAAAAGTTTCCGTTCATTATTTGAGGCAACATCTAAACAACTTTTGCCTGGTGTCTTTTTTTAAGACACACCATCCCATTGTCATGGAAAACTCCCGAGTAATCCATTCATAGGACTCTGACTATTTTCTTTGAAAAATAGCATGAAACTTTTCTTTATTACTCCGTAAATGCCATCAAGGCACAAACGGAAGAGCACATTAAGAATTCTTTCAGAATTATAGTCGATAATTAAGAAAAACACACGCTGTGTGCTTATTTTGTTCAGGAGCGTGTAATTAAAATATTTAAACGATTTTGCTGTCATCTGTTCAAATTCATGCCTTTGCACAATGCAGATCTCAAAAAGGAACAAATTCAGACACATTCTACTGAAAATAACTAAATTAGGTCATAGTTTTGGGATGTTTATATCTATCTATCCATTGAGATATAGAAAATATGGATAGGTAGCATGTATGAACTATTGTTTATATATATATACAAACGCATATGGCTTAATATTGTTTAGGCTCCCACAAATATGTTTCCACGTGAGGTGGGGGAAGCAGAAGCAGAGATCCATTATAGTCATAAAAATAATCGGGATTGTAGGAAATATCTTTACTCAAATATAATTAAGAGTGTGAAACTCCCTGGCAAGCAAATACTTGAAGCAAACTGCGTAAATGTATTTCAGGGTGACCACATATATATACGAGGGAACCCAGGAGCTATAGTCGGATCCCTACCTTTGAGCCAGGGGGCCAAGGTTCAAGTCCCACCTGCTCCAAAGGTGTGCAGAGGGGTCTGCGTGTGCGCGTATGTGCGCGCAACATCCTAATCAGGAAAATACCTGGAAGCACCAGGGATGAGGGAATAGCGGCACATGTTGATGGAGTGAGACTGATTGGGGGTGGGAGATGTCCCGATAGATCATAATGATCAGCATAGGCATGATCAGCCGAGTGGCCGATCGCCGTACATAGTGTTTCTCATTCGGCCCAACCGGTCTATGCTGGTGTTAATGCCGCACGCGACTTTCTTCCCACATTACAATTTATATAGAGACGTCTTGCATTCGCACACATATACATTTGTACAGATCCTAATAATAGTCTCTACTGCACAGTGTAGATTGAAACTAATTCATTAATTGATTTGTTTTTATTTTGCGTCAGATGTTTTCTTTATATCGATATCCTTCTGTGAATTAATTCATTTTAAATCCAATCCATGTTACATTAGAGACTAGCGAACCAAATCGTTCGATCTGTCAGAGGCCCCTGCATACTTTGTCAGGAAGTATATTTTTAGGGATGCAACGTGTCAGCTCCTTGTCTGAGGAGACCATTCAGTTAACATCTCTCACCTCAGAGAGTCCGATTGCTCCCAACGCCGTTGTTTGCATAAACATATAAAGTTGCAAAACAAACACACGCCTCCAGAAGGAAGGCTTATTGCACTCCCGGCCATTGCAGCAAGCCGCCAATGAGCTGGACACACATCAATAAACTGTATTTTGCTATTTCTTACAAACAACATGTCCAGGAATTTTCAAGAAATGTTCAGATAAAAGCAAAATACTGCGGTTGCTGAAAGTCTGAAACAAGTACAGAGAATCCTGGAGAAACTCAGCAGGTCTGGCAGCATCTCTTGAGAGAAAAACAGAATTAACGTTTCGAGTCCAGTATGACCCTGCTTCAGAATGAAGATTTGAAGATGCTGACAGACCTGCTGAGTTTCTCCACCATTCTCTTTGTTTCTATAAATGTTGATTGACAAACATGTACACACATGCGTAGCCTATCCTGGTGAATTGCTGCTTAACCGAGAAATATACCACTATATAAAAGTAAGTGAATACATAGATCCGCATTTCTATTTTATTGCATACGTGGAAGTGATTCCAGCATAACCTCGCCAGAAGGACAGTGTCTGTATAAGTAAAGAGTTAGTTGGACCGTTGTATGTCTGTGTTATGGGTTCGAGTGAGTGTATACACTGGTTAAACGCGTCTCCAAGATTTGGCTGGACACCTTGGACCTGGAAATCCATTGGGTTGCACGGTTCGTTTGAAATTGATCACATAACTCCAGGTAACACATGGCCCAGGGAATTCCAGGGAGTACTCTGTGATAAGAACCCAGGAAGCAGACCGGGATAAACTCCTGGTGGTGCATTTCAAACGTAGGGTTCACCTACCTTCTCTGGCATGGGACAGGGCGATGGGAAGAATTTCTCACAATCTTACAATTTCCAATAGACTCAGAACCTGGCATTCCGTTACAATGACCACCCCACTCCCTATGGACCCCCCCCCCCCCACCCACCCCATGCATTTTATAATACAGCCGGAAACTAAGTCCGCCCGCTTTCACATGTCTCTCGACAATACCTTGAATCTAACATTCAGCAGACTTGATGCAAGTTTTGAGTTCCATAATGTATCCCGACTGTCGTATTCCACAACTAAACTGTGAGAGTAGTGAGTTCATAAGGCTTAAAAATGTTATTAGATATAATCAAATCCAAAACTCGAGTTGGAATGTTCTGTTTATGATAACAAAGTGTGGGGCTGGATGAACACAGCAGGCCAAGCAGCATAAAGGTTTTCTGATGAAGGGTCTACGCCCGAAACGTCAGCTTTTGTGCTCCTGAGATGCTGCTTGGCCTGCTGTGTTCATCCAGCTCCACACTTTGTTATCTTGGATTCTCCAGCATCTGCAGTTCCAATTATCTTGGAATGTTCTATTTATGTTTCTTTTTAAGCAGCCGATACAGGTATTTCAAATTACACACTCTCAGTCCCTTCCCGCTTTATTCACGCATTTCATTGGTCTAATTCCGCATTAGATATTATGGGTAAGGTTCTAATATACACAGTGATGCTTGCAGCATAAAAGGCGGCAAATGAAAAACAAAATGGGTATCGTTATTTTCGTGAAATTGTTTCCATGCAATCGCGTCCTTCTAATATTTAAGGCAGTCAATAGATTTTCAAACTCTTGAGCTGAATCAATTCGATAAAATGAATGTCCTGAAATGTTGGCCGACTTTACAACCACACTACAGTTCAGAAGGGACCATTCAGCCCTTCGAGTCTGTACCGTCAAAATACACGATTACCTGCGCTAGCCCCACTTTCCAGCACTAGTCTCAGCCTTGAATGCTATGGCACTCCAGGAGCTCATTCAAGTTTTTTTTAAAGGTCGTGAGGTTTGCCGCCTCAACCACACACGCCCCAGGCGGTGCATTCAAGACCCTAGGCGAATATTTTCCCCTCAAATCTTCTGCCTTTCACTTAAAACGTGAGCCCCTTATTAAAGTGCAACAGACTCAGCCGGGCTATATAATACGGCAAATAAATGTGAATCACGAACTGAGATTTATAGATAAATTTACATCTACATCCCTGTTTTTAGCTAAATACATCATCTAACTAAGTTGGGGAAGGTGGAGGTTTGGTGACAATATCATCGGAGTGGTCATCCAGGTACTACAAGCTGTTCGATTCCCACCATGGCAGATGACAAAATTTGAATTTGATATAAATCTGAATTTTTTTAAAAAAGGAAAGCTATCAAGTGCAAAAGGAGGAGGTTTTGCTAAAATTCCCCATGACACTAGTCAGTCCACAGCTAGAATATTGTGAATAGCTTGAGGCCCTTCTTGAAAAAGCAGATATTCTGGCAATGCAGACGGTCCAGAGAAGGCACCACAGATTTACTACCCCAAGGAGGAGAAATTTATCCTCATCTCTGTCTTAAATGGGCGACCTTCATTCTGAGATGAAGGGTCTAGGCCCGAAACGTCAGCTTTTGTGCTCCTGAGATGCTGCTTGGCCTGCTGTGTTCATCCAGCCTCACATTTTATTACCAGAGAAGGCACCAGGCTGGTGCCAGATATGGGGGCACTTGTCCTCGGAGGTGAGTAGTCTGGGCCTGTACTCGTTGGAATTTAGAATAATAAAAGGAAACTTTATTGAAAAATAGAACATTTTTGGGGTACTTGACAGGGTGTTTCTCACTGTGGGACAGTCTAAGACCAGAGGAATAATCTCAGAATGAAGGTCGCCCATTTAAGACAGAGATGAGGATAAATTTCTCCTCCTTGGGGTAGTAAATCTGTGGAATTCTTTACCACAGAGGGTTGGCGAGGCTGGGGCATTAAATATATTCAACGTTGAAATGGATAGATTTGTAATCAGTGAGGTAATCAAGAGTTATAGGGAAAAGGCAGGAAAATTAAGTCGAGGATTATCAGATCGCTGATGAACTCATTGATGGCGCAGACTCGTCGGGCTGGATGGCCTATTTCGGCTCCGACGCCGCATGGTCTCATCCTTGAATGATCACGCCAACATGTGACTCCACACCCACAGAAAGGGGAAAGGGGATGGATGTTAAATGCAGGCCTGTGAATGAAAAGGAACGGGCATTCACATAAAAGTGTGCGGTAGACACACCTCACTCTCCGAATAACTGAATTTGCAGGTGGCCTCCGCTAAGGTAAAATTTAATATTTTACATATAGATAGACACAAACTTCAGGCAGTTTCCTCTTCAAAAAGACCCTTTCAAGGCGTGAAATTAAACGTCAAATCATTGCATGATTGATTTGGAAACGAGAAGTGAGATGAAGGTGAATAAATGTCAAAAGGGTGTAACATAAAATGAGCACGAAAACAGAGAAACGGGAGGAAAACGGAATGTGCTGGACGGAGCCTCATCTCAACGTTCAGTTTGTTGTCAATTTTCCTGCGAGACAGCGAACTTCTTTTACACAGGATTTTGTTCATTATTTTGGGCTTGTTTCAGTTTCATTTCTTTAATCATACATATTTTAATTATGAAACATGACAGGCACCAACATCTAATCCAGTCGTTAATTCATATGGGCGCCTGGACATGTTATTTATATTATCATCCGTGAGATGAATGTTTTGCAAACATGTAAGCATTTTAAAAGGTTGTGGAGTTACATTGAAACATGAGAGTTCCCTCAAGTATAAGTACTCCCAGTGATAATCTTGAAACTTTTTTATGTTTTTAATCCGAACTTCAGAACGTTAACTTTATAACAGGGCAACAGTTTCTGGAAGAATACACAAGCGAATTGATTTCTTATTAGTTAACAATTTTACCTGAGTTTCAGTATTGAAATAGTTTATGTTTCATAATACAGTCTTATTGCATACGCTTCAGTTCTCGTCGCAGCGAAATCATTCGGCAAACATTTAAGCAATAGCCAAAAGTATGTTAAGCAGCCTTAAAATTGCGAAATGTTAAAAGAGTCTTTGGTTCGTGTTTGATGTTTTACGTCTTCCTGCTCCAATGTAGCAATGAGTCAGAGATTCTGAACAGTGATAAGATCTAAAATAGGCTTTAACGATGCACT
Source organism: Stegostoma tigrinum (assembly GCF_030684315.1). Lineage (NCBI taxonomy): Eukaryota > Metazoa > Chordata > Chondrichthyes > Orectolobiformes > Stegostomatidae > Stegostoma > Stegostoma tigrinum. The sequence continues at coordinate 4,055,227 of NC_081384.1, read as the reverse complement.
TTAGCGATGATTTTAATTTGGTTCCTTTACACTGTCAATATTCTCGACTGTTTTCAATAAGAAAGCAATCTTTCAGGCTAAATGGAACAGGAACGGATGTGGATTCAGTGCATCCCGGGTACAGCCAACCGCGATTTACTCACGTGACCTCCACTCCCCACGAAAATTAAACCTGCGCTGCTTAATCATCATTGACAGGTCCCAGTGAGATTTGTCCAATGCTACTGTTACCATCAGCCCTGATGACTACGTTTGAGAATTCCCAGATTCTCTACAATCATGCGTATCGTCACAAACTTAAAATATATAGCAATTCTCCCGTCGTCCCAATCAGAAACCAATTTCGCGTTTGTTCAAGAGAAAGTGATCTCTGATTTTCCAATGTACTGGAGCAGCCTGTGCTTGTCCCAATTATTTCATCTTTTTAGTCAATTTCATTCCCCTTCATTAAGTAGTCGCAGAACGTCACCACTGAATATTAAGGCGGACTGTTTACGCGGTGTCGCAGCAACAAACGAGTAGGCGACACCTGATATACAATCCCCGAATAGGTGCGACTACAGAAAACAAGCTAATGGATAGTTTCTTTCTATCCATAGCTACATTCGAATATCAATCATCATACATCATCTACTTAACTGTTTATACATTCAATCTCTAAAGTAATGTTAATAGCCATCTGCCTATATTACGTTGTTTTCTCCAGCCGGTATATTTTCGGGAAATTGATAGCTAGAACAACAGCTCGTGTGTCTCTACTGTGGGCGGATTAGTTACGCTTTGGGAAAGTTTTAAATGATCCTACATCTCTGCTTACTTCATTGATGTTTGAATAATTATGGAACACGTGGGTATTAGGCATCACTTTCCAACAACGCTAAAAATCGAATGATATGGAATAGGTAACCATGTCAAAATGCGAAAACCTATGAATGGTGCACATTGAGTGCTGGAAGACCATGTTTCACTTTGATTTCCTCAACCCTCCGGACAATTTCCAAGTTGATAAACTCTTGACAGTGACTTGGACGAAGAGACCTACAAGTAATGACATCGGGTTTGCATCAACAGTTCGCGGTGAACTTCCAGAAAATATGACCACAAATGCAGGAAATGAATCACCGTTAATATCGAGGGAAATGGTATCAAAAAGAACCTGTAAAAATGTTTAGAAGTATATGTCTGTTCAAGAATAAAGCTTGTGACAAACGTAATGGGCTCGATTCAGACTGGACCTTCGTCGCCTTAGGTTGTACATCGAAAAATTCAAAGTGTGATGAAAATATAAATCTTAAACTTTTAATCAAATAAATATTTTTAGTTGCACAACAAACGCAGTGAATGCAGGAACAGAGAATTAACGAAACCTTTATGTTGTAGTTCAAAAAGGAAACTGGAGTTTCAGGATGTGAATATTCTTTGTGGTAGTCTCGATTTTGCCTCCAGTTTCAAATCTATTCTTTGAGCATTGTATAGCTTTTTATCGCAGTGAAAATACAACCCAACCCTTTTGTGGACGCGTTGTGTTAAAAGGTTATCACTGTGTCAATTCCTGGGTTCAGTAAAACATACTGGAAGGAAAACAGATGTGATCCGCAGCATATCTGGAGACTGTGCGCCCTGAACGTGTGCATACCCTATTAAAATCACATCAGGCGCACGTAAGAGAAGATTTGAAAGCTAACAGCGATTAAGTCACTTCACTGAGCTTTACCAGTAAGGCAAAAATGTAGAACGAACACCAAAAAAACCTTATTGTTCGACAACAATAATTCTCGGTAACGAGCTAGAAATTATATTTGCTGAATGTAATCCAATTTTTGATTACCATTTAGGTTTCTGAGAAATTAATGTCACGACCTTTGTTAGGTAATGGGACTAATATTTATTACAATATCATGTAGTCTGTTATAATATATAGGGGTTTTAGAATTTCCCAGTAATATACAGCAGATGATTTCCTGGTAATACTGCACTAATGATGTCACCAAAGAGGTTAATTACAGAATAAAGAATGTGAGACCCTTATAGTGGGATTTAACATGTCACTGATTACTGTGGGATCAAGCCGGTGACAGCCTGAATCACTACCTTGGTTAAACATACACCATGTATTGGAAAATTGAGCATTTGAGGCAGCAGTACAAGTGAGCAAATGTGCCCAAACATCTGCATTGGTTGGCAATGTTGATACCTTATACAAATCTTCAAAGGCAACACATTACATTTGAACAATGATTCTAAGGGTGTGGGCACCCTGGGGCATGATTAGAGCACTTTGTTGAAATAATACAGAATTGGTTCAATACAATTCAGGAGACTTACTGGGGCACTTCACAAGGCAGCTAGTGTCTGACATATGTAGGACATGTTAGTAGTAACAACAAATTTCATTACCTGACAAACAGGAGCAAACCAATTGGATTTTATGATAATTCAACATCTTCATGGCCAATTTTACTGATAATGGGTTGCTACTTTCTGATATTTTTAAAGTCAAAATTCAAATTTTCAAAACTGTCATGGCAGGATTTGGATTTATGCCTCCATAAACTCTGAGAAATCTCTAGGGCTAACACCAACATATGTGGCCCGATTTACATATTTAAAACATAGAAATAGGCTATTTGGCCCAACTGGTACATGTTAGCGTTTATGTTCCATTTAAATCTCCTTCCACTTCTTTATTTCTTACTTTAATAGGATCTATTCTCCCCCATACCCCTATCTAACTTCCCTTCAGCTCTTCTCTATGATATTTGCCTCAGCTACCTCCATGTGGCTTGAATTCTGTATTCACATGACCCTATGTGTAAAGCAGTTTCTCCTGAATTCTCTGTGGATTTATTAGGGACAATTGTGTATTGGTGGCTCTTAATGTTGGATTCCCTCCATAAATTGAAGCATCCTCTCTATGTCTATCCCGTCACACTACTTTAACATTTCTTAGCAAAACTGCCTTTAAAAAAACTTTCCCAATCTGAAAGCCCACAAAATTGAAACAAGACAAATCAATCAATTATTGATAAACGCAAACAGGCCTTGTGGGCTTCAGAAACTGCCTCAACAGGTCTTGGGCCGGACACTTCTACAATAGCTCATTCATTCCTACCATTGATTCATCAATTATGCAAGAATGTCACTTTACAGTAGAAACAAAGAGAAGTTTACTTAACTGCTGGGTTAACAGAGGCTTTAACTCATTTAATAGGTTAATGCCTTTGGTATAATAGCAGGTGGGAAACCATATATCAGGATATATCTCACATCTCAGCAGTTATATTACATAGCAAAACTTTTTACTGCTGGTATCCAAACCAGTACATAAAGGAACAAATTTACATTTATGTAGAGCCATTTATGAACTGAGGGGCATTTTTAACAGCCTATTTTAAAGTTCAGAAAATATGGCAGCAAATTTGTACATAGCAAACTTTCACAAAACATCTACTAATTGCATGATGAGATTGTTTGGTTTCGCTATTGTTTGAGGGATAAAAGGTATCAGGGAAAATTCTCTGTCCTTCCTCTTTTACATTTACCAAAGAGGACAGATGGAGATAACAATGTGCAGAGCTGGATGATCACAGCAGGTCAAGTAGCATCAGAAGAGCAGGAAAGCTGATGTTTTGGGCCTAGTCCCTTCTTCACCTTAGCGAGTTTTGAGAAGTTTTGTAGCTCAGGTTAAGTTTCTGGATGTGAGTTTGCTCACTGAGCTGGAAGGTTCATTTTCAGACGTTTCGTCACCATTCTAGGTAACATCATCAGTGAGCCTCCAACGAAGCGCTGGTGTTATGTCCCACTTTCTATTTATCTGTTTAGGTTTTCTTGGGTTGGTGATGTCATTTCCTGTTCTTTTTCTCAGAGGATGGTAGATTGGCTCCAAGTCAATGTGTTTGTTGATGGAGTTCCGGTTGGAATGCCAAGCTTCTAGGAATTCTCGTGCATGTCTCTGTTTGGCTTGTCCTAGGATGGATGTGTTGTCCCAATCAAAGTGGTGTCCTTCCTCATCTGTATGTAAGGATACTAGTGATAGTGGGTCATGTCGTTTTGTGTCTAGTTGATGTTCATGTATCCTGGTGGATAGCTTTCTGCCTGTTTGTCCAATGTATTGTTTGTCACAGTTCTTGCAAGGTATTTTGTAGATGATGTTCTTCACCTTATTATCTCAGATTCTCCAATAACTGCATTTCCTACTTTCTCTAGGACAGATGGAGACTTAGTTTAATAACTCACCCAAAATCCAGCACAATGAACATACAGTGCTCTTTCAATTTTGTGCTGATATCAGCCTAGGTCTTGGGTTCATGTCTGTAATGGGGGAACCTGAACACTTGGTCTCCTGACTCAGAGGTGAGACTGCTACTCTGTGAACAAAGAAGTGAAGATTCCTCAGGCATCCTGTTAATCCTCAAGCAACATCAGTGAAACAGATGATCTGGTCAATAGTGCATTGTAATTTGTGAGATCTTATGTGCAAAAAGTGGCTGCTGTTTTCACATGTTACAACAGTGACTATGCTTTATTCATTATAATTTGCTTTGGACAGTCTGATGTTGTGAAATGTGCCATGTAAGTGCAATTTATTTCCTGCCCTTTTTTACAGGACTTGCACTACATATTTCATTTGCACTAATAGCATTTGTTTAAACATTCACACAAGGCGTTCTGCTTTTTCTCTGCCATTGGCCAATATTGCAAAAGCAAATACAGACATCAAGGTGCTACCTGCAGTACACAGACAAACAGAATTGTATAAATCAACAACACGGTTTTTAAATCAGTAATAGCTCTGACTGACAATTCTGCACGTAACATTTACAGACATTTAAATAAACTATAATTACACCATCTAAATGTGATACTCATTATGAATATACATATAGTCACACAATTCTTGTCACTAACTCAGTGATCTAAGACTCTGTCAACATAATTGCACTGCAGTACTATATCAGGCAGGAGGTTCCTAACTTTGAAAACGTAGGCACTGTATCTTATAGAAAATACCAAATGCCAGTTGTGAGCTCTGTTTCTGCTTCTAGTTTTGTAGAAGAGTCATTGGGCTCAAAATGTTAACTCTGAATTTTTTCTTCACAGATGCTGCCAGACCTGCTGAGCTTTTCCAGCAATTTCTGTTTTTGTTTCTGATTTACAGCATCCGCAGTTCTTTTGGTTTTTATTGTTTACTTGGACTTTAGTAAAGCCTTAAATAAAGTTCTGCACGGTAGAGTAATTAATAAAGTTCAATCACATGGGATTCAGGGTGAGCTTGCCAGTTGGTTACAAAATTGGCTATACGGTAGGAGACAGAGAGTGGTGGTGAATGATTGTTTTCAAACCAGTGGTGTTCCACAGCGTTCAGTACTGGATCAACTTTTGTTGTTTGTCATTTATACAAATGATCTGGATTAGAATATAGGAAGCATGGTTAGTAAGTTTGCAGGTGGCACCAAAATTAGTGGCACAGTGCACAGTGAAGAAGGTTATCAAAGATTACACAGTGATCTTGATCAATTAGGTCAATGGGTGGAGGAGTTATAGATGGAATTTAATTTGGATCTTAGTGAGGTATTGCATTACGCTAATACAAACAGGGGTAGGACTTCTACAATTACTGGAAGGCCCCTGCGTACTGTTGTAGAACCAAGACTTAGGGTTCAGGTACATAATTTTTTGAAATTTGTATCACAGGTAGACAGGGTGGTCTAAGTGTTTAGCATGCATACCTACATTGCTCAGACCTTTGAGTATAAGAGTTGGAATGTCATGTTGAGGTTGTACAGGATGTTGGTGAGAAATCTTCTGGAGTACAATATGTGGAATGAACTGGCAGAGAAGCAGTTGCAACATTTAAAAGACTTTGGATAAGTACATGGATAGGAAAGGTTCGCAGGGATATGGGCTAAATGAAGGCAGGTGAGACTAGTTTAGTTTGGGAACATGATTGGCATGGACTGGTTGGACCGAAGGGTTTGTTTCCATGCTGTTCGACTCTATGACTGTACGAAGCACTGTTCCTCCAGCTTGCATTGAGCTTCATGGGGCGCTATAGAAGGTTTGAGATGGAAATGTTAGCATGGGAACACAGTGGTGTGTTGAATTGGCAGGCAACTGGAAGCTCGGGGTCATTTTTGTGGACCGAACATAGGTGTTCTGCAAAGCAGTCACCCCATCTGGTTTCATTGCCCCAGAGGAGACTGGATTGTGAGCACTGAATGCAGTAGACTGGATCGAATGAAATTGAGGCAAACCACTGCTTCACTCAGAAGGTATGCCCGGGGCCTTGGATAGTGAGGAAGGAGGAGGTAAAGATGCAAGCCTGCATCTTCTGCGATTGCATGGGAAAGCATAGTGTGGGATGAGGAGCTGTTGGGAGCAGAGGAAGTTATCTTATAGTTTATGGGCAGGAGACGGAAAATAAATGTCAAAGAGCCATAGTGGTTTGCTGTATGTTTGCTGTGATTCTAGATATACGGCACAGAAGCAAATCCTTTATCCCAACTTTCCATGCCAACCAAGTTTCTTAAGCTTAACTAGTCCCAATTGCCTACATTTGGCCCCATATCCCTCTAAACATTTCTTATTCATGTACCTGCCCAAATGACACTTAAATATAATTTCACCCACCTCTACCATTTCCTTGGGCAACTTGCTCATAAAAGTACCCCATTCTGTGCAAATAAGCTGCCCCTCACATCCCTTTTAAATCTTTCCCCTCTCAGCTTAAATCTGTGACCTTTAGTTTTGGACTTCCCTATCCTGGGGAAAATACCTTTACTATTCACCTTATCAATGCGTGATTTTATAAGCACCATCAGGTCACCCTTCAGTCCTAGTCTATCCAGTCTCTCCTTATAACTCAAACCATCCAGTTTTGGTAAAATCCTTTTTCTGCATCCTTTCCAGTTTAATAATATGTTTCCTATTAGCAGATCAGTCAGAATTGTATGCAGTATGCAAAATGTGGCCACACCAATATCTTGTACAGCCTTAATATGCCATCCCAACTCCTGTACTCAATGCTCTGACCAATGAAGGCAGGAATGCAGACATCTTCTTCACCACCTCTGTACCCTTGATGTCACTTTCAAGGTATTAAGTGCCTGCACTTCTAGGTCTCTTTGTCTGATACCACTCCTCAGGCCCCTATCATTAACTGTATAAGTCCGGCCCTGGTTTGTCTTGCCAAAATGCAATATTGCGCATTTATCTGCATTAAACTCCATCTGGCATTTGTTGGTCCAATGACCCAGCTAATCAAATTCTCATTGTTCTTTGTTTTTCTTTATTTATTCATGGGATGAGGGCGTCGCTGGCTGGGCAGCATTTATTGCCTATCCCTAATTGTCCAGAAGGCAGTTAAGAGTCAACCACATTGCGGTGGGTCTGAAGTCACATGTAGGCCAGACTAGGTAAGGATGGTAGTTTCCTTCCCTAAAGGACATTAATGAATCAGATAGGTTTTTCCTGACCGTTGACAATGGATTCAAGGTCATCATTAAACTCTTAATTCTCCTGCCAACCTTGCCCTTCATGCTGATGGGAACATGCTGGCCCTGAACTCTTATCTCGGTTTCGAAAGCCTCCCACTTGCCAGACACCCCTTTACCTGCAAACAGCCTCCTCAACCAACTTTTGAAAGTTCTCATCTTACACCATCAAAATTGGGGTTGCCCTAATTTTAAACTTTACCTTCTGGATCAGACCTATCCCTTTCCAGAACAATTTTCAAACTAATACAATTATGGCCACTGGTTCCAAAGTGCTTCCCCACTAAGCCCTCAGTGGTGGAAGATGAGCAACCAGCCAGATGTGCATTGAAGAAAAGCTCAACAGAAGTATCAAAGGCATGGATGACAGCTTCAGCAACAGATGAGCAGAGGCAGAAATGGAAATGGATGACATTACAAGGATAGAATTAGGCAATCAGATGTGTCAAATCTGGTTCAATATTAGGGATTGGAAATGAGTTGCTGACCAAGAGTCTTCAGTCTTTCCAGTACTTAACTGGGCTCTGAGCCCCAATGAAGAATCTACACATGGAATCTTAACTTGTTATCACACAGTTCCTAACAGTGAACATAGTGCTCCAGCAATATCTTTAACTATCTTTACCAGAAATTGATTAACTGGTCATTCATCTCAGATCTGTGTGCAAATTGGCTGATGTGTTTGCATACACATCAAGAATGACTTCAGTTCAAACAGGCTTAATTACTGGCCAATCAATTTGTGACTGATCAGGTGCTATATAAAGGCACATTTACGCACTAACTAGGAATTTGTTGGAGCTATGATAAGTTGACTATGTTGGTTGATGTCAAGCTTTGTATGTGTCAGAAACAATTATGCATTATTCTCTTTTATACAAGCAATTGTTTGAAATTCAGACAGTATTGAATGGAATTTGCACTAATCAGCCTGGCACTGTTTATTGTTAACATTTTCTTTGAACTGGTCCATGCATCGGACAGGGATCAGATTGCAAGTCTGACAGCATATGCTCCCATTTTCCTTGAGGGAGATAAATGACAGACATTAGAATCAGGCCATTGCATCTCGACTCTAATCTCCATGCGGCACAGTCTGATAACTAGCATCTGGATGTCAGTATCTTTTTCTTCTATTGAAACTTTTTTTTGCCAGCTTTGTTCTCTCCTCTCCTAAATGCTGGCAACTGACTCAAGTGGGAGCCTCGATAATGGGTGCTACATAGGCTATTTGAATGTAGAAGGTATCACAGCTGGTACTGTGTTCACCTAATTTCAAGAAAAATGAAGGATGGATATAATCTGAACTGAAATAATGCCAAACACAAATTCAAGACATCCTAGAATACTGTGTAGCTAACAAAGTGCGGTCACTTTTTGAAAAATTTCAACCATATAGAATATTCATAGAAAAATATCCTCATGTATGTACATGGTCACAAACGCTATTCTGTTTTGTACAGTGTGGATACTGTCATAATGTAGGCCCATACCTCATGCATAAACTTAAACATGAGTTATCCTGTATGGTTTACACCATTATGAAATCAAAACCAATTTGGGATTAGACAAACAACATAATTTCAGTGGTGGAGGAGAGGCCACTAATTTCAGTGGTGTAGGAGAGGCCGCTACAACATGTACATTGTTTTTATTTAATCTGAAATGAGAGAAAGAAATCTGAAACCAAACACTCCCAGCATTTAAATTTTAAAGTGTATGCAAACGTATGTGGTTTTAACTATCGTTCTTCATGTTTTGTTTCCTCCTGTCGTTGAAACAAGAATTTGTAATTTTAGCTTTGTTTATGTATGGTCTGCTGCACTGACTGACATTAGTGTCAAACTACCTGTCCCCAAGAACCATATTATTTGCCTTGTGGGTGAAGAAAAAGTACTTTTTTTTAATATTTGTTTATATCACTGGTGCCAACATTGTCAATGAAGCAATGCTTATTACCCCAGGGTAAAGCTAAGCCACCTCAGAATTTTGGCTTGGATTTTACCTGTTTTGAATGAGAAAGATGAAAAGATTTGCCGATAAGGAGTGCCAGTCATGACTACTACATTTCCCAAAGTATTTTACAACTAATGAAATTCTTTCAAAGTGTATTCAAAGGTGCAATGCAAAAAACGTGGAAGTTTATTTGCATACCATAAACTCTTATAATCAGCAATATGATAATTAGAAAATAATCTGTTTTTATGATGTTAATTGCAGGATAATACTTAGCTAGGGCAAATAATATAACTTCTCTTGTGTCGTGGGATATTTAGCATTCACTGAGAGGGCAGTCTAATCTTCAGTTTAATATCTAATCCGCACAACATCACTTCTGACATTGCAACATGCTTTCAGAATTGCTCTAAAGTATCAGCTTATATTTTGGTCTCAAGTCATGCAGTGATGTTGAAGCAATAACATTCTCATTTAGAAACAGGAGTGCTGGCATCTGACACTTGGTTACTGACTAAATTTTGACGCAGTGCATTGCAGTTTGACATGGCTTTTCATAGGAAATGTTATGACAGAATGACTGAACAGGTCTTTGTTTATTTTTGCTCTTGCAATTCTTTTAACTTTCTCTGATTGCATAATATTTAGTTCTATCATTATGAGCTGCTTTCTAATGCATTGCACAATCAGTCAATTTTGTGCTTGATAAAGAAATTCAACCATGTATGGCATCACAGATAAGCAACACCCTATCCTCGCCTGATACAACTAAATGAAAGAAACAGATTTGAGATTGATCAGGAGCAGCAGTTGATTTTTCCTCGCAGCACTGAGGATAAAACAAGTGGCAGAAATATACGACCTGGCTGACATCATGTTAATCAGTATAGACTAAGGATCAGACTGGGGACCTTAGTCATCTGTATGACTCACTTTCATGCTGGAAAGAGGATTTAATCAACAGGACCATCGCAGGACTGTCATCAAATTTTTCAGTACTAAGATTCTACTGTTGCATGAAAAAATGCACATCTGTTTTGTGACCCTCATCATCTTAAAAACTCCTGGTAACCCAACCTCGTAACTTATAGTTACGCTCTCTGTTACTCTTCTAAGCTAAATATGCCAGACAGAACCTAAGAGCTGACATCATCTTGAAGTAGGCAGGGGGGATTTTGACTTTCAGTAAAATTACAAAGCAGACAATATTGACTGAATTTCCTGCCCTACATTGCAAGTGATTTTCATTTCCATTGAACAGAAATTAAACAATAACAGCCTGTATTTATATCATGCCTTTAATGTAATAAGATATCACTAGACACTTCACAGAGGCATCATAAAATAAAAAATGACACGAAGTCACATAAGGAAATCTTCAGTGGATAATCAAAAGCTTATTTAAATGTGTAAGTTTGAGGGAGTATTTTAAAGGAGGAAAATAAGGTAGCGAGTGGGAGAGACATTGTAAGGAATTTCCAGAGTTAAAAGTCCAGCCATTTAAAGGCAAGGCCAGCAACGATGGAGCAATTAAAATCAGGTTTTCTCAGGAGGCTAAAATGAGGGGAGTGCAAGGATTTCAGAGGATTTAAGGGTTGGAGGAGATTAGAGAGATAGGGAGGGACTAGGTCATGGAAGCATTTCAAAACAAGGATCAGTATTTTAAAATTGAGGTGTCGTTTAACCGGCAGCTAATGCAAATCAGACATCACAGGAGTGACAGGTGAACAATTTTTGGTACAATTTAGGACTTGGGTAGCAGTGTTTCGGATGATAGCACACTTGTGGAAAATAGAATGTGGGAGGTCAGCCAGGAGTGTGTTAAAAACTGCCACATGTGTGAAAGTGACAAAAGCGTAGATGATGATTTCCACGGCAAAACAGCTGAGGCAGTGATGAAGATTGACATTGATATTGACAAGGTGGAAATAGGTGATTTTAGTGATTGCATGGTTACATGAAAGCTTATCTCAGGGTCCAACATAACACCAAGATTGTTAACAGGCGGTTTTAGCCTAACTCGGGAGCAATGTTTAACAGACCACCAAATTTATAGCATTAGTTTTTAAACAATCACCAAAGTTAAAAATGTACCCAACAGGCCATGCAAAAAAACACAATGTTACATTAATACTTAAACTCCGCTTGGTTAGAATCAACATCCATACCTAATAGGTTTCACACAATAATCAAAGTCATTGTTAACTTTAAAATATTTTGTTTATTTTATCCTCTTTATTTTGATCAATTCTGAATATTAAATTAATGATTGTTGTTGGCGTCATAGGCTATTTCTATCCCTACAACATTGTTCTTCTCCCTGCTACAGTTCCTCTGCTGATGAAATCTTCATTCTTGCTTATGCTACTTCTAAACATCACTCTTGTAATGTTCTTCAGTGGGTCACATCAGATTTGATGGGCTGAATGGCCTCTGTCTGAATTGTTGGGATTCTGTGAAGAAACACAAATGCACTTGGTCAGATGTAGTAAATCACACTCATGGAGCTGGTTCAGATATACCTATTCCCTCCAGAGACTAGAGCAGATCTCCGTGCCTCCACCCACTGAGAGTATGTGCCATCAGTAGAATGGGTGCAGCTATTGTAACATGAACAGTAACCTCTTCACAACCATTACCTATACAACAACAAAGCCCACTTCATTGACTGAAAAAAAATCTCATGAAGGCAACTGATAATAAAAATTCTTTATAAATCATTTCTTTACTACAACACAAGCATTGTCTGCCTCAGGCAAATGAATATTCTTCCAAAGTGAGCTTCCTAGGAATTGCCTGTCAGCAAATCTGTCAATAATAGGAGGTATCATCACTAGCTTGTCCTCACTCAGCATTCACACTGGCACACATTTCAACTGTAGTCTCTGAATGGTGATCAAGAATAGCACATTGTCTACTTCCTTCCCCTCTTCCTTCCCTAGGCGCAGGACACAGAGCCCAAATTTAGCTTTCCACATTCAAGAGAATAGAAAACAGATAACCTGACAAAGACTAGGAACTGACTCTAGCTTCTGGACAATGCATTTGTTGGCTGAGCTGTTATTACTCTATCAGGGATTGAAATTGAGCTTCATAGTATTAGAAATGAATGGAACATACTTGTGTGATATTATTTTGATATTTAAATGATGGCATTAGTATGTTTATTCCAAATGGGCTGACATCTTGACTAGAACATCAGACAGGTTTCACATGATGTTCAACACATTTGTAACTAATAATACATAATATAAATTCAACTAGGTAAGTGTGAACATTGACCGGTAAGCTACAGTCATTCATACTACCTATTTCGCTGAACAGTTCTGCAAATCCTAATTGCTATAAACCTGAGAGATGTGGTATGAGATAGTAAGCAACTCTGCAGGAGAAATGTAACCACAAAAGATCCTCTGGAAATGAAAAGAACAGAAGTTCTCACTCTAAATAATTTACATTTTAAAGTAAGTAAGTAGAAAGGTCTCTAATGTTTTCTGCTTAGATGAGGAGAAAAATAATCTTCTTCTTAGTTTTACCTTCTTTCTACAGGCTTTCTATGGTGACAAGGAGAGAAACACCAGACAGTGAGAGCACTCCACGGAGCATTTTGTCTCACTTCCACAATGCATGGAGCTGAATGTCAACAGATGAGATATCTGGTGAGTGGATAACGCTTTACTGAGGGAACACTGGCCAGAATGATAGGCAATGCAGAGCACTGTCATCAGAAGCAGTCATCCTTGTGTGGTGAGTTACAGCCACCCACTGAGAAACGGACAGGATAGAGCGACATAATCACCTCTGGTAAGGTCTCTAGTAGAATAAATCCACACTTGAGATTTAAAAGTGAAAAGCTGTCTGTTTGTTCTTGAGATATGGGTGAAATTGGAAAGGCAGCATTCTTTGCCCTAAGGATATAAAGAATAATTCAGTCAATTGGAATCGGCACCTTCTATAATCAAAAGCAAGTAAGGGTCACAAGTTCCCCTCTCTGGCTTAATAAATGCAGTTCCCCAATTTGATCTGATTGGAGCTTGAATTCAATTCCAAAAAATGACTAGTCCAGGACCCCAACATCATCAGTGGTCATGTGCCATCTCTGTAACCTCTTTCTGCCCTACAGACTTCAGAGATCTCTGTGGTCTTTCAAAGATGGCCTCTTACGTGCTGTCTTCCTAATTTTAACATTTCTTCCTTTAACATCCATGCTTTCAGCTGCTAAGACCCTTAGCTCTAGAGGATGTGATTTGTTCAACATTAATGTTCCAATGATACAACTGGGACAGAAACATTTGGCATTTTGAGTTTAACTGCACATCTGCCCCTTGCCTGAAGTTGTATCTTTTGCATATAAATAATGGAGATATCATTTATCTCACTATTATTTTGACAGAAAATTCTGGCCCATTTGTGTTTTAAAATCTGCATAGCATCTGTTCCTTGTATATATCAGTGAGGAACTGATCCATAGATGCTGGACAAGTCACATCGTCAATCCTTGATTTATGTTGAATTTCGCAATCATAATTGGGGTGGTATTAAAGGAAATTCAGTAACCTCAAACTTATGCATCATGGAAAGAGTAAACCAACTATTTTATCGGCTCCCATATCAGTTATTGCTGATGCCTGATGTCTTCATTGAGCTCTGTGTGATGCATGCTACTGCTGAATGACTTACTGGCACTTACTATCTGGACTCACAATTAGTGTGTGAGCACTTGACCAAAGGCAGCCAGTGCTGATTGATCTGCATTTCAATAAAAACATGCGCTATCAAGAAATCAAGAAAGAAAATTGAGACAAAAAAAACTGACTGAACTCAGCATGAATAACATTTGTTATTAAATGGGCAAGGAATCAAATTCGTTCAACTAGAAAGTGACACTTAGCTAAAACCATTCATTGTTGCAATGAATATAAAGACTGTCTGACATACTACTGAGTCAACTAAAGGAGAAACAGATCACAGATTCCATTTAGCCTCTGTATGTAACTAACTTATTTCAGTTGAGCTGGTGAGTACAGAGCCTTTTAATCTCTTGAATCTAAGGAAGGGAGGAATAAAGCTTTATCCAATAAAATTCAATGTGCAAATAACCGGTGCAAGAACAAGACTGGGGTTACTTGTGATATTTCCATGTTGAACATTCCATTGGTAATAATTGCCCAAGTCTGAAATGGCAAGTGGTAATTCCTATGAAATTAAAGTTGCTCAAACTTGTGTAACTAGCTGAGAACAAGCATGATTAGGGAAGACAGGAAAGGATTAAGCCAACATTGCTCTTCTACATGGTGACTGGATTAACTAAAAACTATAGAAATCTACAGCCGATTGTTTTCTTACAAACTTGTAATGGAAGATGTAAGAGATATGCCAAGGTGGCATGGTGGCTCAGTGGTTAGCACTGCTGCCTCACAGCACCACGGGTTCGATTCCACCCTCGGGCAACTGTCTGTGTGGAGTTTGCACATTCTCCTTGTGTCTGCATGGGTTTCCTATGGGTGCTCTGGTTTCCTCCCACAGTGCAAAGATGTGCAGGCTAGGTGGATTGGCTATGCTAAATTGCCCATAGTGTCCAGGGATGTGTAGATAAAATGAGTTATACGAGGATGGGTCTGGGTGGGATGCTCTGAGGGTCTGTGTGGACTTGTTGGGCCGAAGGGACTGTTTCCACACTGTAGGGATTCTATGATAATTAACATATCTCCTCTGAGATATGTTAGTACAATCAAAGGAAAAAAACCATCCCTCGTTTGGCAGTGTAGACTTCTGTGTCATGTCCAAATTCATATCAACCCTAATTACCTGTAAATAATGTTCTTGATGCTGGCGGAACTCATCATTGATAATGCCAGAGTCTGGAACACACACACACACACACACACACACACACACACTAATATATGGGGTGAATTTGTAATTGCAGATACACTCTTTTTTTTTTCAAAATGCCCACAATTTGTAGGCAGTCAATATGGCATTTTATAAATTCGTACTTTGGAAATAAAACCAGTTCGACTCTTAAAACACAGAGAGATTCTACACAAGGCCTCACGCCTAAAATGCACTGTCTGACCGGAGATGTCACCTCTGGTATACTGATAAAATCTTTAGTTATCTCAGGGCAGTGACTCGACAGAAATTCTGGGATTTGCATTTTAATCATTTGAAACCTGGATCTCCTTTCTAACTGATTAAAGATTTTAACAGCCATCTTAGGTTTGTTCGATACATTCACATCAGTTCTATGACCCTTTGATCCCTTGCTTATAAATCCTGTGTCTGATGCCACCTCTCTCGCTGACATCTGAAGAAGGAGCGAGACTTCGAAAGCTTGTGTTTTCAAATAAACTTGTTGGACTACAACATGGTGTTGTGCGACTTTTGACCTTGTTCACTAAAGTCCAACACTGGCACCTCCACATCATGGAAAACTGATCATTGAATATAAAACTAACAATAATTGAAAGAAAGGACCTACATTTATACTGAGCCTTTCAGAAAGTCTCGATGTCGCAAAGTGTTTTTCAGCAAATTGGCATTGCTTTTTATTGGCTATGATTCTTCTCACTGTCAAATAGCCACAGATCCCCACTGTTTAGGCTTAAATTAAACATAAAACATTTAGACTAAATCTCATATGTTTATCTGATCATGGAACTAAATCCCTATAAGACTCAACAAAATAAAAGATTAGCAAAATTGGATTCAGAAAATCCCAATTACATAATCTCATTTGAAAGCAGTGGCAGCATGTAAACTGCAAGTCTCACTTGATATTACTGCATTGGATTGTCTCCTTTGCAACTTCATCAAGATACAGCTTAGCTGGTGCCATGGTCTAAAGAGCTGCAATGAGACTTTAATCCATATGAACCTGAGGGCTCTGGATGGGTCAAGAGTGTGAGAACACTTAAGGGTGCTGAGTGAGCAGGAGATAGCATGAAGAGGGGATGAGCGCGCCACTCC
Source organism: Stegostoma tigrinum (assembly GCF_030684315.1). Lineage (NCBI taxonomy): Eukaryota > Metazoa > Chordata > Chondrichthyes > Orectolobiformes > Stegostomatidae > Stegostoma > Stegostoma tigrinum. The sequence goes on along the minus strand of NC_081384.1, from coordinate 4,038,806 downwards.
ACTTAAGTGTAATTTATCTCTGAGCTAATTTCTGGGTCATCTGGCAACAGTGGGCAGGTGAATTATTTAGAAGAATGTTCTCTGTGAATTGGGTAATACGTTTTTCAAATTACTCAACCCGTCAGGTGCAATGAGAAGATGTGAGTACATCAGCACTGAACATTATTGTACATTAAGTGAAATAATGTGATATGTCATCCAGGCAGGAATGTACTTTACAATTTATACTTTTACAAATTTGTAGCCAGCACATCATGTGAAAGGGTTGTCGAGAGAGGGGGGCAGGAATCTGTAAGAGGATTGGACAAAATAAATGAAAAAGATTAACAAGAATTTTTCTTTGTGAAGAAAATCCTTTGCATTGGTGTGCACACATGTTTCAACCCACCACTGCTATTAGTTCACTCACAAAACTGAAGCACAGATTTTCTTACTCAGCGTGAAAGATGTCCGACATTGTAACAGATGATAAGCATCCTTTCCACTGTCTTGGATATTAAGTATAGAATCTAAGTTGAAACGGTCATGCATGTGGCACAGGGGTTCCACTGACACCACATCATAAGCCAGTATGCTCAGTTGAATGTGGAAATGACATTCAATATAAATTCAAAATTGGCTGAAAACTGGGGTCATTCCATTCAGGGGTGTAGTAAAAAGGAAGACACACATTCACATAGAGTCATTATGACTTCAGGATGTACCAGAATACTTTAGAAGTGTGGACACTTTAACAGTCATATTTTAGGCTGTTTAACAGGTATAAATAACAAAAACCCAGAAGCAACAATATGATAATGATGAGGTTGTTGTCTTGCTCGCCAAGCTGGCTTGTTTTTGATCAGGTGTTTCGTCACCATACTAGGTGACATCATCAGTGGATCCTCAGATGAATTGATGTTATTCTATTCCGCTTGAAGTAATGACTGTGAATTGGCCAATTTTTCTTCAAAATGTTGAGCTTGTCAGTCCCAGTGATGAGCTATTAGTGGATTTACACTCAGCATTATTATACAACCTGAATTCTTAGATTTGCTTGAGTGGTGATGAAAATGTATTCAAAACATTGTGAACTATAGCTCTATACCAGGAGACCATACACATAAGTGGAAAGCAAAACTTTATTTTAAGAAGAGATTTTATGTCTGTTGAAACATTGTTGGAAAGTGAATGGGAATAAAGGAAAACTTTGATTAAAAATAAGTGGGGACTGCTGTCCATGAACATGTTAACAACTTTCAAAATTACAGTTACTAATTATAACTTTGAAATACTTTAACCACAACTCCTTCATTAGTACTCTGAGGGTTAACAATGTTTTGGCTTAGTGGTCTTAATCTGCCAGAAATAACCCATAGCTCTTAGCTGTGAAAATGTTTCACAGAAACAAGCCAAAGATTGCACTCTTTGCCTTGCCCTGCAGGAATGTTAGAGACAGTATCATTCCAAGATGATAAAATGTGAGGCTGGATGAACACAGCATGCCAAGCAGCATCTCAGGAGCACAAAAGCTGACGTTTCGGGCCTAGACCCTTCATCCGAGACATGCCTGGAATCTAACACACGTACTTCACTGACCCAGCCACATCTTAATTCTTTCCAAGTTTGTCTTTCTGATCATACCGACTAATGAAACTCCACAGCAATCAAGAATGAAACCGTATTTATACAATGCCTGTCATGATCTCAGGATGTTCCAAAGTGTTCTATTACTGCTGAAACAATAAATCTGAAGTGCAGTCAGTGTTGCAATGTAGGAAATGCTGAAGCCAATTTGTGCACAGCAAGCTCCCATAAGCAGCAAATTGGTCAAATAATTTTGGTTGAAAGTTAAACATTAGCCGAGATACTGGGAAAAGCTCTGTCAAAAACAGTGCAGGAGAAACATTGTATCTGTTGTGAGAAAAACAGTTAGCATTTTGTATGCCACGACCATTCATCAGAATTGACAATAGCTAGAAATGATGGCATTTATGCTGATGATGGGGTGAAGGGGGAATAAATAGAGTATGTAGAGACATAGCCCAGAGAGAGAACATAAGTAAGCATCAGCCTAAATACCAGCTATTGTCAGTTCTGCTAAAGAGGTACTGGGCTTAAAATGTTAGCTCTGCTCTTCTGTCAGCAGATGCTACCAGACCTACTGAATTTGTCCAACACTTTCTGTTCTTGGTTCAGATTTCCAGCATTTACAGTTCTTCATGTTTACTATATCACAGAAAATTTCCTTGATATTTTTCAAATAGTCCACAGCATCTTTACCGTCAATGTGAGTGTTCCAATAGTGTACCACATCCTCAGAATTGCACTGAACCATCACTTGAGATTGTGTGCTTAAGTTTCCAGTGAGGGATTTTAACCAAAAATCTTTGCACTCAGAGTTAACAGCATTACTCCGAGAACCATAACTAACTGACTGTATGTGAGGAAGTGGGTGAAAGTGTCATGATTGAACTCATATGTTCAGAGGTTTAAAGCTAACAGACTGTCCAGGAGAACATTAGAATTGTTAAATCTGGAAGAAACAAAAGCATGAAGAGTCGGCAACAGATATAGTAAGAATTACTGATGCTGCAGTCAGAGATAACACAGTGTGGTGCTGGAGGAACACAGCAGGGCAGGCAGCAGAGAAGGAGGTAAGCTGACATTTCAGGTCAGAAGAAGGGTCCTGACCTGAAACATCAACTTTCTTGCTCCTCTGATGCTACCTGGCCTGTTGTGTTCCTCCAAGAGTCAGCAATAGATAGTTTTAATGTGAAGCATAAATGGTGGCAATGAACAACTGGGAACCTCCATAAGTAGTCACCACAGGCCTGTAGATATTTTCTAATTAACCTGTTCCTAGATGTTAATACACAATCTTCACAATTGGCACAACTGATACTGCCCAATTAGTAAACTGAACTGGTTTGATGATTCAGTGATAATGGGAACTGCAGATGCTGGAGAATCCAAGATAACAAAGTGTGGAGCTGTGTGAACACAGCAGGCCAAGCAGCATCTCAGGAGCACAAAAGCTGACGTTTCGGGCCTAGACCCTTCATCAGAGAGGGGGATGGGGAGACGGAACTGGAATAAATAGGGAGAGGTTGACCGAAGATGGAGAGAAAACAAGATAGGTGGAGAGGAGAGTATAGGTGAGGAGGTAGGGAGGGGTTAGGTCAGTCCAGGGAAGATGGACAGGTCAAGGAGACGGGATGAGGTGGTAGGTAGGAAATGGAGGTGCGGCTTGAGGTGGGAGGAAGGGATGGGTGAGAGGAAGAACAGGTTAGGGAAGCAGAGACAGGCTGGGCTGGTTTTGGGATGCAGTGGGGGGAGGGGATGAGCTGGGCTGGTTTTGTGATGCAGTGGGGGCGGAAGGGAAGAACAGGGCTGGTTTTGGGATGCAGTGGGGGAAGGGGAGATTTTGAAGCTTGTGAAGTCCACATTGATACCATTGGGCTGCAGGGTTCCCAAGTGGAATATGAGTTGCTGTTCCTGCAACCTTCGGGTGGCATCATTGTGGCACTGCAGGAGGCCCATGATGGACATGTCGTCTGAGGAATGGGAGGAGGGGGTTGAAATGGTTCACGACTGGGAGGTGCAGTTGTTTGTTGCGAACCAAGCGGAGGTGTTCTGCAAAGCGGTCCTCCGCTTGGTTTTCCCAATGTAGAGGAAGCCACACCAAGTGCAATGGATACAATATACCACATTGGCAGATGTGCAGGTGAACATCTGTTTGATATGGAAGGTCATCTTGGGGCCTGGGATAGGGGTGAGGGAGGAGGTGTGGGGGCAAGTGTAGCACTTCCTGTGGTTGCAGGGGAAGGTGCCAGGTGTGGTGGGGTTGGAGGGGAATGTGGAGCGGACAAGGGAGTCACAGAGAGAGTGGTCTGTCCGGAAGGCAGACAACACATCCCTCACACCCCGCCCCCACCACAACCGCCCCCAGAGGATCCCCCTCGTTCTCACATACCACCCACCAACCTCCGGATACAACGTATCATCCTCCAACACTTCTGCCATCTACAATCCAACCCCACCACCCAAGCTATTTTTCCATCACCACCCTTGTCTGCGTTCTGGAGAGACCACTCTCTCCGCGACTCCCTTGTTCGCTCCACACTCCCCTCCCCCCCCAACCCCCCCACACCTGGCACCTTCCCCTGCAACCACAGGAAGTGCTACACTTGCCCCCACACCTCCCCCCTCACGCCTATCCCAGGCCCCAAGATGACCTTCCACATCAAGCAGATGTTCACCTGCACATCTGCCAGTGGTATATTGTATCCATTGCACCCGGTGTGGCTTCCTCTACATCGGGGAAACCAAGCGGAGACTTGGGGACTGCTTTGCAGAACACCTTCGCTTGGTTCGCAACAAACAACTGCACCTGCCAGACGTGAACCATTTCAACTCCCCCTCCCATTCCTCAGATGACATGTCCATCATGGGCCTCCTGCAGTGCCACAATGATGCCACCCGAAGGTTGCAGGAACAGCAACTCATATTCCGCCTGGGAACCCTGCAGCCCAATGGAATCAATGTGGACTTCACAAGCTTCAAAATCTCCCCTTCCCCCACTGCATCCCAAAACCAGCCCAGTTCTTCCCTTCCCCCCACTGCAGCACAAAACCAGCCCAGCTCATCCCCTCCCCCCACTGCATCCCAAAACCAGCCCAGCCTGTCTCTGCTTCCCTAACCTGTTCTTCCTCTCACCCATCCCTTCCTCCCACCTCAAGCCACACCTCCACTTCCTACCTACCACCTCATCCCACCTCCCTGACCTGTCCAACTTCCCTGGACTGACCTATCCCCTCCCTACCTCCTCACCTATACTCTCCTCTCTACCTATCTTGTTTTCTCTCCATCTTCAGTCCACCTCCCCCTCTCTCCCTATTTATTCCAGTTCCATCTCCCCATCCCCCTCTCTGATGAAGGGTCTAGGCCTGAAACGTCAGCTTTTGTGCTCCTGAGATGCTGCTTGGCCTGCTGTGTTCATCCAGCCTCACATTTTATTATCTTATGAGAACGACCTGCTTTAGCTCCCACTGATTATAGTAAAAGGCTCAGGTCCAAACCTGATGGGCCAAAATTGGTTGAGAAAGGTTCACTTTGATTGATTCAATGCTTTTCAGTTAGAAAATAGCTGCCTGACTGGTATCCTAATTAAATACACAAATGATTTTCAGAAAGTTCTAGGGACTATCGAAGGAGCAAAGGCCACCTTGCACATTGACCAGGAAGCAATTCCATAATTCTGCAAGGCCTGCCCAGTGCCATTTGCCTTATGGTTAAAAGTCAAAGCAGAAGCTGGGAGGCTGGTAAGTGAAGGAATCATCAAACCAAGATAGCAAAGTGTGGAGCTGGATGAACACAACAGGCCAAGCAAAAAACGTCAGCTTTTGTGCTCCTGTGATGCTGCTTGGCCTGCTGTGTTCATCCAGCCTCACATTTTATTATCTTGGAATTCTCCAGCATCTGCAGTTCCCATAATCTCTGGTTCTCATAAGAGACTGGAACCGAAGTCATGCCCTTAACCTGTAAAGGTTCCCCGGTATAGGCTCGCAGTCTAGGTGAGATCTTGTGCAAACATAAGAGTTGGAGTCCCAAGTGAATTTTGTCACAGACTGGCTCTACAGTCACTGAAACAACTTGCCAGTATCAACCTCCATTAGAATGGGGTGTCCATTTAACCAGATGTTTATTTTGATTGGTTCTGATTTGGATGTTCTAAGCAATTTAACTATGCCAGAAAAGATGCAACAGGGTGTGCAATCTCCTGTATACAGGCCTATGCATTCTTTTACTCCAATTAGATTTAGAATGTCTCTTTTGCTGTCTCGAGTACACATACCAGCAACAATTACAATGTCTTTTCAGCACAGATCATGAATAAAATTTTAACCCCTTGGCAAGGTTTGGTTTTGTTTTCTGTGGGCTGACATAGAGTCCCTCTGTTCTAGATATGTCCTGAGTGAGACTATGCAATTGCCTTCACTCAACTGGTGTTCCTCAAACTCAGTCAGACTGGTGAGGTTGTCCACTTCCATTGGAAAACCCTGCAACTCATATGCTTCATTTGTTGCATTTTACAATCACAAAGCCAATTGTAGTGCCTGTTTGAAGTCCAGTTGGGCTTCACCCAGTCGACACTTTTGCATGGTTACATCATTAATCCCACATACCAAACAGTGTCTCAGTATTTCATTAACAGTTAAACTAAAGTCACATGCCTCTGTCAGTCATCGTAACCTAGTCAAAAATCCAAGTGCAGATTTCCTTGGTTTTTGATTTGTTGAGTGAAACAGAATTAAAGGAAGCTTGGGCTTGTAACATTCCTTAACTAAATCCATTAACTCCTGAAAGGTTTTAGTTTCTGGTGCCTCAGGGAAAATTAGGTTCCAAATAACCAAAAAAGCTGCGGATCCACAAGCTGTCAGGAGAATTTCTCGTTGTTCTCCATCAGCCTGGAAAAAAAATATTCTTTCCACATATTGGGCCCAGTCTTTAACGGCATGATTGAACATGTCAAACTTTCCACACAACGACATGATGTCAGAAATAGTTATCCCAACTGAAAGACAATTGCTGCGAGTGACTTATAAATGATATATATTATTGGCTTTTATATTGAAACAATTCCACCGAAGGGAGGGCTTGTTTGGCTGCAGCATTGAACTAGGATCACTCCAGAAGAGAGACAAAACTGCTCGGGTGAAGTTTCTTCAGTCCCTCCCTTCCTCACACCAGCAGTTGGTGGACAGTGTCAAGGTCACAATTCTTTCCAGCTGGCAGTGGGTAGAACATTAAGAGCGACAATAAGGAGTATGTAGAGATTTCCCCAGGCATCAAGAAAGTTTGACTGCGGCAAGTGAAAAACATGATTAGTTGTACCGGGGCTATGAAAAGTGCTGCAAAATTAATTTTTCACTGTGAATGGGATAGATCTCATGGACCTGAGAGCTCCAGCATAGTGTATGGTCAAGTTGAGCCACTTGCAACATAAAGAGGATTTCAATCTGTTTCCATCGAGAAGTTCAAATAGAATGTTTAAAAGTCTGCTCTGTTAATTTGCATTAGTAATTCCTTAAATACCCAGGCAACATCTGAGCAATTCGTGTCAATTCATATACTGCCATAAGGGCTGAAACATAATATCATCATTTGGGAATTTGGATTGGAAAGTAGGCATAAATGTATTTTTGGCTTTAGGTCTATGAATGTAACAAGTTGTTTTAAGAGCTCAGACAGTCATCTTTAAGCGTGAATTAATGCTTATTGCTGAGAAAGTATGTAACAAATGTTTCAATCAACTGAGCAATTAATTGTGGAATGTTTACAATGTTGATCTTCTAGAACATACATAAAAACAGATCATCAGGGGCCACTAGTATGCTGGGCTCAGAAGAAGATAAGTCATTCTAGTAGAAAAGCCGTTTAGTTTATGGCAGTTCAGGCTTTCTTCATCAAACTGATACTGTGGCTTAACTAGATAATGCCTTTTTTAAAGTTGAAGTCAGAAAGGTCAGAGAAGTTATTGCTGTCTATATATCTTAGGGAGAAACAAAATGAATGATATCTGTTGAAAGTACAAGTCACCAAAAGGAAATGTTTGCAACTTCATCAGTTGAGAAAGAAATTATAGTGTTAAGAGAAAAAGTTCACTGAGGCTGAGTTTCTGTAAAGGATACTGCTAAGAAAGGGTTTTATTTTGTTTTTGCCATTTAAGATCTTCCCATATTTAATACTTAGATATGCTTTCTTTTGTGTAATAAGTTTGCATTCTTTGGTATAAACAGCATCGATAGCGTCCTGTGAATATGTTCAGTGATTGACCATTCCGGTAACTACAAAAATAAAACGATGATCCATGAAGCCACATTTCCCTCTGAGATCTGTCTTTTCCAATATTACCACCAGCTGAAACATTTCAAGTCTGTTACCTGCACTATAGCTTAGGCTGCAAGGGAGAATGGTGAAGTGAGTAGATTATTAGTCCAGAGGTCTGAACTAATATTCTGGCAACAAGGAATTTATGTCTTACAGTACCAGCTGGTACATTAGAATTCAACTAATTAAGTAATTTGGAACATAAACCTAATATCAGCAATAATGACCAGTTAGTGGACTGTCACATTAAAAAAAAACACTCAACAGTGTACAGTAGGCAGGAAATCTGCTGTCCTGTCCTACATGTGACTCAAAATACACTACAATGCAATTAACTTAAGCTAGAAGCCAGTCAGCTGCTAAGAGAGTAGCTCACCATTTAAGGACTGGTAATAACTGCAGCATCCATCCAACAAATAGGAAAAATCTATCATCTAAGTTACACTAATGCACACCTTTGGTTCTTGCTTTTCACATCTGCACCAGTCTCCTCTGTGTCTAGAAGCAAGGGAATTTTCAGTCAGAAAGGCACTCCCACCTTGTGGGGAACTCTAACAAAACATTCTCATCACACAACCAATTTGTAAATTAGAGCATGAGCATGAAGGTCAAAGAAGGGCTTTTTATCTGAAGGTTTGATCTCTCTGAAAAGAATAAAAGAAGATTCTTTCACTCTTCACATTCACATAAATCAAACTTCTGTAAGTACATATTTGTCTTGGCTTTGAGGAAGGCAGAATGGTAAATGGCTAATGATTTATAAGTTGTTCATTGCTTCAAGGTGATGCTTAACCTCTGACCTTGACTACGCAATTGATCATCCAGGTGCACTCTTTCGTTGCAGAGTGAAAACATTCAATGAAAGGAGAGTTTATTTTTAATATCATAAGACATTTTCTCTAGTTTCTCCCAATGCTCTCACGTGAGTAAATGAGTTACCCGATATTATAGTGTATGGTTGAGAATGAGGGACGATCCCATTTCACAGTACTAACTTGCAAATGTGAGGAACGGTATAGCGTGTTGTATATTCTAGGCTTAGGGTTAGACTTCCAAAAATATGCTGCTTAAGTCTATCCATACACAAACTATTTATTTACAGCAAAATGTTTGTATACATTCATGTCATACACAGTTAGAGCATCTGCTCACTTCCAAATCTCTCTCGTAACTAATGTGACTCTGGCATTATTAATATATCATCATCATATATCTTCTGGTGTTAACTAATGACTCTACAGACAGTAATAGCAATGAAGGGAGATTTCTGTTCCTGATGACATACAATTGACCCTTGCTGCAAGGCCTACACATGTAGATGTTACATCAAGGCACATCTAAGTGAAGTCATATTGAGTTATCTTATTGAGAGAGCAATCCAGAGACTTGGACTAATAGTTTAATGGCTGTGAGTTTGAAATCTGTCATTGTTAGTGTGCTAATTTTAATTCAGTTGAAAATACTGCTGGAATGAGTAAAAAGAGGCTATGGAGACATTGGATTTCCTTGAGAAGTCCAAATGGTTCACCACTCCTTGCTTGGACTATACATTCGACTCCAATTGGACTCAATGGGTTAGATTCTTAACTTCCTCATAACAAATCAGTCACATGCATCAAAGTGCTGCAAAGAATTACCTGAGTCAGATCGAAGATTGAACCCGATATTTGCAGGGTATTTCATGATTGCCAATAAATGCTACCCTTACCTGTGGCAACCACATCCCAAGAATGTGTGAAATATAAGTTTGTTTTTTTCATTTTTGCTCCTTGGTATTACTTCACTTTGCAATCCATTGGTTACTGTTAAAAGTAATCACTTCCCATGTGGCTATTTCCATTTAAGTCATCCTAACTTATTTGACATTGTCTGCCAAATTTCATGAATCTGAGGGTCGCTGAATGTTCATTGTTCTGGGATCATTTTCATTAAAGGAGTATAAAGAAAAGTTTTAGAACCTTCAAGAGAAAGAAGTAACTTGCATTAAGATAGTGTCTTACATCTCTTCAGGGTACCCCAAAACATATTACAGACAAAAAGTCTAATATTCTATATTTTCTGAAGAAGAGTCTAGGTCCAAAGCTTCAGCTTTCCTGCTCCTCTTATGCTGCTTGGCCTGCTGTGTTCATCTAGCTCCACACCTTGTTATCTCTCTCACAGACAAAAGTTATTTCTGAAAGTTATCTCTGTTGCTGTATAGACAAAGGTCATCCAATTTGCACTATATGAATCACACAACATAAATGAGGTAGAGGACTGGACAGGTTGCTTTGTTATTGTTGGTTGTGGGATTAACATTCATCACAAAGGACAGTTACCTTTCTGTCCATGGGTACAAAAGGTTTTTTGTTTGCTTCCAGCTGAAAAGGGCAGTCAGAGTCACAGATTCACCTCGTGAAACAGCATCATGATAATGTAGCACTCACACAGCAATGCATCACTACATGCTAAAATCCCCAGAAGTGCTAGTTAAACCTAACACCTGTACACCCACAGGAAGAATTAGCCACTTTCTAAGAGAAATTTGAAGAGTTAAGCAAATATTAATTTGGGAATGAGAATTAATGATGAACTACACAATTAGCCCCTGATAGACCTGAGCATTGGTTCTTGTAGAAAATAGATTTATACAATGAAACAGTACAGGTAGAGGCCTGCCAACTCTTTGAGAAGGCTATCCAGATCTTTCCCAATTGGCTTACAAGTTATTCTCCTTGAAATATTTACTCAATTCTTTTGTCAAAGTGCATTCCACATCCAAAAAATTATTTGCACAACAAAAAAAACTCTTTACCTTCTTGCTGACTCTTCTGGCAATTTAAATGTGAAGATTATGATTATCGGTCAGTCAGGCAGCAGAATTGACAATGTTTATCTGTTATTGTATCCTAGCACTTGGCACAATGTGTGTTGCCTCAGTGGCAACTCCCTGACACAGAAATTGAGCCAATATGTAGCAGCAGGACAAGCTGTCTTGGTGATGGAGAAGACGTTACTCACTGGTTTAACATCTCAGATGGGTACAGTAACTGCATAAATTGCAGCATATCCCTGTAACACAAACTGCGTGTTGCCAATATACATGGTCATCAATACCAGACTTCAATTGGTAATTTAACTGATGGTAAGAATCCAACAACTCCTGAGCATGTATCATTTTTTAATGCTACACATGGATCTACAACTCTTGTCCAAAAAGTGTCCTCAAAGTGACCAGTGAATTGCATTCCAATTTATTTCAATTGCTTACCATTGTGCTAATTAGCAACAATGAGAAGATACACATTTGCTACATAATCGCTCACACCGTCACAATGATTAGTGCAACAATACTTAATCATTCAGCTCACACTTTTACCTAGCATCAATTTGCAACAGACATTAGCAAGAGCGGCTGTGGGAGGAAAATGGTTATAACTTTTCTATTTCTATTCAATTAACAGAAATATCTACTATGTCAAATGCTCTCTGAAGCAATGTTGGTGATGCCATAAGAAGCAGATGTGAACAGTTAGAGTCTGGCCTGGCAGCAGATTATTGGCACTGTCCTCAATGATTGTCAGTTTAATCCCCAATCTGTGCAAAAATAATTGATGTCATCTGCAGGGTGGTTTGGCCATCAGAGCTGCCCTCAGAAATCAAAGCCAACAGAGGTGAGTAATGGAATGAAGGCAGTAAAGATTTACTCTTAAATCACACTTCTCACAAACTCGGAGCCTGCAAAAGCTCTTTGCAGCTGATGAAATATTTTTTGAAGTGTAGACACTGCTTTGTATTGGAAATGAGGCACACAAATTGTACGCAGCAAGTTCCTGAAAACAAAAATGTAATAACGACCAGAATCATAGAGTTATACAGTTACGTAGCATGGAAGATGTATTTTTTTTGGGGTGGGGGGGGGATATTGGTTGATTGCACTTCTTTGTCATAGTACCATGGGATCTTTAATTACACAAGAGATAGAAGACAAGGTGTCAGTTTAACATTTTTCCTAAAAGACAGCACCTCTGAATTTATTGCCCTCCCTCAGTATTGCAGTGGAAATGATTTGTACTCAAGTTTCTGGGCTGAAAATTCTTGGAGAATGATCACTTGAGTGGGATACCAGAGAATGATCAACACAGATGAAACTACGTCTCAAGAGAAAACAGAGGGTACAGACTTAGACAGAGACTGAAAATATATGGCACTTCCAAAAAATGGAAGAGTATCAAATGCAACATAACTTCAGAATTAAACCAGGTCACCTCCAAAATCTCATTTCAAATAATAAGATAGCAATATACTGCCTCAGTAGATATGGTGAAATGGAATCTCCTTCCTGAACATTTTCACACTCTCCCCTCCCTCAAACCTACCTCTTTGACCATGATTTTGGATACATTTCTGACTATTTTCTTTTGCGTCTTGGTGCTAAAATGTGTTTAATAACATTCGAATGAAGTGACAAGTTTTACAACCTTAAAGATGCTATATAATACTTTTTGTCTCAATATTAAGCACCACCTCTACTGTCCACAGCGCAGCCACTTGGTTCAGTGATTTTCACCAATACTGGAGACAGACGCGATGAAGGGAGGAGAGTATTGTGTTCCACTGATCTGTCATCATGTCATCTGGTCTTTCACAAGGGAATGTGCATTCAGAAGTTGTATACAGTTAGAGGGCCTTGCTGTGGACAGTGTAAATCACTTACAGAGTGCAAACTCCATCAAGTCCTGCCGCACTGGTCAGTTCTATAAATCATCTGATAATTGGGTGCAAAGAGGAGCTGGGGGAGCTTCATCAGCTTGATTAATATGTTGTCCAGTTCTAGACAGATGTAGTTCATGTTTTATGTGCAACTGCAGCCAATTCTGGCAGGGCACCCAGCTGAAAGAGCACAGCAGCTGAGAGCCCTCACAGCAACATAAACTCTTTTGAGATAACAGACTGTGGCTAGAGCATTCTAACAGCACAACACATTGATTGATAAGGAGCACGAGTTGGTTAAACAAAACAAACATCGAATGCACATTGGCTTTTAGCAATGCTCATTGGAACAACACTGCAAGTAAAAATGAAAAGGGAAACATTGATATAGCACCTTTCATGCCCTCAGCATGATCTAGAATGCTTGACAGCAAATGAATTATTTCTTGAAGTATAGTCAATGATTTTTGTCCACCATCAGCAGCAACCAATTTGCACACAGCGAAGTCCAAAAACATTAATGAGATAATGGTCATTTATTCTGTTTTTGCTAATGCAGGTTATAGAATGCATACTGACTGTGTCACTGTGAGTAGTCATCCAGCTCTGCTTCAAATATTGCTCTGGGCCCTCGCACTTCCAATTCAATTACGAGTTGGAATCTCAATTTAACTTAGAATCCAAAAGATGGCAATGCAGCATCTTTTTAGTTTTAGTGTCAGCTTTGCCTATGTGCTTGAGTCATGGAATAGGACTTCAACTCATAATCTTCTGACCCAAGAATTGGGAATGCTACCACTGAGTAAAGTTGATAGAGGGACTTTGTCATGTGATCTTCTTTACTGCTTTAGACAATAGAGCCCTCAAATTCCTCCTTCTTGCCACTCCATTTCAGACTGTTCAATATAAAATGTCTTTTTGATGCATGTGAGGATCATCTCAGTGCATATTTGATTCAGCAGTGATGTGTGAATGCACTTCAATCATCACTTGCGAAGAACAGATACTCAGGGACATATATGTACCCTAGCAAAAAGAAAATACATTCAAATGAGACAGCAGGTTGTGCAGAAGATGAAGATCTGATTATAATAGTATGAAGAAAAAAGATGATTAACTTTATAGTACTCAGGGCATTATTTATTAAATGTGTACAATTTTGATATCATATTTCAAATGCACACTTATACCTGTTTGGACAAGCACACTGATAGAATTTTGTACCACAGCTTATATTGCTTCTGGGAAGATTTTCAGAGGCAGCTGCTTAAACAAAGCTGATTTCCACCATCCACAGTTCCTTCAGTTTTTGTTTAGTAATTCAAAGGCCCAGGCTAATATCTGAGAACTTGGTTTTAATTTCCACGGCAACTGGTGAATAAATTCTGGAGTTGAAAGCTAGACTCAATAATAGTGAGCACAAAACTATCATTGATTCTGATAAAAACTAATCTGGTTCACTTATGTTATTTAACATAGAAAATCTGCAGACCTACACCTGGTCTGGCCTAAATGTGACTCCAGGCCCACAGCAACGTGACTGAATCTTAATTGCCATTTTAAAAAAACTCATTTATGGGGTGTAGGTATCCATTTGTTGATCATTCCTAATTGCCCTAGAACTGAGTGGTTTGCTTAGCCATTTCAGAGGACAGTTAAGAGTTAACCACATTGCTAAGAGTCTGGAGTCACACATAGGTCAGACTGGAAAGCAAAGGTGGATTTCCTGCCCTACAGGACATTAGTGAACCAGCTGTGCTATTTTGATAACCTATAATTGCTACCATTAGGTTAGCTATTTCAAATCAGACTTGCACTGAATTCAAATTTCCCTGTCTGCCTTTGTGGGATTCAAACATTACACTCAGCACATTAGTCTGGGATCAAGTTTATCAGTCCAAAGACATTACCACCATGCTACCACCTAGCCAATCAGTTCCAGTGCTATTAGGATTGGAAAACATTTGCTAGACTTGCAAGCAACACTCAGAACCCACAAAATAATAAAGTAGCCAAAATGAAAGCGCTCGTATTTTAATAGCATTGAAGTATAGTTCCCTTGAAGTTCCTGCAATGACTCAGAAAAAAATGGAAAAGTAATTGCACACAGCAAGTACCCACAACAGTAATATGATAATAATGAGACTGAAGAACAGGTGTATTCCACTTGAATCATAGCTCTCTCTCTCCATAGATGCTGTACAGCATTTACAGAACTTTCTGTTCCTATTTCAGATTTCCAACATCTGCACTATTTTTCTTTTATAATAATCTGCTTTTGTATTGTTAGTTGACAAATAATTATTGATTTGAGACAACTTCCCTACACTTGTTTGGAATATGGTTTTTCAATATTTCTACATACATTTTTATGTCCACTGAAGAGGACAGAGTTCCTCAGTTTAATACAGTGCATCAGTTCAGAAGCAGTAAATCAACAAACTTGAGATCTACCCCACAACTTCCAACTTAAAAATGAATTGTATCTATTGTATGTTCTAAATATTCTAGAGATACTAAGTTCATTCTTTTCTTATTTCTAACAATTTTACAAATAAAAATGTGAAGAAACAAATTCAGAATGTAGATGTAACCAGAGATCTAACACAAACTGGCTGTCCAATAGGACACAGAGTATGGTAGTAGATGGAAAGTATTCAGCCTGGAGCTTGGTGACCCAAGGTGTTCCGCAGGGATCTGTTCTGGGACCTCTGCTGTTTGTGATCTTTATAAATGACTTGGATGAGGACGTGGAAGGGTGGGTTGGTAAGTTTGCCGATGACACGAAGGTTGGTGGAGTTGTGGACAGCGTGGAGGGCTGTTGTAGATTGCAATGAGACATTAACAGGATGCAGAGCTGAGCAAAGAAGTGGCAGATGGAATTCAACCCAGAAAGGTGTGAAGTGATTCATTTTGGAAGGTCAAATTTGAATACAGGGTTAATAGCAGGATTCTTGGCAGTGTGGAGAAACAGAGGGATCTTGGGGTCCACGTCCATAGATCCCACAAAGTTGCGACTCAAGTTGATAGGGTTGTAAGGAAGGCATATGGTATGTTGACTTTCATTGGCAGGAGAATTGAGTTTAAGAGCCTTGAGGTTATCTGCCGCTCTATAAAACCCTGGTTAGACCACACTTGGAATATTGTGCTAGGTTCTGGCCACCTCATTATAGGAAAGATGTGGAAGCTTTAGAGAGGGTGCAGAGGAGATTTACCAGGGTGCTGCCTGGACTGGAGGGCAGGTCTTAAGAGGCAAGTTTGAGGGAGTTAGGGCTTTCTTTATTGGAGCGATGAAGAATGAGAGGTGACTTGATAGAGGTTTACGAGATGATGAGGCATAGATAGAATGGATAGTCACAGATTTTTTCCCAGGGTGGAAACGACTATTACGAGGGGGCATAATTTTAAGGTGATTGAAGGAAGATATAGGGGAGGTGCCAGAGGTAGGTTCTTTACACAGAGAGTGGTGGGTGTGTGGAATGCGCTGCCGGCAGTGGTAGTGGAGTCAGAAACTTTACAGGCTGTTAAGCGACTCTTGAACAGGCACATGGAGGATAGTAAAATGTAAGGTATGCAGGGTAGATTGATCGTAAAATGAATAATAGGTTAACATTGTGGGCTGAAGGGCCTGTCCTGTGTCGTACTGTTCTATGTTCTTAACCTCCACATCTGGATTACAGTTGAATTAATTCTGGTGACATTGGTAGGAAAGGTATGCAAAGGGACATGGTAGTGCTGTGATAATATCACTGACTGAATAGTCCTGCAACCCTGGTAATGCATTTGGGGATGAGGTTTAATATGCATCATGATTGGTATAAATTTGATAATAAATCTGCAATATAAAGGCACTCTGAGGAATAAAACAAAGAACTGCAGGTGCTGGAAATCAAAAATTAAAGAAGAAATTTCTGGAAAATCTCAGCAGGTCTGGCAACATCTATGGAGAGAAGGTGAAGCTGCTGTTTCCGGTTCAGTGGCTGTTCTGAAGGAGGGTCACTGAACACAAAACATCAGCTTTGCTTTCTCTCCACTGATGCTGCCAGATCTGCTGAGCTTTTCCAGAAATTCCTTACTTAGTACTCTGAGTAATGGTGACCTTGAAGCCACTGTTGTTATAAAAAAAAACTCACTCCAGTTACTTTCAAGGAAAGGAAAGCAATGTATTTTTCTCTTAACTGCTCTCTGAAATGGCATGGCAAGCCACTCAATGCAAGAAATATTAAGGATAGGCAACAAATGTTAGTCCTATTAGTGATATCGCAAGAAAGAAAAAAATTGGAAAAGTGAATTTGGCAGAGAAGTCATTATGAGAAGTTAATAGGACTAGTGACGTGTTCATGTTAACTCCTTTAGCCTTAAAACCTCAAAGGTCATCAAGACAACAGCGGAGTAGGAAACAACAATTATGTTGCCACACCTTTATTTAAAAGTTATTATTATTACTCAGATCCTATTATGGTATTAGCAATTAGCATCAAAGTATAAGGTATTAGCATCAAAGACACAGGCAGAACCTTGTTGCAATTTATGATCATATCATGTTAGGATGATTTAAGAGAAGATTGTAATCTAGGTGCTAGCAGCAATGTAATTGATAAAATTAAAATAGTTGCATCTGCCAAGTTTTACGTTATGACTGGAAGATATGAAGAGCAACCAGTCTGCTTGCTGAGATCTAGTAACACAGCTAAACTACATACAAGATTTTAAAAAATTCTAAAATATTCCTCCTTTACCTCTTCGTCTTTTGGAAACATCACTGTTTTGCTGCTGCTGTGAATACCTATCCCCAAAAATATTGTATTCAAGTTTAGATCTAATTGCATTCTGAGTTTGTAAAAGGCACTGCAGAAGTCTAACTTCTTAGAGGTCTTGCCAACTGGCAGTGTTTCATCTTCTATGATTATAAGGGAAAAGCTGAAGATGATAGAGGAATGGAGAAGAAGAAAACACAAGAATGTGACCTGCAAGATATTCTCCAATCAAGTAATTGATGGGTGCACAGGTTCTACAAATCTATTACTGAGGAGCTCAATTTGAGAAATGTATACTTCAATCTCATTTTCCCACCTTGCTGTAGTATTCTTGTTTGAGGCACAAGATTATATGTTCAAACCCTCACACAGGATTTGAACACATAATCGAGACTTGGTGCAAAGCTGAGACAGTACTGCACTGTCATGCAAAATACCTCTTTGAACTCTTCAAAGAAGAGAAGGGGTGATATCCTCAATGTCCTGGCCAATGCTTAACTCCCAAACAATATTCTTTAATGACATTATCCTGTCATTGTCTCTTTTTCTATAGAAGCTTACTATGCATAAACTGGCTGATGTGTTTTCTACAACAGTGACTACACTCTGAAAGTATTTTATTCCCTTTAAAGCAATTTGGGATGTTTTTGTAGGCTGAAAGGTAAAAATACAAGACTTTTTCTTTTGTCACCTGGCCCATTTACAGTAAGAGTGGGCACATGTTAACACACCAGAAGGAAGTTGGGTAAAGCTCAAAGTCCCTCTGCTGGTCCAAGCCATTCCTGACTGTGAAATTTTGTGCCTGGAGTGGATTATCATAAATTAACCTGCCAGCCCAGCTACAGTACAGAGGGAGTGCTATACTATTGGAGGTGCTGTCATTTTCTCCAATCATTCACAGGATGTGGGCATCACTTGATAGGCCCAGCATTTAATGCCTATCCTTAACTGTCCAGAGGGTGGTGAAGAGTCAACCACATTGTTGTGGGTCTAGAGTCACATATAAATCTGACCAGGTAAGGATGGCAGTATCCTTTCCTAAAGTGCACTGGGAAACTTAATAGGTTTATCTGACAATTGATAATGGCTTCATTGCTACCAATGGACTGTCAATTCCACCTTTTTAATTTAAATTCAAATTCCACCGGTTGCCGAGATGTGGTTCAAACCCAGGTCTCTCACTCTAGGTTACAGGTCTATTGATCCAACTAGTGATCCCACTAGGCCATTGACTTTCAAACAGCAGATGAAACTAAGTTCTGTCTGTTTCTTAGGTGGAAGCTACAAATTCCGGGGCGCTATCTGAAGAACAGCCAGGACCAATTTTTATTCCTTGATCCACATCCTTAGGAAACATATCTGTTTGGTTATTATCTCATTGCTCCTGGTGGGAACTTGCTACAAACTGGCTGCTGCTTTTCCAACTTTAGTAGAGCAACTACACTTCAGAAGAAAGTACTGCGTTGGCTGCAAAGTGGTTTGCGAAGTCTCAACCTGTCAAAAGCTCTCCAGAAATCCAGGCTCTTTCTTTGAGGGGTTGACTGATTTCCCTCTTACCTGCAGGTGTTGTTTAGGATTTTTTTTTTAAAAAGCCCCAGGTGTACACATCCAGGTACAGCTCAATGCTTGATATACTGATAAACTAAACGAGGTAACAAAACTGCTAGCATTGTTGATTGTAACTGGTATTAACCATGCAGTGCATGGAAGACATGGCATGCGGTGATGGCAGCTTAATGCTCAATCACAGCAGCATACAACATGAATGAGGAAGTTCTAGTGACCTGTTCAGTGAGCTAGTCTTGGTTGACTCCAAACTTTTACTGTTCCTAACAAACATACTTTCATTTCGTAGATAACATGGTGTGGAGCTGAAGGAACACAACAGATCAGGCAGCATCGGAGGAGCAGGGAAGTTGACATTTTGGGTTGGGACCCTTTTCCAGAAACTTCCATTTCATGACCTCGCCAATGGTTATTGATGTCGAATGTGGCAGCTCACACAACAACAATAACAACTTATGTTTATGTAACACTTCTAACATGTTGGGAAGTAAAATGTCATAAGTGGTTTAAAATGACAGTATCAAGCAAAATTTGGCAGCAAGCCAAGTACGAAAATTTTAGGGCATTTGGCTAAAAATGAGAAGAAAGAAGCAACTTAGAATCATAGAGTCATACAGCATGAAAATAGTTCCTTCAGTCCAACCCATCCATGCTGACCAGATTTCCCAAACTAAATTAGTCCCATTTGCCTGTGTTTGGCCCCAGTCCCCCTTAAAGCTTTCCTAAATAAGAGTGGTGCGGGAAAGAGGGGTTCCTTTTCATAAGGCACTGGCATCAGTATTGGAACAGGAGGGATCTGTACCGTTGGGACAGCCTCCACCTGAACTGACCTGGGACCAATGTTCGAGTGAAAAGAGTGAATAGGCTGGAAAACAGGACTTTAAAATAAAAAGTTGGGGGGAACGGGGGGGTGGGAGGGAATGGTGAAACTTGCCCCAGTGGGAAGCAAAGCAGCAGGTTAACATCTGTAGTTGTGGATTCAACTATGTGGGGAAAAAATGAAAGAAATGACAGGGAAGGAGAACTCAGGAGAGGTTATTAAAGTTTCCAGCACAGGCACAAATGGGACAGAATGTTTGGAAAGGGCTAGCAATCAAACTTCAAGCATACTGGATAAATGAATGACAATGAGAAGAGGGATGGTTAAGACTGAAGGTGTTATATCTGAATGCATGCAGTATAAGGAATAAGGTAAATGTGCTTGTGGCACAGATTGAAATTGGCAGGTGCGATGTGGTGGGTATCATGGAGACGTGGCTGCTAGGGAATCAGGATTGGGAACTGAATATCCGAGAATATACATCCTTTCGAAAAGGTAGGCAGGTGTGCCGAGGGAGTGGGTTGCCTTTTTAATAAGAACTGGAATTAAATCAATAGGAAGAAACAAAGTAGGGTCAGATGGTGTAGAATCTGTGTGGGTAGAATTGAGGAACTGCAAAGGTGAAAAAACCATAGTTAGAGTTGTGTACAGGCCTCCAAACAGTAGTCAGGAGCTTGTGTGCAAGATACACCAGGAGATAGAAAAGGTGTGTAAGAAAGGCAAAGTCACAGTGATCATGGGGGATTTCAATATGTAGGTGGACTGGGAAAATCATGCTGGCAGTGGATTGCAAGAAAAGGAGTTTGTGGAATGTCTGCAAGATGGCTTTTTGGAGCAGCTCATGGTGGACCCCACAAAGGAACAAGCAATACTGGATTTAGTGTTGTGCAATGAGAGAGACTTGATAAGGGAGATTAAGGTAAAGGAACCCTTAGGAGGGAGTGATCATAAGATGATAGAATTTACTCAGCAGTTTGTGAGGGAGAAGATAGAATCAGAGGTAACGGTATTTCAGCTGAATAAAGGCAGCTGCAGACACATGAGGAAGGAGCTGGGCAGGATTGACTGGGAGAGGAGCCTAGCAGGAAAGACAGTAGAACAGCAACGGCAGGAGTTTCCAGAAATACTTCAGGAGACACAGCAAAAATTCATCCCTAGGAAGAAGAAGCATGGTATAGGGAAGATGAGGCAACCATGGCTGACTAAAGAAGTCAGGGATGACATAAAGGCAAAAGAGAAAATAAGTAATGTGGCGAATGGCAGTGGGAAACCAGAGTATTTGGAAGCTTACAAAGACCAACAGAGGGCAACAAAAAAAGAAATAAGGAGGGAGAAGATTAAATATGAGGGTAAGCTAGCCAGTAATATAAATGAAGGTTGTAAGAGTTTGTTTAGATATATAAAGGACAAAACAGATGTGAAAGTGGACTTTGGACCATTGGAAAATGATGGTGGAGAGATGGTAGTGAGGAACAAGGAAATGGCTGAGGAACTGAATAATTACTTTGCGTCAGTCTTCACAGTGGAAGACACGAGTAATATCCCAAAAATTCAGTAGAGTCAGGAGACTGAGTGGAGTATGGTGACCATCGCCAAGAAAAAGGTGCCAGTAAGACTGATTGGCCTGAAGGCGGATAAATCGCCTGGAACTGATGGACTACACCCCAGAGTTCTAAAGGAGATAGCTGAAGAAATAGTGGAAGCATGAATGGTGATCTTTCAGGAATCACTAGAGTCAGGGAGGGTCCCAGAGGACTGGAAAGTCGCTAATGTGACACCCCTGTTTAAAAAGGGAGTGTGGCAAAAAATAAAAAATTACAGGCTGACTAGCCCAACCTCAGTCGTGGGTAAGATTTTGGAGTCCATTGTGAAGGATGAGATTCCTGAATGTTTGGAAGTGTACTGTAAAATAGGGCAAAGTCAGCATGGTTTCATCAAGGGGAGGTCATGCCTGACAAATCTGCTAGAATTCTTTGAAGAAGTAACGAGCAAGGTAGGCCAAGGAGTCAATGAATGTTATCTACCTGGACTTCAAGAAGGCCTTTGACAAGGTGCCACACAGGAGGCTGCTGAGTAAGATAAAGGCCCATGGTGTTGGAGGCAAGGTGCTAGCATGGATAGAAGATTGGCTGTCTGGTAGAAAGCAGAGCGCGGGAATAAAGGGGTCTTTCTCAGACTGGCAGCGGTGACAAGTGGTGTTCCACAAGGGTCAGTGCTGGGACCACAACTTTTTACTTTATATATCAATGATCGCGATGCAGGAACTGTGGGCATTCTGGCTAAGTTTGCAGATGATACAAAGATAGGTGGAGCGCGGTAGTATTGAGGAGGTGAAGAGGCAGCAGAAGGATTTGGACAGGTTAGGAGAGTGGGCAAAGAAGTGGTAGATGGAATATAAGGAAAGTGTGAGGTCATGCACTTTGGTGAGAAGAATAAAAGCATGGACTAATTTCTAAATGGGGAGAAAATTCAGAAGTCTGAAATGCAAAGAGACTTTGGCGTTCTAGTCCAGGATTCTCTCAAGGTAAACTTGTAGATTGAATCAGTAGTGAGGAAGGCAAATGCAAGGTTGGCATTTATTTTGAGAGGACTTGAATATAAAAGCAGGGATGTACTACTGGGCCTTTATAAAGCCCTGGTCAGGCCACATTTGGAATATTGTGTGCAGTTTTGGGCCCCATATCGCAGGAGGGACATACTGGCCCTGGAGCAGGTTCAGAGGAGGTTCACGAGAATGGTCCCAGGAATGATAAGCTTAACATATGAGGAAAGTTTGAGGACTCTGGGACTGTACTCAATGGAGTTTAGAAGGATGAAGGGGTGATTTAATTGAAACTTAAAGAATACTGAATGACCTGGACAGAGTGGATGTTGGGAAGACTCTTTAATTGGGAGGAGAGATTAGGGCCCGAGGGCACAGCCTTAGAGTAAAGGGAAGACCTTTTAGAACAGAGATAAGGAGAAACTTCTTCAGCCAGAGTGGTGAATCTATGGAACTCACTGCCACAGAAAGCTGTGGAGGCCAGGTCATTGAGAACATTTAAGACTGAGATAGATAGGTTCTTGATTATCAAGGAGATCAAGAGTTACGGGGAGAAAGCAGGAGAATGGAATTGAGGAACTTATCAGCCATGGTTGAATGGCGGAGCAGACTCGATGGGCCGAATGGCTTAATTTCTGCTCCTATGTCTTACGGTCTTATGGTCTATTCACATACTTGTCCAAATGTCTTTTAAATGTTGTAACTGTAGCTGCATCTACCACTTCCTCATAGGAAGATGGTTGTGATTGTTGGAAGTCAGTCACCTCAGCTCCAGGACATTACTGCAGGTGTCCCTCAGGGTAGTGTCCTAGGGTCACCCATCTTCAGCTGTTTCATCAGTGACCTACCCTCCATCATAAGGTCAAAAGCAGGGATGTTCACCAATAATTACACAATATTCAGCACCATTTGCAACTCCTCAGATACTGAAGCAGTCCATGTTCATATGCAACAAGGAGTGGAGAATATTCAGGCTTAGCCTGAGAAGTGGTAAGGAACATTTGCACCACACAATTGCCAGGGAATGAAACAGTATTTGGATATTCATTGGGTCAAGATCCTGGAATTCTCTCCCTCAGGTTATTGCAGCTCTAATTACAGCACATGTATTGTAGCGGTTCAAGAAGGCAGCTCACCACCTCCTTCTCTCGGGCACTATCACTGACACAGCCAGCGATGCCCACATCCCACAAGAGAATAAAAGTAAACTTAGGTTGTCATAGCTTCCAGCGCATGGGACAAAAATTGAAAAAAGGGATTAGTGTCATCGGATTTTTGATGCTCAGTGCAAGCACGATGAGCTGAATGGCCTCCTTCTGTGCTGTAACTGTCTATGAGTTTATGACTCTAATCACCTATTTGGGATGGAGTCAATAAGACATCAACTGGTGTTGATTTTAACTGCCTCACCCAGCAGAAACTGAGTTGAAGTAAATATCTGGAACTAACTTTAATAACTGTGATTGTAAATTGCAGGCAGCAAAGACACGGATTCAAGCTGGAGGGGGAGTGGTTCTCTTTTCACACACTGAACAGTTTTTCAAGATGTTGTTGTGGTTTGATCTGCTATTTTAACCTTAGACCGAGCCCAGGGGAGTGGTGTTGGTTTTACTGTCAAGCCAACTCTTCCGGGTACAAGAGCAAGACAAACAGGGACCAGAAGAGGCCCAGCATTGTAAGTGGTTACATTTGTTGTTTCTTGTGGTTTCCTAGTCAGTCGGAGAGAGTAGCGTGTTCCTTTGGGCCTCACAGGGAAACCATCCACCTTCCCTGCCCAGGACATCCACGCCCTTAGACAGCTGCCCTTCCCTGATCTGGCCTCTCATTCCTGCAGACCTTGTATCAGACACCATTCCACTGGGTCCATAAATGAGGTCCATCTGTTTAACTTGGCAGAGCTCACCTGCTCAATTTCCAGACAGACCTGGCAGTTGTGTGGCTATGTTCTTGGCCAAGAGTGAAAATCAAACATCATATCTGCATTTGATTTGAATGACTTCCTGCACCTCTCCTTCTCATCTTCCGATGTACATGGTTCAATTAGCATCATACTCATATGAGTTATTTGATTTTTTTTTGAGACATAGCAGCTGAACACAGATCTTACTCTGACCGAGGTCACTGCACAGAAATTGGAAGCTGGATCACCAGATTAAAAAAAACTCCAGGGCACAAAGGGCCAGTATATTGTTTCCAACAAATCTGTCTATGATCAGCAAAGACCAATGACAGAGGAGCAGAACTAGAACATTCAGCCCACTGAGCCTGCTCTGCCATTCAATGAGATCATGGCTGATCTGATAATCTTCTAAATGTGAAGTGGAAACAGGAGCAGAACACATACAGTTAATGATAGTACTCCAGGTATGTTGTTGAACAAAGAGACCTAGGTGTTGAGGTACATAGTTCTTTGAAAGTTGTGTCACAGGCAGACAGGCTGGTTAAGAAGGCATTTAGCACACTTGCCTTCATTGCTCAGACCATTCAGTATAGGAGTAGGTTGAACAGGATGTTGGTGAAGCCACTTCTGCAGCACTGTGTATTGTTCTGGTCGCCCTGCTATAGGAAGGATGTTATTAAATTGGAGATGGTTCAGAAAAGATTTAGCAGGATGTTGCCAGGAATGAAGGATTTAAGTTATGAGGAGAGGCTGGATAAGCTGGGATTTCTTTCACTGGGCCATTGGATGTTTATAAAATCATGAGTGGCATAGATGAGGTAAATAGCAAGGGTCTTTTCCCTCAGGTGGGGTAGTTCAGACTAGGAGGCATATTTTTAAGGAGCGAGGAGAAAGTTTTAAAAGGGACCTAAGGGTCAACTTTTTCACACAGAGGGTGGTTCGTATGTGAAGTGAGCTGCCAGAAGAGGTGGTAGATGCAGGTAAAGTTACATTTAAAAAACATTTGGACAGGTCCATGAATAGAAAAGGTTTAGAGGGAGATGGCCAAGTGCAGGCAAATGGGACCATGCTAATTTAGAAACCTTGGTCAGCACGGGCAAGTTGGACCAAAGAGCTTGTTTCTGTGCTATATGATTCTATGACTTTCCTGCCTTTTGATTTGCTTTGATTTGATTTGATTATTGTCACATGTACCAAGGTACAGTGAAAAGGATTATTTTGCAAGCTATCCTGGCAAATCATACCATACATAATTATATAAGAGTAATAGAACAAAATGCAGAATGTAGTGTTCCAGCTGCAGTGAAGGCACAGAGAAAGATCGATCCTAATATGTGAGAGGTCCATTCAAAAGTCTGATAACAGCAGGGAACAAGTTATTCTTGAATCTTTTGATGTGTTTTCTTAAATTTTTCTAACTTCTGCCCATCGGAAGAGGGTTGAAGAGAATATAACTGGGGTGGGAGGGGTCTTTGATTATGCTGGATGATTTCCTGAGGCAGTGGGAAGAATAGACAGAGTCAGTAGAAGGAAGAGACAACACGGTGTGAAGCTGGATGAACACAGCAGGCCAAGGCCGTTTCACATGATGGGCTGGGCTGCATTCACAACTTCCTGTAATTTCTTGTGGTCTTGGGCAGAGCAGTTGTTATACCAACCTGAGAGACATCTGGATTGGATACTTTCAATGGTGCACCTATAAAATTGGTAACAGTCATTGTGGACACGACAGATTTCCTTGACTTTCTGCAGAAGGACAAGTGTTGGTGTGCTTTTTAACTGCAGCGTTGATGTGGATGGACCACACCAGATTGTTGGTGACCATCAGGAACTTGACGCTCTCGACTATGTACACCTCAGCACCACTTAATACAGATAAGGGGGTGTCCTCTGCCACACTTTTGGAAGTCAATGATTAGCTGCTTCATTTTGCTGACATTGTGGGGGAGATTGTTGACTTTACACCATGTCACTAAACTCCCTATCTCTTTCCGATACTCTGTCTCATCGTAGTTTACAACCCGACCCATTATGGTGGTGGCATCAGCAAATGTGTAAATGGAGTTGGAGCAGAATTTGGCCACAGAATCTTGAGCGTGTAATGAGTATAGTAAGGAGCTGGGTACCCAGCATTGTGGGGCACCGTTGATGAGGATTATTGTGGAAGAGGTGTTTTATCCATCCTTACTGATTATGGTCTGCGGATCAGGAAGTCAAGGATCTAGTTGCAGAGGAGTGGGGGGAGCAGAGTTCTAGATCTCAGAGTTAGGAGATGGGTTTGGTTGGAATTATTATGTCAAAGGTGGAGTTAAAGTCAATAAATAAGAGTCTGATGTAGGTGTCATTGTAATCCAGATGTTCCAGTAAGTGTGAGGCCAAGAAAACAGCATCTGCTGGGGATCTATTGCAAAATTAACCAAATTGTCATGGATCAAGGCATTCTGGGAGGTTAGAGTTGATGTGTGCCATGACTAATGTCTCGGAGCACTTCATAATGATGAATGTCAGAGCCACCAGGCGTAGTCATTAAGGCATGTGACTGATTTTTCTTTGCCACCAGGATGACAGTGGTCTTTGTGAAGCAGGCGGGAACCTCAGATCGGAGTGATAGGTTAAAGATGTGTGCAAATACTCCCACCAGCTGGTCCACGCAGGATCTGAATGCACGGCTAGGATTCCATCCATTCTAGTCACTTTCCATGGATTCATTCTGAAGAAGATCAATCTGACATCTGCAGTGGTGACTGTGGATATAGATGCATCTGAAACTGTTGGGGCAGGTGACATCATTTCACTGGCCTTCTGTTCAAAACAAGCATCAAATGCATTCAGCTCCTGGGGAGGGACGCATTGTTGCCAATGATTCTACTTGACTTCACTTTGTAGCCTGTGATATTGTGCAAGCTTTGCAAAACTTGACAAAAACTTGTTGTATGGTTTGTCTGGGACTTTAGTTCAGTCTGGTATTGTTTCTTGGTGTCCCTGATGTCTTTTTTGAAGGTTTTCCCTTGACTTGAATGCCTCTTAGCTGGGCTTCAGTAGGGTTTGGATCGTCTGGTTCATCCATGGTTTCTGGTTGGGGAACACTCAAAATGCCTTCATTAGCACCAAGTTCTCTACACACTTATTGATGAGGACTGTGACTCATTTACATTAGCTGCTCAGTTCTTGAAAATGGACCAGTCCACCAATCAGTCATGTAGGAGCTCGTCCATTACTTCAGACCAGTATTACTTTCTGTACTGGATCCTCACACTTCAGTATCTGCTTGTCAGCTGGGAAAAGGAGCACAGCTTTATGATCTGATTTACCAAAATTTGGGTGGGAATGGAGCAGGTATCTTTGATGTGATAATGGGAACTGCAGATGCTGTAGAATCCAAGATAACAAAGTGTGGAGTTGGATGAACACAGCAGGCCAAGCAGCATCTCAGGAGCTCTCTGATGAAGGGTCTAGGCCCGAAACGTCAGCTTTTGTGCTCCTGAGATGCTGCTTGCCCTGCTGTGTTCATCCAGCTCCACACTTTGTTATCTAGGTATCTTTGATGGTTGTGTAGCAATGGTCCAATGTGTTTGAGCCTCTGATAGGACAGGAGATGTGTTGGTGGTACCTTGGTGGCATCTTAGTGGCACACTCTTGAGGTTGGCCTGGTTGAAGTCACTGGCTACAATGAGCAAGGCCTTGTGGTATTCTGTCTTAAGGCTACTTGTAGCAGTATATATTTTATCAAGTGTACTCTTCACTTCCGCAAGGGGTGGTATAAACTGCTGTCAGGAGAGTGGTGGCGAATTCACACAGCAGGTATTAGGGCTGGCACTTCAACTTCAGATATTCTAGGCCTGGGGAGCAGTAACTCGCCAAGGTCATCATGTTTGAGCACCAAGAGGTGTTGATCAGGAGGCAGACCCCTCCACCCCTTGCCTTGCTGAAGGATGCATTGCAGTCCATCTGATGGATTGAGAAGCCCTCAGGTTGTAAGGCACAGTCAGGTGAAGCATGAATGAGACAATTCTGTAACAAACAGAGAACACACCAGTCCATCAGTTCCCTTTGGTAGGCAAGCCTAGCGTTAAGTTTGACCAGCTTGTTTTCAGCAGGTTGGACATTTTCCAGGAGTATGCTGGGGAGGGGGAGACTTGAAACTGCTGAAACTGTGTTGTTTCAGTCTTACCTGTAGGCCAGTGTGCATCTCCCACACCACTGGGTAAGCGGTTGCTTCTGCTTGGGCCTGGAAGTCGGTGTTAGTAGTCTGCTGTTTCTGAAGTTATGTGAGTATGTTCAATGGGGCCCTGGACACTGGTTGCTGCCTTGGGTACTCCGGGGTGATCTTGTTCTGGTCTGGCCCGGCCTTGACATTGGCTCTCCACGAGGGCTGCGTGGGGCTATGGAGTTGGGTCTCTGATCAGCTTTCAGGCTGGGCCTTTGAGAAGCCAGTAAGTGGCTGGTCTTTCTGGATTCGCGGTTCCGGCATCAGTTCACACCATCAGCCGCTCTGGGTGGTCCTGGTCTCTGACAGTTCAGATTCAGTTGGGTTGGAGAGGTGTTGGCTTTTCTTACAATCCTTTGATTCCCTTACAGATAAAAAAAATTGTCTATCTCAGCCTTGAATATTCTTAACAATACATCCCCAATTCCACAGAGTAACTACCCTCTGAGAGAGGATATTCCTCCCCATCCCTATATTTAATGTGTGGCCCCATATTCAGAGATTAAGCTCTTTGGTCCAAGACTCTCCCACAATGGGAAACAACCTTTCTGCAACTACCGTCAAGTCCTCTGAAAATCTTCTATGTTTCACTAAGGTCACCTCTCGTTCTTCTAAATTCCAATGAGTGCAGGCCCTGCATACTCAACCTGTCCTTATAAGATAGTCCTTTCATACCCGGGATCAACCTAGCGAACCTTCTCTGACTGCCACCAATGCCAGAATATCCTTCCTTAGATTAGGGCCCCAAAACTGTTAATAGTATTCCAGCTGGGATCTGACTAGTCTCTTGCACAGTTTTAGGAAAACCTCCCTACTTTTTATTCCATTCTTTTGAAATAAAGGCCAACATGTCCATTTACCATCCCTAATACTACTGAACTTGGATGCTAGCTTAGCATAAGTTGAGGCAATGAGCAGTGAAGGTTGCAAATGGGACAGCAACAAACCTTAGTTTTTCCACAATCTTAGAAATTGACAGCGATATCATGGCAGAACACATCTCTCAAAAACACCTGAAAGCACCTTGCATTGAAGTGTGATGATTCCCTTTGTTGTGAAATGTGACAGCCATTTTGTGCCCAGCAAGATGCCACAACTATTTAAATTAAAAACTACATTTAACCTGTTTCTGATGTTGTTGGGTTGTTGACGAGGTCACCAACAGAATTCCATTTCCTTCTCTGAATAGTGTGGGTTGATCCTTAGCATCTACTCAAATCATAGGATAGTCAGATGGGACTTGGATGTACATTTTTAGCCTACTCTGCTCATCAGCCATCTTCCAACCTCCGTAAACCTGAACTCATCCAGAGCTCCACCTATTCAATTCACAACAAACCTCTTTCAGGTGTCACCCTTGTATTTGCTGACTGATATGATTCTCCATTCACCAACACCTCAATTTGAAATATCTTATTGTCATGTTCCAATCCTTTAACTGCCTTGTTTCTCTCTAACCACCTAACCACCATGAACCCTCCAACCTTTCAAGATTGAATGGAAGGTTTGACTTATAAAGAAAGGCTGATAGACTGAGGCTTTTTTCCACTGGCATGTAGGAGGTTGAAAGGTAACCTTGTAGAAGTTTATAAAATCATGAGGGATATAGATAGGGTTAATAGTAGGTGTCTTTTCCCTAGAATGGGGGGTTTCAAGACAAAGGGACACATTTTTCAGGTCAGATGAGAGAGATTTATAAAATATATGGAGCAAATTTTTTTACACAGGGCGGTTCGCGTGTTGAATGAATAATCTGAGGAAGTGGTGGAAGTGGGTACAACTACAACGTTTCAAAGAAATTTGGATAAAGACATGAATAAGAAAAGTTTGGAGGGATCTGGGCTGGGAGCAGACAGGTGGTGCTAGTTTGGGATTATATTGAGCATGGACTGGTTGGATTGAAGTGTCTGTTTCCTCCTCTACTTTGGACCTCTTGTGCAACTCTCACTCCTTCTCCCCAGTCATTTTTATCTGTGAGTGGATGTGTCACATTGCACTCAAAACTTTTTAACTTTGTTTCATTCTTTTACTAATTTGTACCTAAGATTTTGTACCATGTACCCTTGTACCTAAGATGGTACATGTGTGGTAACATTGTACAGTTTTCACTATTTTCCTGTACTTGAGTACACATGACAATAAAATCTAAACCTAAACAAAAAGTTAACTTTCTCGCTCTACAAATGCCAAACCTACTGAGTTTTCCTGGCACTTTCCATTTTTATTTCAGTTCTCTGGTATCTGCAGTTTTTTGCTTTCATTATATTGGCACCCATGATTTTGTCTGAACGCAAACTTCACAGGCTCTCAACTTTTCCCTTCTTTAAGTCACTAATTAAAACTTGCCTCATTGACGAAGATTGGTCTCTATCTCCTTCTTGCGGCTCGGTCTCAATTTCTGTCTGATAAGGTTCCTAGGACTATTTCATTCTGTTGAAGTGGCTGAATAAACAATAGATGTTTTTGTGGGTACCTGGCTCACTCTGGTGAAGCACCCAGATGTTACAATTTGAAATTGCAGCACACATGCCTGTTGCTGTTGGTGTTGATTTCCAGAGTAACGATTTGAAGATACAATCTTTCAACTCGGAGGGAACTAAATTTTCCTGATATCTAAACATTGGTTGATTTAGTATCGTCGCTTTGCAAAATAAGAACAGGTGCTGAAAAAATGGGCACTTGAAATTAATGTTACAAGTTGAAACCTAAATGCTGATTGGATTGCAATAGCTCAGTATATTATCCAACAGGACTGTCTTTTGTTTTAAATCTAAATACAAAAGTTTGTTACTTTTCCAGTTCGCATGTTAGCTCCAGACGGCCACTGCTGTTGACACAAACTGATCACACTTTACCTCCAGGCTCTCGCCTAATAATAACGTTTTAAATTCATTTCTTTAAGAAGCAGCTGCAATTCACCAAATATTGGAAGAAAACTGCATGTTTTTCTTTTCTTTTGCAACAACCTCCCTCCCGTACCTCCCTCCCCTTTTCATGCACCTTTGGATTACAACGCTCACTGGGGTCCTTGAAGTAGGAGCATTGTAGCTGAATCCGACTGACAAGCCTAAGGCTGGGCCCACTTTTTGAAGCCTTCAGCACTGTCAAAGCTCAGATTATTGATGATGGGGAACGCATTTCAGTTGCATCTTTAAAGCCACGTCTCAGGAGCAAAGTCCATTGTCTATCTCGCCGGAAGGAGTTCATGAACTCTGAGAACAGAATGAGAAAGAAAACTCAGCATTTGCATGGGAGAGAGTTTTTTTCCATAAATATCATTGCCTGTTGCTCAGGTTAAATGCAGACTTGGGCAACGAAACAACAGCTGCAGAGCTGAACGGCAGCTGCTTGTAATGGGATTTGTCGTTTTTCTTCTCAATAGCTTTACATTGTGTGTGTATGTCTGTGTGTGTGTGTGTGTGTGTGTGTGTGTGTGTGTGTGTGTGTATGCGGATGGTGAACAGTGAATACAAGACTTGTCTCTTCTGAAGGCACTGACATTTTGCATGTTGTGTTATTCCATTGAGGTATGTTTGTCTAAGCGGCAATTGTGCCTAATTTTAACTCTTTGCAACTGGTAGATTTTGCATAGGTTAAAATCTGGCCCATTCTCTGCATGCATCCCTGGACAGTGGACATTGACAGGGGTATGTTCACCCCTGAACCAGATCCAGACACCAATTGGTATGTACACTGAAACATGCTTCCATTGGCTTTGGAGTGAGACTTCTTCCTGGCCAAAAACACTGACAGGAAACGGAGTTGGCCAACTTGGCATAAAGCCAGGATAAGGCTATTTAGCCTACTCCTGCTCCTAATTATTGTATTCTTGGACCATTCATAGACAATGAAGGAAATA
Organism: Stegostoma tigrinum; assembly: GCF_030684315.1. Classification (NCBI taxonomy): domain Eukaryota; kingdom Metazoa; phylum Chordata; class Chondrichthyes; order Orectolobiformes; family Stegostomatidae; genus Stegostoma; species Stegostoma tigrinum. The sequence continues at coordinate 4,006,591 of NC_081384.1, read as the reverse complement.
CTTAAACAAAACAAAGAACTGTGGATGTTGAAGAGCTAAACCAAAAACTGAAATTGCTGGAGAAGCTCAGCAGAACTGGTAGCATAAAGGAAATAACTTGATATTGATAAAGACATTAACAAGAATATTAATTCCTTTATGGAGCTTGACACAAGAAATACATGATATAAAAGCCAGGAAGTAACACTAAACAGATCTAAAATCTCAATATTAGATCTCATTTGGAACACTGGGTGTGGCAATGAGAGGTCTGCACCCCAGGAAGGAGAGAGACTTTCCAGAGAGTGCAACACAGTCCACTAGAATATTGGCTTGCATATAGAAATTGAAATTCAGAAAAAATCTTGGAAAATACCAATCTTTTCTCATGATAATGACAACAGTGGTTGAAAGGATAAAAAGATACAGTAGATAAAGGTAGCTTTCAGAAGTTGTGATGTTCAGTGGAAGGGGCAAATGATACATATTACAAGTAAGGATTTCAAACAGATACAGGAGGAGCCTTTACGTAAAGAGAAGTGAGCCTGAGAACTTACTTCCACCAGTATGAAAAATTGGTTTAAGATATTTGAAAACCAAGAAGGCTGCTTTGGAAAGCATCAATTAGCAGATGTGTGGAGGACCGTGTACCAAAGAAGTCAATCTGAGTGTTCCCCAACCGTAAACCTTGGATGAACCAGGAAATCCACTCCCTCCTGAAGACCAGATGTGCAGCATTCAAGTTGGATCACCCAGAACAATACAGGAAATCCAGCAAAGGCTTCTGCAAAGACATCAGGGAGGCCAAGATGCAAGAGACCAAGTTAGAGACCCAAACCTATCAGTCAGACTCCCACTATCAATGGCAAGGCCTAAACAATATTACGGGATACAAAATAAAGATCCCGTACACACCAGCTGGTGGAGGTATTCACCAACATCTTCAACCTCTCCCTCCTACAAACCAATGTCCTCACCTGCTTCAAGAATACCACCATCATCCCCGTACCCAGGAAAACACATGCAGTGTGCCTTAATGACTATCGCCCAATAGCTCTAACCTCATAATCGCAAAGTGCTTCATGAGGCTGGTCATGGCCCATATCAACTCCTGTCTCCCAGCCTGACTCGATCTGCTACAGTTTGCCTACTGATGTAACACGTCCATAGAGGATGTTGTATCCTCAGCCCTGCACTCATCCCTGGAACATATGGACAGCAAGGACTCCTACACCAGACTCCTGCTCATCGACTACAGCTCTTCCTTCAACACCGTTATCCCCTCCAGACTGATCTCAAAACTTCGAGACTTACGTCTTGGCTCCACCCTCTGCAACTGGCTCCTCACCTTCCTGACCCATAGGTTGCAATCAGTGAGGATAGATAACTGCACCTCCTCCACAATAACACTCAACACTGGAGCCTCCAACAAGGATGCATCTTCAGCCCCTACTGTACTCCCTGTGCACCCATGATCATGCTGCCAAATTTTGAATGAATGCCATCTGCCAGTTCGCTGATGACACCAGTGCGATGGGACAGATACCTTACAATGAGGAGTCAAAATACAGATGGGGGATAGAGGGCTTGGTGACATGGTGCAGTGAGAACAACTTCTCTCTCAATATTGGCAAAACTGGAGAACTGATCATCAGCTTCAGAAAGAAAGGAGGAGAATGTGTCCCCATCTACAACAATGGAACTGAGGTTGAGAGGGTGGAGAACATCAAGTTTCTCAGAATGATGATAACCCACAACCTGTCCAGGACTTCCCAAGTAGATGCGACAGTCAAGAAGGCACAACAATGCCTGTTCTTCCTCAGACAGCTCAGGAAATTTGGCATTTCCATAAGGTCCCTCACCACCTTCCACAGATGCACCGTTGAAAGCATACTGTCCGGGTGTATAATGATCTGGTATGGTAACTGCTCTACTTGGGACTGTAAGAAACTACAAAATGTGGTGTGCACAGCCCAGACCATCATGGAAGCTAACCTTCCATACATGGACTCTATTTACACAGCTCAGTGCTGCAGAAAGGCTGCCAATGTCATCAAAGACACATCACACTCCAGTAATGATCACCTACAACCTTTTCTGTCAAGCAGAAGATACAGAATCATGAACACATGCACCAGCAGGTTCAAGAACAGATTCTTCTCTGCCATTATTAGACTGATGAATGGACCCTCTGGCCTCAGATAATGCTGATCTTGCTAACATTCATCTCACCTCATGCAGGCTCTCTACAATGTAATCGGCGTGCCTCTGTCTAATTCCTTTTGATCTGTATATCCTTGCTTACTATGATCTGCCGGTACTGCTTGTAAACAAAGCTTTTCACTGTATTTGGGTACATGTGACAATAAATCAATCAATTAAACTTGGGTTAATCTAGTTCTTCCAACAACATGCCAACATTCTGTAAATATCCTCCCTGAGACCGCAACACCAGGAACATGATTAGCTGTGTCAACCTAAAATAACAAATGGCTACATCTCAGTCAACAGTTCCTCTGGGAGACCACACAGTTGCTTACTGGGTCCAGGAACAGGGGTCTCGTGATCAGGATTTTCCTTAATTCAAATATTACAGTAAATGCTGGAGTAGACTAGATGGACCTAATGTCCTGCTTGCACATTCTAATTTCTTTGTGTTACAATGGGCAATGTGGTCAGCAAAAGAACTTGGAATGAAATGTTTTATTAAGTTTACAAGGTTTCAGTGGGAGAAGCTGGTGTAGGATATGAGTAAAGTTCAGTTACAGATTCAAATCAGAGGGAGCAAGAGCATAAAAAGGCAATGTTCCCAAAATGAAAGAACTTTCAGTAATAGAGACTACTTCAAAAGCTTTTAAGAAATTGATATTATTCAGAAATACTTGATGTTTATGATCAACTTATTCTTAACCCTGGCATTAGCCAAACTGAAAAAATACTTAATGGAAAATCTGGACCTTTCTGACCAGTAGTTTGTAGAACTATTCCCTAATACATTACATGTTTTTTTGTGCCTTGTATCATATTTACAACATTTATAGCAAGTATTTTGAGGTTTTACAAAAGAGCAATTTTATTGTTGTAGTGAGCGCGTTAAGTTTAGTGGTAACACAATCCTATAAAGGCTCCAAGCAATGAGTTGACTTTCCGAATATAAGCAGAGTGAAGGCTGAAACTTCTGACTCACAACAGTCACTTTAGTTGCATTAAGAGAATTGATGCTGACTTCAAAAGGAGCCCCTGGCCAACCTGTCAGATGTGACAGACTGATGTGCTACTGATGAGCAGAAATAGGGCTCACGATGATGGGCAGGCTGATTAGACCCAAGACATGTTGTTGTCCAAATCATCCATGCTTCTGTTTCTTATACCACATCTCCCACTAATTCCCCCCCACCCAACCCCCGCCACCTCTCTTACCACTTGAGTTTTCTCACAAAGCGACCCTCTGGGAAAGCAGAAGCCCAAGCAATTTATGGACAGATCGCGAAATGAAACACATCCCCCTGCATCCTCCCATCTGCTGATGGTGAGTTTACATTCTTTCAAATTGTAATTTCCCACTGAGCAACACAACATGTACACTGGGTTTGTTGTGAAAGAGGAAATTCAACAGGGTTTTTCTTACACAGTGAAGGATCCTAAACTAACAGCATCTCACAGCCAGAAGCAGAACCTTTTATGAGCAGTTCATTCCTTTGTGATTGTTAACTTTTCCCTCTGGAAGGTCCGGTGCTGTCTTTTGTTTTGGGAACCTTAGAGAAATGTTCACTTTTTCAAACACTGCCATTCAAATAGTGTTGACCCAGCTTGCTGTAAATATGTGCTCAGAACTAGGCCAAGAATCTACTGTTAAACCCCACCCCTCCCTCTACTGCAACACTTCAGTAACAGATGTTGTGCTTTGCCCGATTTGGAAAAAAGCCATTTATATCTGGAAGAATAAAAGTTGAATCTTTGATCTGTGAAATATTCAAAGTGGGCAGCTATCAAAGGGTTGACTTAAACTCTGAACTAAAATGGCATCGATTAGGGAGAATAAAACCTGTCCCCAAAAGGAGAGGTGAGAACTCACCAAGATTCATACTGTGTATTACTGCTAACTAGAGACTGCCTACAACCTAGTGAACTGTGGATGAGGATAGAACGGGATCAGGTGCAATGATTATTCTGAAGTAAGGTCATTGGACCCAAAACATTAACTCTTCTTTCACTCCACAGATGCTACCAGACATGGTGAGGTTTTCCAGCATTTTCTGATTTTGTTTCTGATTGGCAGTTCTACAGTTCTTTTGTTTTTTTTGGCTCAGCTGTAATAATTGGTTGGGTCGCTGATATCCTGGAAGCTCCCAGCAGGTGAGAGAAGGGATGCCAAAATTGGCTGGACATATTTTGGGATGTTTCATCGCATGATATTTTGTGTCTACTTCCCCTTCACCCCTCCACCACCCCTCCGATCCTGCCATTGGCTGCCTGAGACACCCATCCTTCCTGCACTCAACTCTGTGTGCCCAATCAGAAAGTGGTCAGATATTTTCTCAGCCAATTAGGTGATTCTAGATTGTCAGTCAGACATGTTTCTCATTGCCAAATGTGGTTGATGGTCAGTGAGACCAAGTGAGCAAAGAGAATGCCAAAAAGAAATGTGATGCTTCTTTTGTTGCAGCTTTATCCAAGAGATTAAACCTCTAAATCTGGGAATTTCCAGGTAACACCCAGGTCGGTGTAGGTAAGATGTAGTGAGGGGATAGTCCATTCTATCTCTGCAGCAAGTTGATTAGATTAGATTCCCTACAGTGTGGAAACAGGCCCTTCGGCCCAACAAGTCCACACCACCCCTTGGAGCATCCCACCCAGACCCATCCTCCTATAACCCACACACCCCTGAATACTATGGGCAATTTAGCATGGCCAATCTGCCTAGCCTGCACATCTTTGGATGGTGGGAGGAAACCGGAGCACCCAGAGGGAACCCACGCAGACGTGGGGAGAATGTGCAAACTCCACACAGACAGTTACCCAAGGCTGGAATCAAGCCCGGGTCCCTGGTGCTGTGAGGCTGCAGTGCTAACCACTGAGCCACCGTGCCACCCCTTGATAGGAGATTTGGTTAATTAACATTAAGTTAAAGGAGGCTGGCGCAGATTTTCACCAGTTTAAGTTCTCGGAGTCAGCAATCTAGGCGGCATGGAGACCCTTTCTGTGTACTACATTTGCATTGTGCCCATGACGCATCCTAGAGAGGGATGATCCCCAAACACAATGTTGGCCTGGCAACAAGAAACATTGATTGAACTTTTAAAGAATGTTGGTGACAAAGCACCTTCACTTTAAATATACATGATCACAGTCTTTTGCTTCTCTCAATCTCAACATTCTCACATTGACTTGATTGGGAGACTGTCTCTGTACACACGAATGCTGCATCTCTATGCAAATTACTGGAAGCAACTGTTACCCTTTGCAGGGGGTTGGCTGGAGACCCTGAAACATTCTCAACTCTCGTCCGCACCTCTATAGGGAAAATGCAGCTGATACATTCTCAATATTTCCGTACTAAATTGGTTACCTCAGCATGAAGTGACTGTGTAAATCTATAATTCTCTCACGTGTACGGGTCAATACCAAACACGTGAACAAATATGTGGAGGGTTGGGAAGTGAAGAAGTGTTTAATTATGATGTCCTTCAACTTCAGTTATTCATTGTATTTTCCCAAGTCAACCCACGACTAGTTTTTCTTAAGATTCTTAAAACGGCAGAGAATAAGTTCTGAATCTTTTTACTTATCCAAATCTTGCAGACTTACATTTTTATTCCTCCCTGAAATAACCCACTATGAGTGGGCTTGGGTTTTGGTGGTAATTGTTAGAAAAAATGTATTGGTGAGAAGCTTGAAGACAAGTTGTCTCGTCAGCAACCCACTGCTTGCTGGGCAATCTGATTCCATATCATTGGCCCCAGATTTGCATAGCAAAGGACCACCAAATAAATTGTGATAATGATCAATAAACATTTAACTAATGCTGGGTGAGAGATAAATTTTGGCCAGATTACTCAGGGATAACTCCCCTGCTCTTTTTCAAACAACACCTGGCAAATTTTATATCTGCAGGAGAGTGGAGATGGAACCTTGGGTTAACACCTATCTGATGTGACACCGTAAGTTTTCTCTCTAACAGTGTTGCATTGGAATGTTGGCCTGGATTGCGTACTCAAATATCTGAAGCGGGGCATGAACTCACTATCTTCCAATTTATAAACAAGACTGCAACCCCTGACACTTCCAAAGTGTTGAATATTGAAACTCACAACATTGTTACATAAAACATAGGAGCTGAAGTTGGCTATTGTGTCTCTCTGGTGTACCCACTGTTAGATAAGATAATGGATGATCCGATTCTAGGCTCAACTCTACATTTTGTCCATCTCCCATTGCCTTTGATTCTCTTGTCAATCAAAAGGCTGTCTACAATGGTAATGAATATTTTCAATGACCCAGCCTCCACTGCTCCCCTGGGGAAGGGAATTGTGCAAAGTAATAGCAGTTAGAGAGAATAATCTCCTCATCTCAGTAATAAATGGGAAAACTCTGAATTTTACATGTCCACTGTCCTAGACTCAAAGGGGAAACATTTTTTTAGCACCTACCCTAATATAATGCCCTTCAAGATCCTATCTGTTTCAAAAAGTTCAGATGGTGGAGTTGCTCAAGTCGTGGAGTAAAAACAAATTTCCTGGAAAAGCTCAGCAGATCTGGCAGCATCTGTGGAGGAGAAAACAAACTTAACGTTCTGGGTCTAGTGATCCTTCCTCAAAACTGATGGGGGCTGGGAAACCGTCAGTTTATATACAGAAAATTAGGGAGGTGGGTGGGGTAGGGAGTAAACAATAGGATAGAGCCCAAAGAGAGAGAAATACAGTTGGACAGACAAAGGAATTTCTAATGATTGGGCTGGGAGAGTGAATAGTTTTTAATGGGGCTGTTAGTGACCAACAACAGGCAGGCTATGTAGTAACAAGGCCTAGTGTGTGGGCTGGGGGGGGCTAGGACATGGGAGAGTTTAGGCTCTAAAATTATTGTACTCAATATTGAGTTCGGAGGGCTGTAGGATCCCCAAGTGGAAAGTGAGGTGTTGTTCCTCCAGCTTGCGTTGGGCTTCACTGGAACATTGTAGCAAGCCAGAGACAGAGATGTTGACCAGGGAGCAGGGTGGTGCATTGAAGTGGCAGGCAACAGTGTCTTTTTTGTGAGCAGAAAGTAGATGTTCTGCGAAGCGGATGCCAAGTCTACACTTTGTTTCCCCAATGTAGAGGAGACCACATTGTGAGCAGCGAATGTAGTAGACTATATTCTTGGAAGTGTAGGTGAAGTGTTGCTTCACTTGGAAGGTATGTTTGGGCCCTTGGATACTGGGGAGGGAGGACGTAAATACGCAGGTGTTGCACCTTCGCTGGTTATAGGGGATGGTGCTGTAGGGGCTGTGGGGAGGTGTTGGGGGTGAAGGAAGTGTGGACCAGGGTGTCCCAGAGGGAACAGTCCCTGCGGAGGGCGGACAAGGGAGGCGAGGGGAGTATGTGTCTGGTGGTGGCATCCTGCTGGAGGTGGCGGAAATGGCATCTGATGATCTCCTGGATGTGGATGTTGGTGGGATGGTAGGTGAGGACAAGAGGAACCCTATCACTGGTGTGGGAGGGAAGAGAAGGGGTGAAGACAGAACAGCAGGAGATGAGTCAGACCAGATTGAGGGTTTTGTCGACAACGGAGCTGGGGAATCCTCGGTTGAGGAAGAATGTGGACATTTTGGAGGCTCCCTTGTCAAAGTTGGCCTCACCTGAACATTTGTGATGGAGACGGAGGAATTGAGGGAATGGGATGGAGTCTTTACTGGAAGTATGTTGTGAGGATGTATAGTCCAGATAATGTCTTGGAGTGATGTTTTGTGCACAGTTTGTGCATCTTCCACATGAGAAAACGTTACTTGTAGGAAGGTATCAATGGATTTCCCAGTTATTCTAGCCCCAGTTTGGATATTTTCTAATCAACTTGTTCACTGATGTTATTACATAATTCTGGAGAAGATGGGACTTGAACTCAGGTCTCCTAGCTCAGAGGTGGGGATTCTACCAATGCAGCACACCAGCCTTCTGTTCTAACTGCAGCATAATTCAGTGCCTTCAATGGTGAGAAAACTACTTTCTATTCAATTTTTTTCCAACATGGTATTACACACCTCTGGAGCAGGTGGGATTGAACACTGAGAAGAAATGAGACACCCCACAGCCCACTTTCACAAGGTGCAGGCACTCAAAGGGTTAATCAAATCCCAATCGGTGAATCAGACAGAGAATCAGCTGCAGCCTCTGTAGCTGGCATAAAACCATGCAATGATGTAAAGATGACAAACAGGTACATCATCCCATAATGAAATATTCTAGGAAGTGCCATTTACATCAACACAGATCAGCATCAAAACCTGACAGCACTGACGGCTGCATTTAAATGTACCTATTAATTCAGTAATGATAGAAGGCAAGAGAGCTCAGAGGGTTAAATAGCTTGATTCAGGCAGTTAACTTTTTATTTAAAGTCTCTCTGCCTTTTAAATGACAGGGCAGCCATGGGGACTTCATGTCTGCTTCACCCTCCCACCTTACATAGAAATATTTCCAAACGTAGTAATTTAATCACTGACCCATCTGATCCCACGGGCCATTCTTACTGGCTACTTTATGTTGTAATGGTTTGATGATTTTCTCTTTGTTTTGTCTCTTTGTCTCCTTCATGCATTGTGTGGCTACCTATTTGGCTGTGAGGGGCATCACAATTTAGTTCAATAAGAGGAACAAGAAAGACAATGGATATAATCTCACTGAACAATTTATTTGAGAGACACAGCAGTAAAGTTCATGGTGTGTATCAAGTGTTTGAGCTAAGACAAGTGTGATGAGTGATACAGAATGACACAACTGTAGGATGAGGTGAAAGGAATAATATTAAAATATGTCCTTCTCTGGCAGGGTATCTTAACATTTGATATAATTGAGGTGTTTAAGATGATTAAAGCAGTCAATATAATAAACAGAGAGAAGCCATTTCCTGTGATGGAGGAGCGTCTGCAATGGAGGGGCAGAATTCCCCATATATTTGAGCCTAGCCATTCTGGGATGATTTCCTGAAGCACTTGCTCACACTCAAAGGAGTGGAACTCTTCCCTAATCCCCAACTAAGAGCTATTGATGCTGGAAGAATGGGAGGGACAGATGGGGGACCAAACATCAATGGAAAATAGCAGAAGCAAGATTGATAGCTTTTTGTCATTGTAGCGTTATTGGATGTTACAGAAGAAGAGGGGCAAATGGGGTATTGATACAGAACCAATTGATTGGTGGAATATTCTCAATGGGCTGAATGGCCTCCTCCTGTTCCTATCACGGAAGGAAAGGAACAGGCTGCACAGCACCTGCTCCTGGTGATTTTGAAGCCAAATTTACTGGCTATTGAGTTCCACAGACCAGGGTGAATCACGCTGCACCACCTGAGTTGGAACACTTGCATCTGCTTCACTGCCTGTCCACTGAGGAAGGGAACAGTCAGCCAGACAATTGGTCAGACTAGTTTTTCACTATGATGCCCACCAGAGCCAAATAGCCTGCAATAAATTTGTTTGGGCAGGAAGGGTAGAGGTGTAGGCAGAGGGCAGTCAAGACTGTGGAGCTGATCCCCAAGTCAGCGCTTTCTAGAGAAGGAGGCAAAAATAATTCCATTCTAATGAAAGGTATATAACTCTGTTATGTGCTTAATAAAGCCACTTGCAGAGAAAGCACAGATGTCTTGTCAGCAGTGAGTCTTACAGTAACACAAGAAGCGATCGTAGCTGAGAAACTATGTTACATTAAGGTGATTTCCTTTGAGACTTTGGCCATTACTGTGTCAAAGAATGTGTCCCACATGCACTCAGTGCAGCCACGATCGCTGCCTGGAGAAGGATTGCAAGGCAAGATCATCCTGTTCTCTCAGCAATGTCATCCTCTGCATTAACTGCAGAAAACAGAATGACATTATTATTCAGTTCAAGGGCTGCGAACTGATACTGACAGTGCAATTAATGCAGAAATGGCCTGAATCTTCCTGGAAGCCCTCTGCACAGATGGTGTAGGTATTTTGGGGGCATGGTGGTCTGTTAGCTGCCAGAGGGAGAAAGTTAAGGAACACCTTAGTGTTGGTTGCTGCTACTGAGCAAGAAAGCCACATATAAGGTAAAGAAAGAGCGTCCTTTAAACCTCTTAGAATGATGAGCTGAATTACAGCAACTTCAAATAAGCTGACTTGCTCATAGCATCCTCAGATAAAGGAACTCAATCAGTGATGGGTCACATGGTTCAAAGTCGCAATTTATACCAGCAATTCCAATGAAAAATCCAAGGTGACAGTTCATTTTCCCACTGACAATTCTTCGGTCTCACTCTGTGCGTTCCCAGTCAATTCTGCTACAGCCTGAAGCTGAGGCGCTGATGGGTTCTGTGTTTGTATTCTGATCGTCTCTGCTCTCTTTGAACAGGTTCGCTGTCAGGGTGATTGTCTTTGGGAAGCTGGTATACCTTCCCCAAATCTGCACCTGAAATTTAATTGAATATGGTGGCCTTTCTGCCTTTCACTGCACTGTTGCTACTCACAAACCACATGTTAAACGATAAAATGAAAAAGAAAAGAACGTTGCAGAAGAAGGGAGACAAAGTGAGAGAGCATAAATTTCAATACTGACGGCTGTATCTGAGAGAAAGTAAAAAGGTGATTTTGTTACTCAGTGACACTAACATTGCAACAGGGATAGTGTGGGAAGTAGAGTCGTGTATGAAAATATGAGTGAGGAAGGCAGTGAGAAAATAAACTAAATTTTAATGACTCCACCATTAGCTGTTCATTTTCAGACACAGAGGCTCAAAGCTTTGTAATATTTTCTCTAAACCGCTCTGCCTTTTTCCATCCTTATCCCTTTTTTAAGATGTTTCTTAAAACCTGAAATGCAAACAGAAAACGGTAAAAATATTCAGCATGTTAGGAAGCATCCTGTAGATTCTTTGTGTAAGTTATTGACAGGGAATCAAAGGTTGTAGAGAAAAGGCAAGAGAGTGGATGTGAGGAATGCTGGATCAGTCATGGTCCTGCTGAATGGCGGAGCAGGCTTGATGGGCCGAATGGCCAAATCCTATTCCTAATTCTTATGGTCTTAACTACATAGAGAGAAATAGATTTTGTGCTTCAGGCTGAGGATCTTCCTTCACAGCTTTCCTGAAACCATATGCCTTTGGCTAAAGTTTTAGTCATTTGTCCTAATATCAACTTATATGGTGCAATGTTGCATTTTGTTTGATGGTACTGCTGTTAAACATTTGTGTCGTTTTATTCATTAAATATTCAGTGGGTAGAATTTTCCACATCCCTAGATGGGGTGTGGGAAATGGTGAGGGAATTGCGGAAAACATGGCAAAAATGGAAAAATCAGACTCCTGATGTTGAGAAATTTTTTTTTCTGACCTTTTTTTTCTCTTTGGGTTTAAACAGTGAACACAGAATCTCACTAATGAGGGGTGATGACCTTATTTCCAAGCTTTTCCTTCCAATTATTAACCAATTTTGCCTTTTTCCTATGCAGCTTCCAATTCTCCTTTCCTTCCTGAGAAACCAAATGGGGTTAATTTCCAACATGACAGTCAGAGTGGGTCCCTAGGGACAGCTGCTTGCCACTTGCTTCTCTGGACTTACATCCAACTTTGCCTTCCTCATAATGTCCCTGCGTGCTCCATGGTCATCATCTTCTTCCACCCCTTGCCCCTGCAAATTGGCATCAGCAACCCACCAGCTTTGCTTCATCAATGCAGCCACTGTTAGATGAAGTTGCACACCACTTCATTCCTTCAGGATTTCACATTGGATGTCAAGGACACCAATGATTTGCACACTCTTGCCAGGTCATTATGCGCAAAGACACACGTGCACCTTGGGATCAGAGATAATGGGAACTGCGGATGCTGGAGAATCCAAGACAACAAAGTGTGAATCTGGATGAACACAGCAGGCCAAGCAGCATCTCAGCTTTTGTGCTCCTGAGATGCTGCTTGGCCTGCTGTGTTCATCCAGCTTCACACTTTGTTTTCGTGCACCTAGGGATGCATCTTATGACTCTTAGTTTCACTTCTGTGAGCCTGCATTTTGGGATTGCAAGGAGAGGCAGGCAGCTTCTCATTGCTTAGAGCACTGAACAGTCAATGGGATGGGCATGTTACAGTACAACTCTACCTACATCAGTGCCATTTCTACACCATGTGCTAGCAGCTTATGTGGCAAACGCAGTTCATGTGCATGAATCAAACGGCCATGTGTGAAAATCAAAGTGAACCAGCCCTTAGTGAGATGAAGGAGGACTACAGTCAGTCACAGACGACCTACTACACTTAGCTAAAGAGCTCTTTCGATTCCAGTCCAGGAGGATGGTCACAATCAGTCCTGCAGGTCAGGCGCAAACAGCCTAGAATAGGCCAATTTTCTTGCAATGTAACAGAGGAAGGGACTGATCATAATCAATGGATGAAAGAACAGTTAGTGTTGTTGCTGCAGGAGCTGGACAGATGATCAGGTATGACAAGATCAGTAGGAAGGGACAGACAGTTAGAAGGGTTGGCAGTTTAGGAGATTGTGGTGGGTGAGAACTGTTGAATGGATATTTTGCATGCAAAAATAAAAGTTGCAGTCCATAAGCCTTGGTGAGATGACTAAGCAGTGGCAGAGTTAGAGTGAGAGGTGAGGATGAGTTAGCAGAGAGAAGACGGCGGTATGTACCCTGGTGGGGTGCAGAAGATCATTAACCTTCTCTCTGCACTGCTGTGTGTTGCATTCAACTGGGCACAATTCTCTGACCCAGGGAGCTATTTCAGTCCAGGCTGGCTTGATCTGGTTGTATGAGCTCCTTTGTCAGTGGGAAAAGGACTGCTGCCTTCTTGACACCACATCCACCTACAGCTCCAGGTCCCTGTCGATGAACCAAAGAGATAAAGAACACCACAGACTGAAGGCCAGTTTCTGCCTTACAACATCTGACGGGGTATGGAGTTGTGGTTTAAATATGGTGTTAGTGACATGAACATGATAAAATCCGAATAGTATGTGCTGCTCCTCCACTATCCCACAAGATGTGTGCCAATGAGGCAGTTTAGGAATGACAAAAATAAAGAATGAAAGATTGTTTTGAGAAAAGTTGTCGTTGACCCTGACAGACCAGGCGATATGAATCTCATTCAAAGAATCCCTTTATCAAAAATGAGAAAATTCATTCCTGTTGAAATATAAGTCGTGCCATGTACTGTGCAATCATGAATTCTAACATTTATTAATGTCCTGATTCTTTCTGTGCACTCTACATTTCAAACAAGTTTTGCTCAGCACTTTAGAGTTGATTAGATTACAATTCAACCTTTCCTGACCATGCTAATCTCAATGCTGTGAAGTTATTGCTATAAAAAAATTTTAGTGCTTTTAATTTTTTTGCATTTACTGCTCTTTTTCAAACTCAGCTTCCTGACTGAAGGCCATTCATAGCGTTGGTGAACAAGAAAACATTGGCCAGTGCCCTAGTTATTGAGCCATCTTCAGAATCTCTTGCAGTTAACCATGTGATGCTAATTAACTGCCTCTTAACAAGGGCATTACCTATCATGTTCAACATAGTGTAGACAAACTAATGGGGATCTTTTGAAGAAGTGGTAGTGTCCCTACCTATGGACCAGGAGGCACCAGTTTCACGACCCACCTACTCCGGAGCTGTGTAATCACTGAACAGGTTGATTAAACAATGTTCACTAGACAAGGGTTTGTAAACTGGAGGGCTTTGGATGTGTAGTATTAGTGTCCCTACTTCTGTATCAGGAGGTCTGTGTCCTAGTCACACCCACTCCATCTAGACTAACTATGGTACATTTCAAGCAATATGCATTACTACCATGGAGAATTGAAACAGTGATTCCTAATACTAAAGTGCCATTGCCAATAAAAGACCATAAGAATTTGCTGGGAACACTCAGTACCTCAATGGGATTAGCAATACACATTGGCCTGCCCAGCGATAGTGACCCCCTCTCCCTGAACAAATAGGAAAGTTGGCAACTTTGGGGAGAACAGGTAAATCACTGGTTCAGGTGTAACTTTTATACTAATGATCAGGACAAAAAAAATTGAAAAAACATTTGCCTTTATCCTGGATCTTTTGAAATCCTAAGATCTTTTGGTTATTTAAAGACAGTGAAGCATTTTGTGACAAACGGTCAAATGGAAGTCTGTTTTAGCACAGCAAGATCCCATGATTATCATTGAGATAATGATCGGATAGTGTAATTGACTGGTGTTGGATAACGGATCACGTTAGCCACAAAGCCTGCCTGCTCTTATTTAAATCGTGCAGTGGGATGTTTTGAATTCATGTGAGACAGCAGTCAGGGCTTTGACTTAATGGATGATTAAAAGACAAAACTTCCTACAGTGAAACAGTCCCTCAGTACTGATGATAATTGGTATCTCAATCTGCTCAACAGTCCAGTTACTAAATGCTTAACTTGATACACCAGGTCTAAGGCAAAATTGGCCTGTTGTACCTTCCACAGATTGGTCATAGCACGCCTAGCTGACTCATACCAGTGTGTAATCACCTTGGGAGTAAACCACTATGAAATTTCCTGTTCATTACAGATTAGGGATTAGCAAATTAGCATCATCCCAAATTGTCATCTTTCCTGCGCCTCTGATGCTGCTTGGCCCATTCTACACCTTGTTATCTCAGATTCTCCAGCATCGGCAATTCCTACTATCTCAGCATCATCACTATGTTGCTTCAGCTATATGTCAGACTCCCATTTCTCAACCTAACACTGTGAGAGTGCAGAGTTTCAATGCAGTACTACGAGAGAATCAGGGGAGAAAATAAGCAATTTCCAAACTAAATTGAAACCAGGTGAATTCAAGTAGATTTTGAACCAAAAAGAGAAAGAGCAATTGAATCAATGGGAATTATGCAGCATACTGTTGAAATAAATAAGAACATAAGAACTAGGAGCAGGAGTAGGCCATCTGGCCCCTCGAGCCTGCCCTGCCATTTAATAAGATCATAACTGATCTTTGAGACTCAACTCCACTTACTCAGCCACTCACCATAACCCTTAATTCGTTTACTGTTCAAAAATGTATCTAGCCTTGCCTTAAAAACATTCAGCGAGGTAGCATCAACCGCTTCACTGGGCAGGGAATTCCACAGATTCACAACCCTTTGGGTGAAGAAGTTCCTCCTGACCTCAGTCCTACATCTGCTTCCCTTTATTTTGAGATAATGCCCTCTAGTACGAGTCTCACCTGTTAGTGGAAACAGCCTCTCTGCCTCCACTTATCTATTCCCTTCATAATCTTATATGTTTCTATAGGATCTCCCCTCATTCTTCTGAATTCCAATGAGTATAATCCCAGTCTACTCAGTCTGTCCTCATAATCCAACCCTCTCAACTCTGGAATCAACTGAGTGAATCTCCTCTGCACCCCCTCCAGTGCTAGTATATCTCTTCTCAAGTAAGTAGACCAAAACTGCACACAGTACTCCAGGTGTGGCCTCACCAGGGCCCTATACAGCTGCAGCATAGCCTCCCCGTTTTTAAACTCCATCCCTCGAGCAATGGCAGAAAAAATTCCATTTGCCTTTTTAATTACCTGCTGCACCTACAGTCCTACTTTTAGCAATTCATGCACGAGTTCTCTGCACAGCAGCATGCTGCAGTTTTTTTAAACCATTTAAAACATAGTCCATTTTGGTGTCATTCCTACCAAAATGGAAGACCTCACACTTATCAACATTGTACTCCATCTGCCAGACCTTTGCCCATTCATGTAGACAATCTATATCCCTTTGCAGACTTTCAGTGTCTTCTGCACACTTTGCTCTACCACTCACCATCGTGTCATCTGCAAATTTTGACACACCACACTTAGTCCCCAACTCCAAATCATCTGTGTAAATTGTAAACAATTGCAGTCCCAACACTGATCCCTGAGGCACACCCACTAGCCACTGACTGCCAACCTGAAAAACACCCATTTACCCTGACTCTTTGCTTTCTACTAGTCAACCAATCCTCTATCCATGCCAATACAGTATCTGTAATACCGTGTAACTTTATCTTATGTAGCAGCCTTTGGTGTGGTACCTTGTCAAATGCCTTCTGGAAATCCAGATACACCAGATCCACAGGTTCCCCATTGTCCACCATGCAAGTAATGTCCTCAAAGAATTCCACAAAATTAGTTAACTAATGGTGAAAGAAGCTGTTCAATGCACCATCTTACCATCTTGTACAAGCTGTACCATATCTTGAACTGCTTCATCTGGGTACAGGTGAAAATAAACACCTGACATCATAAATAAATCATTTGTAGTGTGCAGCAGGTTAAAGCTGGAATTTGTTATGTCTTGGGAACATTGCCATCTCCCGTCTGTGTACAAGAAAAAACAGATAAATAGGAGTAATTCACCAATATCTGCTCCAGTCTCACATTTTAATAGTATGTGGTGGGATCCTGAGAAACAGTAATCAGAGCTAGCATCCCATACCACATTTCCTCATGGCTCTAATCCTGCAGAAAGTGACAGGCTTACAATTTACAATGTTACATGTGAAGGAAATCTAACTCCTCACTTTCATATTTAAGCGGGAGACCCTTGGCAACTTGAAAGACCACAAGAAAAGTATTTGAATTTTTGTTACAAGAAAGGTCTCATTTAGAAGTACTTTTGACACCAGGACTTTCTCTTCCATATTTTGATATTGTACATCCATGACCAACCTACAGAAGTTACTTGACTGGGTTAGGCATAATCCTTCAAAGGACCAGCACATATGCAATGGGCAGAATAGCCACCTTCGGCGCTATAGCAATCCTATGATTCTATAATATGTTTTTATATTGTGCCACTTATGTGGAATGTGTAACAGAAATTAAAGATATTTCCTCTACTAAACCAAAGCTATCTCTGTATGTTAGAAATAATTGCCAGCTCTGGTTAGTTCACATTTTGGGCAGTTTGAACACATGACCCTCCAAGGAAAACTACCCAGAAACCATGCCTTGGCCACAAGTTGGCCAAAATATCAATCCTCATGGCAATAATGGCATTGATATGACCCCAATTCTACCTACCCAGGGTCTGTCCTGTCCAGTGCAGTATATTACTGATATTGGGTGAGGTTTTCAGGGTGAACACTCCTGGTCTTTTCCACAATGATGTGCTGGGATCTTCCAGGTCCACTTAAGGGTTAATAGACATTATGGTTTAACACTGTATCCAAAAGATTGCAGCGTAGGATGTCCTCAGCACTGCATTAGCAGTGTATTCCTGAATTTTTGGTATCCTTAGTTTCTTGGTGCATCCTGTGATCCTTTATTTTTGACAGGGCAGCCAGAGTGAAGCAAGAGATTAATTTTTTAATTCAGGACAATCCAAAAGGGTTGGCATTAGTCCCTGTGCATGTTTGGCATGGATTAAGTAAAAGGAAATCAATTCTTTTCCATCTGGCATAGTGTGTGTGTGTCTGTTCTAACACAGGGTCAGCTCCTGTCTGCAGCAATACACATCAAGGAAAAGTTAACAATTTACAGATTTGTAACACTCATGCCTCCCAATACTTTTGTGCCAATTGCTCACTTACATAAAGGGCTCACTTTCATCTGATGCAGTGTGACATCTGCAGGCCTCAATATCAATCCCTGTAAGTGTATTGTTTAAACTGCGCGTGTTGGTTACCTAGCAGAGCTGAGGAGATGATATGATAGATAAACAGTAACTGCTGATGGAGGAGCCATTTGTCTAACACATCTGATGGGTATCGCAAGCACACTGAAGGATATGTCCATCAGTTGCATTGATGGCTTGTCACTTCTGCATGAAATTTATAATAGCTTTAAACATCTGCTGTGGCTTAGTGGTAACACATGGAATCAAAACGTTCTGGGTTCAAACCCCACTCTGCAACTTGAATGAGGCTGACTTTTCTAGTGCGCTACTGAATTAGCATTGCAATGTCAGAGGGACACCACTGGGGGAGTGTTCAATGAGTTAATACAGCACTGCCTAACATCCAGTAATTTGGTTGAGACATTAAAATGATGCAGCATGGTGTCTCAGTGGTAAGCACTGTTGCTTCACAGTGCCAGGGACCCAGATTTGATTCCACCCTCCAGTGACTGTCTGTGTGGAGCATACACATTCTCCCCGAGCTTGTGTGGGTTTCCTCCCACAGTCCAAAGATGTGCAGTTTAAGAGGATTAACCATGCTAAATTGCCCATAGAGTCCAGGGATGTGCAGGTTAGGTGGATTAGCCATGGGAAATACAGGGTAACAGGGATAAGGTAGGGGAGTGGGTCTGGGTGGGATACTCTTTGGTGGGTTGGTGTAGACCTGATGGGCTGAATGGCCTGCTTCCACACTGTAGGGAATCTATGATTCTCAGGTAGATGTAAAAGATGTTATGTGGAACTATCCAAAACAGGGCAGTTCTACTTTGTGCAGTAGCCAATATTTACCTCAACCAACCTCACAGAAAGAAATTTTTTTTTATCAGTGTTGTCTGTGAGAGTTGGCTGAGTGTAAACAGCTTCATTTCCTGCATTACAGTAATAACTAGAATTAGAAATATTTTAGTAGTTGTGTAGCATTTTAGGACATCCTGTGGTGATGAAAGGTGCTATATAAATGCAACTTAGTTCCTTTCCTTTACCCATACAATGAAGAACAGGCCAAAGCTTTTAAGAACAGATCTTTGTCCCTATAAGTTCTTGGACGCTGCCCAAAGCTCCATGGGTACCATGACCCTTTTCTATTCCTCATTCTCTAGAGTAGATGTGTGCAGGTCACCAGGAGCTGGAAGCTGAAATGATATCCATCAAGATCAGAAGTACCTGGGTCTAAACAATCAATCCTCAGTCAGTAATGTGTTAGCTCATTACAGCAAAACTCCTAATTGTTATTTATAAACAGCCCTACTGGTTTATTCTGCCATGGTCAAAGATTATTCATTCTATTTGTCTTACACAGATTGCTGTGAGAGCAAAGAATGCTCTATCAGAAACAATGTTGGAAGCAGAATCCATAACAGTTTTAAAAAGGGAATTGAATAACTATTGAAAATATATAAAAACAAGTGAGGAAGGAGCAGGAGATTGGCATTAATTGATGCATGGCAGAATTTTAAAGACAGAATGAATCAAATGATATCCTTCTTTGCTTCCGTTCTGAGGAAGGGTCACCAGACTCGAAATATTAACTCTGTTTTTGATGTCACTGATGCTGCCAGACCTGCTGAGCTTTTCCAGCAACTTTGTTTCTGTTCCTTCTTGCTTAGCTCTCCATGGTTCTATGGCTTTATGTTCAACACCATTTACACAGCGGAGCTGTAATTTACTGACAATGCTGTGTAACCAAAGAAAAATCAGAATAAAAATGATATGATTGAGATTCATTCAAGCTCAGTAATGCACAACAAGCTATGGCTACCCAGAAATATGTGCCATTGCGGTTCTACAAAACAGGCATTGTTCAACTGGTACCATGGAGTGAATCATTCCAGCCATCCAGATTGTCAGCAAATGCAGTCAGTTTTCTGCTGGCAATGTCACCACCAGAAAGAATATTTAGCGGTATCAGGAATGATTGAACAGATTCCAACTCTTTCTACTTAAAAAGAGAAAGCTGAGGGGTGATCCGATAGTGGTCTTGAGAAGTGTGAAGGGGTTTAATAAAATGAAGAAGATGCATCTACTACCAAGTGAAATCAGAACTTGGGGATCATAAGTGTGAGATATCACAAATAAACAATAGGCAGGTCAGGAACAACTTTGTTCCCAGTGAATGGTTGCATTGTTGAATTCACAGCCTCAAGGAGTGGTTCAGGTGACTAATATTAATGCATAGAAATGCAGCAGTTAATTGATGTAAAGCAAGGACCTGGAACTGGAAACCCAGTAATGGTCAGGCAATCTATTTCAGTTGTATTGGTTGAGGGACAAATACTATCCATGGGTCTGCAAAGAGCACAATTCAGATCTTTTCCATCCAACCTCAACGGCAGAGAACATAGTTTGTTGCTACATCATGACAGACTGGTTAAGGAGAAGGCAAAGTCAAGAACTGTTTCAGGCTTCAAAGTAATACTATTTATTATACATTGCTATCAAATACCGCTTTACATGGTAATCATGGACATAACATGGTTTGTATCTTATAGTTACATGAGGTAAAGACTAATTTATCTTCTTTACGTATTCATGTTGGTATGCTCTCAGGACTCTCTCTCACTCTAGAGTGTTCGAGTCTGGTGGAGTGTTATCTGTTGTAACTTCACCCACACTGCACTATTTATGCTCAGTGGCGTGCAGCTTCGTGACATCATTGCAAGACTGCTCCAGGTTCCTGAAACCCTAAAACAGCAGACGGATCCTGAGATTGATGTTTTACTGAAAGAGGCTATCTCCAACATTGCAGCAGGTTAGCCTTATCTGTGACATCCACTGACCTCCAATTCACATCAGGAATGATCAAATAGATTTTTTAAAAAACTGTGATCATACAAATGAGGAACATAATTGGGCCATTTGATCCCTTGAGCTTGTTCTCCTGTTCAATGAGATCATGGGTGATCAGTTTGCTTTTCACATTCCACACTCCCATCTACCCTCAATAACGCTTCCTTAATCTGCTTAACAAGTATTCACCCATCTCTCCTTAAAAATATTCAATGCACTCCTCCCCACCTCAATTGCTTTCTGAAGCAGAGAGACCCTCTGGAGAAAAATAAACTCATGTCTGCTTTAAAAGAGTTAAAAGGGTGACTCTTTAATTTTGAAACAGTGCCACCTAGGTCTGAGCTTACCTACAAGGGGAAACATCCTTTGCATGTTTCACTTTGTTCAGAATGTTATGTCCAGTTTTAAAGCATAAAAACTACAATTAAAAATGTTTCCAGAAGTTGCATCCTTTAGAATACAAGTGCATACATTTGAAGAAAGATGTACTTATTTAAATGATATTTATTAATTTGTTAGTTCCTGCATTTTCTGCCAAAAAAACATTTCTGCTCGGCTGCTTGCAATTGTGAATCTGGCAAGGTTCCTTCTATGTTGCTGCCAGCTAACTGGAGCTTAAATACTGGTAGACATCAGCACCAGCCTGCTAGAGAGCTTGTGTTTATATCTCAAGCTGCTTAGTGAATCAATTTGGTAATATCTAAATCTTTTGACATTCTAGAATTTGCTCTGTCTATATCGCAGAGCTGAAGACACAACAACAAAAGTAGGATTATTTTACAGCTGATTTACTCTACTACTCTACAGTAGCAACCTGAACACCAGCAGTTTCTATGTCGGCAGCCCCAGTACCTCAACAGTAACACCAGCATTAGCAGTATCCACCACCATCCATGGTTCTAGCAATTAGCTGCATTCCTCATTTGTTATGGATTTATTTGTTGTCTCCCAATCTTATTCTGTCAACTCAATGCTTTTTCTCAGAGCAGAAATCATCGATTGGCATCTTTTTTGACTGAGCCTCTCAACTGATGGGAAGTGTGATTGTATGCCCTGGAATGTTTTAGTAAGAACTAGTAGAGCCCAGGGCTCAGAGCAGCCTGAAAGATACTTCAAAACATGTTTTAGAAAGAACACTGGTTTTAGAGAGAGCAAGAGGAGATTTACAGGGGTGGTTTCAAGAATGAGAAAGTTCATTTACAAGGAAAAACTGGAAAAGTTGGGTTGTTCTCCTCAGAGCAAGGCAGTTTAAGAGGAGATTTGTTAGGGATGAGTAAAATTGTGAAGGGTTTTGATAGATTAAATAAGAAGAAATTATTTCCACTATCATGAGGCTTGGTGATCAGAGACCATAGATTCAGTAATAATACTAGTACATCACTTTGCTAGGTCTTCGCAAACTTCTTTAAATAAAGTCATAGAGCTGTACAGCACAGAAAAAAACCCTTCAGTCCAACTCGTTCAAAATAAATCTCGTCCCATTTGCCAGCATTTGGCCCATATTTCTCTAAAGCTTTCTTGTTCATGCACACATCCAGATGCCTTTTAAGTGTTTCTGGATGGGCATATGAATAGGAAGGGTTTAGAGGGATATAGGCCAAATGCTGGCAAATAGGACTAGATTTATTTAGGATATCTGGTCAACCTGGATGAGTCAGATGGAATGATCTGTTTCTGTAGTGTGTATATCTGTCACTCAATTTAAGGAGGTCTGCAAAGACCTGGCAAAGTGATATGCTAGTAATATTACTGACCCAGTAATTGAAGAAAGCCAGGGTTCAAATCCGACCATAGTAGGTAATGAAATTTGAATTCAGTCAGAAGTTTGTCAAATAGTGACAGTTGTCAACTGTTGTTTAAAAACCACTAAGGTCCACAATGGCTTTTAGGGAAGGAAATCTACTGTCCAAAGGTGTACAAAATGATCAGAGGTATAGATAGAGTGGAAATCCGGGGACTTTTTCCTAGAGTGGAGCTAGCTATTATGAGGGGGCAGGCTTATAAAGTGAGTGGAGGTAGATATAGGGGAGATGTCAGAGGTAGGTTCTTTACTCTGAGAGTGGTAGCGGCATGGAATGCATTGCCAGAGAGGGTAGTGGAGACGGCCTCATTAAGGGCATCTAAGCGGCTATTAGATAGGCATATGGAAGATATTATAAGGCAGGGGTGGAGGTGCGGTAGACCATAGGTTTGGGGTAAAAGTTCAGCACAACATTGTGGGCCGAAGGGCCTGTACTATGCTGTACTGTTCTATGTTCTACATTCTATGTCTTAACCTGATCTGGCATACGATGACTCTTGATCCACAGTAATGTGGTAGAGGATTAGAGATGGGAAATAAATTACTGACCTGGCTGTTGATGCCCATATTCTGTGAATGATTTTTTTTAGAAAATTGTTTTACTCAGGACGTGTTGCTTGAGAAGGTAGGGATGATGCGGAGGCGCTAGTATTGGACTAGTGTGGACAAAGTCAGAAACCACATGTCATCAGGTTATAATCTAAAGGTTTTTTTTTGAAAGCTTAAGCTTTGGACTGCTGCTGCAGCACTTCAAAAGCTTATGATTTTAAATAAACCTGTTGAGCTACAATCTGGTTTTGTCTGACTTCTGATTTTGAAAGAAGAGGGGTTTAAGAAAATTCAGTAGTGACTTTCGAACAAGAAGTGAAAAAAGTCCTCGAAAAGGAAAATTGAACAGAATTTTAGGAACAAATAGGAGAGTGGAAATAGTTGGATAGCTCTGCCAAAGAGCCAATACCTGAGCCTTTGGAGACTGGAATGCCATCCAGGAGTGCACTTGAATAGCCCAAGCCAGACATAATAAAGAATACATGGTAATTTTAACAATAAATGAGCTGGGTCTAGGCCCGAAACATCAGCTTTTGTGCTCCTAAGATGCTGCTTAGCCTGCCGTGTCCATCCGGCCCCATACCTTGTTATCTCGGATTCTCCGGCATCTGCAGTTCCCATTATCTCTATGGCAGGATGTGATCAGATTAGAATCTGAGGTGGATGTTGGTGGTCTTGACGATAGGGTACAGAATTTGCAGTTGGAACTGATTGGCCATGCCTCAAGGTTATAAAGTGACAGTTTAGATTTTATACTGAAAGTTCTCAACAGGATTTAAACTGCCCTCAACATCCTGGCTCAGGTTGCACCTAACTCTGAATACAGCTGAGTTGCCACTGTTGATAGTTTAATCGTGTGACAACAAGAAACGTTGTAGGAGTCTCTCGTGCAGTAGTTACTCTTGTTCAAAACTGACTGTTAAAGAACAGATCAAACACCTGTACTAAATCTATTGTAATTCAAGGATTAAGGGATGTCTTATGCATTTATGCTTGTAAATCCTTGAAACTCATAGCGTGAATCTCTCCGGGCTATGTAATCCGTCTGTTCAACCTGAAGCTGTACAAGTGCCAATCTTTTTGTTATGGTAATATAGAAGATTGCAAAAAAAGAGATATGTAATCAGGTTGATTTCTCTCAGGAAATGTTAATTGACACATCAGGCTTCATATTTCCATACTAACACCAGGGAGTTAGAGATCGCCCCCTTTCTGCTCCTCACTGCCATATTTCTTGTTATTTAGTCTTTCCAGACTTTCATTCTATCACAGAACTTCCCTTTTGTTCTTTTCTCTCTTCCTCCAAATTTCCTTTTCCCACATACCTGTTATATATCAAAGCATAGACCTTTTATTTTCTGATGAAGGGCCTAGGCCGGAAACGTCAGCCTTCCTGCTCCTCTGATGCTGCTTGGCCTGCTGCATTCATCCAGCTCTACACCTTGTTAACTCCATAGCTTTGTGGCCACTTTTACTGATTTCAGTTGACTAAACCATATTCAATTTCTCAATTTGGTAGGAATTTAACACATTTTAATAATTACATAACCACATTTCAGGTGAGAGGTTAGATTAGATTAGATTCCCTACAATGTGGAAACAGGCCCTTCAGCCCAACAAGTCCACAACGCCCCTTGAAGCATCCCACCCAGACCCACCCCCCTATAACCCACACACCCCTGAACACTACGGGCAATTTAGCATGGCCAATCCACCTAGTCTGCACATCTTTGGACTGTGGGAGGAAACCGGAGCACCTGGAGAAAACCCACACAGACACGGGGACAATGTGCAAGCTCCACACAGACAGTTGCCCGAGGCTGGAATCGAACCTGGGTCCCTGGCGCTGTGAAGCTGCAGTGCTAACCACTGAGCCACTGTGCCACCCCTAGTGGATGTTACCACTATTTTCCATACCTTAGCAACCTCCTCAGAAAAATGACAGAGACAATAAAATCTATCACCTCTACTGATGTATTGGCCCAGGTTTTGGCTGTTTGAGAAGAAGAGTACTTGAGGACCAATATCTCAAGCCAAACACATACGTCATTGTTTACCAGGCCTCATTTCTATATGTTTCAGAGACTTGGACAACCTGCAGCAGGCATATTAAAGCCCTATAGAAGTACCATTAGTGGTGCTTATGTGAGATCCTCCAAATCTACCTTCAAGAAAGGCAATCCAACAGTAATGCCTTCACTCAAGCCAAGCTTCCCAGTATTGGATCACAAATGACTCAAAACCAGCCCCACTGGTGGTTCATGACATTTCAGTGGAATTTGGTCATGGCAGAATATTCCCGGGAAGGCAGTGGAAGCACTACAAGGATGTCTCCGAAGCATCATTGCAGAGGAGAAACATTGCTGCTGATTCATGGAAAGTCCTGGTTTGTGTTTGAACAAAATGGAGATGAACAAATTGGTCAGGATCACACAGAGGCAAAGTCAAGGCATCAGAGAGATCTTGCAAACGTCTGAAAAAAAAATCAAGCTAACCCTTTAAGCACTAGGCAAGTTGTCGTTGTTATACAAGATCATAGGGCCACTCTCTCATTAGAGAGAGATGACCAATTGTGGTTTAACCTGAGGGACACCATACTACAGGTGAGGAGAGAAGTTGAAAAAGAGAGCTCTTCAGGACAATCTTGGCTGATGTGGGGAAAGAACCCACACTGTTAGTGTCACATTGTTTCACAAACCAACCATTCAACCAAATGTTGTCCTTTAGGGAAAGCTACTGCCATCCTTACCTGGTCTAGCCTACATGTGACACCAGACCCAAAGTAATGCGGTTGACTCTTAACTGCCCTCTGGGCAATTAAGGATGGGCAATAAATGCTGCCCAGCCAGCGACACCCTCATCCTGTGAATGAATAAAAGAAATTAGCTAACCAACATCCACTGGACTTATCAGTGATTACAGAACCCATTGAACTGAAGTTGAATGAAGCCAGCCTCGATTCCAAGGCCCTCCCTGCCTAAGAAGAAGTAAGATTGAATCTTGGCTTTCCTGATCTCTACAGGACATTACCATTTACTTATTAGGAATGATCTTGATATTGCATGCAAATATGTATGATAGGGAATATGGGGTCTCAGCCTGTTAGACATCCCTCTCAATTGAGTACAACATAAGTATGAAGACAGGAAGAGATTAATTTGGGCTGTCAATTCACTGTCACCCATTTTACAAAATTGCACAAAGTGGTTTGAACTATTGTGTTATTGAGGGAGAAACCGGGTCAATGACTATATTTAATTGTCTCACATTACTGTATTATCTGATGCCAGTTTTTAAGAGAAAATAATGTTTCAATTTCAAATACCAATGCAGACATTGTGATAATTTGTTTCAAGACAACATTAGGTTCAAAATGCAGAGTTACTAAAGAAGACCGAGCAGCTGACATTTTAACTTGAAACACCAGTACAAAACAAAGGGATGCATTTTGAGTATCCCATCAAATTTTGGGCACTGTTGAAGTTGTGTCAATGGAGGTTTAACTTCCTCCCATTCTTTCCCATGATTCAGGATATTATTATTTTCACATTCTTTCTAGTAATCCAGACTGGTATTCGACTGCAGTGCTGAGAGAGAGCCACACTGTTTGAGACACCATCTTTCGGGTGAGACATGAAACTGAAGCCATCTGTACTCTGTCAAGTAGATGTAAAAATTTTCACAGCCACTATTCAAAGAGGAGCTAGGGAGTTCTCCGTGACCAATATGTATCCATCAACCAAGATGTACATTTTAATTTCAGATATGCTGCTGAATCCACCCAGGGGAAATATCATTGTGAACATTGAATAAGAATGATGTGTTTTTTCACAGTCTTTGACAGTTTTCCTTACTAGTTATTGGAGATGAGACAAAAGAAAGTTTGATTCACATGTCAAGAATCATTCGTTGCTCCACTGTCCACATTCTGTGGGTTACCATTGACCAGAAACTCAACCGGACTCACCACATAAACACAGTGGCAACAAGAGCAGACCAGAAGCTAGGAATACTGCAGCGAGTAACTCACCTCCTGACTCTCCTAAGCCTATTCACCATCTACAGGGCACGAGTCAGGAGTGGGACGGAATACTCCCCACTTGCCTGGGTGGGTGCAGCTCCAACAACAGTCAAGAAGCTTGATTGGCACCACATCCACAAACATCCACTCCCTCCACCACTGATGCTCAGTAGCAGCAGTGTGTACTATCTACAAGATGCACTCAGTAATCCACCAAAGATTCTCAGCCAGCACCTTTCCAACCCCTGACCACTTCTGTCCAAAAGGGCAAGAACATCAAATACATGCCCTGCATGCTCCCCATCAAGCCACTCACCATCCTGACTTGGATAAATTGCTGTTCCTTCACCATCACTGGGACAAAATCCTGGAATTCCCTCCCTAAGGGCATTGTGGGTCAACCCATCACACATACCTCATTGTAACACTCTGATTGACAGCACACCCCTCAATGTAACATTCATATACCCTGCACCCCTCACTGTAAACACTCTGATATACCCCACACCCCTCACTGTAAACACTCTGATATACCCCATGCCCCTCACTGTAAAACTCTGATATACGCCTCACCCATCACTGTAAAACTCTAATGTACCCCAAACCCCTCACTGTAATGCACCGATATATCCCTGCACCCGTCACTGTAACAGTCTGATATGCTCTGCATCCCTTACTGTAACACCCTGACACAGAAACACACCTCTCACTGTAACACTCTGATATACCCCACACCTCCCACTGTAACACACCGAAATACCCTACACCCCTCACTGTATCACTCTGATATAACCCACACCCCTCACTGTAACACATTGATATACCCCACACCCCTCGCTGTAACACACTGATATACCCCA
Source organism: Stegostoma tigrinum (assembly GCF_030684315.1). Taxonomy (NCBI): domain Eukaryota; kingdom Metazoa; phylum Chordata; class Chondrichthyes; order Orectolobiformes; family Stegostomatidae; genus Stegostoma; species Stegostoma tigrinum. The sequence goes on along the minus strand of NC_081384.1, from coordinate 3,978,770 downwards.
CACCCCACACTGTAACACACTGATATACCCCACACTCCTCACTGTAACACACTGACATACCCCACACCCCACACTGTAACACACTGATATACCCCACACCCCACACTGTAACACACTGATATACCCCACACTCCTCACTGTAACACACTGACATACCCCACACCCCACACTGTAACACACTGATATACCCCACACCCCTCACTGTAACACACTGATATACCCCACACCCCTCACTGTAGCACACTGATATACCCCACACCCCTCACTGTAACACACAGATATACCTCACACCCCTCACCGTAACACACTGATATACCCCACACCCCTCACTGTAGCATACTGATATACCCCACACCCCACACTGTAACACACTGATATACCCCACAACCCTCACTGTAACACACCGATATACCCCACACCCCTCACTGTAACACATTGACATGCCCCACACCCCTCACTGTAACACACTGATATACCCCACACCGCTCACTGTAACACACTGATATACCCCACAACCCTCGCTGTAACACACCGATATACCCCACAACCCTCGCTGTAACACCTGATATACCCCACAACCCTCACTGTATCACTCAGATATACCCCACACCCCTCACTGTAACTCACTGATATACCCACAACCCTCGCTGTAACACACCAATATACCCCACAACCCTCACTGTAACACCTGATATACCCCACAACCCTCACTGTATCACTCAGATATACCCCACACCACTCACTGCTGCATTGTTGTCTGATACACTGCAAACCCCTCATGTAACACTTTCTGATATGAACTGAATCTCTCCCATTGTTAAATAGGTCAATATTTCACTATCGACACCAACATTTTATTTCCTTTATGAGCAAAGGATTAATAGTTGCATCAGCTCAGATGTTTAAAATGTTGAATATATGTGTGCCTTTGGCTGCTGAATGTGGATGTGAGCACTCAGCAGATGATGGGGAGTGGAAGGAGTTTTGGATGAATAAACTGTGGAGACTGAGGTGTCACAACTTTGAGCGAAGAGCTGTGACAGAGTAAAAAGCTGTGCTGACGGCTCCTGTCAATAGAGTGTTAATGACTTGAAACAAAAGGCAGTCTGGCAATGCAGGGCTGCCAGGTAGAAGGTGGATTTGGAAAGGGATGTTGTAACAGAGATTTTTTCTGGAAATGTTTCAAAAATTGTCTGCATGTCACTGCAGCTGCTGAGTGGATACAGTCTCATCCAAATGACTCATTAATCAGCTGTGACTCCACACAAGTAGCAGATGCCAGAAGTGAGGAGCAGGCTATTCAGTCCATCAAAATTGTAGAATGAAAGAAGCCCTGCAGTTCAGAAAGAGGCCATTTGGCTCAGCAAGAGTGCACTGACCTTCTAAAGAACATCCCACCCAGACCCATTCTTCAACCTTATCCCTGTAAGCCCACATTTACCATGGTTAAGATAAAAAAAGAACACACCACACCAGGATATAGTCTAGCAGGTTTATTTGAAAATACCAGCTTTTGGAGTCTCGCCCCTTCATCAGGTAAACAGCAGCTCATTTTACAAATCACCAGGATGAGACTCTGAAAGCTTGTGTTTTCAAATAAACTTGTTGGATTATAAGAGATAACAAGGTGGAGAGCTGGATGAACACAGCAGGCCAAGCAGCATCAGAGGAGCAGGAAAGCTGATGGTTCGGGCCTAGTTAGGGCCTACACCTTGTTATCTCAGATTCTCCAGCATCCTCAGTTCCTACTATCTCTATTGGATTATAACCTGACTTTTGACTTTGTCCACCCCAGTCCAACACCAGCACCTCCACATCATATCTCCCATGGCTCATCCACCTAGCCCACACATCCCTGGACACTAGGGGCAATTTAAGATGACCAATGCACTTAACTTGCACGTCTTTGGACTGTAGGAGGGAAGCAGAGCACCTGGAGGAAACCCACGCAGGCACAGGGAACATAGAACATAGAACATTACAGCACAGTACAGGCCCTTCGGCCCTCGGTGTTGTGCCGACCTGTCATACTGATCTGTAGCCCATCTAACCTACACAATTCCATGTACATCCATATGCTTGTCCAATGATGACTTAAATGTACTTAAACTTGGCGAATCTATTACCGTTGCAGGCAAAGCGTTCCATTCCCTTACTACTCTGAGTAAAGAAACTTCCTCTGACATCTGTCCTATATCTTTCACCCCTCAATTTAAGGCTATGCCCCCTCGTGCTCGCCGTCACCATCCTAGGAAGAAGGCTCTCCCTATACACCCTATCTAACCCTTTGATTATTTTATATGTCTCAATTAAGTCACTCCTTAACCTTCTTCTCTCTAATGAAAACAGCCTCAAGTCCCTCAGCCTTTTCTCATAAGACCTTCCCTCCATACCAGGCAACATCCTAGTAAATCTCCTCTGCAATCTTTCCAAAGCTTCCACATCCTTCTTATGCGGTGACCAGAACTGTACGCAATACTCCAAGTGCGGCCGCACCAGAGTTTTGTTCAGCTTCACCATAACCTCTTGGTTCCGGAACTCGATCCCTCTATTAATAAAAGCTAAAACACTGTATGCCTTCTTAACAGGGCAGCATCAATGGGGAGGACATGCAAATTCCACACAGACAGTCAGCGAAGCTGGAATCAAACCCAGATTCCTAGTGCTATGAGGCAGCAGTGTTAACCACTGAACCACCATGAAATCCTTGTGTAAACTAATTCAATAGGCAACCAGTTTGGCCCACTTCCTTGAGGTTACCCATTTATTAAAAAAAACTTTTTATTTAATATTCATACAATTCCCTTTTAAATTCCCTTTCCCAGTATTTCATCTGCTTCCACTTCATAATTCGACAGTACATTCCAGATCTGAAAAATCATTCAGGAAAAAAAGTGCCACCACTTGTGTGACAGAGATAACAAGGTGTAGAGCAGGATGAACACAGCAGGCCAAGCAGCATCAGAGGGGCACTGCAACTCTCTCACCACTTGTGTGTTTGATAATCTCTGAAACCTGCCCTCATTACTTACTATATCTAAAGGCTTCCTGGTTTGAAAGACCCCTGCCAAATATCCTCTCAGCCACCTCTGATCTCAAGGAGAGCAATCACAGCCTCTCCAGTCTCTCCATGTACCCATAGTCCCTCATTCCTGAAACTGCTCTGGACATTCCTTGGAATATGAGAATAGAAAAGAGCTGAAGTAGCAGATCAACAATATTAAATGGAAAAGCAGGCTCAAGGGGCCGAATAGCCCCTCCTTTTACGTCTTGGTTATATTCTCATGAGACCAACTTCACAAACTGGGGGAGGGCGTGGAAGTGGCCGACTGGTATTATCATTGGGCTGTTCCTCCAGAGACCCAGGTAATGTTCTGGACACCTGGGATGGAATCCCACCATGACAGTTTGTGGGATTTGAATTCAGTAAAAAATTTGGAATTAACAATCTGATAAGGACCATGAAAGCATTGTCAATTGTTGCAAAGATCCATCTGGTTTACTAATGCCCTTTAGGGAAGGGCTGCCCTTACCTGGTCTGACCTATACAGAAATGTGGTTTACAGTGAACTAACTTCTGGGCAATTAATGAAGGCAATAAATGCTGGCCTGGCCAGCAACACCCACATCCTGTGATTGAACAAAACAAAAACAGAGGCTTTTCTGGCCTCCAGGTTTGGAAACGCTGAATTTCTGAGTTGCAGCCAGCTGCATGAGAGAGACGTATTGGGAGCTGGCACCAGTAACATGATTCCACACAGTAAAAGATTGGCTGCAATTACAAAGTGATTCAACCCTGCTTTCTCACTACCAGCTGGTATCTGACAGCACTTGCGAGAGATTCATCTTGTGACAGAACGAGACAGCACTACATTGCCCAAGGGAGCAGCAGCCTCCTCATCTCCAAGAGCTACTGGGTGTAGTTGGGAATTTATGTGAGTTCAAGATAAGTAAAAGCCGAGTGATTTGTAAAACGAGCTGCTGTTTCACACTATTGCAAATTCAAACAACATTACACCCACTAATTCTCGTTGTGAGTTTGCAAAAATAAACGGGGGCTGGAATTGTTCTACTTAAAGCCTAAAAGGTTAATAAAAGAAGAGTTTTTGGGTAATGAAAGCACAGTGATAATGTAGCTGACTAGCTGTCCAGAGACCGGGACAATTGATCCAGAGACACAAGCCTGGATTGTGCTGATGGTGGCTCCTGGACTCTGTCATAAGTAAGGCTACCATCGCTTGGCTGGCCACGACAGGCCAATCCTTATATCTATAATGTGGAAAGACTTCCAGCCCATTTAGGAGGAAGAACCATTTGTTTGACCTGCTGGCTGAGTGGATGTCACAAGAGCCACCCAGAGAGATTGTCACTTATGGCAAACCAGAACGAAGAGCTATCATGGATTCCCTGCATGCCAGATAAGTCTGAGAATTCACCTGGGCTTGAGGGTCGTGGGGAGGCATGTCGGACAGAGGTTTTCGGTGGGTAGTGTCAGTGATAAGAGGATGGCGACAGAAAGAATAAAACTGATGTTGTGGATGGGAGAGGTGGTTCCAACTGGTGCTGGGCACACAGAAAGGTGACACTTCCACATTCACTGACCTGCAGTCCACAAGATCAACCTGTTGGCCAACTTACCAGCCAGCCATTAAATCTGAGCAGTGGCAGTCTGATTTCCTTAAGTTATCCACTTAAAATAGGAGCCTTAGTTGGTCTACGGATGGACATCTCACCAAACACTGGCCTCACTTCTCGTAAAATGATGAATCATTACAAAAGACATTAATAACAACAGGAGGCCAATCAGCATCTTGAGCCTGTTCTATCATTCAATCTGATCATGGTTGATCTGTCTCTTATCTTTGACTATCTGCCCTGATTCTGAAACTCTTCATATGTAATGAAGAAATATCAATTATTAAAGATGTGTCACTGCCATTTTGGTTTCTTTTGGGGGTGGGGTGAGATGTTCTAGATTTTCAATGATATCACCGTGAATAACCTTGCTGTAATGTTGAAGTTATGTCTCGTTCTGAACATGCTGTCAAAGGAAATAGTTTCTCTTTATTCACTCCTATTGATTTCACTCTTGCTGCCGTAATAAATGTTCATGTAATTAAAAATATATCAAGGCTTGGCCATCTTCAGATGAGGAAGATATTGGACTTCTTTCCATGCACATGTCATGCTTCTCTCTTGAGCCTGGTCCTCTATTAATGTGACTGGAAGATTCTGAGGATATGTAGACACATAAGAAATCACACTCCAGATTTTGAACCTTGGTTGCCTCAAATTGATGAGTTTGCTTTGGATTCATGCTATGACACAATGAACTTATGTCCGAATATTTAGATTTAAATATCGTTTGCGCATCTGATGCGTTGGTCTAACAATTCTAAGGCAATTTTTTTTGGGCTCACACTATCCAAAGGATCACCACCCATCTCATCTATTTGCATTATGATTACCCCGTCCTTACTGATTCCTTTTGATTCCACTTATATTCTGTGTTACAAATGTGCATCCCTTTATGGGTCAACAATACAGCTCCAGCATTGATTGAGAGCAGACAAAACTCACTGGACTGTGTACTTAAGTGTTGGCTTCCTTTGGATTTTTTGTGGCACAATGGTAGTGTCTCTATCTGTGAGCCAGGAGGCCCAAGTTCAAGTCCCACCAGTGCCAGAGGCGTTCATAACACCTGTGAATAGACTGATTAAAAACAAAGTGCTGGCTTCTTTGCTTGAAGCTTTCTGGGATAGGTAGACATCACGGGTGCTCGAGTGCATTATTCCTTTGTCCAATGATACTTTAATTTATTGTCCCTCCCAGTTTTCCCCATTTTGTTATTTTGGTTTTGGTTTTGTTGTGATGGTGAGCAGTTTTAGTTTTTCATAATTTGATTTACTTGGTATACTTTCTAAAAACTTCCCCAGCTTCTGAGATGCTGCTGGACCTGCTGTGTTCATCCAGCTTCACACTTTGTTCTCTTGGATTCTCCACTATCTGCAGATCCCATTATCTCTAACCTCAATTGGGAAGTTGGTTTCTGGACAGGCAAGGATGGAAAGTGATGTTTATGCTAAACTATACATTTCCAATGAAACCCTAATGAGTATCTGTAATTATTTTACTGCTTTATTCAAAACATGGGTAATATTTTATTAAATGTACACCACACAATGACTTCAAAATCTCTGCGTTCATTTGCAAACAACGATGTGGCTTCCCCCCCACCTTTTTCCGTCTCCACAGTTCTGTGCACACTATGGAATTCTAAGTCTGAACAAGAATGCATCCATCCACTCTGCTCTACCTTCAGTGATAAAGCTTCTCTCTATCGTTTAGCTTGAAACTCTGCCCCTGTCTTGCTGCTGTCGCCTCTCTCCCCACCATCAAATCCTGCTCCTAGCTAGCCCATCTAACACTCTAGCTGAATAAATAAAGACCAGTTTGCACCTTGAAGGAACCAGTTAGTCATGGACAGAGTGTAGTTGTATTTACCCAAATGAGCTCCAAGGATTAAATTGTGGGGAGAGATGACACCAACTAGAGCTCTCTTTGCTCAAATTTAGTCACTCAATGGATCATTTGATCAATGTTTTCCAGATATAAAGAGGAACAATAAGATAGATTGGGAGAAACTATTTCCAGTGGCTGGTTGAAGAGTACAGGACTAGGAAACACAATCTCAAAATCTGAGCCAGGTCTTGTTTAGTACATGAGTTTGACCCCAACTAAAGTTGTCTCATTCAGGGTTTCATACTTCAGGCATGATGCAAAGGCATTGGAGATAATGCTGATGGGGTTTACCAGGATGGTTCTGGTGATGAGAAACTTCAATTACAAAGACAGGTTGGAGATTTTGAGATTATTTTTCTTGAAGAGGAGAAGGCTAAAAAACAATTTGGTTACAGTAGTCAAAATCATGAAAGGTCTGGGTAGAGCATAGAGTGAGATATTGCACCCATGATTGAAAGGATTGAGAACAAGTCATCACAGGCTTAATAATTGGTAAAAGATGCAAAAGTGATATGGGGAAAGAGGGTCTGCAATACATTGCATGGAAGTATGGTAGAGGCAGATTCCATTGACCCAATGAAAAGGGAGTTAGACTGTTATTTGCAAAAGAACAATGTGCATGGCTAAGGAGGTTGGATTAAGTGAGATGCTCATCAGAGACCCAGCATAGACCTGATGGGCTGAACAACCTTCTTCTGTACAGGAAAATTCTGAACTTCTTTCAGGAATGAAATTAGAAACATTGTGACACACAAGTTGCCAAAGGTAATGAAAGGCTCTGAATCAAAGGCAGGAATATGGAGTTAGGATGCAGAACAGCCGCAATCCGATTGATGGTGGAACACATTTGAAGGATTAAACAGCCTCCACCTGTCCTTATTGTTCTCTGATAAACTCCATCAACATACCACGGCCCCACAATGCCCCCACCTTGCAAAAGTCTCAGTTTTGAATCTTTCAACTACTCCCCAGATCCCAAGTTTTTTTTGAGGGGTTGGGACTGGTGAGCGTTCGGATTTAAATGCCCATTTATTTGTGGAAGCGCTCGTGACATCACGGTATTTTATTTTTGTTGTTCAAATTCCCTTCTCCCCAACTCTCCTCTCATTTATGAAACAATTTCAAATAGGCTCCAGTTTTTTTTATGTCACTATCTTCTTACAAGGCCAATAATCCAGGTGACAGGAACCAATAGGTTTCACAGGCCTAAAGGGGATTAACAGTAAACTCGTTTAATGAACTATTTAGTTTGTCTTGTGCTCTATTCCTCATTAAAACAATGTGGTCAATACCACATCCAATACTGTCAGCTGACGGGCTTCTGACTGCAGTGTGGTGGAACAGTGAGTACGCAACTGTGGCAGTTCTGTCACAAAATGTCGCCCAGAAGACCTGGAGAAATTGACAGCACAAAGCCTAAATCAGACAGATCAATAATTTGTGAATATGGCCCTGAAGATAAATAAATACATGCGTTACAGACTGTCTCTACAGATCAGAAGATATAGTTGGTTGGTTGGGGAGAGTTGGGGGGTTGGGGGGGGTCAACAGGGAGTGGTGTGCAGTGGGTGATGTGACAGACAATTTGAGCCTTAAAGGGAAACAAGCACAGATATTCTTACAGGTTGTGGCATTTGTGCTGCTTTTGTTTTGTTCTTTCCTAATGTCTCTATTGGTATCAAGAGATTTTCTCCTTCCCAGAGGGCATAGGTTTAAGGTGAGGGAGGAAAGCTTTCAAAGGAACCTAAGGGGCAACTTTTTCACGCAGAGGGTGGTGTATGTATGGAATGAGTTGCCAGAGGAAGTGGTGGAGGCTGGTACAATTACAACATTTAAAATGCATCAGGATTGTATATGAATAGGACCGCAGGAAATGCTACACTTGTCCCCACACCTCCTCCCTCACCCCCATCCCAGGCCCCAAGATGACATTCCACATTAAGCAGAGGTTCACCTGCACATCTGCCAATGTGATATACTGCATCCACTGTACCCGGTGCGGCTTTCTCTACATTGGGGAAACCAAGCGGAGGCTTGGGGACCGCTTTGCAGAACACCTCCGCTCAGTTCGCAACAAACAACTGCACCTCCCAGTCGCAAACCATTTCCACTCCCCCTCCCATTCTCTTGATGACATGTCCATCATGGGCCTCCTGCACTGCCACAATGATGCCACCCGAAGGTTGCAGGAACAGCAACTCATATTCCGCCTGGGAACCCTGCAGCCATATGGTATCAATGTGGACTTCACCAGTTTCAAAATCTCCCCTTCCCCCACTGCATCCCTAAACCAGCCCAGTTCATCCCCTCCCCCCACTGCACCACACAACCAGCCCAGCTCTTCCCCCCCACCCACTGCATCCCAAAACCAGTCCAACCTGTCTCTGCCTCCCTAACCGGTTCTTCCTCTCACCCATCCCTTCCTCCCACCCCAAGCCGCACCCCCAGCTACCTACTAACCTCATCCCACCTCCTTGACCTGTCCGTCTTCCCTGGACTGACCTATCCCCTCCCTACCTCCCCACCTACACCCTCTCCACCTATCTTCTTTACTCTCCATCTTCGGTCCGCCTCCCCCTCTCTCCCTATTTATTCCAGTTCCCTCCCCCCATCCCCCTCTCTGATGAAGGGTCCAGGCCCGAAACGTCAGCTTTTGTGCTCCTGAGATGCTGCTTGGCCTGCTGTGTTCATCCAGCCTCACATTTTATTATCTAGGGTTCAGAGGGATATGGGCCAAATGCTGGCAAATGGAACTAGATTTATTTAAGATATCTGGTTGGCATGGACAAATCAGATCAAAGGTGCTGTACATCTCTGTGACTCTAAGACTGTAGAATGACAGGTTCATTCAGCAGAGAAGGAGGCCATTTGGCCCATTGTGCTTCTGGCAGAACTCTGAAGGAGCAACCTAATCAGTTTCACATTGATGCCCTGTCCTCAATGTCCTGCAATTGCTTCACCTTCAAGTATTTATCCATTACCCAGTGGCTCAGTGGTTAGCAGCGCTGCCACCAGGGACCCAGATCCAATTCCACGCTTGGGCAACTGTTTGCGTGGAGTTTGCATGTTCTAGCTGTGGCTAGGTGGGTTTCCTCTGGGTGCTCTGGCTTCCTCTCACTGTCCAAAGATGTGCAGGTTGGGTGGATTAAGCATGCTAAATTGGTCCATAGTGTGCAGGCTAGTTGGATTAGCAGAGCTACAGGGATGGGGTGGGTCTGGGTGGGATACTGTTTGGAGGGTTCGTGTGGACTCAAGGGGCCAAATGGCCTGCTCCCACGCTGTGGGGATTCTATGATTACCCTGTTAAAAGCAATTGTTCAATTTGCTTTCAACACATTTTCAGGCAAATCAGAACATTTTAAAAAATTCAAATCATCATCTTAATCTGTGTCCTCTGAGTACTGAACACCTTGCCACTGGAAACAATTTTACCATGAGCTCTGGTCATTGTGAACATCCCTATTTGAAAAGAAAGACTTGTGTTTATCTTCTGGCTGTTGTGGCCTCAGGATTTTGCATTATAACCAATGAAATGCATTGGAAATATAGTCAGTGTTGGGATAAAGAAAATGTAACTAACCATTTGTGCACACCAAGTTCCCAAAGTCTGTTTTGTAGTAATAAACAGATATTTTTGTGATGTTGATTGAAGCACAAGTATTGACCAGGCACCTGGGAAAATGTTTCTACTCTTCATCAAAATAAGACAACAGGATATCCTTTACCCAGCTGGGAAAGCAGACAGAACCTTGGTTTAACATCTCATCCAAAGGGTGGTACAAAGTGACACTGTAGCACTCCCTTTTATTTCTTCTTTGATGCTGCCAGACCTGCTGAGCTTTTCCAACAACTTCTGTTTTTGTTCCTGATTTGCAGTATCACAGTTCTTTCAGTTTTTATTTGGCATCCCATCCAGACTCATTCCCTGTATCTCTGCATTTCCCATGGCTGATTTACCTCGCCTGCACATCCCTGAACACAATGAGCAATTTAGCAATTTAGCATGGCCAACTGACATAACCTGCATATCTTTGGGCTGTGGGAGGAAACCAGAGCACCCGAAGGAAACCCACGCAGACACGGCGAGAATGTGCAAACTCCACACAGACAGTCGCCCAAGGGTGGGGCAGTAGCGCTAACCACTGAGCCATCATGCCACCCTTATTTTTAGGTCCTTTTGTTGCTATTCCTGCCTCTTCTTTGAACCAGGGTTGTTCCCCTGGCTTGATGATAATGGCAGAGTGGGGAAATGCCCGGCATGAGGTTGCAGATTGTGTTTGAGTGCAATTCTGCTGTTACTGATGACCTACAACTCCTCAAAGATGCCCAGTCTTAGTTGCTAGATCTTTTCAAAGTCTGTCCCATTTATCACTGCCAAACAACAACATGATGGAGGGTATTCATAGTGTGAGGGTTGCACTTTAACTCCACAAGGACCATGCAGTGGTCACTCTTACCAATTTTGCATCTGTGGCAGGTTGGTGAGAAGGAGGTGAAGCATGTTTTTCCCTTTTGTTCGTTACCTCACCGCTTACAGCTGACCCAGTCTTCTCCTTTATGATTCGACCAACTTGATCAGTGGCGGGGCTGCTGAGTCACTCTTGCTGATGGACATTGAAGCCCCTTTCCCCATCCAGAGTACATTCTATGTCCTTGCCACTTTCAGTGCTTGTTCTGAGTGGTATTCAAATGGAAGATTCATCAGCCAAGGATAAGGGAGTTGAATGTGCGGTATATGGTAATCAGCTAATATGTTTTTTTAACCCATGTCTGACCTGCTGTTTCATGCAGCCCTTATGAAACATTATGGGATTCAGGATCAACGTCAAAGATTCCTGAGGTACTTCCCTCCCAACAGCATACCGCTGTTCTGGGTCTGTGGTGCCAGTGGGACATATCCAGGAATGGTGAGGGTGTTGTCTGATATGAATATGTAGGTCTATTGCCTTGATTAGTCAATGGTACAGCTCTCCTGAGTTTGGCAGTAGCCCCCAGATATTTGTGAGGAGGACTTTGCGGGATCGACATGGTTGAGTTTGCTGTTGCCATTTCTCCTGTCTTGGTCAATATCAGGTGATCTGTCCAGTTTCATTCCTTCTTTGATACTTTTTAGCAGCAGATACAATTGAGTGGCTTGTTAGGCCATTTCAGAGGGTATTCAAGAGTCAACCACATCACTGTGGGTCTGGAGTCACTTGCAGACTAGACCAAGTCAGAATGGCAGATTCCTTCCATCAGGAATATTATGAATCCAATGGATTTTTATAACAATTAGACTCTTAATTCCAGGTTTTTCTCATTGCTTGAGTCTCTGGATTAGCCCAGTGATAACACCATGACACTACTGCTTTGCCAACTCTGGGAAAGGTTTAGAAGAGGGTCATGAGGTTGCTGATCGTTATCACAGCAGTTTTACAGAGGTGCAGTTATTTAGCTCAGCCGTAATCCCGTTGGTTGATCTCTCCCATCTGAGTCAGTTGTGAATTGAAGTTCACTTCCAGTAATTAGAGCAGGTTAGGTGATACTGATGCTCCCGGACTATAATTAGGGAGTGATGTACTGTTGAACAAAATGTTAAACCACAGCTGTGACTGTCCTCTCAGCTCGATGTAAATGATCCTGTGGCACTTTAGCAAGAAGCAGATAATTTGGTCCAGTATCTGGCCAAAATTTATTCCTTGACCAGTGTCATTAAAATGGATAGTGTTCATAATTCATATCATTCAGGATTATTGTCTGTGGGATTTTGATGTCTGCAAATTGGCTGCCATGTTTCTGACATTTAACATTCCAACAGTGATTGAAATATTTCTTCAGCTATCGAGCTGTTTGGAATGTTCTAGAGTTATGAATGGTGATACATAAATTGAGTTCTTATCCTTTAAAAATAACAATCTTGTTAGCTTCAAAAATATTTAATTTAACTCTTCAAAAAATAAAAGGAAGGTTCTAGGCCCAAAACATCAGCTTTTCTGCTCCTCTGATGCTGCTTGGCCTCCTGTGTTCCTCCAGCTCTACACCTTGTTATCTCAGATTCTCCAGTATCTGCAGTTCCTGCTATCTCTATCTAGGATGCAATCCAGTCCAGATTTTGTCATTTGAATTAGATGGGCGAGGGTAAGTATGTTACATAAGTTCAATATGGTTAAATACGATGAAAGGCTCCCACAGGAAGTAGTCACATCATAGAAACATATCCCAGCTTGATTTATTATTAGATTTATTGTGAATATACATTTTTGATAACTGTTCCTGAAAAGCATTGCATGATGGTTTACTGGGTAAATGGATTCATGGTATATGTAAGTCATGTCTCTTTACAGTAATTGCTTCCTATCTGTTGAAATGTAGTCTTCTACTGCCACCACTGGTATCTGCCCTGTATACATTCAGACTTGACTCTGATTAAGCTCCAAAACCAGCTACGGAAAACTGGGATCCTTGAGTCTAAAACTTGTCAGCAGTCAATATGCCAATGTAGCAACATTTGGAATTCACAAATCTAGGGTCACCCTCAGAGAATAGCCAATGTGTATTGAAGGGGTGCCTGTGACATCTTGACATCAGGACAGGAGAGCAGTGAAAAAGCCAATGGGGGAGGATGGGCCTGGAAATGGAGATTTCACCATCAGCTGGAGAAATCATACAAATCAAACTCTATTTGCCCAGCTGGATATGTCTAAGCAAAGGACTGCAGGCCTGGTTGTCTCTTCCAAATTTGACTTAATCATTTTCCACCCATATTTAGACAATTTTAGAACTGAATTGTTAAACTGTTGTTAAACAGTGAAATATCATGTATCATAACTCTTGTTAAACATCAACTAATAGTTTACAGCAAAGTGAAAGTCTCCTCAGGCATGACCTGTCTGTTTCATTACCCAGTGCTGTGAACTTTCAATATTAACACAGCTTTAGTAACTACAATCAACATTAATCACTCAATATCTAATGTCAACAGCAGGGCACACCACAACATAAATGTTGATCAGTTTTTGCCCATTTTACAACTCCTTGGTAGGTAAACACTCTGATTTAGAGATCAATGTGTCATTCCAAAGTAGACTTGTGTTATGTGTGAAATTTGACACGACACTCATTTCAATACTTAAATTTTAATTCATCAAATTAGGTCCCAGGTCACTTGAATGCCTGATAATGCCTTACAAGGTTATCTTATTTTCTGAATGCAAGGCCTTCTTGTGAAAGTGTTACAATTCAATGCGAAACAAATTTACATGAGACAGATTAATCTTGCTGTGATTGTATAGTTAAGGTTCTTCCCTTTCTTACACCAGTACCTTTACCCCACGTCTGTCAGATCCAGTAATCATTGGGAATTTCAGAGATAGTAGGAACCGCAGATGCTGGTGAATCTGAGATAACAAGGTGTAGAGCTAGATGAACATAGTAAGCCAAGCAGCATCAGAAGAGCAGGAAGGCTAATGTTTTGGGCCTAGACCCTTCTTCAGAAAAATGATATTCTGAGGAAGGGTCTAGGCCCGAAACATCAGCTTTCCTGCTCCCCTGATGCTGCTTGGCCTGATGTGTTCATCCAGCTCCACACCTTGTTATCATTGGGAATTTGTTTTGTTTATTCATGCATGGGGTTTGTGCATCAATGGCAAGGCCACGATTTATTGCCTATCCCTAATTGCTCTCCAACTCTCTAGGCCATCCTGAGAGCCATTAAGAGTCAACCATATTGCCATGGGTCTGGAGTCACATGTAGACCAGACTGGGTAAAGATGGCAGTTTATTTTTCTCTTAAAGATATTAGCGGACCAGATGCATTTTTGTGACAATCAAAAGTTTGTTGCCATTACTCAAGCTTTTTTTATTGTAAACTTAATCAAATTCAAATTTTACCATATGCTGTTGTGGGATTCAAACTCATGTCCAGAGAACTTTAACCTGTGCATTTGGATAATAGCCTGGATAATTGCCACTATATTGCAGTCTTCTTATGATATAGTTCCACAAACATTACCAGTACACCACTCAATATTCAGACCTTACAGACAATCCTTGGCAGTAAATCTCACAGAAACAGGAAACCATCATTCCTTCTGATGGACTCATTCTGCCATTCAATGAGATCATGGTTGATTCCTATCTCAATTCCACACACCACCTTGGTTCAGCAATCATTAATCCTGCTCCTGAACAAAAATGTCTCAATCCCAATGATGTGATTGCACTGGAGAAATGCAAAGGTGATTCACCAGGATATTCCTTGGGCTGGAGTGATTCAGCTCTTAAGAGCGATTAGATAGGCTGAGAATGTTTTCTTTAAAGAGAGGAGAATCTGACAAATTTGTGAGGGGTGTGGATAGGTCAGATAGGGAGAAACCTTTCCCTTCATTAGAAGGGTCAATATCCAGAAGGCACAGCTTTAAAGTATAAAGCAGAAGGTTTCGACAGCATATGAGAGAAATTTTTTTTCACTGGAATTAACTGCTTAAAAGGGCGGTAGAAGCAGAAACCGTAAAGACTTTTAAGAAATATTTAGATGAACCTTGAAACACAATAGCATACAGGATATGGGTCATCTTCTGGAAAATAGATGGATAGATGGATACTTGATGTCCAGTGACAACATGTGGGCCAAAGAGTTTCTTCCCATGTTATTAAAAAAAACTTTATGACTCTAACATTTCCAATTACTCCTCAATTTCAACAGCATTGCTTCGGAAGAGTTTGTTGGAGATGTAGAGTTTCAGATTTTCATTATGTTTTCTAGATGTGCTTGATGCATGATAGCAGACCTGAACAGCTCCTTAACCTGTTACTCGTGTAGCTCTGCGGCTACCATTGTGGCTGAGGTCAGTTTACTCACCACAACGTGGAAATTGAAGCTAGAATTTTCAGCCACAACATTTGGCATCTGTATGACGTCTTAATGTAGTAAACCATCTCATTGTCTTAACAGAAGCATTATCAAACAGCATCGCACACTGGCTGAGGCAGAACATTGGCTAAGGAGATAGAGCTTAATGAGTGCTTTAAAACGAGGTCAGCAAGGTGGACAGTTTGAGGGAGGGAATTCCAGAGCTGGGGGGCATAGGCAGCTGACGGCATTGTCCAAGTGGTAGGGTAATTAATATTGAAGATGCACGAGAAATTAGCTTCGGATAGGAGGGCACGATGGCTCAGTGCTCAACATTGCTGCCTCACAGTACCGAGGACCCCGGGTCGCTTCCACCCTCAGGTGACTGTCTACATGGAGCTTGCACATTCTCCCTGTGTCCGTGTGGGTTTCCTCCGGACGCTCCAGTTTCCTCCCAGAGTCTAAAGATATGCAGATTAGGTGGATTGGCCATACTTAAATTGCTCCTTAGTGTGTGGGCTTGGTGGATTAGCCATGGAAAATGCAGGGTTACAGGGATAGGGTTGGAGGTGGGTCTAGGTAGATGCTCTTCAGAGGGTCAATGTTGATTTGATGGGACGAATGGCCTGCTTCCACACTGTAGGGATTCTATGATTCTAAGTGTTGCACCTCAGAAGATTCTGCAGCAAGTGTGTATGAGGGAGTGTGTGTGTGGGAGTGTGTGTGCACGCGTGTGTGTGAGGGAGTGTGTGTGTAGGAGTGTGTGTGTGTGTGAGGGAGTGTGTGTGTGTGGGAGTGTGTGTGTGTGTGTGTGAGGGAGTGTGTGTGGGAGTGTGTGTGTGTGTGTGTGTGTGAGGGAGTGTGTGTGTGAGGGAATGTGTGAGGGACTGTGTGTGTATGTGTGTGTGTGGGAGTGTGTGTGTGTGTGTGTGTGTGTGTGAGTGTGTGTGTGTGTGTGTGAGGGAGTGTGTGTGTGTGTGTGTGTGGGAGTGTGTGTGTGTGAGGGAGTGTGTGTGTGTGTGTGTGTGAGTGTGTGTGTGTGAGGGAGTGTGTGTGTGTGTGAGGGAATGTGTGTGTGAGGGAATGTGTGAGGGACTGTGTGTGTATGTGTGTGTATGTGTGTGTGTGTGTGTGTGTGAGGGAGTGTGTGTGTGTGTGTGTGTGTGTGTGTGCGCGTGAGTGTGTATGTAGGTGCAAGACACAGTAAGAACACCAGGTGTGTAAGTAACTTTATTGATAGTCAGACCAATGAACCAGTAGTAAGTAGAGTACCCTGGGGGCAATTCCTATGTGAATAAAAAGGTGAATGGGAGGGTAGGAATCAAATCAAAATAGAATTGGAGGGGGAAACGAAGCATTCCTCGCGGTGCCCACCTCTCCAAAGACATCAAGTGTACAGGTGGACACCTCGTGTTCCTTCTCCAGGGACACCCGGGCACGGACGTAGCCACGGAAGATGGGCAGGCAGTCATCCAAATTAGCCCCTTTCATGGCCCATTGCCTGAATTTGATAATGGCCAGGCCCAGGAGGAGATCCTCCAAACTGCCCGCTCCCCTCCACCCCGGGTGCCCAAAGATCAGGAGCGTGAGGCTGAAGTGCAACCAAAAGCACAAAAGGAGATTCTGAAGATACCTTGAAAGGGAGTGCAAAGGACCACACCCAATGTATGCATGGAACACAGACTCCGCAGTCCCACAAAACAGACAATTAGGGTAGGAGTCCGTGAGCCACCACAACCTGCGGTTGCACAGGACTGCTGCCTGCAACACCGTCCATCCCAGATCCCTGAGAGAAAGAGGGAGGACCCCTACGTAGAGAGTCTTCCACTGGGGAACCCCACCACCTGGTGGTAAATGGGCACGGCAAGGCATGTCCAGGTTGTCGATAGTTTGCAGCAGCAATCTGTGCAGGGCCCACCGTTCCATATCTTTAAAAGATACAAAGTTAAAAGTCCAGAGACAGATTAGGGTCCCAGGGGAAGTACAGGATGCTGGGACCAATGAGAAATTTCACCCGAGCAGGGGTACGCTCAGATGGGATTCCACAGCATTCCTGAGCATCCTCCAGCTGGTGCCCCACATTGGGTCTGAGCATTCAATGATGGTGGCTGGGACCCGGATGTCTACTGTGGTCCGCCACAAGCCCCTGATCCCCTGTCCATATATCTTTTTCTTATTTTTGAAACCCCTGCCACTATTGCCATACAGCAGTAGGGCTTACCTTCCCCAGCACCCTTATTGCACATGTACAGGTGTGAGATATAGTAAAAAACACCAGGCATGCAAATAACTTTATTAACATACTGCCACCAGGAAAAACACCCTTGTGACCAAAGAATCAGTATTAAGCACAGCCTCTAGGTGCAATGTCTATGTGAAAGTCAGGGGGAGGGCCAGGATCAAATCAAAATGGAATTGGTGGGGGAGATAAGGCCCTCCACGTCCCCTGAAATAGAGAGTATTTTTGGACACTGTGTGCTCCTTCTCCCCTGTTTATCTTGGTCAGCCAGGGCTTCATGATTGGCCTAGATTAAAAACCCCAATCAAGAGCTTCATAGTCAAAGAGGTCCACCTGGTTCCAATCACTACAAATCTACAGGGCATCCAACATCAACTAAGCATTAGATTGGTATTACGTGCTGAAAATGATGAAAATTTTCAGATAAATGCAATGTGAAAATGGAAAAAAATGATGGTTTGATATCACAAGTGGTGAAATACATACTTCTGATGTTTTAACTGCAGGATGCAATTGTTGGGTGGAAATTGACATCAAAGCTATATAACTTTAGTAATTATCCTGAACTGCCCATATTCTCCATTCCAATTTTAAAAACTGATGATTTACTCCACCACAGCATACTTCTTGATCAATCCATATCTCCTCTTGTGTTTTTTTAAAATGAAGAATGCAGGTTTAACAAAGGTGTATGAAGGAGATGTTAAAAAGTATAACCTATTAATGCTTCTGAATTAAAGGTTTTGGCAATTCATCTCCTTCCACTTTATTGCCAAGAGTCATAAAGTCACACAGGACAGAAATACACCCTTCGGTCCCATCAGTTTATGCCAAACATTATCCCAAACTAAATTACTCCCCCCTGCCTGCTCATGGCCCATATCCCTCCAAACCTTTCCTACTCATGTATCTATCCAAACATCTTTTAAATGTTGTAACTGTGCCCACATCCACCACTTCCTCAGGAAGTTCATTCCACACACGAACCACTCTCTGTGTAAAAAATTGCCCCTCATGTCTGTTTTAAATCTCTCTCCTCTCACCTTAAAAATGTGCGCCTTACACTTGAAATCCCCCATCCCAGGGAGAAGACAACTACCATTAACGCCATCTGTACCTCTCATTATTTTACAGACTTCTATAAGGTCGCCTCTCAACCTCCTACACTCCAGTGAATAAAGTCCCAGCCTCTCCAGGGTTCCTTTATAACTCAGACCTTCCATACCCAGCATCATCGTGGTTAATCTCTTCTGAACCCTCTCCAGCTGAATAGTATCCTCCATGGCATTGTTTTCATTTTTAATCCCCCGATCAAATGTTCCTCCTTTCTTTCCAGGGTAGGGTATTAACATAACAACAAGGTCATCTGGGGTGATGCCAGAAAGCACTTCCCTACACGAAGTGCAATGAAAACCTGGAACACTCCCCCCAGACAGGATGACAGCCAACTGAAAATTTAAAAACAGAGATTGATCATTTTTTTGGGAATAAAAGAATTAAAGGGTACAGAAACAGGGAGATGGACAGAATTCAGCTTCAGATCAGCCTTTATCTAACTGAAAAGTGGAACAGGCCAGAGCAGCTGAATGGCATCATATTTAGCACTATTTGTGACTGCTCAGATATTGAAGCAGATATTGATATCAAATACAACAAGATCTGGACAATATGCAGGTTCAGGATGAAAAGGGCAAGTGATGTTCACACCTACAAACGCCAAGCAATGACCATCCCGAACAAGAGAGAATCTAACCATTGCCTCTTGTCATTCAATGGAATTGCCATCATTAAATCATCCACTATCAACATCCTGGGATTACTACTGACCAGAAATTGAACTGGATTTGCTCTATAAACATGTGGCTACAATAAAAATATCTGGAATTAATGGTCTAACAATGGCCATGAATCCATTTTCGATTGTCAGAAAAAACTCATCTGATTCACTACTGTCCTTTAGGGAAGGACACTGCCATCCTACCTAGTCTGGCCAACATGTGGCTCCAGACCACAGCAAAGTAGTTGACTCTGAACAGTCTTCTGGGCAGTTAGGGATGGGCAATAAATGCTGCCTGGACAGCAATGTCCACATCCTGTTAATGAATTTTAAAAAGTGGAAAAAAGTTTTAAAAAGTAGGTCAAAGGCTAGGAATCCTGCAGCAAATAACTTGTTTGTTGACTTGTGGCAATGTATGCTGGCCCAGCCTGTGATGCCCACTACCCATGAATGAATAAAAATAAACAAATACAGCTACAAGTGTGGCAATATAGAAGTCAATCTACTGTTATATTAACAGGTGGCAGCTTTGCTGACTTGCTGTGTAATCAGATCACAGAACAGCTGCATTAAGTTCTTGCTGACCTCATACAGATGCCTGTACTCCGGGTGCAGTTCCTGCCTGGGCCCTCACCATATCCTATTGCAGTTCCTTACATTTCCTAAACAAGGTCACACTTGACACAAAGAAGACCATGTACCATGAGCTCTTAATTCGGTTGTACATTAATTCTCTCATTTATGTCCAGGTCTGCCACCAACTGGAAACACAAAAGATGTGGATAAACCACAAGAAAAGAAAATCAGTTCGTAAGATAAACAACATGAATGGAAAATATGTTGGAAGTCTGAAATAATTGTATCATATTGGATAGATCAGCCAACATCCAAAATAGATAAAAGAGTTTAATTTCTTTTTGTTTATTCTGCAGTTTGAAAGAAGAGACAAATGTCCATGTTAACAAGAAAGTAACATACAATTCTCCAAAGCACTGTATCACCAAAGGAAATTAAACCAAGATCTAGGTTAACTGTTTCAGACCTGGACCTTACTGAGCACAGTTCTCAGCAAGTGTACACGCTTACACTAGTAACCATTACTTTTTTAATTAGAAGTTGATGAGCCTGTGGAATACTTAACCTAACTTTTTCTCTTATGTCGAAAGAAGCACGATACTTGACATAAAGATTTTTTCATTTCTGTTGATGAAGAAGTAAAAGTTAGTCCAAATTACTTCCTGTTAATTTGCAATATTTGGTTATCACTGAATAAACCCAAGTGATTCTGTATTTGGCTGTTAGCGCAAACTGTATTTAGCATCAATGATACTCATGGAAGCTAATTTCATGAAAAGTAAAGAGGCTTGAAAAAAAATGAAGTCACCCACTGGGTGTTAAGTGAAGGAGAGAAACGACTGACCTGGGGGTGGGGGGAAAATGTGTGGCTGGAATCTCACACCAAGGTTCAGATGACAGGATATGACCCACTCAGTTAGACCATAAGACCATAAGACATAGGAGTGGAAGTAAGGCCATTCGGCCCATCAAGTCCACTCCGCCATTTAAATCATGGCTGATGGGCATTTCACCTCCACTTCCCTGCACTCTCCCCGTAGCCCTTCATTCCTTTTGAGATCAAGAATATGTCGATCTCTGCCTTGAAGGCATCCAATGTCCCGGCCTCCACTGCACTCTGCGGCAATGAATTCCACAAGCCCACCACTCTCTGGCTGAAGAAATGTCATTTCATTTCAGTTTTAAATTTACCCCCTCTAATTTTAAGGCTGTGCCCACAGGTCCTAGTCTCCCTGACTAACAGAAACAACTTCCTAGCGTCCACACCTTCTAAAGCATACATTATCTTGTAAGTTTCTATTAGATCTCCCTTCAACCTTCTAAACTCTAATGAGTACAATCCCAGGATCCTTAGCCGTTCATCATACGCTAAACCTACCATTCCAGGGATCATCCATGTGAATCTCCGCTGAACATGCTCCAGGGCTAGTATGTTTTTGCTCTCCTGCTTCACAACAGCATCCAGTGAAGGACTGACCTGTCACAAATGTCTGGTATGGGATATGGAATGACAGAATGGTTACAGCACTGATGGAGGCCATTCTACCCATCAGATTCATGCCAGCTCTTTGCAGCTGGACCGACACCCCATAAGTGCACAATTTTAATCTTTGGATGCTTATCCAATTCCATTTTGTAACTCATGATTAAATCTGCCTGCACCACCCTCAAAGGTGTGCTTCTGGATCTCAGTCACTAGCTCTTAGTTCTCTTCCCAATCTTTTTAAGTCAATGTCCTGTATTTAGACTGCTTATGATTTTGAATACCTCAATCAAAATGTTACAATTATTGCTGCATTATCTGATTGAATGACAATGAACTTATAACTAATCTAAGACACAAAAACAACATGTTAGCTCAATGAATCTCTGCTAGTGTTAATGCTCAGCACCAGTCTCCTCCCATTTCATCTACTTCATCACAACATTGCAGCATACTTTTCTCCTCTATTCTTTTGAAACCAGCTTAGATACAGGATTTAACTCAATTATCTACTATGGCTCTGCATTCTAACCACTCACTAAGCAAAGATATTTCTTCTTCTTTCCCTGTTGGATTAATGGGGAGCCACCTTGTATTTGAAGCTTCTAATTTTGGAAATCCCCCCCCAGTGGAAATATTCTCTCTCATCTATCCTCTCCAATCAATTCAAAATGTTAAAAGGCATCTCAAAAATTTCCTGTAGGCTTGGGAAAAGCCAAAGTGTGCATTTTTCTACCTTCCACAATGTACATCTGATCCATGTGTGACTCTCTCTGGGATTTTTCACTTTTCAAAAAGTTTCATTCTGCAAACCACAACTCAGTACATGGACTATTTTGGTGTGGAGGTAGACTGTTCTCCACGTTTACTTAAAAGCCCCTCAACCCCAGCACCCAGTTCTATGAGAATCCATGCTCACTCAGATCACCTACGCCACTTCCACCACTACTCATCCCTCATGCGACCTGCCATGCCACTCCGTGCTCACACACATATCCCATGCCACCCATGCCCCCTCTGATTGGCAATGCCTCCTCTCTGGGTGTTCCTCCAAGTTCCAATGTTGTGATTTGCAGTTCCTCACGGTAGGCACAAGTTGGGAGCAATCGTGAGGCATCTCCTTTACACCCTTCTGGCATTGGTTGGCCTTTAACATTTCAGTGTTTGCAGAAATCGGTAAATAGCTCTGAAATGCTTGTGAATCCTGTAAGACAGTGTTTAAACTCAGACAGGGAGCATCTCTCAACAGGCCACTGTGCTCTGAGGTGGATTTGAATGCGAACATGTGGAAAACTCCCAGTCTGGAATGACAGTGCAGGTCCTTGTAAAGCTGAAAAACAGAATATAATAAAGCACTGAAGAATTATCAGTGCTTCTGTCCCCTCACCCACAAGGTGGGTGTAAGCATATGGCTTGTAGCAGATCACAAAGGCAATTCACCATCACTACCTTCTCAAGGACAACTAGGGATGGAAAATAAATACTGGTCCAGCCAGAGACGCCTACATCCATGAATAAATAAAACAGAAAGGTGTGGATGAGTTATGCAGGCCCGACCCTATCCCAATTGCTGCACAATGCTTGTCGCCTCAGTATTATCCACATGAGAGGTCAATGCCTTGCAGAAAGCCTCCAAGGTCAGAGATTGTCAATCAAGGAGCCAGTTGCTTGTGAAAAATCATAGAATCCCTACAGTGTGGAAACAGGTCCATTGGCCCAACAAATCCACACCAACCCTCAGAGCATCCTACCCAGACCCATCCCCCTATAACCCACCTGATCTACACATGCCAGAACACTTTGGGCACATCTTTGGGCTGTGGGAGGAAACCAGAGCATCTGGAGGAAACCCATGCAGACACGGGGAGAATGTGCAAACTCCACACAGACAGTCGCCCGAGGCTGGAATCAAACTCAAGTCCCTGGCACTGTGAGGCTGCAGTGCTAACCACTGAGTCACCATGCGCCCAAACAAAGAGGAATGTTTGATGATTACAAGGTCTTTCATTCTGTAGATGTTGAACAGACTGCTTATTCCTCAGAGATAATGGGAACTGCAGATGCTGGAGATTCCAAGATAATAAAATGTGAGGCTGGATGAACACAGCAGGCCAAGCAGCATCTCAGGAGCACAAAAGCTTTTGTGCTCCTGAGATGCTGCTTGGCCTGCTGTGTTCATCCAGCCTCACATTTTATTATCTTGCTTATTCCTCAGATGGATGCAACTACACCAGGTTTGACAGCTACTGAGAAACTGGAGCACATTTTACAAGGGTGTCAGGCAATATTTACAATGGTGCAGGATTGCGTGCAACAGGATTATGTATGACAAAGTGTCACGCATCCCACCTCTGTGCCCTCAGTAAGTTGCTTCTCTTCCTTGCCCTCCCACTGTGTCTACGCTGGAGCAGTAGCTGGGGTGGAGGGGGGTGCTCTGTAGCTGGCCATTGGCCTAGAAGACTTGGCTGCTCATCTCAGGCTGTGAGGTCTGTTGAGTGTTTCCTGCCCAGATGCAGACTGATCCACCCTCAGTTTGGAATTCTGCAGGCTCCAGGATCATGGACACAGAAACGGTGACGGTCTGGGCACTTCAAGAGTGTGCTGAAGGGAAGCTTGTAGGTGCCCTGTGTGAGATTGCTCTTCAGTCTGGGTGATCTGTATGTGAGATTGCTCTTCAGTCTGGGTGATCTGTATGTGAGATTGCTCCTCTGTCTGGGTGATCTGTATGTGAGATTGCTCCTCTGTCTGGGTGATCTGTATGTGAGATTGCTCCTCTGTCTGGGTGATCTGTATGTGAGATTGCTCCTCTGTCTGGGTGATTTGTGTGAGCAGTTGTTTCTCTATCTGGGTGCTCTGTATGAAGTTGCTCCTCTCTCTGCATGCCCTGTGTGAGATGCTTCTCCATCTGGGTGCCCATTGGCACCACCGCCTTTCCCTGAGAGGAAGGAGCACCCTACTTAGTTTGCCCCTGATGCTGAGCACCTCTGGCTCCACAGGTGGAGAGCGGTTCTGTACACATATCTGGCTGACATTAAAACCTGCCTGTCCATAGAGCCAGCAGGCACACATATGCCAGAGATAGTGTAGAACTCATAACATTGGTGGACTCCTCCTCTCCTTTTATCCAGGGTCTCTAACAAACCTTCCTGTTATTATTGAGCCTCTCTCTACATTTTGATGAAGTGACTAATGACCAAGACCTTGGGATCATCCTGTGCCTGGAGCAGAGCAGGTGTCTGGTCACTGGCAGGGGTCTGAATGCTAGCGATCTGGTCTTCCATGAGCAGCTGCAAAGAGATGCCAGTGAGGTGCTCACCAGGTTATGCTCCCAAGTCTAATCTGGAAAGAGCACCCACCG
The DNA here is from genome assembly GCF_030684315.1 of Stegostoma tigrinum. Lineage (NCBI taxonomy): Eukaryota > Metazoa > Chordata > Chondrichthyes > Orectolobiformes > Stegostomatidae > Stegostoma > Stegostoma tigrinum. The sequence goes on along the minus strand of NC_081384.1, from coordinate 3,953,985 downwards.
AGGTGAGGGTCTCTGAGCTGGTTGGAGAGGCAGATGAAAGTCTTACTAGTGCACCCTCCAACAGTTGGGTGGCTTCCTCCTCAGAGGAATAGGTTGGGCTGAGTGTGGGGTGATGGTGTCCTTCTCAGCCCAAGCTGCTGGGCCCCACTAGATCCTGATTAAAAACGAGAGGGAGTTAGTTATGAAGAAGGGCTGCAGGTTAGGAATGATTTGGTGATGTTATTAATGGGAGTCTAGCACAGCACAGTACACTGAAGCTCACTCAGTTGGTTCGACATGAAGATTTCAGCGTTCCCTACAGGAGTGATCACCCTCTTCCCCAGCAATGACACCACCAGCATCTTTTCCAGATACGGGGTGAGGAGTCAAATATCTACTGCACCCCACCCCCCCCACCACCCCCCGCCTGCCAGTCTTGGCCCTCTCAGTCCAGTTGTGAGATTTTTCCTTCATTGAGAAAAATAGAGAGATTGAGTGGGGTTGTTAAATTAAGATGATCGGGATTGAAACACAAGAATACTGACTCTAAAAAGGAAACAACAAGCCATGCATCATTAGAGGAGGGTGCTGATCGGTTGGACTATGGTTCCTGTGAAGATGTAGCAGGAACCACCAACTGTCCAGACAAAGGTATTACAAGTAATATTAGCAAATTTGCTGATGACACAAAGCTGGGTGGTAGTGTGAAATGTAAGGAGGATGTTATGAGAATACAGGGTGACTTGGACAGGCTAGGTGAGTGGACGGATGCATGGCAGATGCAGTTTAATGTGGATAAATGTGAGGTTATCCACTTCGGTGACAAGAACAGGAAGGCAGATTACTATCTGAATGGAGTTAGTTAGGTAAAGGGGAAGTACAACGAGATCTAGCTGTTCTTGTACATCAGTCAATGAAAGCAAGCATGCAGGTACAGCAGGCAGTGAAGAAAACTAATAGCATGCTGGCCGTCATAACAAGAGGAATTGAGTAATTCTTAGAGAAGTCAGAATTATTTAGTAAATAACGGCAGAATGGCATCTAATGTTGAAGCAGTTACACTTAAATGATATGGGGTCAGAAAGGCAGAGGAGGATTTATTCAACATAAAAATAAATTCAGCATCTTGTAACCGTTAGCAAAACTCTGTTGGGAGATAAACGTCCAGCTTCATATCACCTCTAAATTACTGTCATACTAAAAATTCCAATGAGCTTCCTTGGAGTGGACTGATGCTAGCTCAAACTCCAGACTCACTGAATGGTGGAAATAGACTGGCTTGAGTTGAGCAATGTACTTTTTCTCACTTTAAACACCAAACCCACCCCTTGAAAAAGTTACAACATAGCCTCATATGTCTGTACTTCAATTAAAAATCATCCAATTTACACATTTTACACTGACATGGCCTTCATCGCAAGAGGAATTGAGTATAAGAGCAGAGAGGTCCTTCTGCAGCTGTATAGGGCACTGGTGAGACCGCACCTGGAGTATTGTGTGCAGTTTTGGTCTCCCAATTTGAGGAAGGACATTCTTGCTATTGAGGGAGTGCAGCGTAGGTTCACAAGGTCAATTCCCGGAATGGCGGGACTATCATATGTTGAAAGATTGGAGCGACTGGGCTTGTATACTCTTGAGTTTAGAAGGATGAGAGGGGATCTGATTGAGACGTATAAGATTATTAACGGATTGGACACTGTGGAGGCAGGAAGCACGTTTCCGCTGATGGGTGAGTCCAGGACCAGAGGACACAGTTTAAAAATAAGGAGTAGGCCATTTAGAACAGGGTTGAGGAGAAACTTCTTCAACCAGAGAGTGGTGGGTATATGGAATGCTCTGCCCCAGAAGGCAGTGGAGGCCAACTCTCTGGATGCTTTCAAGAAAGAGATAGACAGAGCTCTTAAAGATAGTGGAATCAAGGGTTATGGGGATAAGGCAGGAACAGGATACCGATTGTGGATGATCAGCCATGATCATAATGAATGATGGTGCTGGCTCGCAGGACCGAATGGCCTACTCCAGCACCTATTGTCTATTGTCTATTGTCTATTGTATTAATCACGATATCCAAGATCAGAAGAATATATCAACTGTGTATATCCAGCACAATAACAGGCTTCTGTGTATATTTTGAGGGTAATAATGGAAGGGTAGATTGGGAAAGAATCTACTGCACTTAGCTGAACTCCAACAGGAAGAGGATGCAAACACCTTACTGTGATGCATTCCTAGCAGAATACTACATTCCACATGCTGCAGTATTCTTCTTTCAGCACACGCTGAGCTGGGGCTCAGGGGAGCAGTGCAAGCAGCACAGATGGCGGCTTTATCAGAGACATCAATGTGCTGATAATGGCACATCCAAACTTAAACGCATCAGCAAATCCAGAGGGAGGCAAAAGCCAGGCACGACAGGACTTCAAATCTACACACTCGCAGAGGGAATCAATTATAAAATAACTTCTTCTTAAAGCTACAGACATTGCATAGCAGGTCTTAGTGCATATCTTGGCCTGGAAGTTAAATTGTGTTTTGTGTATTTCATATGCTACCTAAGTGTATATTGGTCAATAACCTGAATACACTTACTCAAAACTAGATGCATGTCACCTGTCATGTTAGTTTTAGGCTCCTCTGTAGAGGCGCATCAACTGTTAATATAGTTGCTTCATGTATGAAATAGGTCGCTAGAGGTTACATTAAGTTGCATTTAATTCCATGAAACCACTAAAATGCTTCAAGGAACTTTGTACAAGTGTTAGCACAGAATATTTGATGATAAGCTAAATACAAGTAAGGAGGTACGCACAGGTAACTGACAGCTTAATCTAAGAGCTTGATTTTTAAGAAGTAACTTGAAAGAGGAGAGAGGTAGAGAAGCTTACAGAGGGAATTCCAGGGTTTATGGTCGAGTCGCTGAAGGTGTGGCTGCTAACGATGATGTGTTGAAAGTCAGGGAGGTACAAAGGGCCAGAATGAAAGGCAAGGAGAAATCTTGGAGCATTATAAGGCTGAGAAAGAAACAGAGGTAGCAGGCGGTAAGACTCCAGAAAGAATAGAAAGACGAGGTTGCAAACATCATTCCTGAGGTGTTGTCAGGTCAGGAGCTGATGTCGATCGGTGACCTTTTGGACTTAGGCACAGACAGCATTGCTTTGCCAAGCTTGCAGAACTGCACACATTCTTGTGTGAGGTTGGGAACTCACTGTAACCAAACACGATCGTACCATCCCACTTCACTGATGCTAGAGTGAGAACCATGGCTGATTCTTCTCCTCTCAAGCCCAGAGGTCCAGAGTCCAAGGCACTAATTCTTCTAGCTTCTTTGACTTCTTTCTAACTATTAACTGTTGCTTGATTTCACAATGCCATTTTGCATGCAATGCAAGGAATCTCTTTCCAAGCAGTTTCTGCTCAATATTAACATTCCTTCCAAAGCCCTGTCACTTTGAAGACCATCTAACATTAACCAGAACTCATAGGCGTTAGCAAAATTCAGACACACACAGCAGAGGACAACAATGAAATGTAAAACTAAAATATATTTGTAGAAAGAGTTAGGATTGATCAGAATTCTTTCCACACCTTGCAAAGATCAAAGGAATTAGTTGAGACATCATGACCTTAATAACAAATGTCATTAAAAAATTGGAAATGCAAAAAGTAGGGAATTTTTTTATATCGAATTTGGATTGCCAAATTGCACTTCAGAAGCCCCAGCCCATTCTATTACCAGATTTCAATAAAAGTAAAAAGCAGAGAAGTTATGTTAATCTTGTTCAACCATGGTTAGGCAACAATCAATGTTTTGTGAATGTTTCTGTTCTCCATTTTACAACTGTTATGTTGCAGAAGATAGAAAAAAATTGTGGAGATAATCCAGATTTGAGACAGTTTACTTCTTACGAAATATCGGATATGCTGTGGAGCTTTTCGGTATAAAGAGACAGCTGTGGGTTTACCTATTCAGGCTCTGTACAGTTATGAGGAGGTTTAACATGGTAGCTAATTAAATGTTTCCATTTGTGGGAGAGAACTTTAAGATAATCACTAATCACCAATCAAGAATCCAGGAAAAGCCTTATTACTCAGTAAAATGTAGAACTGGACACCACAGGGAATAGCTGAGGTGAATGGTCTGAGTACACCAAAAAGCAAGACAGATCCATGTGAGAAAAAAGAATAAAAAGCTATGTTAAAAGAGGGTCAATTGAAGGGAGGAAAATTGGATGGAGCATAAATATTGCCATGGATCAGTGGGGAGTTAGTGTCACCAAAATCTCTGTCTTCATCTCATTGCAAATATTTCTTTGCAGGCATTCCTGGAAAGCATATTGGGACATATTGCACTGTTAACAATGCTATATAAGTGCAAATTGTTGTTGTGGAACTGCTGTTCAGGTTAAGATTAGTTAACAAACAATTAGCATGAATGGAGCTGGACATTTTTAGTTCTGAATGACTTTGAGCCACACTACATGATGCCTTTACTGATAGAGCCATTGGGAAGTTGGAAAAAATAGAAATCATGTTTGAGTCAGGAAAAGAAATGGAGAAGTCTTTAACCTATTTATAATGAATACCTGGAGAGTTTAAAATAGATCACCAAGGGATTTTCAATGACAACGACTTATCTGAACAACGCTGATGATATCATAAATGAGATCATGCTCCTGAATCTTAGCCAAACTGAAAAATAGAATCATCCCTCTCGCTTAGCCGAATGCTAAACTTTACAATGCTTGATATCCTTTGTTCTTTACTTTTAAGAAATTGAATGCTAACTTCTGCATTATTGTTCAAATAATTACTTCTATTGATTACTCTAATCATTAATTGATCTAAATCATGAATACCTCTACTGGGAATGAAAAATGAAGCAAAACATTATTCAACTTTTTAGTAATGATCTAACATGACTGAAGTATGTGCCCAAAGTTAACCAAATGTATGTAATAAGAAAGCCATAGAATCACTGGGATTATGCATTTCCAACTCTGATCTGAGAAGTGATGTGCTTAACATCTGGACCTGTGCTATTTTGAGAAGTTTTCATAGATTCAGCACAGACTGGTGTTTCACACCACAGCATCAGCACCCATTAAAAAACTTCAAAGATCAGTCTAGTGTGCACTGAACAATTTTCTCATTTTCTCACGGTTCAGTTAAGGTGCAAATTTGTTTCTAGTTCTGTGAAAGGCAATACAGAAAAAAAGATTTCAATGTGCGAAACTCAACTTAATTGCTCCAATTAATTCAAATCATTGCAGATGCTTCCGTTTCATCTTTAAGTGATTCGTCCAATATTTTTTCCCTGACAACATATTTTTAAAAAGTCCTAGACACAAGACTGAACTAAATAGGACATCCCATTATAATACAAGTAAGGCTACTATCTGACATTAACAGCCAGACCTTTCCCAGTTTAATTCTAGCCAAACTAGCGTCATTCTTTAGGCTTCACCAATATCTTTTAGAACATAGGGATAGTTTAGCTATCAAAACTGTTCTGCCATCGATGAGATTATGATGAGCTTGTATATTATCTCCATCCACTTGCCTTGGCTCTACCTCCCTATGTAGTGCCATCTGACAAAAATCTACTGACCATACATTTAACATGATAAATGGAGCAAGCATTTACTTTTCTTTAAATCACAGAGGGTTCCAAAGTTGCGCTACCTTGTGCGGAAAGTAGTTTCCTAACTTTTATTTGAAATAGTACTTGGCTCTGATTTTAAACTAATATTCTCCTTTGTAGACACCCCATCAGTAGAAAAAGGTATTCTTCACCTAAACTACTGTTTCTTTTCAAATTCAAATTACGACTTCATCTATATTCCAAGGAATATAGACACAGTTTATGAGATAACAAAGTGTAGAGCTGGATGAACACAGCAGGCCAAGCAGCATTAGAGGAGCAGGAAAGCTGACGTTTTGGGCCTGCACCCTTCTTTAGAATGAGTTCTTGTGTTACAGTCTAATCATATGAGCTTGGAAACACTTTAATAAATTTACAATGCACTCCTTCCATATCCTTTCAAAGTTGCTGGGCTCAAAACTGTATCCAATTACTCCAGATATGTTCAAACCAGCACTTTGAGTAATTATAACAAAACATCTTCCCTTTTATGTTATAGTTTATTAGTTAAAGAGAAAACATTCATTAGACTTTGTGATTATCATTTGTACCAGACTACTACATTTTACTGAATTTAACACTTTTGCCCCTAATTCTACTCCCTTTCTGCTTGAATGGTTAGCCTTTACCTGATGGTGCTAGCCCCTAGTATTCTGTTTAATTCTTTGGGAACATTGAAACTGTACACCCACTCCATCAACAAGATTGCCTATTTGCCTCTGTAACATTCCATGTCTGTATATCTGCAATCACTGAAACATTTACCTACTTCCAGAATTGTAAAATAATCCTGCAAGGAAGGCCCATCGTGCTTGTGTCAACTCTTTAAGAGTGTGATCAAATGAGTCCTATACTCTTCCTTTTTCCTACACAGGTTTTTCCACTTCCACTGTTTCTTTAAATCCCTTTTGAAAATCATTTTTGAATTTATTTCCTTTATCTTTTCAGGCAGCACATTTTAGATCACCATCACCTTGCAATGTGAAAATAAATTGTAATCTCCCCTATGACGCATTTACCAATTAATTTAAATGTATATCCTCTGACAACCAATCCTTCTGTTGGAAACTTCTTATTGAATCTAGTCAAGTCTTGAATAACTCGATTGGATCTCTCCTAATCTGTTCTGCTTCATCTCCCCCTGTCTGCGTGGGTTTCCTCCGGGTGCTCCGGTTTCCTCCCACAGTCCAAAGATGTGCAGGCTAGGTGGATTGGCCATGCTAAATTGCCCATAGTGCTCAGGGGTGTGTGGGTTATAGGGGGATGGGGTTGGGTCTGGGTGGGATGCTCCAAGGGGTGTTGTGGACTTGTTGGGCTGAAGGGCCTGTTTCCACACTGTAGGGAATCTAATCTAATCTAATCTAAAGAACAATCTCAGCCCCTCATCCCTGGCACTATTCTAGTTAAGTCTCTTATCCATGATACTACTCCAGTATGACTCTTCTGCATCTAGACCATAATATATTGAACAGAACTAGGCCATTCAGCCCATGTAGTCTGCTCCAGCATTCGTTCTGTCTGATATATTTCTCCACCACATCTCTTGCCTTCTCCCTTGATTCTTGGTCCCCTTATTAATTGAGAACCTATCTACCTCTGTCTTAAAAACAGTCAATGACTTGACCTCCACAGCCTTCTGTGGCAATGAGTTCCACAGATTCACCACTCTCTGGCTCAAGAAATTCCTCCTCATCTCAGTTCTAAATGGGAGAATAACCAAGGCCATTGGGAGAATCCAAAACTTGAGGACATGTGTTTAAGGTGAGAGGGGAAAGATTTAAAAAGGACCTGAGGGATAAACTTTTCATGCAGAGGGTGGTGCGTGTATGGAACAAGCTTACCAGAGGAAGTGGTGGAAGTGGGTATAATTACAATATTGAAAAGGTATCTGGGAAATGTGTATATGAAGCGTAAAGATTTAGAGGGAGATGGGCCAAATGCTGACAAATGGAAGTAGATCAGATTGAGATGTATGGTTGGCATGAATGAGTTGGACCAAAGGGCTTGTTTCCAAATCGTATGATTCTGACTCTATGACACTCTGAGGCTGTACCCTCAGGTCCTAGTGTTTCCTACCAGTGGAAACATCTACTCCATGTCCGCTCTGTCCGGACCTCTCAGTATTCTGCCTCAACAGACTCTGGAATTCCACTGTCACACTTGCATAACCTATAGTTTTCTTTTGGTAGCAAATAAAAACATAAAACAGAGATAACAAGGTGGAAAGCTGGATGAACACAGCAGGCCAAGCAGTTTCAAAGGAGCAGGAAGGCTGACGTTTTGGGTCTAGGCCTGAAACATCAGCCTTCCTGCTCCTCTGATGCTGCTTGGCCTGCTGTGTTCATTCAGCTCTACACCTTGTTATCTCAGATTCTCCAGTTTCTGCAGTTCCTACTATCTAAGAACATAAAACTGTTGGATTGTTGTGAAAGGTCAACTGGTTCATTAGTATCACTAGAGGAGGAAGCCTGCCATCGTTACCTGCTCATGCTGAAGTGTGACTTGAGTTATTATGGTTAGCTGTTCTCTAAATTCACGCAGCCTTGGTTTAAAAAAAGCCAACATCATAGCCTCAGGGCAACTAGAGATGGGCTTTGTCTACAACAGCCACATCCAGAGAATGATTTTTTTTACAAAATAAACCTTTTTACTTGCTGTGTCTCTCCCTACATTAAAAACTCACCTCATCGGTGGGGTTTCTGAGTATCTGCTCTAGCTGTTGTTTCTGCACCCTTTAGTGTCTGGTACCTATGGTTACAGATCTTAGCCATGTTGCTACATTACAGATACTGTCTCAGTGCAAGCTGTCATTAATACCCCTTCAGTGGATACCACAATAGAATGCACCTCTTTTGTTAGTTGTCAAAGATGAACACAGTAACATTTGAACAGAATGAAACCAGACTCACAAGGCCTGGAGCACCCCAGATAAACATTTTCAATTCCACATCTTACACCCACTGCGCCCTTCAACCCCTTCCCCCACCGTCTCCAACCTCCCCTGCCAAGCACAGCCATACTTTCTCCTGTCAGAAGCCAAAACATAGAAAAAAACAAAGGGAGAATAAGGGGAAACAGTGTCTGGAAAATTTCTCCCCAACTCCCGCAGGCAATTATACCAGTCCAGGAGATCACATGGACTATGCATATGTAAACCATCAATCCTTCTACATGATGTAATCTCCGCTCTAATTAAGAACAACTCAAGTTCCCTCCTGAAGGCATGCAGAAAACACAGAACTTCACAATCACTGACCCTTCAGCTGCAGCCTTGAGTAGCGGTTGGAATTTGCTGGCATTACATGTGGTAGTTGTTTGAGAACAGTATCTCGTGTGGTTATATCAGCAGTGGTACTTAAACAAGCTACATTAGGTGCATTTTCAGACCTCTGGGATAGTGAAGAAAGCTGAAGGGATGTCATTTGCATAGCAAAGATGTCTATTTAAGACAAAATTGTTTAATATTTATCATATGTGAGCCTTTCTCTCCAAATTTTTGACGACAACCCCTCACCATTACTAGAACAGCCTTATTCCATCTCTGCATCACCCGTCACCTTTGATACTCACTTGAACTTTCCTGTGCTGTGCATCATTTGCTTTGTACACAGCATGGGCCCTTTAAGAGTACCCAGATCATGCATCACTCTTTTTGTGTCCTCTACATATTGAGTCCCTGATTGCATTGTGATACAGATGCACTCAACTTGGAGGGAGCATTGATCTCCCTTGTTGTCTCCATCCACACGCATGTTACCTCCCATTTTAGCTATTCCAATATTGTCCTAAACCATCCTTCACTCTCTATAAATGGGCTCAGCCAAAATTCTGAGATAGTAGGAACTGCCAGTGCTGGAGTCTGAGATATTTGGGGTGACACGGTGGCACAGGGGTTAGCACTGCTGCCTCACTGTGCCAGGGACCTGGGTTTGACTCCAGCCTCGGGTGACTGTCTGTGTGGAGTTTGTACATTCTCCATGTGGGTGTGCTCCAGTTTCCTCCCACAATCCAAAGATGTGCAGGCTAGGTGGATTGGCCGTGCTAAATTGCCCATAGTGTTCAGGGAGTTGTAGATTTTTGGTGGGTTATAGGTGGATGGGTCTGGGTGGGATGCTCTGAGGTTCGGTGTGGGCTTGTTGGGCCGAAGGGCATGTTTCCATACTGTAGGGATTCTGTAACAATGTGTGGAGCTGGAGGAACACAGCAGGCCAGGCAGCATCAGAGGAGCAGGAAAGCTGATTTTTCACATCGGGACCCTTCAGAAATTCTTAAATTCATCCTTTAAAGAAGGGTCTACACCTTAATATCTCAGCCAAAATTTTGCTGTATGTATCCTAACTCATTACCCCTCCCCTTCGGCCACTGACTGTGCTCCCTGGACCCTAGCCCAGCAATGCATCAAACGCTGCACTCACCCCCATGCAAGGTCTTCCTCCCACATCTCTATAACCTCTAGCAACTCTCTAATTCTTGGATATTGCTGTAATCTTCCATTTCCACCTCATAAACATTTCACTCTTACTTAAGCATTCCATGGGAGAGTTGCACTTTCATATTTACGCCTCAAACTGTGTAAACCCATCGGCACCTCTACCACTTTTGGTCAAATTCTGCTTGAGAACCCTCCTACGAAACGCTTAGCACATCCTATTGCTTCAAGGCGCTACATAAATGCAAATTGTCACCTTTTTAAAGATAAGTAACGAAAGATTTCCAATACAGCACGATTTGTCCAAGATTTATGTCCTCGTGTCTGGCAAGTTTTTTTAAAAAAAAGTAATGGTCAACATTTTGTTTTCAAAAGTCAGCCTCACTTTAAAGAGGATAGCTTCTGGGTCTTTTTGAATCTGCCAATTCCGGTTTTATTAATTAGTAATGTGTATTTTGTATTGAAGTCTTTCACACGCACACACATCAAAACACTGACTCAGTCAATGCCACTTTGACAGTTTAATGTATAACGCAGCTTGCTGCAGAGTTCAGTGGGTGTAAAAAAAACTGCAGCTTTTAACCCATTCACCTCTCTCCCCATCTCGTTTTCCGTTAGATAGAGGAAAAAGAGGTTTAACGGGTTTTTCCGCTTGTCAAAGGTTCCGGACAGTGTTGTACCTTGAACTATGGCCATTCCCGAGGAAATCAGGAGACTTTTGGAAGGTAATATTCTAATTTTCAAAAAATTAATTCAACTGTTAAGATCCGCTCCTTTATTGGCACCAGCAATAGAGCGACTGAATGTTTCTACTTTTCGCTGAACTGCTCAGCTCTCACCTTGACAATGGATGGATAACTCGTCCGGTTTTTGGGGGGAGGGGGAAACGTTTTTATTTGTGACTGGAAAGAGGGGAGCACCTCATTTTACAGCCTACATATTACAGCCTACTTACCCTCTGTTCCGCAAACGGAGTGCGTTTTTTTTGGAGAAATTCAACCGTGCTTTATTTTAAGTATTTTTGAGTGCGTTCATGACAAGTTGCAAAGCGGCACTTAAAATGGTGTCATCAGGATCACCGATCAATTACAGTCACAGAGTTGTACAGCACAGAAACAGACCTTTCAGTTCAGCTCGTCCATCCCGATCACATTTCCTAAATTAATCTGTCCCATTTACCAGCATTTGGCTTGTATCCCTCTCAACCCTTCCTATCCTTAGACCCACCCAGATGCCTTACAAATGTTGTAATTGTACCAGCCTCCACCACTTCCTCTGGCAGCTCATTCCGCCCGTGCAACACCCTCTGTGTGAAAAAGTTGCCCCTCAGGTACCTTTTTAAACCCTCTCCCCTTTCACCTTTAAACCTATGCCCTCTAGCTTTGGACTCCCCCACCCTGGGGAAAAGACCTTGGCATTTCATCAGTTTGTTTGGATGTTGTTTCATTGAAGGGTTGGAGGGGGTGGTAGAGATCATTTCAAAGTGGGATCAATGAGGAAATTCTATATTAGCTTTCTTTTTTAAAAGGCTCCATTTCCCAAAGCACTGCCGGACAGACTGAACCGTGTTTGAACAGAATAACTTTGTGCAAGGGGGTGGCATTTAGCCATGAGGCCATGTAGTTGCAGTGGATTCTATCACAAAAAAAGGCTGAACAATTGGTACTGCTTCATTAATAGCGCTGTGAATATTTCAAGGTATTTATGTAATTATCTTCTGAATCTAATTCAACCACCCATTTTCACGTAAGAATTTTAATTAAAACAGCTCGCAGGAATGAACTGCAAGAATTCCACTGCTTTTGGAGCACTTGACAGGCCTGGGTGATGGGGAGGAGGGAATTGATGTGTGATGCAATGATATGGTCCCAAAGCTTTCCCTAGATTTGCGAACAGGAAATTGGATGAACACTGGTAGGCCATAAACATGCAGGGTTATAGGGATTAATGAGGAAAAGGACTGACTGGGTTGCTGAGTGGGGAAACCAGCATAGACCTGATGGGCTGAGATAATAGGAACTACAGATACTGGAGAATCTGAGATAAAATAGTATAGAGCTGGATGAACACAGCAGGCCAGGCAGCATCTTAGGAGCACAAAAGCTGAAATTTCGGGCCTAGACCCTTCATCAGAAAACCTGATGGGCTGAATGGCTAACTTTTATACTGTAACTCTTTCTGACAAGAAAGAACCGCAGTCAGACATGGCACGCACAGTACTGCAAGAATTCTGTCCTACACTCCATTTGTGGTTCATTTCTGATGCAATCACTATGAGTATTCTAGTTTGGTTTACTTTTTGGGTGGTTTTATGTATTTTCATGAATTTCAGAAAGGGATTATCCACAGGATGCTCTTCACATTTGGTGGAATTCCCAGTAAAGCAGTCTCAAACTAGGTCCTATGGGCAAATGAAGCAGATCAATCACTGGACAACTGTATCTTTAAAAGAAATGAATCCTGAAAGTTGGAAGCATGCAGAAATCAGTTACAGTGGAAGAAAAATGCTCTAATCTTTTAAGAGCAAGCCGTGTCCTGAATTGATCTGAAACATCAGCTTTATGTCCTTAATCAGATCGAAGTAGTTTGCTGCTTATACTTGAGGGAATTCACTAGGCATTATTCTGCAGCTGTAGAGACAAATTTGGAGAATTTGCACGTGCTCAGGTCAGTCTTCGTTCCACACAGCTGATGCTGACTACATAGAAAGCAAATTCAACTCTATGAGCCTGTGCTGGCATTCATTTCAATTGTGTTCTGATCTGTATCTGAACTCCATTTACCTGACTTCATTCTGTCACGATTAAACCTAATCAACTTAACACTTACAATCGATTGTAGCCTCAACTGTCTTTTTTGAGGGAGAGTACCGGATTTCTACTGTTTATGTGCTTCTTAATGTCACCAACCTTTTTTGAGGTGATGTCCCCTTGTTCTTGGCTCTCAAGAATAGCTACTCTGTTCTCTCTTTTAATACCGCAATTGCAAGACGGGAAACAAGCCAAGTCTTTGCATTATGTTCTGAAGTGAGCTTTGATCCCAATATCATTTTGGCTGAACCTGTATACTTCCTCCAAGTTCATTATATCCTGCCTGACATATAGTATCTGCAACAATGTGCAGATACTTCCGATGGGGTTTAATTATCGCAGTGTTTTTTCATATGACAGCCAACATTTTGCACGGTGGCCGCTAAATTTTGTAGAATGCAATTTGCAGATTGGATGATGTTTGTAAATTTCTAGTTTGGTGGGGGAGGAGCAGGGTACAAGAGGGAGGGTAGAAGTTTTACTAGTTTTATTGTGATATGCGGAAGTCAGATGACACTTGCTACATTCCTCATTCCAAGATGAGTGAGACAAGGTTCCACGAAATTTGGGAGTCCAATGAATACAGAAATTAAAGTTTGGTGTGTTGCCTAAAGCTACTGGGAACAGGTCATTTTCACATTTACTGTAATGTGGCAGTTTGGAGCTCCCACTTTTGTGGGCAGCTTTAGCTGTTGATTCCAAAATCCTTATTTAACAAGGGTGCTACAACAGAGGCGATGACTGTAATAGAGATGGAGATGGGGATGCTTCTGCGTGTGACTAACGTAGAAGTGTAAGAGAAACTTCAAACCAACTGGACTGTGATCTCTCATGACTATGAAGGTAATAAGGACCTGATGATCCATGCTGGACAGCAAGCTACTCCTTTGGATCATGTCCCAAACTGCAGCTGTGTTTTGTTATTCCCTTTTGAAGAATATGCAAGGACAGGAGTTAAGCAGCTAGTTTCAACTGTACTGGAGTGGACTAGCAGGATTGAATGTTCTCGCATTTCTGCTTGGGTTTGAACATTGGCATGCTATGAAGGCAACGAATACAAGACTGAACCCAAATGTACCTAATGTTACTGATGAGGTTTTCTCTTTGTCTGTTGCAAACTAGCTTTTTGAAAAAAAAGGATCTGGGTAAAGGAACAGCCATCAGCTTACAAAAGCAAAAACAGTCTCGAAATGTTCAACTACCAAGGTTAGCATTAACAGTAACCTCCACAGTAACAGTCACAGCATTCAAGTAGCTGCTCTGCATGAACAATTTACACTGATCCTTATTTCAAAAAAAAATTTTGACTCACCTGTTTATTTCTAACCTGTATATGATGGACTACTAATTCTTATTGTGTTCTGTATTTAATAGATTCAGACTTGTTATTACATAGAGCAGTACAGCACAGGAACTGGCCCTTCGGCCCATGCTGTTGTGCTGAACATGATGCCGAATTAAACTAAGCCCTTCCACCCGTCCTTGGTCTATATCCCTCCATTCCTTGCGTATTCATGTGCCTCAAACATCCCTATCATTATCTGCCAACACCACCACCCCTGGCAGCAGGTTCCAGACTCCTACTATGCTCAGACTTAAAAAGAAACTTGCTGCTCACATCTTCTTTGAGCTTTCCCCCACTCACCTTAAATGCACACCCCCTAGTACTATTAGCTGAAGAAGGCTTGGTTAAACTGGTTAAAACACAAGGGATCTGGGGAAAATAAACCCACAAGGGGAGGAATCCTTTGTAAGTTAATCTTGTTGCAACCAACTAAGAGTATAGTGGAATAATGAAGGGGAGCCAGTTCATCTCTCTTTATCCCAGCACTTAGCACTTTGGGATACCCCATCTGGAGCTGTAACAAATTGCGAATCCCACATAGGATCTAATCATAACTGAGCAGAAAGCTGGTGGTGACGATGGTGGGCTGTGTGGAATAACTCGCTTTGTTTAATTCTGGAATTGAAAATCATTACGACATGTTGGCTTGAATGCATCCTGGGAATTGAAGTCCATCAGTGCAGCATACTGAATTAAAGATGTCATATGAGTCCATTGTTTGGTCAAGCATCATCACTGAGACGGAATCCAAGGCCCAAGCAAACCTCACCAACTAAACATGTCTCAAAGTATACATTAGAAAAGTTGCTACAGTTGTAATGTAGGAAATGGTGGCCAGTCTGTTGTCAGCACGTTCCTGCAAATTGCACATTTTCAGGACAAATGTATTTATCAAGTATCACCATGTTATGAAATTAGTTTTATTACTGACTTGTGATAGGTGAAGAAAAGCTTCATTTGATTGTGCTCCATTCTTGCTTCAGTGGCAGGTATTTACTTCTGGATCTGACAGGTTTTTCAGTAATACTGCTGCAAATTTCTGCTGAAAGTTTCAACTAAATAGACAAATGTGTCACGGAAATGTGTTTTTCAATGACTGGGCTGACTTGTGGTGGTGGGGACTGTGTTGCTGGGAAATATATACTGTGAATGTTTGAAGTGCTTGTGGTAATTTGGAGCGATTTCTTTGTGACAGGAAGCTTCACTAACAGTACAAAATATAGTATCGGTGTGCTGCCTCTCGATCTGCAAGAGCAAAAGACATTTCCAGCTTGCTGTAGCAGCCGCCTGTGCAAGCTGGTGTGCGTTCCATGGCTACTTTTTAATGGCGCTACCTAACTGCACAAATCAATGCAGAGTCCACAACACCGACATTTGAGAAAATGTCATTGATCAAATCTTTCAGACCAAGTTGCTTTATAGACTTGTCTCTTTGTTCAGTTATAAATAAAGAAAACAATGTGACACTTCCTTTTTGCACACGTTCTCATTTAATTATGTGCACGTGTGTTAATGCTGTTTTATAGGTTAGGGATTTTTCCAACATTTCTCCCTTGAACAACTTCAAGACAGATGATCACTTTTTTTTGTGGAACTTGCTGTGTTTCTTAGGGTTTGTACTTATTAAACCTGCATGCTGTTTTGAAAGTTGCTATGTGAATGCAATTTTGTTATTGCTACTGTAGGCTTAACTGCAGAGGAGCAGGAAGTCTTGAGGTATCCTGGTCCTTGATCTGAATGTACTGGCTGGTGTTGCTTTTATTAATTTCATTATCAGAGCTGTCACCAGATGCCTCATTGCTAAATGCTGAGGGCTTCAAGAAACAAGTTTCAGAGAGTGATGTAAAACAAAATTAGTTCTGAAGAAGGATCACTGGAGTTGAAATGTTAACTCTGTTTCTCTCTTCACAGATGCTTCCAGACCTGCTGAATTTCTCCAGCAGTGATAATGGGAACTGCAGATGCTGGAGAATCCAAGATAATAAAATGTGAGGCTGGATGAACACAGCAGGCCCAGCAGCATCTCAGGAGCACAAAAGCTGACGTTTCGGGCCTAGACCCTTCATCAGAGGGTCTAGGCCCGAAACGTCAGCTTTTGTGCTCCTGAGATGCTGCTGGGCCTGCTGTGTTCATCCAGCCTCACATTTTATTATCTTGAATTTCTCCAGCAGTTTTGTTTACATTTTTCTTTCAGAAAATGATGCTTACTCTGCTGATCTGCTGATGGTTTGAAGTCTGTAGAAATTCAAATTTGGCTCCACAGCACTTCTTATAATCTCTGGACATCCTGAACTGTTTTTATGGCCCATAAACATCTCAACAGTGACTGTTCTTGCAAAAATATAACAACGGATCTGTGCACAGCAAGTTTCCACAAACAGTAATCACCAGGTCAGAAGTCAGGCAACACCAAGTTACAGTCCAACAGGTTTATTTGAAATCACAAACTTTCAGAGCACTGTTATCATCTCACGAAGGAGCAGTGCTATGAAAGTTTGTGATTTCAAATAAAACTGTTGGACTATAACCTGGTGTCGTCTCACTTCTGACCTTGTCCACAGCAGTCCAACACTGGCAGCGGCACCACCACATCATAGTAATCACCAGATAATCTGTGGTTCAGGACTAAATATTGGCCAGGAGAAGTCCCCTGCTTTTGATTATTGTATTGGGACTTACTGTCTCTACCTAAAGCAGAAGGAACTTCAATTTAATCTATTGTCTGACAATACCAACTAAGTAACATTCCCTTGGTGCTACAGTGAAGTGTCAGCTTAATCTTTTGTGCTCCACCTAAATGATATTTCAATGCAACTTCTCTGACTTGAATCATGTACATTTTACAGTTAGTACAATCTACCTATTACAGTATCGCATTATGTTACTGTTGCAATTCTCCCTACTAGAACTTTCTTCCTGCTCTTTTCCTGTTGAATTTAATTAACCTAGAATAACCTTTTTCACAAGGTTTTCTCAGTCACCGTACCCAGTTTTATATGATCAACTTCTAAGACAGAACATGGTTCTAATGTACAAGTTGGGACTTCTGAACAAATTTAAACTTCTAGACTATTTGAATTAACCACCCCTTGGACGTGGGGCAAAATAAGCTCCAAAACATATGTTAACATTTTAATTAGTTTAAAGTCACATTTTTACCTGTATTTGACAGATGTAGGCTGTCTCATTAGTTCCTCCCCCCTCCCCACTGCTTCCAAGGCGGTTGTGCAAGAGTCCTTTAAATTTCCATGAATAAGCAAAGTACTGTGGATGCTGGAAATCTGAACCAACCCCACAAAATGCTGTGGGGTCTCAGCAGGTCTGGCAGCATCTGAGGAGAGAGAAGGCAGAGTGGATGTTTTCGAACCGAAGAATAGCCATCCAGACCTCAAAATGTTAACACTTTCTTTCTCCAAGATGCTGCCTGACCTACAGAGCTTCTTCAATATTTTGTGTTTGTTACTTTAAACTCAGGGGTGGAACCATGGCTCAGTGATTAGCGCCATTACCTAAGTGTCAGGGACCTGAGTTCAATTCCACCCACGGGTGAATGTCTGAGTGGAGTTTACATGTTCTCCCTGTGCCTGTGTGGATTTCCTGCAGATGCTCTGGTTTCCTCAGATAGTGCAAAGATGTGTGCAGATTAGGTAGACTGGAACTAAATTGCTCATAGTGTTCAGGGGTACATCTGTCATTTTCTGAAGAAGGGTCCCGACCCAAAACGTCAAGCTTTCCTGCTCCTCTGATGCTGCTTGGCCTGCTGTGTTCATACAGCTTCACACTGTGTTATCTCATAGAGTTCAGGGATGTGTAGGCTAGATGGATTAAACATGGAAATGAAGGGTTACAGGGGTAGGGTAGGTGGGGGGGTGAATCTGGGGGGATGCTCTTTGGAGGGTTGGTGTAGACTCGATGGGCCAAATGGCCTACTTCCGCGTTGTAGCAGTTCTAGGATTCTACTAATTGTGTCAGGGACTTGCAACTACGAAAATAGTGCTGAAGAAACTCTGCAGTTCTGGCAGGATCTGTGGAGGGAGAGAGAGAGAGATTAGAAATTGACATAGAATCAGGCCTGAATTTCTTCAGCACTTTTATTTTTTATCTTGAGTTTTACAGTATCTATGGTACTTTGCTTTTGTCTTGCATTTACACAGTTCCTTTTCATGACTGCTGGAGTGTGGGTAACATTATTTTGAAATGGCCAATGAGGTACTAAAGTGTAGTCCCTGTGCAAAATGGTACATCTTCCTTGCCTTTGAAGCATCAACCCAGCTTTCAAAAAACCCTCTGCCCAATAGTAACCTGCACCATCCCCCCACCCACTGAAAACTATGAGGAAATGGGTTCCGATTGGTCTTTACATTCCTTGTCTAACCAAAGCTCCTCTGCTGTGTTGGCTGGAATCATAGTTGTACGTTCCTCATCCGTGTTTAAAAATGGAATCCTCACCTGCTTTATCCCATTGAATTGACCTCTAGACCTGGATTTCAAGGCAAAAGGCCAGCATTTCAACCAATATGCTGGTCTCTTTTTTTAATGCTTCATGAAACTCTGAAACTCGGCAATCTCTCAAATTAATTTACAAAGAAATTCTGTGCCTGCATAAATATTTATTTGTGCAAATTTCAACCTAAAAATAAAACTGATCTACTAGTCTTTATACTGGAACCATTTAGTCATTCTTCCATAACTTGGTCCAAAAAATACATGAGTAGAAACACTTTTAAAAATTTGTATACATGGGAGAATTTTCTCAAGTGGATTGACTGTGCTTAGTGAAGTGAACATTAAGTACTTGGCAAGTATACCGGGATGTAAATGTTTAAATGTGCTTGGGTAACAAATTTTTTTTTTGCTTTCCCCGCCGAAATGAATGGCAAGGGATTTAGCCACCTGGTAATGTGCAGCAGGAGTCCATGGGAAGGGGCTTGTGCCCACTGGGATTCTGCACAATAGTGAATGGAAAAGTCAGCAGGGATTCTGTATAAGGGGAATCAAGGAGAAAACCAAGAGGAAAAATTAAATGCTGAATGCTGTCTTCACAATTTGTCTCTCCTCTGTGGTATTTTGACCCTTCACCTTTCGCTGGAGCATAGTAATTTTCCATTTTTGAAATAAATGTATTTAGCAGTATGTTACTGTTGTGACTTTTTATTACATAATTTAATGTCTGGGTTCATTTTCACACTGAATCTTGCTAATGATTTATTGTATAAATATATATTGTGAGGCCAAGAAAAGTTGGTTGGATCAAGAGATTTAGTCCCTTATTTATTTCTTGGTGTTATTGAACATTCTTATGATCGCTTCCTGTGAGGGAGGAAGGAATGGCCAGAATTCATTCCTGATGCAATGCCTTCTGCTGAGATGGCTGCACATCGAAGGACAGAATTGCCAACAAATAACCAAATTCCCATTGTGTACCCTTGGATATAACGTTTAGCACTTGGGTAAATTGTGCAAGTCACAACTACGCTGGATATGAGAGAGAGGCCACATCTCCTTTCTCCTTTGGGAAAAGAGAGCTTTTTCTTCATTCCAATTATTCACTGATTTCCTTATTTGTCATTTCCTTTCTTTTTTAAGAAAAGGTATCAATTAAAGCTAACAAATCTACACTATTTTTAAATCAAACTGGATCATCAGTGCTTCCTTGGCTAAGGGAACTGCCATCCTTCATCTGGTCTGGACAACCTTTCCTTGAGTAATGTGGTTGCCTTTCTTTTCTGCTGTGTGAAATAGCCTGGTTATTGTTTGGCTGAAGACTTAAACTTGCCATCATCTCGGGAATTAATGAGCTATAAATACGAACTTTCTTTCATTGATATAACCATCCCCCACAAAAGTGACTGCTGCTCCATACTAGAGATTATTGGAAGGTGATAGCGTCTATACATCATTTCTCATCAGTTGCAGATGTATATTTTCTCTGTATCTGTCATGCTGTGGGATCTAGATTTTGATTCTGGCATGTTTAATAGTTTTGAAATCACTTCATTAGTCTCAAATTCTTCATGATGCATGGTGATGTATGACAACCAATCCTATACTGTGTTTGTGTATGCAAGCCAGGGTCTTAAAGGGCTTTCTGAGCCTACATACCTACTTGGAGAAGAGCACTTTTTATTAAACTATTCTAATGACAGTTTGGATTAATTCAACAGATTATCTGGTAACCTAGGTACTTGTGTCCTTCTGGTGTTGTCTCTTCTGAAGTTATTATTTCATTATTTCATTTGACTGGCACTGTTTGCTCTTCGCTCATTTTTAAAATTCATTTGTGGGATATGGGCATTGCTGGCTGACCAACATTTATTGCCCGTCCCTAGTTGCCCTTGAGAAGGTGGGGGTGAGCTGCTTTCTTGAACCACTGCAGTCCTCCGCTGTGGGTTGAGCCGCAATGCCATTAGGGAGAGAATTTCTGGATTGCAACCGTGAAGGAATGGTGATAATTCTCTAAGTCAGGATGGTGAGTGGTTTGGAGGGGAACTTGAAGATGTTTTTTCATCTTCAGGTGCTGTCTAAGGGCCTTTGGTGAATTTTGAAGTGCAACTTGTAGATAGTGCACACTGCTGCTACTGTCGGTGGGGGAGGGAGTGGATGTTTGTGGATGTGGTGCCAATCAAGTGAACTGCTGTGTCCTGGATGGTGTCAAGCTTTTTGAGTGTTGTTGGGGCTGCACCCATCCAAGCAAGTGAGGAGTATTCCATCACACTCCTGCCTTGTGCCTTGTAAATGGTGGACAGGCTTTGGGGAGTCATGGAGGAGAGTTACTCATCACAGTATTCCCAGCTTCTGACCTGCTCTTTTAGCCACTGTGTTTACGTGGTGAGTCCAGTTGAGTTTCTGGTCAATGATAAATCCCAGGATGTTGACGGGGGGTTCCAGTGATGGTAATGCCGTTGAATGTAAAAGGGTGGTTGTTAGATTGTCTCTTATTGGTGATGGTTATAGATTGGCATTTGTGTGGCGTGAATCTTACTTGCTTCTTGTCAGCCCAAGCCTGGATATTGTTCAGACCTTGTTGCATTTGGACATGGACTGCTTCAGTATCTGAGGAGTCATGCATGGTACTGAATATTGTGTAATCATTGGTGAGTATCCCCACTTCTGATGTTATGATGGAGGGAATGTCATTAATGAAGTGGCTGAAGATGGTTGGGCCTAGGATGCTACCCTGAGGAACTCCTGCAGAGATGCCCTGGAGTTGAGATGATTGACTTCCAACAACCACAACCATCTTCCTATGTGTCAGGTATGACTCCAACCACCGGAGCGTTTGAATCCGATATGAATTGATTCCAGTTTTGCCAGGCCTCCTTGATGCTACACTCAGTCGAATGCAGCCTTGGTGTCAGGGGCTGTCACCCTCACCTCACTTCTGAAATTCTGCTCTTTTGTCCATGTTTGAACTAAGGCTGTAATGAGGT
This sequence comes from Stegostoma tigrinum, assembly GCF_030684315.1. NCBI lineage: Eukaryota > Metazoa > Chordata > Chondrichthyes > Orectolobiformes > Stegostomatidae > Stegostoma > Stegostoma tigrinum. The sequence continues at coordinate 3,932,351 of NC_081384.1, read as the reverse complement.
CGGGATCTGAGTGGCCCTGGCGGAACCCAAACTGGGCATCATTGAGCAGGTTATTGCTGAGCAGGTGCTACTTGATAGCACTGTTACTGACAGCTTCCATCACGGTACTGACAATCAAGAGGAGACTGATGGGGCAGTAATTGGCCAGGTTGGATTTGACCTGCTTTTTATGTACAGGAAATACCTGGGCAATTTTCCATGTTGTCGGGTGGATGCCAGTGTTGTAACTGTACTGGAACAGCTTGGCTAGGGGAGCAGCAAGTTCTGGAGCACAAGCCTTCAGTATATTGCCGGAATGATATCAGGGCCCATAGTCTTTGCAGTATTCAGTGCTGTCACCTGTTTCTTGATATCACATGGCGTGAATCGAATTGACTGAAGAATAACATCTGTAATGCTGGAGACCGTTGGAGGAGGCCAACTTGGCACTTCTGGCTGAAGATTGCTGTGAAAGCTTCAATCTTACCTTTTGCACTAATGTGCTGGACACTTTGATCATTGAGGACAGGGATTTTTGTGGAGCCTCCTTTTCTGGTGAGTTGTTTGATCATCCAACACCATTCACAACCGGATGTGGTAGGACTGCAGAGCTTAGATCTGATCCATTGGTTGTGGGATTGCTTAGCTCTGTCTATCACTTGCTGCTTATGCTGTTCGGCAAGTAGTCCTGTTTGGGACCTTTACCAGGTTGATACCTCGCCTTCAGGTGTACCTGGTGCTGCTTCTGGCATGCCCTCCTGCACTCTCCATTGAACCGGGGTCGATCCCCTGGCTTGAGGGTAATGGTTGAGTGAGGAATATGCTGGGCCATGAGGTTACAGATTGTGCTGGTGTACAATTCTGCTGCTGTTCCACAGTGCCTCCTGGATGCCCAATTAGATCTGTTCAAATTCTGTCTCATTTATTACAAAGATGGAGGGTATTCTGAATGTGAAGAAGGGAAATTATCTGCGTAAGAAGTGTGCAGTAGTCACCCTTCCCGATTCTGTCGTGGACAGATGCATCTGCGGCTGGCAGGTTGGTAACAATGAGGTCAAGTATGTTTTTCTCTCTTGTTGGTTCCCTCACCACCTGCAGCAGACCCCAGTCTAGCAGCTCTGTCCTTTAGGACCCGACCAGCTTGACCATTCATACTGCTGCTGAGCCACTCTTAGTGATGGACATTGAAATCCCCCACCCAGAGTACATTTTGTGCCCTTGCCATCCTCAGTGCTTTCTCCAAGTATTGTTCAACAGGGAGCAGTACTGGTTCATCAGCTGAGGGAGCACAGTATGTGGTGATCAGCAGGAGGTTTCCTTGCCTGTGTTTAACCTGAAACCGTGAGACTTCATGGGGTCCGGAGTCAATATTGAGGATTCCCAGAGAAACTCCCTCCTGACTGTATCCCACTGTGCCACCACCGCTGCCAGGTCTGTCCTGCCAGTGGGACAGAACATATCCAGGGATGGTGACAGGGGTGTCTGGGACTAGTGAGGTATGTTTCCGTGAGTATGACTATGTAAGGCAGTTGCTTGAATAGTCTGTGAGACATGTTATGGACCAGGCCAGAACCTGCTCAAAATATTTTGAAAAGGTAGCCTAGACCGTAATTTTTTTTAATTTTACAGGTAGATGTGAAGTGAGTGTTCCAGGTGAGATGCATGTGGTCGAGCCACTCAGCTTTAAACAAAACACAATTTATTTAAACACTACAGTTGAAATGTGAACAAAAGGAAACAAAATTTAGAATCACTTACCAATTGGAAAACTTAACTGACCTAAGACAACAACTTAAGTAATTAGAGATAACAAGGTGTGGAGCTGGATGAACACAGCAGGCCAAGCAGCATCAGAGGAGCAGGAAGGCTGACATTTCAGGCCTGGACCCTTCTTCAGGAAAAAATGATATTTTCCTGAAGAAGGGTCCAGACCTGAAACGTCGGCTTTCCTGCTCCTCTGATGCTGCTTGGCCTGCTGTGTTCATCCAGCTCTACACCTTATCTCAGATTTTCCAGCATCAGCAGTTCCCACTATCTCTGAATTGAACTTAAGTAATTGACTGTTCCAATATAGTAATATCTCATAAACACCCCCCTCGGGAGAAAGATAAATTCAGACAGATTCTTAAAGTCAGGAGGGAATAACATCCAGAGAAATTTCAGAGAGAGTCAATTGGGAATCCTTTACTGAATCGTGCAGCCCTTCTGAGCTACATCTTGTGATTGCTGCAGCTTACAAAAACCCTGAACGGGGAGAACTGGACACTCTCTATCCGTTGTTAAACTACTTTAGCTTTCAAGCTCTGTGGACTCTTTGTCACCTCTGCACTTGTAACTTCTCTTCATAAAAGCCCAGGACAAAATAACCATTTTACAGTGACATCACTGTCACACCTCCCCCCTTTAAAAAAACTGAGCCATCAATGCACAAAGATGGCTTCATTTTTACAACCCTTAGCCTTACTCTATTAGTACTGTACAGTACTGTATTGACTCTAAGCATGTACACATTCACTAGTACCTTCTATTTTAGTCCATTTAATCCTGCCAAATGCCTCCATCTTTCTTCATTCAAGTTGCGACAATGTGTCAGCTATTACATTTTCTTGTCCTGCCATGTGTATAATTTTAAAATTGAATGACTGCAATAATAAGCTCCATCTCAACAGTCTGGAATTTTGTCCTTAAATTTCTCCAAAACCTTTAATGGGTTATGATCAGTGTATACGATTGTCTTAGACGCATTCCAGACAATATAAATGTTGAAATGTTGAAACTCCTACACTAAGCTCAAGGGCTCCTTCTCAATCATCGAATATTTCTGTTGATGAATCTTCAGTTTCCAGGAAAAATAATCCTTAGGTCTTTCTATCCTCTTGTTATCTTATAAGAGTACAGCACAGACCCCCAGATCACTCGCATCGATAGCCCCCTTGAATGGCTTTATTAGGTGTGACTAACACTGGGACCATGGTTAACATAGCTCTCAGGCTATCAAATTCCTTCTGACAGCCTGCTGTCCACTGAAACTTTCAACACTTCTTCAATAAGTCAGTCAGTGGAGCAACTACAATGTTAAAAATCAGTATGAATTTCCATTGAAACCTACTCAATCCCAGGAATCATAGTACTGCTGTCTTCATCAATGGTTTGGGACACTCCACAAAAACCTTTATTTTTACATCCCATGGGGCCATCTGTGCATGCCCGATAACATGGCCCAGGAACGTGGCTTGGGCTTTAGCGAATTCACTCTTAGCCAGGATCATTCCCAAGCCTGCCTCTTGAAGCCAAATGAATAATTCTGATAAATGCTGCAGATGTTCCTTCCATGTGTGACTGAAAATCACCAGGTCATTATGGTTGGTTGGCTCGCTGCGCTCGTTCGTTGTTGTTCCACAGACATTTCATTACCCTGCTGGGTAATATCATCAGCGCAGCCTCCGATGAAGTGTCGTTGTATCTTCCCGCCTGTTATTTAAACTCTGGTGTCCATTGAACTGGATTACTTCCAGTTTCCCTTTGCAATGGAATGTATATGGGGTCTAGCTCTATGTGTTGATTGATGGCCTTCTTAGTGGAGTATCAGGCTTCTAGGAATTCCCGTGCTTGTCTCTGCTTTGCCTGTCCCAGGATCCTGGTGTTGTCCCAATCGAATTGGTGCTTTTCCTTATCCATGTGGATGGAGATGAATGAGTGTTAGCCGTGTCTTTTTGTTACCAATTGATGTTTATGTACCTTTGTGGTTAATTTCCTTCCTGTTGTCCAGCATAGTGTTTACTGCAGTCTTTGCAGGGAATCCTGCATATGACAGTGGTCCTGTCCATAGTGGGTAATAGGTCTTTAGTCCAGGTGAGCAGTTGGCAAAGGGTTGATGTAGTTTGTGTGCTACTCTGATGCCCAGTGGTCATAGGAGTCTTGTGATCAGTTCAGATGTGTTCCTGATGTAAGGTAGCGCGATGAGTGCGTCGGGGCGTGCAGTATCTTCTTGGCGTCGTTCATTTAATAGGCATTTTCTGACCTAGATTTTTGGATATACTTTGTCATTAAATACTTAGAGGAGGTATTCTTCTTGTTCTCAGTGTAGTTCTGTGCTGCTGATGTGTGATGTTACCCATTTAAATAACATTCTCATGCAACTTCGTTTGTGTGTGTTAGGGTACTTGATGTTGAAATTCAGTGCTTGGTCAATGTGTGTGGCTTCCCTGTGTACCTTTGTTAGGAATTCCCCATTGGTCCTGTGTTCCACCCTGACATCCCCAAATGGGAGCTATTTGTTCTTCTCCTCTTCTCTGGTGACTCTGATCCCAGTGATGGTGTTATTAATCAATTCGAGGCACCATTGCTATGGGCGAGTTCCAGTCACTGCAACTCACTTTGATTATGTTGTTTTGGAGCGTGCGTTCAATCTCTTTTAGAGTCTGTAGCAACTTTAGAAGGTTAAGTCTATGAGGATGTTGCTTAATTGGAACAGCATTTCCTATATCTACATTATGCATAATCAAATTAGTACTTCCCAGCTTATTCCCACATATCTCCCGATGTGACAGTAATAGGTCTTTCAGGTCAATTCAATTTTTGTCTGGAAGGTAACTCAATAATTTATCCCAATTTTTGAGAACTTACTCATTGTCCAATTTAGTTTGAGGGATGTCCAATTCAGAATTCTATGACCTTGCTTCTTCACTCTGTGTTGTAACCAGTACCACATTCACCTTTTGCATTCTTTCCCTTTCAAAATACCTTTTGTGCATATTCACATGGCACATTCTCTGAGATTTTGTTCTGTCTAGAGTCCTTGCCAAATAATTCACCTCACTCAATCTCCTTACGATTTGATAAAGCCCACTAAACCTTATGTTTTAAAGATCACCTATCATTGGAAGTAGGCCCCAAACCCCACCTCTTCCTCCGGTACATTGATGACTGTATCGGCGCCGCCTCTTGCTCCCCAGAGGAGCTCGAACAGTTCATCCACTTCACCAACACCTTCCACCCCAACCTTCAGTTCACCTGGGCCATCTCCAGCACATCCCTCACCTTCCTGGACCTCTCAGTCTCCATCTCAGGCAACCAGCTTGTAACTGATGTCCATTTCAAGCCCACCGACTCCCACAGCTACCTAGAATACACCTCCTCCCACCCAACATCCTGCAAAAATTCCATCCCCTATTCCCAATTCCTCCGACTCCGCCGCATCTGCTCCCACGATAAGACATTCCACTCCCGCACATCCCAGATGTCCGAGTTCTCCAAGGACCGCAACTTTCCCCCCACAGTGATCGAGAACACCCTTGACCGCGTCTCCCGTATTTCCCGCGACACATCCCTCACACCCCACCCCCCCCACAACCGCCCAAAGAGGATCCCCCTCGTTCTCACACACCACCCTACCAACCTCCGGATACAACGCATCATCCTCCGACACGTCCGCCATTTACAATCCGACCCCACCACCCAAGACATTTTTCCATCCCCACCCCTGTCTGCTTTCCGGAGAGACCACTCTCTCCGTGACTCCCTTGTTCGCTCCACACTGCCCTCCAACCCCACCACACCCAGCACCTTCCCCTGCAACCGTAGGAAATGCTACACTTGCCCCCACACCTCCTCCCTCACCCCTATCCCAGGCCCCAAGAAGACATTCCACATTAAGCAGAGGTTCACCTGCACATCTGCCAATGTGGTATACTGCATCCACTGTACCCGGTGTGGCTTCCTCTACATTGGGGAAACCAAGCGGAGGCTTGGAGACCACATTGCAGAACACCTCCGCTCAGTTTGCAACAAACAACTGCACCTCCCAGTCGCAAACCATTTTCACTCCCCCTCCCATTCTCTAGATGACATGTCCGTCATGGGCCTCCTGCAGTGCCACAATGATGCCACCCGAAGGTTGCAGGAACAGCAACTCATATTCCGCCTGGGAACCCTGCAGCCATATGGTATCAATGTGGACTTCACCAGTTTCAAAATCTCCCCTTCCCCCAACGCATCCCAAAACCAGCCCAGTTCATCCCCTCCCCCCACTGCACCACACAACCAGCCCAGCTCTTCCCCCCCACCTACTGCATCCCAAAACCAGTCCAACCTGTCTCTGCCTCCCTAACCGGTTCTTCCTCTCACCCATCCCTTCCTCCTACCCCAAGCCGCACCCCCATCTACCTACTAACCTCATCCCACCTCCGTGACCTGTCCGTCTTCCCTGGACTGACCTATCCCCTCCCTACCTCCCCACCTATACTCTCTCCACCTATCTTCTTTTCTCTCCATCTTCGGTCCGCCTCCCCCTCTCTCCCTATTTATTCCAGTTCCCTCTCCCCATCCCCCTCACCAGAAAAGGGTCTAGGCCCGAAACATCAGCTTTTGTGCTCCTAAGATGCTGCTTGGCCTGCTGTGTCCATCTAGCTCCACACTTTGTTACCCTAATTCAAATGGACTGAATTTGGCCAGTTCATTTGGTATATCCGTAATTGCAAAAAATAGAAATGCAATTCCTTTATCCCAATTGTCTGGATAGACTTGACTATAAGCCCTTAACATGGTCTTTAAAGTTTGATGCCACTGTTCTAATGCTCCCTGCAATTCTGGATGGTATGTAGTAGATTTGAATTGTTTGAGTCCCAAGTTGTCCATAACTTCCCTGAATAATTTTGATGTAAAACTTGACCTTTGATCTGCTTGTATCTCTGTGGGTCGTCCATATCGAGTGAAAAATTTAAGTAACTCATCTTCAGTCTTTTTAGCTGTGACATTGGACCATATTTGTGGAAATCTAGTGGACACATCCATTATTGTCATCCAATACTGATTCCCATTTTTTTGTTTTCGGGAGGGGTCCTATGCGATCAATTAAGACTCATGTAATAGGTTCCTCACATGCAGAAATGGGTATTAAGGGCTAGTAGGAACTGCCAATGCTGGAGAATCTGAGATAACACGGTGTGAAGCTGAATGAACACAGCAGGCCAAGCAGCATCAGAGGAGCAGGAATGTTTGACGTTTTGGGTCAGGACCCTTCTTCAGAAAAATAAAATCTACGGATATGAAGGGTGTTGGTTTTATTACTGTTTGAGGTTTTCCAATTATTTGACAAACATGTCTGGCAAAATTCAACTTTATGTTCATGCAGCCCAGGCCAGTAAAAATGTTTTATTGTATTTTGGCTTGAGCTTTTCTTACACCTAAATGACACCCTACTGGTAATTCACCTGATACCTGCAACACCACCTTTCTATAACCCTTTGGTGATATAACTTGATGAACGTCTGCTCATTTCTCATCCGCCTGAACATGCGATGGTCTCCCATTTCCTCATCAAGACATCATTTTTAAGATAGTAGCATTCTGGGATTCTTCTTCTGTGCATGCTTTTTCAATATAATGGCTTCAGTTTTTCATCTTTCTGTTATAATTCAGTTTTTCTGAATTTTTTTTCTCTGAATTCAAACTATCCGCTTTGTCCTCCACCTGTTCTTGATTTTTCTCAACCATTTGATCAAACATGGTCTTTAACTCTACTTCACCTTGCTTACCTGTATCCTTCTCATTTCTCCTTCTGTTTCAACTGGTGGCTTTGTTCTATTGTTATCACGCAATCAAGAAAAGTCCCGGGATATACTTCCTATATCTCAGTTGCTTGATTTTGCACTGGCATTTCAACCACAGTAGGCAGCACTTCTACTTGTGATCCAGCTGTATCATTACCAAAGACAAATTGTATTCCTGGAGCTGAGAGTTCCTCCAGTACTCCTACTACCACTTTTCCACCTTCCACGGGGCACTCCAGCGTCACTGTACAGAATGGAACATTTCCGATCTCACCTGAATTCCACGTACTTTTTCTGGTAGAAGTCCTTCTGAATGACATATCTCCTCATCGCTCAATATCAAAGATTGACATGTTACTGTAACTCTTAATACTGTAACTTCTTTACCTGCTGCTCCTGGCCTATGCAAGTAAACCTCACTTTCGCAAATAAATAGTTTAAGAAGACCTGGCACTTCCTTCTCAACTAACCCCTGACCAGGTTGTACATTCTGGTGCAGCTTTTTAGCCTCCACTTTCATAACGTTCACTGGCTTATCCTGTTTTCCCACACCCGTCTTCCCAGTGCTTTTCCTAAACCACCAATGCTGCGACTTCACGAGGCTGAGTTTATTACAGAGAAAACACTTGAGCTTTTTAAGATCTGTTTCCCTTCAAAGGCTTCCTTTTTACCCTGTGGTAAGTTATCTTCATTATCTTTGATAAGATCTATTTCTCCCTTAGCATCTGAAGATTTCTCTTTTCCTCAATTTCTATTCCTCGGACTTTGTTTGATCCTTTCAAGCTCCATGTATGTTTGACTGGGGTCCCTCCTTAGATTCCTGAAGTGTTGTCTGTAGGCTTCTGGCACACGCTCACATCCACTTAAGATGGTTTTCTTCACCTCCTCAAACTGCCCAAATACCTCCTCTGATAGTGATACAATTACCTGATGAGCTCTACTGACCAACTTTGTTTGGGTCAACAAAACCCACATTTGTCACCAACCACGTCATTTGTTTAGCCACTTCCTGAAATGAAATGAAAAAGGCATCTACATCTTTCTGGTCAAATTTAGCCTAACTTCAACCTTCACCTCCATCCTTTTAAGTCGACTTTCCTGTCTAATTGCCAAGTTCTAAAGTTCAATCTTTCTCTCTCATTCTTTCTGCGTTTCTTTTCTCTGTTCCTCCCTTTCTGCTGCTAGAGCCTTCCTCTCCGTTTCTTTTTCCTCAGTTTAACCATAATTCAAACTGTTTCAGTTCCTTTTTCATTCTCAAGGTCCTTCATCTGCAATTGAATTCTAGACATTTCCAGAAGTTCTGATTCCATTTCCAAAAAATTTAAATGTCGAGCTATTGCCGTAATCACCTCTCCTTGGCGGCCCCAACTCCAGCTTGTGTACTAATTCCAACAGTTTTGCCTTGCTCACTTTTTCTAAAGCCCTGACGTCACTTCTTCCACCGCCAGAAAACTCTTTGTGACTGAAAGAGCCATTACTACACAAAAACTTACATCAACCAACTGAATTCAAAGCCCAAAATTAAAGATGCTAACACCCACCATTCATTACCAATTAGCCTAACGACCCCAAATCTAAATTGGAATTATCAAATCATCCTGACAAGAGCCCCAATCTGTTATGGACCAGGCCAGTCCCCCCCTCAAAATATTTTAAGAAGATAACCAAACCCTTAACTTTTTCTTATTTTAAAGATAGATGTGAAAGGGATGTTCATGGTGTGATGCAACTGGTAAAACCATTCAGCTTTAAGCCAAATAAAAATTTATTTAAACACTACAGTTGAAGCACGAACAAAAGAAAGTGGAATTTAGAATCACTTATGTATTGGCAAACTTAGCTGACGCGATACAACAACATAAGTAATTAACTGTTCCAATACAGCAACATCACATAAACACACCCCTTGGGAAAAAGATAAAATGCAGACACAGATCCTTACAGGCAGGAGGGAACAGCAATCCAGGGAGATTTCAGAGAAAGTCAGTGAGGAATCCTTTACTGAATCTTGCAATCCTTCTTAACTCCAACATCTTGTGATTGCTGCAGCCTACAAAAACCTGGAAAACCCTGAACTGGGAGAACTGGTCACTTCCCTTCCATCGTTAAACTGTTTTAGCATTCTAGCTCTGTGGGCTCTTCGTCACCTCTCCTTTATGACTTCTCTTCAAAAAAACCCAGGACAAAATAACCTTTTTACCAATCAACACAGCTCTCCCAATTTTGACATGAGTCCCTAGATGTTAGTGAGGAGGACCTTTGCAGGGTCAACAGGGCCGTTTCTGCCGTAGTCTTTTCTGTTGCCTAGGTCAATGCCAGGTTATCTGTCTGGTTTCATTTCTTTGAGACTTTGTAGTGATTGGTACAACTGAATGGTTTACTTGGCCGTCTCATGTGGCAGTTGAGAATCAACCACATGACAGCGGGCCTAGAGTCACGTTTAGGCCAGACCTGGTGAGGATGGCAGATCTCCTTCCCTGAAGAACATTAGCAAACCAAATGGGATTGAAAGACTATTTTGTCAGTGTGATTATGAGTATTGTGGCAGTAGAGGAGTTATTAGCCATATGGCCAGAAATCACACCACACCAACTTATGGCCCAACAGGTTTATTTGAAAACACTGGCTTTCGAAGCCTCGCTCCTTCTTCAGGAGTTAGTGAGAGAGGTGGCATCAGATGCAGAATATATAAGTAAGAGACAGAAGTGAAAGAAATTTGGGGATTTACATGTACATATTAATCCATTAAAACTTTAAAACTGATGAAAGATTTAACAGCATCTTAGGTTTGCTTAATACACCCACATCAGTTGTGTGACCCTTTGATCTTTCACTTATAAATTCCATGTCAGACCCCACCTCTCTCACTAACACCTGAAAAAGGAGCGAAGCTCCGAAAGCTTATGATTTCAAATAAACCTGCTGGACTATAACCTGGTGTCGTATGATTTCTGACCTTGTCCACCCCAACCCAACAATCATAACCCTCCCTGCTGTATGGATAATTGAGGAAAGTTTCTGCAAACTGGGAGGAGGAGTAGGCTATTTGGCCCTTCAAGCTCAGGTGTTCGAAATAGTTGTGATATTTTTTCTGCGTCAGAACCCCTCAAAATGACATTGCTAATTCTGATGATCTAGTCAGCTGGGATCTTTCTGCACTGAATTTTGTGCCAGTTCCCTGCATTCCAACAATGACTCCATGTCAAAGTATACCTCATTTTGCTGTATACTGCTTCATGATATTGTTTATTGTTTGGGTGGCACAGTGGTTAGCACTGCTGCCTCACATAGCACCAGGGACCCGAGTTCAATGCCACCCTCCGCTGACTGTCTGTGTGGAGTTTGCACATTCTCCCTGGGGCTGCAAGGGTTTCCTCCAGGTGCTCTGGTTTCCTCCTATAGTCCAAAGATGTGCAGGCTAGGTGGATTAGCCATTGGAAATACAGGGTTACAGGGATGGGGTAAGGGTCTGCAACTGGGTGAGATGCTGTTTGTAGGTTGGCGCAGACTCAAATGGCCTCTGCATGCCGTGTAGGGATCTTATGATTCTCTCTATATGTATGTTATTTAAAATGATATCTGTCTGGTGATAATAATTAATGAATTTTTATCCTTTCTTTCCCTGAGCAGACTGTGAATACTTTTTGGGAGATGTTCTGCAGGGTGAAAAGCTTGGCAAAAGGGCAAAAGATAACAGAGAGATACTGCTTGAGGGCTTCCGTCTGATCAAATCGAAGTAAGTGGATTGTTCAACTATAAACTCATTTGTTACTCGATGTGAGTAATGTCAGTGTCATTAGAAAAGCATTGTTTCGGTGTCATGGAATCGCCACAGCGTGGAAGCAGGCCCATTTGGCCAATTTTAGGCTAATAGTCTAAAATTTGAAAGGTTTGTGATGATCCAAAATCTCTCTTCACCGCGTGCAATTTGTTAGAGAAATCGGACAGGAAGATTTTTTTTCATTCATGGGATGCGGCTGTTGCTGGTTAATAGCATTGAGCTGCCCACAGTCTATGGAAGTCAGGTACATCCACAGTACTGTTAGGGAAGGAGTTTGAGGATCCTAACTCAGTAACCATGAAGGAACGGTAGTATATTTCCTAGTCAGGATGCTGCATGACTTCGAGGAGGACCTAAAGGTGGCTGTTTTCCTATTAGTCTGCTGCCCTTGTCTTTCTTGGTAGAAATGGTGAGTTTGGCAGGTGCTATTGAAGGAACTTTGGTGAGTTACTGCAAAACATCTTGCAGATGTGCACATTACTGCCACAGTGGAGGGAGTGGATGTTTTGTGGATTTGGTGCCAATCAAGTGGGCTGCTTTGTCCTGGATGGTGTTGTTGGAACTGTAATTATTGAGGTCAGTGGGGAGTATTCCATCATACTCCTGATGTTCATCTTTGTAGATAGTAGACAGGTTTTGGGAAGTCAGGAAGGGAGTTACAGGATTTCTAGCTTCTGACCTGCTCAGGTAGCCATGATACATAACTGGTTCAGTTCAATTCAGTTTGTGATGAGTGTCAACCTCCAGGATTTTTGTCATGGTAAAATTAGTGATGGTAATACAATTAATGGGTACAAGAAGATGGTGAGATTCCCTTGTTGCAGATGGCACTTCTATGGTGCAAATGTTACTTCCCACTTGTTAGCCCAAGAATGGAGTTGCCCGGGTAATGCTACAGGTGGGCACATGATTACTTAAGTATCTGAGCAGTCAAGAATGGTAATGTGCAATCATCAGTGAACAATGTTCATCCCCACTTCCAACTTTCTTTTAACGATAAAGGAAAGACCATTGATGAAGCAGTTGAAGATACTTGAGTGTAGGAGACTACCCCGGAAAGCTCCTGCAGAAATGTCCTGGGGCTGAGATGTTTGGCCTCCAACCAAATCCATCTTCCTTTGTGCTAGGGATAGCTCCAACCAGTGGAGAGTATCTCCTGATTCCTATTGGTTCCAACTTTTTGCGGAGGCTTCTTGATGCTGTTGTACAAAATAATGGAAATGAAAGGGTTAATGTAAAAGTTAAACTGAAGTTCCAACCACATATACAACAGTCACTGGATGAGCTTTATGCAGTTCTGGTTGGAGACAAGCATGTCATTGTCAGTATAATGTAACCCTTGTGTGGTTAGTTGAATGTAATAAATTTCATCTTCTTATCCAAGATAAATGCCCCTTTTGATTTATTTCTGGTGTCTGTCTTACCACAAACTGCATAAAAGCCCCTAGATAAGCATTGAGGTAAGATTTATAGCAGCATAATTTGCATAATCAGATGCCCCATTCTTTGTCAAATGCTGCCCTGATTTTGAGATTGGTCTGTATTCACCTTACGGTTTAGCTCTCTGTTGTCCATGTTGATGAAGCCAGGAACTGAATGGGCCTGATGAAATCCAATCTAAGTTCAGTGAGCAGGTTATTGGAAAAGTGCTGCTTGATAGCTCACTCTGATAACACTTTCCATCACTTTGCTAATGATTGACAGCAGACTTGGGTGGGAATTGATTGTGTTGGATTTGTCCAGTTTTAGAAATAGACAGGACTTACATGGGCAATTTCTTGCAGTGCCAAGTAAATGTACAAGAATAGCTTGGCACTAGACGTGGATAAGTTTTGGAATGCAACCCTTTAGTACTAATTCTGGAAAGTTGTTTGGATCCATAGTTTTTGAGGTATTGAGTGCTGGTGGGGAGGCAATGGCCTAATTGTATTATCGCTAGACTGTTATTCCAGAGATCCAGGTTCAAATACCCCCATGGCAGATGGTGGAATTTGAATCCAAGAAATATCTGGAATTAAGAGTCTAATGATGACCATGAATCCATTGTCAATTGTTGGAAAAATCCATTTGGCTCATTAATGTCCTTCAGGGAAAGAAACTGCCATCCTTACCTGGTCTGCCACATGTGACTCCAGACCCACAGAAATGTGGTTGACTCTGCCATCTGAGCAATTAGGGATGGGCAATAAATGCTGCCTAGCCAGTGATGCCCTCATCCTGTTAATGAATTTTTTTTTAAAAATTCCGCTGGCTCTTCCCTGTAACTGGAAATGTATTATGACTGACGAATCTGGTTCTACATCTCCTGCTTGCCTTCTCCCTGCTGCATTGTACATGCAGCACAGCAAAGGCCAGTCAGCCTATTAACCTATGTTGTTTAAGCCCTACATGAGACTGTTTATCACTTTGAATCAAAATTTTCTTCCTCTGCACCAATACTATTTGGCTCACTTCTCCAGATAGTAGTAGGATGCACATAAAATTCAAGAGAAACTCCTTTGTTCATTTTTGTTCATGAGACCATCTTATTTGCCTAGCGTAAAGTGGACACATCTTGTCAAATTTATTATACCTATTAAAGCCCATCATGAATTGGACAGATATCTTGGGTCACCCATCTGCTGTCTTACTGGACAATTTGTTTCCTCTGGTCTTTAGCCCTTGACTGAAGTCGAGCAGCTCAGAGCCACTAATCTCACCATTATCCAACATTTCAGTTTTGCTTTATTTTCCTGGCTTACGGCTGATTCACATTTCCAGATCTTGTTCCGGTGACAGATTTGTGTAAAGTGCAAATATGTTTAAACCCTTCTGAGTAAAATAAATGGCAAGCTGGGAGGGAGTGGATGGGTGTGAAGATCATGTGACAACTGAACCATATCATCTGTTGACTTAGGTGCAGAAGATTTGTCAGATGAAGTTCAGCATGAGTGAATGTTGGGTATTACAGTACTTTCTTGTGAATAGATTACTGACTGCTGCCTGGTTGATAATGGATGAATGTCTAGGTAAACTACAATGACTGCATTATCTTAAATATAGAGCAGCATTCAAAAAGTTGAACTGCGTTGCAAATTTGGTTGGAGTTGGATGTACTCACCTTCTTTGTAGTTTGACTGAAACATTGTCGAAGTTCTGCTAGTGTACAGCATAATTCATTTAGGTCTACTATTGCAAATCACTTGCTCAACAGCCACTCTGTCTGTAAGAAAGCCTTTATTTGTTATGTTAATGACCCACCACTAGTCACAGAAGCTAAGTGGCTGATCCTTTCTCCAAGGTTTCAAACCCCTAGTTCTAGACACTTCAGCTCCTGGACAGCTAACCTTGTTTAAAATCTTTCCAGAGTGTTAGTGCACTAAAGGCATCCCTAATCTTTTCAAATCCAGAATTCTATTCTACACAATGTTTCCTCGTAGGCAACTCAATTTAGCAATGAATTTGGTGAGCCGTCAGTGCACCTTCTCTAAGGCAAATGTATCCCGGAGGTAAAGGGAGCAAAACAGAAACCAGCATTTAAGATAACAAAATGTGAGGCTGGATGAACACAGCAGGCCAAGCAGCATCTCAGGAGCACAAAAGCTGACGTTTCGGGCCTAGACCCTTCATCTGATGAAGGGTCTAGGCCCGAAACGTCAGCTTTTGTGCTCCTGAGATGCTGCTTGGCCTGCTGTGTTCATCCAGCCTCACATTTTGTTATCTTGGAATCTCCAGCATCTGCAGTTCCCATTATCTCTGATACCAGCATTTAAGATGTGGTTTCACCAAAATTCTATATCAGTGCAGCAAGATATCCTTTGCAGTAAAAGCAAGTACAGTTGCCTTTTTGTTTGCTTGCTTCACTTGCATCTGTTCACTTAGAAATACCCCAAGCCTCTCTGTCATTCTCCCTTCTCAGGAAAAGAAGTGAATTGATTCCACACTGTCCATGCACTGGTAGCCATGTCTAATTGTTTAATGACAAAATGAAAATGTGGGACCATATTTAAATATCTGGTATAGTTTAATGAGCTTTAGGGTGTGTACACAGTGTGACAAAGTAATTCGGAAGAGAACACCAATAATTGTATCCCACTATTCCACAACCTGTCCCAAAATATATATAATCCCAATTAGATCACCAAAATGACCAGTTTGCCTGAGTAGCAGTCAGTCAAATCAATTCACACCAGGTTTCATCAGTAACAGAAATATAACTCTCTTCATTATAACATGTTTGACTGTAACAGGGGCAGAGAAAAGGGAGTTTTACTAAACTACTACTGTGCAAATTAAATTATTCCCTTTCAAAACTCTCAAATATGCACAATCTCAGTGAAAGACCAGAGACAAATGATTCAACACACATGCTATGATGGAAAATAATATACACAGGGTAAGCAAAATTCTGAACACCAAACGGCTGGGCCACAGGGTAGAAAATATTTTTTAGATCTTTTTGATTTTTAAATGATGACATGCTGCTGCCTGTAGGATAAAATTAATTCTTCAGTTTGATGGGTGATCAGGCAGATTCGGCTGTCTTCTGGGATGAATTATTTCTTTATAAACTTGCTTTGTTTCCCCTTCTGTCTTTTTCCCCCCACAGAGAGAGAGGGAGAGAGGGATGCTTTCTGACTGCAGGCTCTGTTTACTGTCTTCTGCCACTCTTGGTACTTTGTTTCTTAACACTTCCGGTAGGTTAACTGATCAGAGGGCTGCTGTCTTGCAAAATCAGTAACTCAAAAAATATTCTGTGCTGCTCAGAGTCATTTTCTCTCTTACAACTTCAAAAAGCAACATTATTAGACAGCTCAGCAGTAATGTGCAGCACTCGGTTTTCAAGTTGTAAAACTTGTCTGGTATTTGTTAAAACAGTTCAACCACTATTTCAGTTTTTAATTGTTATAATAAAATATATAATTTCTTGTAACATCAATATCTAGGAATGGTAAGACAAATTACATACCTTTTCCAAAATAAAACAGACGCTTGGGATAAAGCAGTCATTCTAAATCTTCAAATTCCCCTTGGTTAGTGTTCAGTTCCAAGCTCTATGTTTTAGGAAGAATGCAGAGACCTCTGAGAATTACTAGTCATGCCAAAGTGGGAGACTTTGGTTTGGCAGAGGAACTGAGATTGTCCCTTTTTGCTTTAGAGTAGGGGACATTTTACAGAAACATTCAACCTAATAGGTTTTGATGGAATCAAGAAAATATTGCCAGCAGCAGAAAGTTCAGTATACAGGATGCCAATTTTATGGTGATTTTTCAAACAAGTGAATTCAAGATTTTTTTTAAAGCAAAAAGAAGACCTGAAATGGTAGACTAATTTCAATAATCATATTCAAAAGTGGATTGGAGTTTTTTGGGAAGGGAGGGCAGAAATGTTGGGGAGAATTATAGGAGAAATTAATTGACCAGGTGAGAAATGATGGCCTGGAGGGTCTCTAATGCTATGTTCTTGTAGCGACATAACGTTCCAGTCTTCTCTTTTCGAGATCTAATCAGTGAATGCAGTATACGAAATTAAAATTTGAATCTTACATCTACAGTAAGATGAAGAATTGTGTAAGATGTGCAATGCAACCACTCATTTAGTTTTCACCAAATAATGGGCACAGGGGCAGAATTCAATCGCCGAGGCAGCAAAATAGTCCCAGTACATTTAAGCAGTTAACTTGTTTCACCATTGTGAATCGGTGCTTGTGATTCTCCCCTCAAGCAACATAGCCTTTGCCTTGATGAGCAATGCCACAGGAGATTTCTTAATTGATGAAAAAAAAACCCCAGTCTTGCCACTCTTGCCCTTGGGGTCCTTTTTTCAGATTAAACTCCACTTCTACATTCATAACGGAAGCTGTCGGTTTAAATTGTAATTATTTTTCTTTCGTGGGATGTAGGTGCCACTGCAAAGGACAGCATTGTTTGCTCATCCCTCATTGTTTGAGACACTAGTGACTCCTTAGGGCATTTCAGAGGGCAGTTAAGTGTCAATTACATTGCTGTAGGCCTGGAGTCACATATAGCCTAGATCAGGTAAGGATAGCAGTTTCCTTCCCTACGTGACCTTAGTGAATCGGATTGGGTTGTTACACAATTGTTGGTAGCTTCATGGTGTCCAACCAACTTCTTGTTTCTACATTTATCAATGGAGTTTAAATTCCACCAGCTCCCACTATAGGAATGGTGCCAATGTGTGCAAACATTAGCTCTGGTCTGTGAATGACTAGTCTAGTGATCTTACTGCTGTGCCACCATCTTTACTGCATTTCCCCTCTCGCACCCCACCAGCCCCTCCCTAATCTTTACTTTATGTATGTGCTGTGTTTCTTCCTTTAAGGCCTGGGGAGAATAGCCTGAGAGATGGAGAAATTAGAACAGCAATAAACACTACAGTGCTGTCTTGTCAAAAAAGTTATCTGAAAAGTCTCTGTCAATCCAAAGGGGCTCTTCCTGGGTGGCTCTAGTCATCAGTTGAGATCAGACACCTCTTCATTGTAACACCACTGTCCACGTGCTTCAAACTCATTACTGACGTGAAGGTCCAAGTGGTACTTCCAATCCAAAATTGATGCTTAATGTCTGAATATATTCTTCAGTCTGGATTTTTTCTTTCTAATTTAGAAAGTATCAGAAGTAATGGACGTCCAGACTTAGTATCACTGACCTATTGTACCATATTTTCAAGATCCATGAGCACTTATTTAGATTTTCTTTTGTAGACAATAGCATGAACTAAGGGGAACCTTTCAGGTACCTGGCTACAATTGCACAATTTCACTTCAACAACAATTCCCAAGTACAGTTGGCCGCATTCATCTGTTAAGCATCATCAGCACTGCAAATACCTTCTGAATTTATAAAGGGTCGAGACTTGAAGAAATTGGACATTGATTGAAATGTCGAAGGAATTTGATATTGGGCACCAGTGAGTGATGTAGACAGGGTAGTTTTGAGGTGATTTTTGTGCTTTAAATACATTCAGTTGAGCCTTTAGCAAGATAAAATTTTACAAAATTAACAGGCTTGCATATTAACTGACTCTGCTCCAACAATAATAGCACAGAGAGGTTCATAGCTTTTTCCTATAAGAAGGCTACAGTTGTGCTGTGGCACTTTAAGCTTTTGATAGCTTCTCGTGTAAGTGTTTTCAAGCAATTTTCCCACTGACATTGTGGAATGTTTGCATGAATGATGCAGCTTGCAATTTATTTTGTTTTATAAAGGTACAATTTATTTTTGATTTCCAAGTCATTAGAGAGGGTTCAGAGGAAGGGTCCCAGGGGCTGTAGTGGGCTGCTAACCAACAAAGCTATGAAAAGAAGCTGTGTGAGCTAAAACCACTGATTGGGGTGGAGGAAGAAATAGATTTAAGAGGGAAAATTATGCAGCTTTATTCCAAACCAAGGTATAGATTAAAAAGCCAATCTAGAGAATATGTTGCTTGTCTCTCAGCCAATTTGGCTGCACAACTTGATGCTTCATTTTCATGCCAATTTGTGCTTAAGGTGAGAGGCATTTATGCTGATCGAGGGAATTCAATAGTTGGTATTTATTACCCATTCATAGTTAACCTGATTAACTCAGTGTCAGAAGTCAGTGGTGAGTGGGGTTCCACAGGGCTCTGTCCTTGGGCCTCTACTGTTTGTAATTTTTATTAATGACTTGGACGAGGGAATTGAAGGATGGGTCAGCAAGTTTGCAGACGACACAAAGGTCGGAGGTGTCGTTGACAGTGTAGAGGGCTGTTGTAGGCTGCAGCGGGACATTGACAGGATGCAGAGATGGGCTGAGAGGTGGCAGATGGAGTTCAACCTGGATAAATGCGAGGTGATGCATTTTGGAAGGTCGAATTTGAAAGCTGAGTACAGGATTAAGGATAGGATTCTTGGCAGCGTGGAGGAACAGAGGGATCTTGGTGTGCAGATACATAGATCCCTTAAAATGGCCACCCAAGTGGACAGGGTTGTTAAGAAAGCATATGGTGTTTTGGCTTTCATTAACAGGGGGATTGAGTTTAAGAGTCGTGAGATCTTGTTGCAGCTCTATAAAACTTTGGTTAGACCGCACTTGGAATACTGCGTCCAGTTCTGGGCGCCCTATTATAGGAAAGATGTGGATGCTTTGGAGAGGGTTCAGAGGAGGTTTACCAGGATGCTGCCTGGACTGGAGGGCTTATCTTATGAAGAGAGGTTGACTGAGCTCGGTCTCTTTTCATTGGAGAAAAGGAGGAGGAGAGGGGACCTAATTGAGGTATACAAGATAATGAGAGGCATAGATAGAGTCGATAGCCAGAGACTATTTCCCAGGGCAGAAATGGCTAGCATGAGGGGTCATAGTTTTAAGCTGGTTGGTGGAAAGTATAGAGGGGATGTCAGAGGCAGGTTCTTTACGCAGAGAGTTGTGAGAGCATGGAATGCGTTGCCAGCAGCAGTTGTGGAAGCAAGGTCATTGGGGTCATTTAAGAGACTGCTGGACATGCATATGGTCACAGAAATTTGAGGGTGCATCCATGAGGATCAATGGTCGGCACAACATTGTGGGCTGAAGGGCCTGTTCTGTGCTGTACTGTTCTATGTTCTATGTTCTATGTTCTAACTGGTAATGAGTCACTGTGGTGATCCCTATTCCACTCCAAAAAAATCCATTCACTCTAAAAAATTGGAGGAGTTTTAAAAGTGGAATGGCTTGAAATTGAATAATTTGCTTGGTCAGTTGTATAACTGCAGATCTAATAATGAATGGTAGGTTTGCCTGAAGGACATTGGATGTTACTGAGTTGAGATAGAGATGTTTCTGAAGAAAGATATGACCCAAAATGTCAACTTTCCTGCTCCCCTGATGCTGCCTAGCCTGCTGTGTTCCTCAAGCTCCACACTGTGTTATCTCAGATGTTACTGAGAATCACTTTCCATTTTTCAGACCTTTTGATTGTTCTCTAACTGTGGAATGATTCTCCATCTCTCTAGCATTGAGATTTCAGTGTGTGAATACTCCAGATAATTCAGATATTCAGAGGCCAAACCCACTGTCCCTGATTTGTCTTAAATGGTTGGCTTTCAATTTTATTTTGCCAAATAGGCATCCACCATGCTAGAGAGGTATCATTGGCTTGCTGTCTGATCACAAGCATAACGTCAGGCAGTGGATTACCTCTTGGTCCGAGGGAATGTGTGGAGGTATAAAACTAAAAATAAATGCCTCCAAAATATGTTTGTGGTGAGTGTCATTTTGATAGAGGAGAAACACTCACTTGTTGTCAAGTAATCCTCTTGCCACGTTAAATGATACTGGTCAGTAGTACCTTCCTAATAACAGCCTGGGCTGTGTTTGAACTGAAGCCAGCATTCCTGGCTTGATGTGAGTATTTTGAGTTGCCTGGTGTGTGTTCATCGATGTTGAAATGATCTACTACCGAGGAGGAAAGGAAAGTGGGAGTGGGGTTTCTCTCGGAAGAGGGTCCCTTCATCTGAATCCTTACAACACTTGAATGTTGTAGCATTGAAATCCTTGCGGTAGGGCAATCCTGTTTGTTGAACAATTACCCGTTTTTGAAATGAATTGTTTTCAATTTGTCCTAATGCTTTTTTCTTTCATTCACAGATATCAACATGAATTTCAATCAAAAGGTAAGTGAGACAGTTACTAGCTCCTGTGGTTTTGAGATACTTCTGAGTTCGTGTTTCCAAGTGAGGAGTGTGGTGGATAAGAACTTTTACACCCTTTAACTTGCCTACACTTTGGGATCCAGGAATAGCGATTTCAGTGGATTGTGTCGAATTATTTTTACTTCCAAGCCATCACATTTCCAAATGCAGGAGATCAGGCATAATGTGGAGGCTCACAATGTGATTTCACTTTTTCTGCTAATAAAACTGCAGTTCACACATGGGTGGATATTGAGTGGTCCCTGGAGATAGTTGGTGTACCAAGGGTGGCATCATAAGAACTTGCTGCTATCAGGCCAGAAGTCACTTGGTGTCTGATCATCATGAGCAAATAGATTCATTGTGGAGTGTGTATCGGAATCTGTGCCAGGTCAGTGAAGGTGGGTGTACTTGCAAATTCACTTTCATCCTGTAGTGTACATGTATTTGCTGACTTGCTGAGCAAGCACTAATCTTAGTGCTCTTCACACTTACTTTGCTTTCAGCCATGCCTTGAATTGTGTCTTTTGTAAATCCTCATCTGTCCCTTTCTCCACTGTGAGCTATTCCCAGTCGTTGCACAATCCGGCATCCCCTCATACGCTCCCTTAATCTTCAGTGTACATCCAAAAATAATACCAGCACTTATCTGATGCAACTGCCTGATTGTCTGTGTAGCCCTTCCCTCAGTCAGCAAATACACTGGATTAATAAATAGTGTATGTCCTGTAGCCATTCCTGCTTTGACACTGGCAGAGGAGTGGTGAAAGACACAGAACATGGTTATTATCCAGTAGAGGAAGGAACACTGCAAAGTAGACACGAGGAATGTCAGATCAGCCATGATCCTATTGAATGGTGGAGCAGGCTCGAGGGGCCGAACGGCCTACTCTTAATCCTGGTCTTTTTTTTGGTCTTATGGCTTAGGGGATGTTGGGGGTCTGTAGCCTAACAACTTTTAAAAAGCTCCTCAAGCATCATAAGATTCAGGACTGTTGGCCTGGTGCGAGAAGGTGACATTATTGTAGGCAGTAGTGTGTTTTTGGTGGTACAGACTCGATGGGCTGAAGGATCTCTTCTGTTCAAATTCTATGATTAGTTGCCTCCTTGAGAATCAGTGATGGCGAGCGGTTGACTATAACTTGCAAGAGTGTGAAACTCTCCAAGGCAGTGAGCTGCAGTCAATGTTTTTGGGCAACTGCATAACTAAAATATGCAGGGCATCACATGAAAAACATCACCCTCTACTCAGAGTGGAGAACTCAGGAGCTCATTCCTGCCAAGGATGTCCATTGGTAGTCTGTAGGCACGAGCAAGCCAATGGCTCCCTACACAGTGATAATGGGAACAAGAAGACAAATGAATGCATTAGAGCATCTAAAAGTGCCCATGACAATGGGCGCAGCCCTCTCCAATCTCAGATCGTTTGCTCAGATGCTGATCCCTGTTGTCACTGAAGGACTATTCACAGCTGTTATGCAGTTCTGGACTGTCAGACACCCTCTGAGCACAGAAGATAGAAGAGGCCACCTCCAACCCCAACATCTATGGAAAAGTGTCACAACTCTGTTCTTCCCATTTTAAGAATCTGCTTACCTTTGCGTGTGGCCCTCCATATACTGTCTCAGTGCATGATCTTGCAGATGATGGGAGGCAATGACTTAGTGGTATTATCATTGGACTGTTGATGCAGACACCCAGATAATGTTCTTGTGACCTGGATTTGAATCCTGCCATGGCAGATGGTGGTATTTGAATTTAAAAAAATATCTGGAATTAAGATTCTAATGATGACCATGAATTCATTGTCGATTGTTGAGGAAAAGCCCATCTGGTTCACTAATGTCCTTTAGGGAAGGAAACTGTCATCTTTACCTGTCCTGGACTACATGCGACTCCAGACCCACAGCAATGTGGTTGACTCTTAACTGCCCTCTGGGCAATTAGGAATGGGCAATAAATGCTGCCTGGTCAGCAATGCCCTCATTCTATTCTTGAATAATAAAAAAGACTTCATCCAGGAGCAGCGCTCTATCTGGTTCCTTCCACAAGTTGGTGGATGGACCAGATGTAATCCTCTGAAATTTCCCAATCTCCTGTAGAGGAAGAATTTGATCCCCTCCTGTCTCAAGAGAGGGAGAGTAGTGAAATCATGTGTTTACATATCTTAGCTGTGTCTCTCACACACACACACACACACACACACGCACACACACACACACACACACACACACACACACACACACACGTGTTAGCACCTGACCTTTTCCCACGACAGCAGCCTGCTCCTCTACGAAGGCAGATGGAGGACTCTGGGGCAGGGTCCATTGCAGCCTATAGGAGCC
Organism: Stegostoma tigrinum; assembly: GCF_030684315.1. Classification (NCBI taxonomy): domain Eukaryota; kingdom Metazoa; phylum Chordata; class Chondrichthyes; order Orectolobiformes; family Stegostomatidae; genus Stegostoma; species Stegostoma tigrinum. Next base: position 3,909,068 of record NC_081384.1, on the reverse strand, counting down.
TGTGATCATGAGGACATAAGATGTGCAAGCAGCACCCTCCCCTCCCCATATCTCTGCTGAATCAATAGATAATGCCATGCAGGAATGACAGAGACAGGAGAGCAAAGCTGACTGTATGTCTATCTGTATTTACTGTGAGTTACATCACAGCAAATTCTCCAATTTTGAATAGCCTGTGCAGTTCTTCTCCTGTATTGATAGAAACCATTGAAATGTTAACAAGCACCCCAAAACACTCACGCTATCACTGTTGTAGTTTTTACGTTGTGTTCCACAAATTAACAATAACATCCCCTGTCGTGGGGGTGGTTATTATTGAGTTAGTGCTTCATATGTTTAAAACACAAATGCTGCCCTATAAACTTTGCAGACTGCTGTGCACAACAAATTGTACATGGTACTTGTGTTTTTTGGTGGGTGAAAGAAACTGCCAAGTTTTAACCAATCACCCGCTTCACATGCATTAACAACTTTCATCTGTTGCTTAAATTATTCTCACATGGTCTGGCAGTGGCGCTCAGGATGAAATTCCTGTTCATAAAAATATTAACTTTTTGCGCTGACATTTGGTAAGCCTCATTTTGTTGAGGTTTTGAAATATTGTTCTAATTTCAGGTCACTGCTTTTGGCAGGAAGGTCAAATAATTGAACAATAATTGCTCCTTTTTTCTCTCTGCCTCAAATTTGCTGTGATTTTTGGACATTGTGCAAAATTTTGAGTTATGCCAGCACTCTGACTAATTCAACACACTGAGTTTTTCATTCAACATGTTTTATACACAACTTTAAAAAAAAATCTTTATTTAAAAGGGGATTATGGCCCAATGATGAATGGTTTGTTTCAATAGAAAGCATGGAAGCCTAATGGTTCTTGCACTAAACATATAGCCCCAGGTTGTAAGTTTAAACCTCGCAATGGGTGGTTGTGAAATTGAATTAAAGAAATCTGTTAATTTGAGGAATTGACCATGAATGCTTTTGGGCTATAATAAAAACTTAATGTGCTCATTTAAAACACTTCAGGGAAAGGAAACAAGCACTGAATCTGGCCGCCATGTGACTGCAGTAGTGAAATCTTGCTACAATTGGGGTAATTATGGACAGGCAATAAATTCCATACGGTCTCTGAAAGATTCAACTTCTATTTGCTGTCAAGATTTTGATGATAAGGGATCTTGTGTGGGGATACCATTGAATCCCTACAGTGTGGAAATGGGCCATTCGGCCCAACAGGTCCACACCGGCCACCCGAATAGCATCCCACCCAGACCCATCATCATACCCTTGCCTTGTAACCCTACATTTCCCATGGCTAATCCGCCTAGTGTACACACTGCTGGACACAATGGGAAATTTAGCATGGACAATCCACCTAGCTTGCATGTCTTTGAATTGTGGGAGGAAACTGGAGCACCCAGAGGAAACCCATGCAGACACAGGGGAAGTGTGCAAACTCCACAGTCATCTGAGGATGGAATCAAACCTGGGTCCGTGGTGCTGTGACGCAGCCATGCTAACCACTGAGCCACTGTGCCACCCCCTTTTTCTTGCAAATAACTTTTTACAACATGTTGTGGTGCTGTGAGAGGCACAAACGTTGATCCTTTAGTGGTAGTGAGAGGGTGAACAGGTCAAGGACAGTCCTGGTGTTGGCACCAATTGGTTGCTTTGTGGTTCTCAGTAGGAACCATTTCAGTTGGGTGTCAGTGCTGGTATCAGGCAGTTCAGTCAGTATCGGCAGGGACAGCTGGATTAGCTGGCAATATGTTGAAAGCGCTGCCAACCTTGCATTTACAGCAGCCGCCATGCTGGAGTTCTTCACTTTAATCTCCAAGCTGCCAAGGAACTGACCAAAGGACAGGAGCAATGGTGGAAGGAAGATGTCGGGGTGCTTCACTATTCACCCTTTCAGGCTTTCTTCTGGTTTCTAAGGTGAAGATGAGAGGTTCTGGGAGATAGGAAGATGAGGCCTGTCCCACTCACTGAGAAAAGATGGAGGCTGCAGGGGAAGTCACCCTCGTCCAATGGTTCCTTCTGTCTACCAAGGTGACTGCTCCTTGCCTTGCAAGTAGTAATATGAGCAGGTGTGATTGGTATAGAGAAGGCTGTTACATATTCTGTCAGAAGCAGGGCTGTATCTCAGAGAGATGTCCATCCGCCTTTGAATGCCACTTGGGTTTATTGAGAAGGCATATGCTTGAGGGATTTATGCCCGACATGTGATTTTCTCTATGGAGAAACTATTATTTTGAATTCTATCACAATCAGTGGCTATCAATGCTGGCTAATGACCCTTCAGTAGATAATGTCCACTGAAGTGAAGCCCTTGGGTTGGAACTCAGGCTTCCTGTGGCATTGCTGATTAGCTTGGCACGTCTAGTGCATGGTGATGACAGGTGCACAAAGGTGAACCGACCTCACGTGCCCATCGAGGGGGATTTGGAGGTCCAAGTGCCATTTGGGTGAGGAAATGGGAGAGGTTAATTGTTTGTGTTCTCTCACTCTGGGTCACATTGAACGCCCCAGAAAGACCAGGGTCCAGTCTCCTGCTTCTGCAGTGACACATCATTTCATGTTCACCCACACACCAGTGCATGTGTCTCTGTCAGTGTGTATATGTCCCTGTCCACTCATGTCTGTGTTGGTGTATGCATGTGTGTCCATGTGTGAGACTATGTGTGTGCTCGTGATTAAATCTGAGGCCACAAGATGCAGAGGACACCACAGATGAGTGTAAGAAACTGGGGGACGTTGAAGGCTAGGGCCTGAACCATGTGTGACTCCACACTCACGGCAATCTGGTTGACTCTTAACTGCCGTCTGGGCAACAATGGGTGAGCAATAAAGGCTGGCCCACGCAGTGATACCTCCATCCCATTAAATAGAAGTTCCAAACAGGCTGAATCTACCACCGAGAAGGACAAGGGCAGCAGACGGATGGGAACATAAATAGCACCTCAAAGGCTGGTACCCCGTCACCAAGTCACCTTTGATTTACACGTTCACAGTACATAACACTGACCCAGTGAGCACAGAGCCAGCTCCTAGAGTCGGCAGAACCCCTGTTTATATCGGTCAGCAAGAACTCCCGGATTAGCCCGGATTAACCGCTCCAATCAGGAAACTCATTTTCTCCGAGGCCCTGCGATCACTGAAATGGCTGCTCTGGCATTGATCTCCATTTGAACTGGGCGATCATTCAACCTGATGTTTATTTCTATTGGTTCTGATTTAGGTGTTACTACGTAATTTAACTGTTCCAAACCATATGTAGGTGGGCTTTCCAGGGTGTGCACTCTCCTAGATACCAGCCTATGAGTTGTCTCACTGAATTCTGGCCGAGTGGGACTTTTGAGCCTCAAAGCTACATACTGGCAGCAACTACTGGATCCTTGGTAAAATTTTAACTGGTTGCGGCTTGGCTTTGTTTTGGGGTTTTGCTGTGGGCTGACCTTGGGTCCCTCTGCTTAGGACATGTCCTGAGTGAGGCTGTGCAGTTGCCTTCACTCACGTGTGGTTTCTCCAAGCTTGTTTGGCCTGGCGAGGGGCTCCAGTTCCATTGAAACATCCTGTAACTCAAGTGCTCCACTTGGCGCATTTTTCAATGACAAATCCAGTTGTAGTCCAGTTGGGCTTCACCCAGTAGGCACTTTCACACGGTCATGTCATTAATCACGCAGACCAAACAGTCTCTCAGCATCTCACTTGGAGTCAAACCAAAATCGCGTGCTTCTTCTTGTGATCTTGACTTCGTCAAAAATCCTGATACAGATTCATGTTCTTGAACAGCTGAGTTAAACCAACAGCATCTCAGAATTAGAGGAGGCCTGGAGTTGTAATATTCATTAGCTAGATGTGTCAACTTTTGGAAGGTTTTAATAACTAGTGCCTCAGGGAAAATTAGGCTCCAAATAACCAAAAAGGCTGCAGGCCCACAAGCTGTCAGGAGAATTACTTGTTGCATTTCATCTGCCCCACTCTCATTTGCTCAGACAAAATAAAGCATTCTTTCCACATAGTGGGCCCAGCCATCGCCAAGATTGAATGCATCAAGCTTCCCAAATAGTGGCATAATGCCAGAACCCAATTTAAAGATGACTGTTGCAAGTGAATCTCTTCTGGGGTGTGTTTTCCTCTCGTTGCTACTGATATAATTCCATGAAGGCTGGTATCCCATCACCGAGTCACCCTTTATTTGTACATACATTGTACATGACATCGATGCAGCTGGCTCGGAGAGTGAACAGAACCTCTGACTCTCCTGTTTATAGCTGTCAGCCAGGGCTCCCTGGTTGGGGCTGTTAACCGGGTCCAATCAGGGAACTCATACTCCATCTGGCTGACCTCTTTACAATCATCATAATTACCACCTTCAAATTCAGGCAGATTCTAAACTCCGTTCTTAACAGCTATGTAGGTGTTGTTAACCCCTCCCCCAATAAACTGCAGAGGTTCCAAAAAGCAGCTCACATACTCCTTCGCAAGGGTAATTGGGATGGGTAATAATTGCTGCCTGTGACATCCTTTCTCCCCATGAAACAATTTTAACAAAAGCTCGACTGTCACCAAGTGTCTTATGGGGCATTAAGCTGTTCCACTGTCCTCATGGAGGTGGCTCAACACCAGAGTAAATGGCAATAAAAGTACTGTGGATGTGGGAAATCTGATCAAAAAGCAAAGTGCTGCAGTGCTGTGAAGGAGAAGATGCTTCCTGCAATGATTCAATTCCATTCCATTCCCCAAGTTGCACCATCTTTGTCTCATCTGTCTGATGCCAGCTTCCACCAGGTCACCTTTGACATGACCTTTCTACTTGCCAAGAATCCCCCACATTGACTCGGCCATTCATTGCATCTGACTCATCTCCTGCATTTCTGTCTTTATTCCTCCCCCTTCTCAGAACAATGATAGGATTCCCTTGTCCTTACTTTCAGTCTCTACGTTCAAAGGACCATCCTGTGCCATTTCCACCAGACTTGCCCATTCACCTCTTTCGTTCTCATTGTCTGAGGTCCCAAACCCCCCCACCGGGTGAAGCCACATTTTACTTGTAGTTTGTCTCAATCTAGTGCACTGCATTCTGCTGCTGACAATGCAGTCTCCTTTGCATTGGCAAGACCAAACACAGACTGGGTGACATGCTATGCAGAACACCTCCTTTCTCTCCACTGGACCATTCAGTTGCTTGCCATTTCAATAAACCACTTTGCTCTTATGTTGACACTTTTGTCTTGAGCCTGCTTACAGTGTTTCACTGAAGCTCAACACAAGCTGCAGAAGCAACACCTCATTATTCGCTTCGACACCTTACAGCCTGTGGGAGTCAATATTGAATTCCACAATTTCTAAACATGACTTCAGTCCATTATTACAAACTTCATCACCCTTCCCTGGCCATGTCTTGTTTATGTTGTGATCGAGTAACTTAAGGTTGAGTTTGTTGAAACTCAGGTGTATTATAGCTTCTTTCTGGAGCTGTCTGCAATTCCAGTCTAAAAGTCAAAGTCACAAATGACATAAACTTCCAGAGGTAGTAGATGCAGGGACTCTGGTGTGAGTATTGTGTGAATGGTGTTTTGATGTTGTGTCATTATACTTTTAATGTGTTTAAATCTTTGTGTTACAAGTAAATAGTTTGTTTTATTCTATTTTAATTCTTTTTGTACATAAAGTTCTGTTTTATTGTTAAAGCAAAATTGTTTCAGCAGCTGTGTCAAGTGATGTTTCACCAAGAGACCAATTTGTTAAAACAAAAATAAATCAATATGTGATCAGTCAAGCCAGGTTCCTGTCTGGGACCTATGTTGTCTGGTAATAACTTCAGCTCAGATCAGAACAGTGTCTTGTGGACTTTGCTTTCAGCAGAACAAGCCAATTCTCTCCTTTTTCACACCTCTCATTAACACCTATTTTATATCTCAATTACTCCTTTACTACCATGAGTATTCCATTGTCTTTTGCTCCAGGTACCCTCTCTACCTGTTTAACTCACTACTGCCCCTTTTCTGTGCCACCCCCACCCCCACTGACAACAATTGACGATCAAGATTGACTTCAATATTAAGGGGAGGCGGTTAATTGTTTTTGGTACTTTAGAAATTTTTTTCAGGTCTCATTCTAATAGTATTCATTACGAAAACTGAAATTCCATCACAGTATTATTTCTGATGGTTTTAAAAATGTCCCAAACAGATGAGATTCAGAAGAATCCCAGCCAAAAGGCTGAGTTCATCCTGTGGAGGCCAGTAAATAGGATAATATGTTACGGCTGTAAATTTGTTGGAACGTTGGGACTGCAGGAGATGAAATAGGCTGCACGAGTGCTTTTATCAACTGCTGCCAACAGGCATTAGACATTTGATTAGTGGTTTCTAAGGAACAAACATGTGTTTTGTTGGGTTTTCAAGTCTGTGATTTATTCCAACCACCTTGTCATTATTTTGGTGTTGCACGCTCGCAAAACTGTATTTACACTGTACAGTTATCCTTTTTCCTGTAATTTTGTTTGCCCTTGAGGCTTTTCTTAACAGGATAGGGGAAGAACTTTTTTTGGAAAACGCTTTTTCAGGTTGGCATGTATTTCAAGGAATAGCAGTATGTGGTCACTCTGCTGTGTGGCAAAGCACTGTATGTAGCCTGTAGTGTATCAAGAAATAGATGCCAGTTCTTGACTCTTCTACCTGGGGAGCTGTACTCAGACCTATCCCTCAATCCTCAAAACCTGTTTTCAACTGAACCTGTCAGATTATTTGTCTTTGAAAGGTGTCAGATTCTTTTATTTGTGATCAGAGATAATGGAAACTGCAGATGCTGGAGAATTCGAGATAACAAAGTGTGGGGCTGGGTGAACACAGCAGGCCAAGCAGCATCTTTACGAGCTGCTTTTCAGGGTTTGATTCCACGTTGAAAGAAATAATTATTTCATGATGTTACTTTTGAAGCAAGTTCAGTAGATTTCATGTGCTCAACTGGCTCAAATGAACTAATATAATGTAATGTGCCTTAATCTGTGAAGGCAAAAATGTGGGAAATGAATTGAATCCCTTTTGGAGATGCTGTAGATCAATGCAAAGGAATGCTGCTGTGGGATTAATTGGAATTGTTTTGGCCCAGATTCATTGCTTTTCAGTGTAAAGTGTGCATATCAAGGAGAATAATCCTCCAGCTACATTTATAGAAAGCTGTCTGCATTTTAGGGGCAGGGGTGTAGAGAAATTATTTTTCATCTTGCTGGGCATTGTCTGTGGGGTTAGCAACTGGATTCTGCTTGCCCCAACCAAGCAATTGCAAATTTCCCTCATGCAATAAAAATTGGTGTTCCCTTTTTGGGACTTGGTATTTTTGTATCTGTCCTCATGACAGCAAGATTAAAAAAAACTGAAACACACTGATAGCATTTTTTCCTTCTTTACAAGTAATATTCCGAAACTGTTTCCTCAAGACAGGAACTTCGATACACCTGTCAATTTGTCTACTGGGATCTTTTATCCTGAAGATCTGAGGACACCCATTCCATACTTGTGCTGAGCTGTTTTTTTGAGTTAGAATATTTTCAGTATGTCATTTCCTAAATACTGTTTTGTGGCGATCGTGGTATGGCCTTAACGATGGAGCCTGATGTGACCTTTGCTAACCTCTGTATTGAAGAAAACATATGAAGTATTTAAAAAGAATAGATGTTAAGTCAACCATTAATAATTAAACCATTTCAGATATTTTCAATGTGTACCTTATTTTATGATCCAGCAATGGAAGTAGGACTGTCCTATTACTCCTACCCTATTGTGGCAAACAGTTATAGAATCATAGAGCTGTACACCTGAAAACAGACGTTTGGTCTAACTCGACCATGCCAACCAGATATCCTAATTAATCTAGTCCCATTTGCTAGCATTTGGCACATATCCCTCTAAACCCTTCCTATTCATGTCCCCATACCTTTTAATGCCTTTTAAATGGTATAATTGTACCTGCTTCCACCATTTCCTCTGGTAGTTCATTCCATTTGCGCACCACCCTCTGCGTGAAAAGGTTGCCCCTTTGGTCCCTTTTAAATCTTGCCCATCTCACCTTAAACCTATGTCCTCCATTTTTGGACTCCCCCACCCTGGGGAAAAGACCTTGTCTATTCACCCTATCCATGCCCCTCATGATTTTATAAACCTCTATAAGGTAAGCCCTCAGCCTCTGCTGCTCCAGGGAAAATAACCCCAGTCTATTCAGCTTCTCCCTATAGCTCAAACCCTCCAATCCTGGTAATGTCCTTGTAAATCTTTTCTGAACCCCGTCACATTTAACAACATCATTTCAATGCATGGAAAAGTTATCAATGATTTTGTCACTTTTTAAAATTCCTGCTGTCTGCACTATGGGATAGATATTCTACTTTGGTCTTTTAAAAGTCAAGTAAATGTAATCTTAGGTCAACATTGTATCAGAGATAAGAGGAACTGCAGATGCTAGAGAATCCGAGATAACAAGCTGTAGAGCTGGATGAACACAGCAGGCCAAGCAGCATCAGAGGAGCAGGAAAGCTGACTTTTCGAAATGTCAGCTTTCCTGCTCCTCTGATGCTGCTTGGCCTGCTGTGTTCATCCAGCTCTACAGCTTGATATTTCTGTCAACATTGACCATGTGACCAATACTGCAGCTTTCTCGGTTGTGACTGTGCAGCTCAGAATAGCACTAATGGGAATTCTTTCAGATTTTTCACTGGTCAGCTGACCCAGTGACTTCAAGTGAAGTAAACTCTTTCCATTGAACTGTGGTTGGCAGAGACCAGTGGATCAGTACCTGCAAATGATTGATTTGAGTCGTTTGTACACCCCACCCCTATTATTAAAAACCCCTTACAATTAGAGGGGAAAATACTTTATTTGGACCCTTTCATAATATCATGATATTAAAAAATCCTAGTTCCCTGACTGTTGCGTTTTCTGTGTGATAAAGTGTAGACAAAGTGAACAGCCACATGTTTGTGGCCAGATGATCTGTTTTGGTTGAGTGGAAATTATTGGGCAGGACCTGAGGGAGAGCAGCTTGCTCTTCAGAATAGTGGAACATGATCTTTCACATTCACTTTCAGACTAGACAGCGCCTCAGTTTGACAAATTGCTGGAAAGACAGTGGCTCCTACAACGCAACATTTCTCAGAGTAAAAGTAAAGTTGCCAGAGGACCTGTAGAGCTGCTGTCTCAGCAGAGAGAGGCAATTGGTGGTGATTTAACCTGAGGGTCACCTTGCCTCAGGTAAGGTTGTGGGACCTTCGTGGTAACTTAAGCTGTTGTGTGAATTGAACCCACACTGTTGGCATCACTTTGCATCACAAACCAGTCGTCTAGCCAACTGAGCTAGCTGACCTCCCAAAACGGTGTCCAGATGGTGACTTAGGGCCTGGGCCCTCGAATTAACAGTTTCAAGCTGTACCGACTGAGCTACCTAGGTGAACTTGCCCCATCAGGTCCTCCAGTGTTTGGAGTTGGCGAGGATGATTGAGTTTTGAATTAAATGGAATCCTGCAAGAACATGAAAGGACAAATCTCTGACCAAGACCACCATATTCTTGTGAATTGTTTAATATCATTTTTAAATATGCAGCACCAAATCTGTACAGCATCATATTATGGCAGGAGGCCATATTGTTAATTTGGCCCTTCAACCTGACTGTCTAACCAGTGTTTCAGCTATGAACTGACTGCCAGCTGTAATTTGGACAATCCTGCAGGTCTTGCAGCTTTCTCAAATAAACTTTGCAACAATTTCTATTTGAGATTTTTCCTGTAATTATGAGCACCCCGAGATTACAGTGTGGTTACAGCACTGAAGGCTCGTGTTCTGTGGCAGCTCTCTGAATGAGTTTCTCTCCTAATGCCATCCTCCTACCTTCTCCCTGTAGTTCTGCATTTTGTTCCTTTTCTGATGATTATCCAAATTCCCCTGCCATCCTTGATTGAAGTCACTACAGGGGGCTGAATTCCAGAAACTAACCACTTGTTGCATGAAAGCACGTTTTTTAACCTCATGAAACACTTGGTTTTACTGATTATTGTAACCCTGTGCCCTCTTATTCTTGATCCTTTCGTGTGTGGTAATACCTTTTCCCTACTTACTCTGTCTAGACCCCTCATCATTTTGAATACTTCAATCAGATTTCCACTTAGCCTTCTCCGCAAGAGAACACTCCCAGCTTTTCTCAGCCATCTTCATAACATAAATTCCTAAATACTTGGAACCATTGCTACACTTTTCAGTTTGACGTTCGCTTCGAGGGTGTGAATGATCTCAAATGGAAGGAGGAAGAGAATTAAGCCTGTAAGGTTTCTCTGCTACAGAAATGCTGCAGTCATTATGTTTGACTGAAAACCCATTTGGTGCATTTTTGCATCCAGCTGTGTGACAACTTCACCCTCTTTATAAAAGGTCAAATACATCGGGCAAAAATGCAAGGCGAATATGTCGGTACTCAGAACTGACAATTAGAATGTTAGGGCCTGCCTGGATTGCAGTCTAATGCATTATGATTTCAAGATAATAAAGATTAACTGTATTTGTGAATGTAATCTTTATTTGTTATCCGACTACTGTAATCACTGAGATGTGTTTCTGGTAGACAACATATTTCTGTAATAAAAGTTTGGATCCCTCCCAGTAGGTTTGGCAGAGACTCCCAGTGAATCTGTTGCGGAGAACGCTTGCCTTCACAGCACTGCCCTCGTTTGTCTTCAATGCCTCTAATAATAACTCTGTTAAATAGGTCAAGTATCCAAATGTGGATGGTATTTAACCCACTGAGCATTTAAGTTTCACAATGCCAAACTCTTCTGCTAGTATCTGGAGCAATTCAATGTTGCAGCAGAAAAATATTTGTAATAAGACAGCTGTATGGGGACTTGTCAAGAGAGAGGTTTCACCTTGATGTGCATTGCCTGACAATAGTCAAAGCAGGGCCAGCTAAGGTGATCATGATGCAATGGATCATTACCTTAAAGGGAAGAATGAACAGGGTTACACGATAAAGTGAGCAAGTAGTCTGAGTGCATTGCTCATGTGGGCAGCTGGCACAGACATGACAAGCCAAATGGTGATCTTTGCTAAATTTAGTTTATTCACACGGGGGATGTGGGTGTCTTTGGCTGAGCCAAGATTTGAGAAGGCAGCAACAGATCATCCACTTGGCACTCCTGGATGAAATCATAGAATCCCTACAGTGTGGAAGCAGGCTGTTTGGCCCATCAAGTCCACACCAACCCTCTGAAAACCTTCCCATGTGTACCTCGATAACCATACATTTCCCATGGCCAATCCATCTAACCTGCACATCTTTGGACTGTGGGAGGAAACCGGAGCACCCGGAGGAAACCCACACAGACACGGGGAGAATGTGTAAACTCCACACAGACGGTCACCTGAGAGTGGAATTGAACCCGGGTCTCTGGCAGTGTGAGGTAGCAATGCTGAGCCACCCTGCCATCCAAAAGCCAACTGCACCCTCACCCTAACCCTAACCCTATCGCAGACCTGAATCTACTTCGTTTCCAAGATCTGACGAGTTTGAGCATTTTCAGACTAGTATGGCCATAAATTGCTGCAGATGTTTTAGCCTTTTCTGCTGCACTGACGTTGAATGGAGATATTTCTAGAGCCTCCTGTTCCACCAGTTAGTTGTTTAATTGATAACCACCATTTGGAAGTGGCAGGACTGCAGAGCTTAGCCCTGATCTGATGATTGTGGAATCACTTAACTCTGCCCATCACTTGCTGCTTATGCTGTGTGACACTCAGACTCCTGTACAATAGCTATGCCAGGAGTGCCTAGTAGTGGTCCTGGCATGCTGTCCTGCCCTCTCCATTGAACCAGGGTTGGTCCCCTGACTTGATGGTTACGACTCAGTGTGGTATATGCCAGACCCTGAGGTTGCAGATTGTGCTGTGGTTCAGTTCTGCTGCTGCTGCTGGCCCTCGGTGCCTCATGGATGCCCAGCCTTGGGATCCGCTCAAAGTCTATCTCATTTAAAACCATGAAATCTCTGCTGCGTTGTGTGACATTACCCTCAATGTGAAAATGTGACTTTATCTCCACAAAGATGGTGTTGTTGTTACTTTTACAAGTTACTGTCATGAGCAGGTACATCAGCGGTGGGCAGTTTGGAGAGGAGGTTGTCAGACATATTTCTCCCGTCTTGGTTCCTTTACTGCCTGCATAAAACCCAGAGGAGCAGCCATGTCCTTGAGGATTTGACCACCCTGGTTTGAAATGGTGTTGCTGTGCCATTCTTGGTGATGACCATTGGAAATCCCCCACCCAGAGTCCCTTCTGCATCTTTACCAGACTCGGTGCTCCTCCATGTGGCGTTCGCTGTGGAGGAGCACTGATGTTTGAGCTGAGGTATGCATCAGGTTTCCTGAGACCGTGACATCTGTGGGGTCGGGATTCAATGGCAACTTCTTCCCGACTGTATATCACTGTTCTGCCACCTTTGCTGGGTCTGTCCTGTCGATAGGACAGGAAAAAATTAGAATTGACTAGAATATCCTTTATTGTCACATGTACTCAAGTACAGGAGTACTGTGAAAAGTTTACCATGTTGCCCCATATGGTGCCATCTTAGGCACAAAGTACCCAGGTACAGATCTTACATATAAAATAGAGAAATCAGTGGAAAAAGATAGAAAAAAAAGTTACATTACTTGTAGTTGTTCAGAGTATAAGTTTAAAAAAGTGAGAAATACAGTTAACAAGATAAGCATTACAGTCATTCCACAAAGGGCCTGCAGTAGATCAATGCCAGGGGCTTCCACATGTGGTCTAACTGAGCTCACAAGCCGCTGACACCTCGCACCAGTCCCCAGGCCAGCAACCATCCCAACCCCCCGACTCCAGTCAGGCTTCCGGCCCACTGACCATCCTGGCTCTGCTCTGAGCCTTCAGCCCACTGAACATCCCCACTCCAAGCCTCTAGCCCACTGACCATCCCCCCTCTGCTCCAAGCCTCCAGCCCGCTGACCATCCCCGCTCCAAGCCTCCAGCCCACTGACTGTCTCCGCTCGACTCCTGCCTGTGCCAGGTTGTAGTTTGACTAGTCTGTGAGACAGCTTTCCTAATTTTGGTGTCATCCCCAGATATTAGTAAGCAAGATTTTTGCAGAATTGATAGAGCTGAGTTTGTTGTCATTGACTCCAGTACCTTGGTTGATACCTGGTGATCTAACTGGTTCCACTCCTTTTAAGACTTTGCAGGAGGTTGAAACAACCGAGTTAGTTGCAGAGTGTTTCAGAGAGCAGTTAAGAGTTGGCCACATGCTGTGGGCCTGGAGACACATGTAGGCCACACCAGGTAAGGATGGCTGTTTCCTTCCCTGAAGAACGTTCATGAACCGCAAGAGTTTTTTTATGATAGTTGACGATGATTTCATGGTCATCTTCTTAAACTTTTAAATTCAATTTTTTTATTGAATTCAAATTATAGCATCTGCTGTGGCAAGGTTCAAATTTGAGACCCCAGAGCATTATTAACAGAATAATTCTGGGGCTCTGATATTCTGTTATTGATCTGATATTTGGTGCAATTTTTATATCTGTGCTGTGGCCAGTGAGAATTCTGATTTGGAAACTAAATATACAAAGTAAAAAACTGAATAAGCTGTGGATTGTGTAAATCAGAAATGAAAACAGAAATTGTTGGAAAAGTTCAGCAGGTCTGGCAGCATCTGTGGAGAGAAGTCACAGTTAATGTTTTGAGTTGAGTGACCCTTCCTCAGAACTTAGGACTATTCTGGGCTGTTCATTTTCAACCTTAAAAACAGCCATACCTCAAGCACCAGCAAGCTGGTTTAGAAGATCCTGAGGTTCAAAAAGGTAATATATAAATGCATGATTTCCCTTTTCTGGCTTGACTGCTCAGTACGAAAGATGAGCAGTGCAAATTCTGTCAAATGGCAATCTGATAATGAGCAGATAGTTATTTAGATGTTTAGAATCAACCTGTTCTGGGGCAGCTGCGATTTGAAGCTGGGTCTTCTAGCCCAGAGGTTGGGACACTGCACCACAAGAGCCTCCTCCAGATGGTTTAGATAAAGTGTTGTTGATTTAATGATTAAACAGGGCCAGGCCAATTTACAAAGCCCTGTCTTCCTGTGAGCGACACAGTGGACTGGTTGAGGTCAGTCTCGTATCACTGACCAGAAGCTGTGCCATTGCCAGGAATGAAATGGCATCATGGTCATCTGGCTGGATTAGGAGCCCAGAGACGATGACCAATGATTCACAGACAGGAGTTCAAATCCCACCAGAGCGGCTGAAGAAGCCCTACATTCAGCCCAATGAACCTGATGTCAGTGTTGGTGAACATGAATCAACTAGATTGTTCCTTTAAAAGCTTACCCCTCTCTGGGGAAGGAAATCAGCTGTCCTTATCTGGGCTAACCTGAAATGTAACTCCAGACCCACAGCAATGTGACTGTTAACCTAGCAAGTCAGTTGGTTATATTCAATAAGGTAACTCTCCATCGCCTTCTCAAGTAATTCGCAACAGGTAATGCATATGGGCTAATAAAATAAATAATAATAAATTTTAAAAAACATACTGTCCTTGTTAATGAGACCCATGTCTAAAAATTCTGCAACAGTGACTAGTTTTCTCTCTCAGCTGTATAAGCATGCAGCAATCTGGAATGAGCCATGCAGGTATAGATCAGAAATAGGGAAGGGAAACAGCTGGTGACATTTTATCCTTTATGCAGGTGAACTCCGGCAAAGCTTCAGTCATCGATGGTTGTGGTAACTGAGACAAATGGAGCCTTGGATTTAAAACTTATTGCTGAACAAAGTTCACAACTTTCTTTATCTGGGGGCTACTAGCAGCGTAAAGAGCAGAAACACTGTTGGGAATATGAAGAATCTTGCTTTGAGAAAAAGCTAAATATATCTCTCTCTGAAAAGAAATTGTGAGGCAATTTGTTCCCATATGCATTAAAAGCAATTAATTGTCCTGGTTTGCTTGTCACTTGCAGTCCTGACTGGAGTGCTGGATGATCTGAAGACAATTGGGGTTGTGAACCTTTTTGTTCATGAAATTTTCAGCAGCGATGTCTACTGATTTAGATCATCTCTGCAGTTTTCAAATGATCCAACATCAAGTCTTGTTCATGTGCTTGCTGACCTAGATTGGCTCCCATTTGGCAAAAATTTCAAAAAAAATCCTCATTTTCAAATTCTTCTGCTGCTTTGCCACTCCCTATCCCACCCAGCTTCTCCGTCAGCTCCACAACTCTCTGATATCACTCCACTGTATGTGGTTTCTTGTACATTTTTCTATTCATTGCTGCAACATTGGAGGATGCACTTTCTAAACCCTAGGCCCTAAACTCTGGCGTTCCCTCCCAAAATCCTTCTCTCTTTCTTTGAAAAAGTACTTTCTTAAAAGCGAACCCCTTGACAAAAATTGGTCACCATCTGTCTTAAAATCTCCTGTGACTCATCACTGAGATGGAGAGAAATGTCTTCACCCAGAGAGTGGTGTACCTGTGGTTTCTCTACCACAGAAAGCAGTTGAGGCCAAAATGTTGATTGCTTTCAAGGAGCAGTTCAAATGATTCTTGGAGATAGAGGGTTTACAGGGTATGGGGAGAAAGTGGGAACAGGGGACCGAGTTGTATGGTCAGCTGTGATCGTATTGAATGGCAAGGCAGGCTCAAAGGGCTGAATGGCCTACTCCTCATAATGTCAATGTTTCATCCAATATCCTTTGTTAATCCTTCTACAAAGGTGCATCTTAGGACATCTTTTTCCAATTTTGAAGGAATTTATATCTGTCCCATACTGTACTTGTCGCTAGCTTCTCTCTACTTCTTCCCCTTCTGCATGCCCATTGTTGATCATGATTGATCATGGAAGGGTGGGATTCAAAGGTGTATCTGATAGGGACAACTGTAATTTTCGTGATGCTGGTGTTTTGAGAAGCTAGGGCATCCAGAATAAGAAAAGAGAATCATTTGGACCTTGCTCACATTGATCTGGATTGGTGGGTACTGCAGTTGGCCATCATCCTTCTGAAGCTGTAGTTGCAATAAATCAGGTCACTGCTCATGAACCTCTCAAGGGTGAATGGAATCAGATGGGTTTAACTTGGTTAATGCTTCATGTGGGCAGTTTGGATTGAAGGTCCATGTGTTCAATTCATAGCACTTGTTGTTTTTAAAGCCATATTTAATCCTAATGAGTGGGAGTCTGTAATCCTGCAAGTGAGACATGCTGGATTCCATTGCGCTCAATAGACAGCCACGGGAGGGCAGGAAGCTATAGGTGCAGTCTGCTGGAATATTTCCAGCATTCAGGGCTTTTGGTTATGTAGGGAATTAAGAGAAGCTGGGAATGCTCTCTCTAAAGCACACACAGCTGAGAGAGGTTTGACAGAGTAGCTTAAAAAAAGAGGGCAGGGTCATAAACCAGATGGCAGAGCTAAACTGAAGAGCCAAAGAACCAGTGGGAGAGATGAGATTTTCTTTTTGAGTAGAAATTTGCAAGCTTGTAGAATTTTTATTATTCATTCATGCAATGTGGATGTTGTTGACAGAGCCAGCATTTATTGCTTATCCCTAATTGCCCTGAACTGAGTGGCTTGTTCGGCCATTTCAAAGGGCAGTCAAGAGTCAACCACATTTGCTGTAGGACTGGAATCAGACTGGAAAAGATGGCGGATTTCCTTCTGTAAATGGCATTCATGAGCCAGATGGTTTTTCACTAACTTTATAAGCCTGATCTATTATTTGAATTTTAAATTTGACTATCTTCTATGGTAGGATTTGAATTGATGTTTTCCCTCTGCCCCTCCGATCATCAGCCAGGGCTATTTCATGTTACCAGTCCAGTGACATGCATCCTTTGTGCAATGTCTCCCATGCTGAAGCTTCCCATCTCCACTCAACACAAGTTGTCACTTGTACAAATTTTTAATCTACATTTTCGTTTTTTCGATCATATTAAAATGGTGCAGCAGGTTATTACATGTTTATATCTGTCAAATACCAAGTGTTCAGATAATGTCAGTGCAGCTGGTTTGAGATTATGGTAAATTTTAATAGTCTTAACGCAAATTCTGCCTGTCTGCCACTTTCAAATGTCAGACAAGCTATTCTGCCAGAATCCCAAGAGGTTCACGTTATCACATTTTAATATAGAGTACCCGTAGCCTTTTCTTCCATAATTGCTTTGAACCTATTGTTTGTGCCCTCGCATCGAGTATTAAACATCTGGTGTGATTAAATTACTTAATAAAATGAGCCCATTTCAATTTGGGGAAGAGAACAACTTTGCAAATAACCTGGGTTCAAAAATAAATTTAGAGAAAGCTCTTTTCACAACAGTCATTTCCAGTCATCTGCAGTGATATTCAGTCACTGTCTTTCCATGTCAATAAATACTGATTTAATTCTGGATCCCAATTTTGTACATACCAGTTTGAACTTAATCCTGAAAGCGAGACACTACTTTCTTAGGATAGTGACGATATTGATATAGTATCTTCCATTTGTCAAGCTGTTATTAGACTCTATTTGACAGGTACCAAATGAAGCTGCATCCAAGATGATGCTGGACAGGTGATCAAATGCTTGGTCTGGCAAGTAACTTTTAAGGCACATCTAAAAAGGAGAACGCAGTTTAGAAGGGAAATAATGATGGGGAGTGTTGGAGTGAGTAGATGTTTTTAAAGGGGAAGTTGGACAAGCAAATGGAGAAGGGAATGCAGGGTTACAAAGATGGACATAGATGAGAAAAGCTGGAAGGAAGCTAGGATGAAACAGGAATTAGTTTTATTGTCAAATGTACTCAAATGAGTACATGTGAAAAGTTTACAAGTCGACACATTACAACACCATCTTAAATACAAAGGTACCTAGGTACAGATTCATAAGAACAAATTCTTAGAAAAACAAATTAGAAAAGTAAAGAAATGAAATGTCCAGCATTACGGATCATAGGAATAAATTAGAAAATAAAAAATGTTCAGAATAACGGTCTCATTGGCATAACATACTCATTAGCATGGAATGGTTTGGCGAAAGAGTACATTTCTGTCCAAAACTGCCTGTACATTCCAGATCCTGGGGACTAGTCAGCAAAAGCATGGCCTCCAATAGCAGAGCAAAGAAAATCCAGGATTCACAAAGCCAGAATTGGAAGAACACAGATCTATCCGAGCTGGAGGCATGGTGGAAATGACAGCCTCGGTAAAGTTGAGGAGAGGGATTGAAACCCAGGCGAGAATTTTTAAAAGTAGGTCTTTGTGTCAGTGTTACTCAACAAGCATGGGCGATGGGTGAAAGGGACTTGGTGTGAGTGGGCATACAAAGGCTGGAGTCTTAAAGGTAAGAAGTACAAGGAAAAGAGAAGTTTACAGCATTAAGTAGAGAAGTGGGTCAGGGGGAACAGGGTGATGTTAAAAATCTGAGGATATCAAATCACCCGCTTGCTCATGATGAAATAAGGTTTTGAATCAAGTGGCTTGATGATTGTCTTGGTTTTGAATTACAGATGTAGGCAAAAGATGGTGTTTCTCCACAATGAGAATAGAATGAGAGAAGGCCAATTCACTCAGTCAAGCTCATTGCTACCACTTAAAGCTGTGAAGGCTACAGCATCCGCAATGAGTGTTGGCTGATACAAGCATGGAGCACTGACAATTGGAGTATTTTAAATGTTATTGCAATCATTCTGATTACAGCACCAAGGTAATTTATAGGTGTGCCTTCAGGTAATAACGTTAATCAAATTCAAGATGTGAAGATGGGGTACGTATGGGAGGACATAAAAGAATAACACATAAGAATAGGGAATTAAAGTAGTATTTTCTGTGATTTTTTTTGTGTCAGTGAGTTTGTTGTTTATTTGACCACAGCCATATGCCGTGTTCAGCTGATGCCCAGTATTCGGTCATTGGGCAGTAATATGTAAAATGCATCCTCTTGGCTGCACGCTCCCCCCTCCCCCCCCCCCCCCACCCCACTTCAACCTTTCACTAACACGAAGGCACTAAGGTCAATTCAGAGAGTCATGGATGTGTACAGCTTAGAAGGAGGCCATTTGGTCAATTAGCAAAGAGCTGATTGCACTCATCTGATTCGCCAGCATTTGGCCCATAGACCTGGAGGGTATGGCAGCCCATGTGAATATCTAAATACCACTTTAATGTTAAGAATGTCTAACCTAATCACCATTTTGGGGAGTGAGTTCCAGATTTCCACCACCCTCTGCGAAAAGAACAATTTCCCCTAGCCTTCTGCCTCATCCCTTAAATCCCTGTCACCTGGTTATTGACCCCTCTACTAATGGAAAATGTGCCTTCCTATCCACCCTCTATCTTTAAATCCCTTCTCAATCTTCACTGCTCCAAGGAAAACCATCTTCCCCATTCCTCATAACTCAGAATCTCCAGCTCAAGCAGTACTGTAAGAAATCTTCTCTGAATCTTCCCTACTGCAGTCACATCCTCCCTATATGATAGTGACCAGAACTGCATACACCACTCCAACAGAGATCTAACCAGTGTTTTATAGCATTCCAGCATAACCTCCTTTCTCTTGTATTCTATGCATTGACTAAGAAAGGCAAGTATCTCATGCCTTCTTGGTCACCTTATCTAACTGGCCTGCTACCTTCAGGGATCTGTGGATATGCACACCAAAGTTCCTCTGATCTTCACTGCTTTCCATGGTTTTATTATTCATCATATAACCCCTTGCCTTTTTAGCTCATCCCAAGTGCATTACTTCTCATTGTTTCCCAGCTTGAATTCCATTATGATTGCTCTGCTCAGCTGACCAGTCTGTTGATACCATCCTGCAGTTTACGGCTATCCTCTTCACTGTTTAACATCATGCTGATTTTTGTGTCAGCGTTACCTTTGTGACCATGCCTCCTACGTTTAAGTGTGAATCTTAAAGTGCACTGGAAACAGCAAGAGCCCTCGCACCAAGTTGTGAAGAACCCCACATGCAACAGCCTTCCAGCCACAGAAGCAGTGACATGGTGGCTTAGTGGTTAGCACTGCAGCCTCACAGCACCAGGGACCCAGGTTTGATTCCACCCTCAGGCAACTGTCTGTGTGGAGTTTGCACAATCTCCTTGTGTCTGTGTGGGTTTCCTCCAGGTGCGCCAGTTTCCTCCCACAGTCCAAAGATGTGCAGGTTAGGTGGATTGGCCATGCTAAATTGCCCACAGTGTTCAGGGGTGTGTAGATCAGGTGGGTTATAGCGGGATGGGACTGGGTGGGATGCTGCAAGGGTCAGTGTAGACTTGTCGGGCTGAAGGGCCTTTTCCACACTGTAGGGATTCTATGATCTTGATAACACCCACCATTGTCCTCTGCTTTCTTCCTCTTGGCCAGTTTTGGACCCAGCATGTTACTTTGCCTTAGATCCCATGGTTTCTTAACTCTTTGACCAGCCTGCCATGAGGTCCTTATCAAAAACCTTGCTAAAGTCCATGGAGGCCACGTCAAATATATTGTCTTCATCAACACTTCTGGTTACCTCCTCAAAATATTTGATCAAATCTGTAGAACACAACTTTTGGTTAATTTTTCATGTTGACCATCCTGATTAGACTGTATCTCTTCAAGTGCAGATAAATTCTGTCCCCAGAATTCTTTTGAATGACTTCCCATCACCAAGGTTATACTAACTGGCCTGTAATTTCTTAGTCTAACCCTTCCTTCTCTTCTTAATAATCGAACAATGTGATCAGCCTTGTGGTATATCGCCAGTGACTAGAGGGGATTTGAACAGTCTGTTGATCAATAACTGACACCCTACCTGGGATTAGCTAATATAACTGTTTTAAAATGAACCTGGGATATCTTAGTTTTCTGCTACGTACAGTCAATGATAAACTGAATTGATCCCTGCATTGTGGGTGTATGAAACTAGAAGGACTGCAACGGTTCAATGAGAAACTAGCTCAACGGCAGCTTGGGATGGAGAATCAAATGCTGACCTGGCCAACAGTCCCCACACCTCTTGAATGATTTAAAAACCTGACATGTTTCATTAGGAGATCATCCACTCTTAACTCTTTTGTTACATGGATGGTATGGGAGTTTCCCAGGACTAAATTGTGCTGTGTGAAGCTATGTGACTAAAATGGAATGCAATCATATCAGCTAATATACATGATCCCTTTCTATGTCCAGTGCTCCTTGTAATAATCTATCTATTACTTGCTGAACAAGAAGTTCAAAGTACAGTGTAATTATTTTAATCAACTTGTTTAGACTTGTTGCGATGCCCATCTAGGACAGGTAGGATTTGAACCTAGATCTTCTGTCCCAGAGGTAGGGACACTGCTGTTGCTCCAAAAGACAGTTGCGAAGTGGAATATAATGTTATAATGCAATGAAAGAAATACTATTGTGATGGCCGACACAATCATCTTCTGATTAGGACAGTGAACAGGGGAATTCACTCTGTGTCCCTACAGTACCTGCCCTGTGAATACTTAGTGAACAGTCATTGTGATGTAAGAATCAGGAGCGTGTAGATTACTGTTTTATAGATAAAGCTGCAATTGCAATCATGGTCACTGCCTGGTACTTAATGAGCATTCAACAGAAGTGCCAGGCAATGAGCAGCTCAGGTAGGAGACAAACTTATCATATTCCTTTGCCATTGCTAAATCCCCACCATCAATATCCCAGGAAACTGAATTACACTAGTCATATAAATGCTATGGCTGGAAGAGCAAGACAGAGGCCTGGAATTCTATGATGAGAATTCACTACTTGACTTCTCAAAGCCTGATTAATTGATGATTTTATTGTCATGTGTACTGAAATACAGTGAAAAGCTTTGTTTACGAACAATAGAGGCTGATCACAGCAGGCAAAGGATGTACAGATCAAAAAGACTTAGAGGCATACAGGTAACATTATTTGAGGCTAGAGTCCATTCAGCAGTCTGGTAATGGCCAGAAAGAAGCTGCTTCTGAACCTGCTGGTGTGTGTGTTCAGGCTTCTGTACCTTATGCCTGATGGAAGAGGTTATAGGAGGTTATTACCAGAATGTGATGGGTCTTTGATGATATTGACTGCCTTTCTGTGGCAATGAGCCATGTAAGTAGAGTCCATGGGTGGAAGGTTGGCTTCTGTGATGGTCTGGGCTGTGCACAGAACCTTCTGTAGTTTCTGGGCAGATGAGTTGCCATGCTAGACCGTTATGCACCTGGACAGTACGCTTTCAGTAGTGCATCTGTGAAAGTTGATGAGGGTCCTTATAGACATGCTGAATTTCCTGAGTCCCCTGAGGAAGAAGAGGTGGTGTTCTGCCTTCTTGACCATCACATCAACATGGGGAGTCCAGGACAGGTTGTTGGTTATGGTCACTTGGAGGAACTTGATGCTGTTCACTCTCTCAACCATCGACAATGCACAAGCCAGGCAGGTGATAGAATGCTTTCTGCCTGTTGAACAATTATAATTCCAACAACAAATGAAGATCAATTAGCCAGGATAAAGCTGCCCACTTGTTTGACCGGGATAATAAAATGTGAGGCTGGATGAACACAGCAGGCCAAGCAGCATCTCAGGAGCACAAAAGCTGACGTTTCGGGCCTAGACCCTTCATCAGAGAGGGGGATGGGGGGAGGGAACTGGAATAAATAGGGAGAGAGGGGGAGGCGGACCGAAGATGGAGAGTAAAGAAGATAGGTGGAAAGAGTGTAGGTGGGGAGGTAGGGAGGGGATAGGTCAGTCCAGGGAAGACGGACAGGTCAAGGAGGTGGGATGAGGTTAGTAGGTAGCGGGGGGTGCGGCTTGGGGTGGGAGGAAGGGATGGGTGAGAGGAAGAACCGGTTAGGGAGGCAGAGACAGGTTGGACTGGTTTTGGGATGTTTGACCTCACTTTTTCATAATTCTGCCATACTGGTGGGAGTATGTACCATCCAGAAATTGTACCAAAGTAGCTTCTTTAACAACACCGTCAAAAACTCCAGTGACATCTACTATCTCAAAACACAAGAACAGCAACTCCTGTAAGTTCTCCTCCACATTGCTCGCCACCCTGACTGAGAACTATATTGTTTCTCCTTCATTTATGGGATGAAAAGCCTGGACACCCTCCCTATCAGTCAGCACTCTGGGTTACTTTCTCGAGGGCAGTTATGGTGCAGCAGTAAAAGCTGGCCTAGCCAGCAATGCTCACATCATACACGAATGAATAAAAACGCAGAAGCAGTTGTCCTGAGTTATGGTTAAAATTTGCTTCCGAATTACTGTAATATATAATGAAATAACCAGTTTAGTGTCTGTGAGCCTATTTATCAAAGCTCTCTCTATACAAAGCAGATATGATTGATGCTTCACCTCAGGAGCTCCTGTTGTATGTGTGCTGTTTGATTCCTCTATTACTTGATCCTACATGTAACACCAAATTAGCTCTTCCACATGTGCAATTATACTCTTCGGAAAGATTTTGATTCCTTAAGACAAGATGCATTACTAACACCTCTAACTTTTGCAGAGTTATCCATTCACTTTTTCCAAAGCACTTTTTATTCTACCATTTCAGCATAAGCAATGAATAGAATAAATCTATGTTATTGAAGTTATCAGAAACATGTATAAGCTAGACAGCAGGTTACCTTATAATATAGAGTCTTCTGATTCAGTCCATCCTACTTATACCAGCTCTTTCAAAGAGTTATTCAAAATCTACCCCTGTGTTTTCTCTTCTTTGCAGAGATTTGAGGTTGGCACAGGTTTACTTTGTTCTTCACTTGCTTTGCTTGCGTGGCTCCTGTTGTTGAAAGCACCTCATGTTCTTCAGTCACGTCCAGTTGTTAACCTAACAGATGTGAAAGAAGATGTAAAAACTGAAAGAACGTTGCATGCTATTCTGAGGGAAGGTCACTGGATCTGAAACGTTAACTCTGTTTTTAATTTCACAGATGCTGCCAGACCTGCTGAGCTTTTTCCAGCAACTATGTTTTGTGTGTGTGTGTGTGGGAGTGAAAGAAGGTGTATCTCTTTGAGTGGTAAGACTTTGGAACATAAGGATGATTTAGTGGTGAAATTGACACATAAGCTGGCAGTGAGCTGATGGTAAAGGAAGGGAAACAAGTTTCTTTGGAGATCAGAAGAACAAGGAAACTGATCATGAAAGCACTTGAAAAAAAGTTTCTGAAGATTTGAACATCACTTTCTAGGCTTGTGTGATTTGTCTATTGCTAATTGACCTCAAAGGTGGTGGGGAGCATGTTACTGAACTGTGTCAGAGTCCTGCAAAAATTCCATCTCCTATTCCCAATTCCTCCGCCGCATCTGCTCCCAGGATGAGGCATTCCATTCCCGCACAGCCCAGATGTCCAAGTTCTTCAAGGACAGCAACTTTCCCCCCACAGTGGTCGAGAACGCCCTTGACCGCGTCTCCCGCATTTCCCGCAACACATCCCTCACACCCCGCCCCCGCCACAATCGCCCACAGAGGATCCCCCTCGTTCTCACACACCACCCCACCAACCTCCGGATACAACGCATCATCCTCCGACACTTCCGCCATCTACAATCCGACCCCACCACCCAAGACATTTTTCCATCCCCACCTTTGTCTGCTTTCTGGAGAGACCACTCTCTCTGTGACTCCCTTGTTCGCTCCACACTGCCCTCCAACCCCACCACACCCAGCACCTTCCCCTGCAACCGCAGGAAGTGCTACACTTGCCCCCACACCTCCTCCCTCACCCCCATCCCAGGCCCCAAGATGACTTTCCATATTAAGCAGGGGTTCACCTGCACATCTGTCAATGTGGTATACTGTATCCATTGTACCCGGTGTGGCTTCCTCTACATTGGGGAAACCAAGCGGAGGCTTGGGGACCGCATTGCAGAACACCTCAGCTCGGTTCGCAATAAACAACTGCACCTCCCAGTCGCGAACCATTTCAACTCCCCCCCCCCCCATTCTTTAGATGACATGTCCATCATGGGCCTCCTGCAGTGCCACAATGATGCCACCCAAAGGTTGCAGGAATAGCAACTCATATTCCACTTGGGAGTCCTGCAGCCCAATGGTATCAATGTGGACTTCACCAGCTTCAAAATCTCCCCTTCCTCCACCGCATCCCACAACCAGCCCAGTTCATCCCCTCCCCCTACTGCATCACACAACCAGCCCAGCTCTTCCCCTCCACCCACTGCATCCCAAAACCAGCCCAGCCTGTCTCTGCCTCCCTAACCTGTTCTTCCTCTCACCCATCCCTTCCTCCCACCCCAAGCCGCACCCCCATCTACCTACTAACCTCATCCCACCTCCTTGACCTGTCCGTCTTCCCTGGACTGACCTATCCCCTCCCTACCTCCCCACCTATACTCTCCTCTCTACCTATCTTCTTTTCTCTTCATCTTCTGTCCGCCTCCCCCCTCGCCCTATTTATTGCAGAACCTTCACCCCATCCCCCTCTCTGATGAAGGGTCTAGGCCCGAAACGTCAGCTTTTGTGCTCCTGAGATGCTACTTGTCCTGCTGTGTTCATCCAGCTTCACACTTTATTATCTATTATTGAACTGTGGTTGTCTGCGCAATGAAGGAACCACCACAATGCTTTTATATGTCAGGGTTTTTCCAAAGTTTGTTTGATACAGCAATACAAAAGGAACAGAAGAAGCAAAGGTTTCAACTCAGAATGGTATGTGATCCAGAGGGAAGCTTGCGGGTGGCACTTGTACCCTAGTCCTTCCAAGTATTTGAGGTCATCACTTTGGCGGGTGCTGTCAATGAAGCTTTGATACATTGTTTCAGTGCTTCTTGTAGTTGGTACCTGTGGCTCCACTGTGTGTTGGTTTTGGAGGGTCCAGTTTTAAGGGGGTGGTGCTCAATTAAGTTGAAAAACACAGTGGTAGGGAAAGGAAATTATACAAAGGAAAAACTGAGGGGCTTCATTGTATTGGAAATTCTGGAAACACACGAGTGAGAGGGCACAGTGAGTGATTTCGAAACCAAGTTGAACTATTTAATGTATAATTGTAAATGGTTCCTTGAATTGAGGCCAGATTAAGAATATCTGAATCGTTAATAACATTTTGTATTGCGTTTCTGGGGATAAAAAATAGCTTTACTGTCTAGAGAGGGAAACCATGGCGCCATTTTTTTTGGCAAATATCTCCAACATTTGCACTCTGAGATTCGACCTCCTTTCTCCTGGGAGTAGATAGAAGTAAGAAACCACTGTGACAAAATATGTGTGCATTTTTAAGTAATTATGGTAAATCGTGCACTTCCAACAAATCTCAAGTCAGCTGAATTATTGAAGACATGGATTTTATAAAGTGAAATCTCCTCAGCCCCTCTAGGCTAGTCCATTTAAAATAACCATCAAGGCATGAGCCAGAGCTGCAGAACCAGCGTCTTCCTTAAATAACAACAATCAGTACTATACTGAGAAAGATGAGCATTAAGATTTCATCAAAAATCACTTTGGAGCAAAGTTAGGCACCAAACATCAAGAAGTTTCATGCAGCTGGTACCAAGTATGTTTCGTATTCCATATCTCATACTGTGATGGCGAACTGAAGTGGATGCTGTAGCGAGAGCTTCATTTAGCAGATTCAAAGGGTTGGGTACAGAATTTGTCGGTTATGGTTCAGTAAGAAGGTGGAGTTGTGACCAGCTCCACAAAACCCAGGCTGGTTTTCCCAATGCAGCATGGCAGTTTACTGCAGCACTGGCCTAATCGATGGAGGTTCGAGAGGGAGTTTCAGCCTTTTGACCCACTGACACTGAAGGAATGGTGCTATAGTTCCGTGTCAGGAAGGTGTGTGGTTTGGATGCCATCTTGTAGGTGACACTGTTCCAACATGCTGTGCAGAATCAAACAGGCTTCCAGCAAGCAATTGCTTCGTTAAGAAGTGCAGATGTGCAGCCGTAATGCAGGGTGACAGTGGGCCACGTGCAGCTCTCACAAATTAGATGGAGCTTTCCAAACAAGATTTGTATTTGTTGCTGATCCCTGAGAAGGAGGTGGTGAACTGCCTTTGTGAGCCCGGACAGGCCGTGTGGTAATTTCCTACAATCATTGTGATGGTTCAAGTCTGGTAGAGACAGAGGAGTCTGGCTGGCATGTATTTTCCTGTTACATCCAGTACTGATGATTAAAACCAAATTCTGAGAATTACAGGAACTGTCCTATTTCTTAATTGAAACACAGACAATTATTTGCAGAAAATGAATAGGAGGGTAGGGAAAAATGTGTGACACTGCAGAATCAGAAATCCTGTATGGGCACATGTAGCATTACTGGTGGTTATCCAGAGAACTTAAGATCAAATTTCATCATGGCAGTTTAAGCATTTGAATTCAATTTAACGAAATCTGAGAATGAGCAAGCAATAGCAGTGGTTATAGAGCTGTTGCATAGTCATTAAAGAAAACTTGGTTGATTGATCTCCAATAGGTGAAGATCTGATAAATATGTGACTCCAATCCCAAATTAACATGGTCCTCTCTAAACTGCATTCTGGAGTAGGTGAGCAACTACCGTATTGAATTTTATTTCAAAGAGTGACTGAAATAAAGCTAGACCTTTATGGTATTCTGTATGGCTGCCACTCTGTATCACCTGCTCACTCCTCAAGGGTATCACCAGATGGGTAAACAAATTAAAAAACAAAGAACTGCGGATGCTGGTAATGAGAGGCAATATCAGAAAATGCTGAAAAAACCCAGACAGTTCAGACAACATCTGTGCAGAGAAAGCAAAGGTAATGTTTTTGGTCCAGTGACCCTTCATCAGAGCTTTCTTCAGGTAATCAATGCAAGCAGCATCCACATCCCAGGAACTTTTGTTAAAAGACATTTGTTTCAGTTGGATAGTTTATAACAAATGATAAGTTATTAAGAGAATCGGTGCCTGTAATTGGTGAAAGCTGAGAAACTGGATTTCCGCAGGCTAGCTGACGCAAATACAAGTAGCAAGGTTTAACAAATTTGGCTCCAACTGAAGCATTGATTCCAGGATAGATGAAATCATTATTGCATTCCTAATTCTTCAACTGCCATTTTATACTTTTTTTATTATGTAGTAAATCAAACTTTTAAAGATTTTTTTGTGAAATGATGTTGGCGTGGGGTGTTTTGTCTCTTCCTAAACAGACTGTTGGATCACTGTTTGCTGGATGTGGCCCAAGTGGAAGAGTGTTGTGTAGTGAGTCCGGGAATGGCTCCAGTTTGGGTGGGAAAAAAAGTTAAACCTTCAACTGTACTCTCTCTTCCTTTTCACTAAACAGGAAGCTGCAAAACGGAATGAAATATGTGACAATAAAACGTTACACTTTAGAAGCTGACTGTATAACAGACTTAATGTATTCATTAATTTCAAATTTATTTATTACTGTCTGCAGTAGTCTCCAGGAAAGCAGGAGGCTAATAGAAAGAACTCCCCAGATAACAGGAAACGCAGACAATGAACAATAAAAGACAGATTAATAGTTACTCTGGAAGAGTGGAGCACTCCAAGTGGCTGCCTTGTGAATCATAGGCACATTTAATTGTGAATTATACTCAAATTTAAAATGGGTGCATACACTGACGTGACACTCTGCTAAGTCTGCAAACACTTCCTGAACTCTAAAGTAAAAGTTTTTTTTTATAAAGAAGAAGATTTCATTTTGAAATTTTTATTTGGCAGAACAAGAGATTTTCCTCTTCCTAGTTGAGAGACGGTGATTAATTTGACCGAAAAATGAAGAATGGAGTGAAATAATTAAAGGATTTGTTATGTTCCGTTACCTGCCAGAGCTAGTTTTGGTGATATGGTACCTCCTCCTCTCTTACACGCACTGTCACGCTCTTGCGCGCACTATCCACTTCGCTTTAGGTGCCCCCAAATGACATCTACCCTAGAGGCACTGAGAGGTCTTGTAACTGCCCCAATTCGCAAGCTTCCTAATCTGTGCTGAGCCATCACAAAACAAATTTAAGTGAATAATCTGTGTGAAAATATTGCAATGTGCAGTGTTTTCATTTCATTTTACTTTGTACATCAAAAAAGAACCTGAAACACACATCCCACAATCCACCGTTCAAGGTGTCCTCCATTACCATGTTGGGAAATTCGCTTTAGGTGTTGACCATTTTCTTACATAAAGAGCTTTCTGAGTGTCAATATTTATAGTAGGGAAGGAGACTAGTACACTAGGATTCCCAAGAAAACCAACATTAGCAGCATGGCATCTGTGAGCATGATTGGAAGAAAAGGTAGTGAAAAGTGACCAATTCCTAAGACCCAATGGTTTTGATCCCATAGTTTTGCCCATGGTCAGAGAGGACATTGCTGTTGCCCAAATTATATTAATCAAAGGTTTTCTTTATTCAGAGACACCTTTAGATTTGAGAATTGTGCATTTTGTGTTCTGTGGAAGGCGAGCGATGAGAACCATTCAACTATAGACCGGTTAAGATACCATTTGTTGCCATGAAATTTCTGTATTGTTCGGGACCAGTGACTGAACACCTTTTACAATTTTCAATTGCTAGAGGAAGCCAGTGTGGATTGGTAAAGAGTTGATGAAATCTGAGAAATTAACTAAATTCTACAGAAAAGGTGACTAAAGTAGTGGACAGGGAATGTCTAAGGATATTATTTATAATGCATTTCAGAAAATTCTTCAGACTATTAGCCAAGTTGAATACCATGGAATTTAAAGCAATTATTGACCAGATTGCTAAACTGAGGAGAGAAAGGAGAAAGAGTGTGGGGATAGTGAGCATGTGTGCTATTTGGTAGCATGGTATCACATAAGGATATATTTGGTGTCTCCATGAGTCGCTATTTATGATAATGTAAAAGGAAAGCCTTATATCTACATTGGCCAATTACAGAGTGATAGCTGACATTGCAGCTAGAAGAATAAATTATAAAAAGATATCAATAGGTTAAGTGAATGGGGGAAAAACTGGCAAATCCATTTGAATTTCAATGTTGATGAATGAGAGGTCATGCGCTTTAGACTGAAAAGGTGATAAAACAGGATACTTTTTTAATGGTGAAAGGCTACAAACAGTGGAGATTCAAATAAACTTTATAAGCCAGGTACATGGGTCTATAAAATGTCAAGAATCGGTACAAAAAAAATCAAAGGCTAATGGCATGCTGGTATTTATATTCAGATACTGAAATACAAGAGTGTAAAAGTTATACAACAGCTATACAAAGTCCTGCTGAGACCACACACGGAAGAACTGAGCAGTTTTGGACACCGCATCGCAAGAAGAATATATTGACCTTTGAGGATGTTGGTCTACCAAAGTGATACCAAGATTCTCAAGTGTTCAGTTAGGAGGAGAAGTTAAAATGTTGTGTTCCCTGCCATTTAAAAGATTAATGGTAATCAGAGTTTTTAAGATATTTACAGAAGGAAGTGAGGTGAATGAGAGAAAGTATTTCCACCGGTTATTTTGAGTACAGTAGGACAGAGGGTTCACAGTCTAAAATTTAGAATGAGACCTTTCAAGACTGGTATATAAAATGATTCTACACAAAGGGTTATAGAATTTTGGAACTTTCTTCAACAAATACTGATTGATTCACAAATCAATTATACATCTCAAATTGGAGTTTGATAGACTTTTGTTAATTAAAGCACTGGGGAATTTAGATTTAGGTTTTATCACCATGTATGGGGAAATCGGACAAAATGGGAGAATGGAATAAGGGACAAAAATGTTATGAGATAACACAATGTGAAGCTGGATGAGCACAACAGGCCAAGCAGCATCAGAGGAGCAGGAAAGTTGATGTTTTGGGTCGAGACCCTTCATCAGTCTCGAACCGAAACGTCAACTTTCCTGCTGCTATGATGCTGCTTGGCCTGTTGTGCTCATCCAGCTTCACATCGTGTTATCTCAGATTCTTCAGCATCGGCAATTCCTACTATCTCTGTAAAAATGTTACGATGTGGGATTAGATCAACCATGACCTGATGGAGTGCTGCAGCAATCCTGAGGGGTTGAATGATCTAATCCTGTTCCCATTTTCCCATCTGGATTTGCAATTTGTATTTGATTCTTCTGTATCTTAGATAATATTCACACTCTGTAGTCTATGTTGTCACCTAACTTTTATTTCCGCTTGGGATGTCATGAAACTTTATTTTGTTGCCCATCCATCATTCAAGTGGACAGGACCTCTCAGGAGTTTAGATGGAAGGCAGATGATCTCATTGAAACATTGAACACTGTGAATTTCAGACTCCTACCACCAGATGGAAAGTCTCTAGAATGAAGAGGAACAATCCCAGCCTGAGGGTTGACATTTAACACTTAGAGGAAGAGAGAACACCTTTGCCCAGGGACACCTTTGGGATATAACCCTTTGGGATAATAGACCCTCCATCATTTGAGCAGATTCAAAATGAGACCAGTAGAACTTTGGATACTTAGGGGAGGCAATAGCCTAGTGGAATTATCACTGGACTGAATAATCCAGAGACTCAGATAACATTCTGGGGACCAAGGTTCAAATCTCACCACGGCAGATGATGGAATTTGAATTCAATAAATATCTGGAATTAAGAATCTAATGACACCCGTGAATCCATTGTCAATTGTTGGGAAAAACCCATCTGGTTCACTAATGCCCTTTAGGGAAGGAAACTGCCATCCTTCCCTTCCCTGGTCTGGCCAGTGTATGACTCCAGACCCATGGCAATGTGGTTGACTCTTAACTGCCCTCTGGGCAATTAGGGATGGGCAATAAATGCTGCCCAGCCAGCAATGTCTTTCATCACGTGAATGAATAATGGGGGAAAAAAAAACTAAAGGAATTAAGGGATTGAGCAGGGAGAGGAGTTAAGGTAGAAATCAGCCATTGAATAGTGGAACAAGCTCTATTCCTGTTTCTTATGCCAGAGGATGTTGGTGGCACATTTTCCTCATGAACTTTGTGGCAAAAATGGCCCAAAAACTCAGAGAGAGCTGCATTCAAGGTCAGAGAGTCTAATATAGAAATGTGATACTATAACTGGAATCTTAGGCATCCAGACCACATATAGCTAAGGTTGTGGGCTGCCTCTGTTTCCCAGTTTTTGCCATTGAGAGATGGAGGAAGTACATGTCATCAGTGGAAGAAAATAAATTAGTTACATAAGCAGTCCAGCTTTAAATGTTGAATTATTGATGTTGACTTCAAAATGACTGCTCAATTAGAAATGTAATCACTTGGCTTTAATGTGTAAGTAGGATTCTGTGCTAATTGAGAAAACAGTATTAAATCTTTACTTTAATGGGTTACTTGCTCACAAGGTAACATCCACCGTTGTTACAAGGAGGGAGTTCCAGAATTCTGATCCAGGGACAGTGGACGAAGAACAATATATAATTCCAAGTCATGATGGTGATTGACTTGGAGAGGAATTTGCAAGCAGTAGCCTTATCCTTATGAATGACAGACATTGTGTGTTCAGAGATATTGTGGAAGGAATCTTGGAAAAATGTTACCTTGGCCTACACTGGTCTTTGTATCCTCTTTAGTCACAGGAGACGTCCCAGAGGATTGAAGAATAGCCAATGTTATTCCTTTTGTTTCAGAAGGGAGACAGGGATAATCCAGGAAATACAGGCTGGTGAACCTTTGTCAATGATAGAAAAATTATTGGAGAAGATTCTTAGCGATAGGATTTACTCACATTTGGAAAAATATGGACTTACTAGCGATAGGCTTTGTCCAGGGGAGGTCATGTCTCACACAGTTGATTCAGTCTTTTGAGGAAATGACAAAGATTATTGATGAAGATGGGATGGTGGATATAGTCTACATGGACTTTAGTAAGGCCTTTGACCAGGCCCCTCTTGGCAGGCTGATATAGAAGATGAAGTTGTATGGGATCCATAATGAGCTGGTAAATGGATACAGAACTGGCTTGGTTATAAAATATAGAGAGTAGCTGTAGACAGGTGTTTTCCAAACTGGAGACCTGTGAGCAGTGGTGTTCCACAGGAATCAGTGCTGGGACCCTTGTTGTTTGTAATATGTATAAATGATTTGGAGGAGAATGGAGGCGAACAGATCAGTAAGTTTGCGGGGGATGCAAAGACTGGGGGAGCTGTGGGTAGTGGATTGCCAGAGGATACAGCGGGATATAGACAGGCAGAGAGCTAGGGCACGGAAATGGCAGATGGAATTTAATCCTGACTAATGTGAGGTGATGCATTTTGGAAAATCTAACGCAGAAGGGAAATATACAGTAGATGGCAGAACCCTTAGCCATATAAAAATACTGAGAGATCTAGGTGTACAGTTCCCTGAAAGCAGAAACATAAGTGCGTAAATTGGTATAGAATATATATAGCATGTTTGCTTCATCGGTTGGGGCATAGAGTATAAAAATTGGCAAGTTATATTAGAGCTGTATAGAACTTCAGATAGCAAGGTATAGAGAACACAACAGGCCAAGCAGCATCAGAGGAGCGGGAAGGCTGACTTCGGGCCTAGACAATTCTTCAGAAACGGAACATCAGTTAGGCCACATTTGGAACATTCCATACAGTTCTGATCACCATGCTACCAGAAGAATGTGGAGGCTTTGGAGAGCGTACAAGAAAGGTTTACCAGGACGCTGCCTGGTTTAGAAGGTATTAGCTCGGAAAAGACATTGGACAAGTTAGGTGGGTTATAGGGGTAATGGGAACTGCAGAGGCTGGAGAATCCAAGATAATAAAGTGTGAAGCTGGATGAACACAGCAGGCCAAGCAGCATCTCAGGAGCACAAAAGCTGATGTTTCGGGCCTAGACCCTTCTTCAGAGAGGGGGATGGGGTGAGGGTTCTGGAATAAATAGGGAGAGAGGGGGAGGCGGACTGAAGATGAAGAGAAAAGAAGATAGGTGGAGAGGAGAGTATAGGTGGGGAGGTAGGGAGGGGATAGGTCAGTCCAGGGAAGACGGACAGGTCAAGGAGGTGGGATGAGGTTAGTAGGTAGGAAATGGAGGTATGGCTTGGGGTGGGAGGAAGGGATGGGTGAGAGGAAGAACAGGTTAGGGAGGCAAAGACAGGCTGGACTGGTTTTGGGATGCAGTGGGTGGAGGGGAAGAGCTGGGCTGGTTGTGTGTTGCAGTGGAGGGAGGGGACGAACTGGGCTGGTTTTGGGATGCGGTGGGGGAAGGGGAGGTTTTGAAGCTGGTGAAGTCCACATTGATACCATTAGGCTGCAGGGTTCCCAGGCGGAATATGAGTTGCTGTTCCTGCAACCTTCGGGTGGCATCATTGTGGCACTGCAGGAGGCCCATGATGGATATGTTATAGGGGGATGGGTCTGGGTGGGATGCTCCGAGGTTCGGTGTGGAATTATTGGGCTGAAGGGCCTGTTTCCACACTGTAGGGATTCTATTCTAAATTTGGTTTGTTTTAACTTGTACGTCAAAGGCTGAGGTGCAATCTGATAGAAGTTGACAAAATTATGGGAGGCATGGATAGAAAGAAGGGTCAGAGTCTTTCTTCCTAGGGTAGAAATGTCAGTTGCTAGGGGACATAGATTTAAGTTTAAAAGGGGAAGGTTTAAATGAGATGCAAGTTTTTTACTCAAGGTGGTAGGTACCTGACGGATGCCAAAGGAGGTGGTCAGGGTAGATACAATAGCAATGTTTAATAGGCATCTTGACAGATACATGAATAGGCAGAGAATAGTGGGATACGAGCTACATAGAAGTGAAAGTTTTTTAGTTTAGAAAGGCACCATGCATCGGCAAAGGCTTGAGGGCCGGAGGGCTGGTTTCTGTGCTACACTGTTCTTTACTCTTTGTTTACTGTCACTGGTCACTTTAGCAGACGCTAGCTGCCATTACTATCTACATGATAGTGTCTATACTTTATTGGTTGTTAAAGGTGCCTGAAAATCGGGCTGGTCCATCTTAAACACACTGGGAACATAGCAGTCACTAGATGCAGGGGCAGTGAGTGAATATCCTGGACATGGACTAACCCATGAGCTAGATTAGGGACTCTTGGCTTGTTCAGCATGATTATGTTTAGTGATAATTGCAGCCTGGGATAGGGTCTAATGTGAAACTATCTCTGATCCATTGGGCACTTTTTTAAAAAACTGAGGCTATTTCAGATGATCCTTTTTGTTTAATTCCTGTAGGATATACAAACATGATGTGCCAGCTTCTGTGTGTACAGGAGTTTTATTCAATGCTTTCAAATGTCTGCTCCCTCATGCTTCCAGCACGTTCCCTATAGGTTCATTGCATTTTTGAAGAAACTGTAGCTGGGTTTAATTAATCACGCACCCCAAACAGACCCAGGACATGCACAATCAGATCCTGAACAATTGAACACTACAATTGCTTCTGGTATTCATAGAAACCTGTCTCAACCCTCTGTTCCTGGAAAGTTGGATTCATGGCTGTTTTGTCTAAACAAGATATAATGGCTGCTGTTCAATAATTCCAAGGCATCTATTGAACATATATCATCAAGAATATTGAATAATAAAAAGGGAGCTAGAACGGTCCATTCGGCCCCTTGATCTTATTCTGCTGAACAACCGGACCATGATTGAACTTACTGACCTCCAACTTTCTGCTCTATCCCCCTGCCCTCGAAGTTCATCGGTCCCTATGAATCTACCAAGTTCTGCCTTGGTTCTGCTCATTGGTTCAGCATCAACTGCTCTCTGGGTTGGAGAATATCAGAGACATTTTCAACTGTTTTGAGTGAAGAAATTTCTTCTCATCTCAATCCACACTATTTGACCCCTAATCCTGTGACTGTGACCCCTTGCTCTAGATTCCCTGATCTGCATATAACAGCTTTCTGTGGTTATATAATGAAGTGGTTCTTAATTTCAAAGTACCTGAGGAATCGGGGAGGAGGTAAAGTGAACAGGACCGTGTGAATGTAGGCTAGCAACAGGATTCCTGATTTAAACCCAAGTGTATATGTAAAATATCCCAAGCTGATAGGGTGAAAGGCTAAATACCCTCCTGGCTTGTTTTTATTAAAATTGCATGCCTCAATCTAATTTTCTGTTTAGTGCTCCAGGTCCACATACTCCAGCGAACCTTAATATCTTAATGGAAATGATCATAGCTTAATGATGTGTGATAACTGTTGTCAATTAATGATGACTGTGCTGGAGGGGAGTGGTGAGGCTGTCCTTTATCTAATGGACTAGTAAAGCAAGCCATGTTATAAAGTTTCTCCATTTATTAGCTGTCCTTTCTGATCTACCCAGCTTATTCCGAAATAATAGGAAACAGTGATGTGAGAAAGTGCTGTCTCTTACTACATTCATTGAGATAACCCCCACATGCCCTCCAGAGCACTTTACATGCCATGATTTGATATTTGAAGGGCAATCACTAATGTAGGTTAGAGTGTCATGAGCTGCTTTGTGTTCAGCAAAGTTCCTCATATAGTAAATTAAATCGGAGGTTATAGAAGGAGGCCATTCAGCCCATTATATATTGGCTCCCTGAAACAGCTCCCAATAAATCCCACCTCTGCTTTCTCCCCACAGCTAGCCTAAATATATTTCCATTTTTTTGACAAAGTATTCTGGTAAATTGTAGAGCACAAATACTGATATGAACCTGTTCGGGAAATCAGTCTATTTTTGTGCTGGAACTTCTTAGTCATCTATCGAGTCGATGTCCTTTTCAAAGTTAATGTTGAATTTGCTCCAGCTGATCTTTTCAGTCTGTACATTGCAGATCATCATAACTTGCTGCTGAAAGAAATATAGTCCAATCTCCCTTCATCTTTTTCACTAATTAACTAAAATCTTTGTGCGTGTGTCACTGGTTTTCCTGCCTGTGACACCAGTGCTCTCCTCTGCTCTAGTTATTCTCCAGTCAACCTGTTCAGAAATGTTATCTCACACCTCAGGGTCTGTTGGGGTTTGAACCTGGGTCTCCTTGACCTGAGGTGGGGACATTATTACTGTGCCATACAAGAGCTGTCTTGAGTATTTTAATAACAACCATTGGATTTCTTGCACAAGATGCTCTGAAGCCTACTACCCAGTGCTCTGGCAAAGCCTTTATGATTTTTGATCACTTGTATACAATCTGTCCTTTCTGCCCAAAGTCAAACCAAACTCAACCTCATCTCATTTTGACTAGAGATACTTCTGTGTTTCGCTGTTGTTGGTTGAACTTCCCAGTAAAATCACCCATTATCCAATCTGTATTGAAATCAGAGTGTTTCTTCATCACTGTTAAGTCAACATCCTGGAATATTCTCCTAGGATAGCACTTCAGGTATACCAACACCTTGTGGTCTGTTTAAGATAAAGGCTCAATGTCACCTTTTCCAGAGCTATTAATTGCCTGTGATATCTATAGCCTGAGAAATTGTTTTCAATGGAGTATTGACTGTGGCCACCAACAGAAATCCTAGCTTTTCTACATATTCTGCAAGCAAGCTTCTGAAGGTCAACCTTGAATTAACTTTAAAAAAAAATTGCTCGTGGAATGTGGAGATCACTGGCTAGGCCGGGATTAATTGTTCATTTCTGATTGCCCTGGAGACCATGTATTGAGCTGCCTTTTGAACTGCTGAAGTCTTTGGGGTTTAGGGACACCCACAGAGACGTTGGCAGAGGAGTCTCATCCGCAGTGAAGGGACAGTGGTATAATTCAGGAGGGTGTGTGGATTGTAGAAACACAGAAGTCTGGAGGCACAGTTTTAACTTGCCATGGTCTCTTAGACCTTGAGGATGACCCAGGATTGTCTTGTGATGCTTGAACCCTGGAATGGGTGTTGGATCCCACCACATTGAGTCAGTTTGAGCAGTCTGACCAACTGAGCCAGGTTGCTATTCTGACTGGAAATTCAAATTGTTGACACAGTGTACACAGGTTTTGATGTTCCTCAAAATTGGTTTTAAGAGGAAGTTTGTTTGAACACTTCCTTTTTGCGGTGGTGAATTAGTAAGCAGTTGCTTCAAGACTGTGTTGCAAAGTCTGAATGTGAGCTGTTGATGCCAATTTCACCAGATGCTATCAATCAATGAACAATCTCACTACCCCGTATTCACCTGCAAAATTTGTTTGGACTATAGCAACATGCAAAACAGCCTCACTGCTCCAAAACTTATTAGGTGTCAGACTGTCAAAAGATAATGAGACAATGACTTGATAAACTGCTACAAAGGTGTTGGTTGAGGAATAAATATTGGCCTGAATACTAAGCGGCACTCTCTAGCTTTCTTAGACTTGAAATGGGATAGATGTGGGAAGCTTGTTTCCACTTGTGGGAGAGTCTAGCACCAGAGCGCAGCATCTCAGAATGAGGTGTCACACATTTAAAACCGAGATTTGGAAGAATTTATTGTCTGAGAGGAGTGAATCTGTAGAATTCTTTACCACAGAGAACAGTTGAGGCTGGATCATTCAGTATATTCAAGGCTGAGATAGATGTTTAATTGGCAAAGGAATCAAGGTTGTGGGATTAAGGCAGGAAAGTGGAGTTCAGAATGATCAGATCAACCACAAGCTCATTGAAAGGTGGAACAGAATCAATGGACTGAATGGCCTACTTATCTCTTATGAAGTCATAGAATATCTACCGCGCACAGAAGCAGGCTGTTCAGCCCATCACAGCTGACACAGCTCCCTGCAAAAGAAACTCAGCCAATGCCTTTCCTTCTTGGACCTGCAATTTCTTCTTTTTAGATAATCATTTAATTCCCTTTTGAAAACCATGATTCTGCCTCCACCGTACTCTCGGGCAGGGTGTCCTTAAACCTAACTGCACCGGCCGTGTATGAAAGCTTTTGCCAATACATGGAAACCAAAGTCGGTGGACCCTTCCATCAATGAGAATAGTTTCTGTTCATTCCATCTTGGCCCGGTCCTGAATCTCAAATGCCTTTATCAAATCTCCTCTTCACTGGCTCATCGCAATAGCATCTTGTGATCATTTACACCAACCTGAGATGACAGAGGGAATTTTACATTGATATCTCATCTAAAAGGCCA
Source organism: Stegostoma tigrinum (assembly GCF_030684315.1). NCBI lineage: Eukaryota > Metazoa > Chordata > Chondrichthyes > Orectolobiformes > Stegostomatidae > Stegostoma > Stegostoma tigrinum. Next base: position 3,870,108 of record NC_081384.1, on the reverse strand, counting down.
TGCGGGTTTAATTACCTCAAAGAAATTTGCTAAAACTCTATGGGGGAGAGACATGTAAATTGTCATGTATTGGCAGATATGACTACACAACCACTGAGGAACGGGAGTGATTTCTGCTGTTTCCATTGTGCATTGTGGTGATAAATGTCACTCTATACTTTTATTTGTAATAAAAACGGTGCAATATGGCGACAAGAGTGGAACGTCATTCCATGGTTTGTTTGAAAATTAAACAGAAGGTAATAGATGTCAGCGAGGTCTTGCAAAGCACTCATCCAACCCGGTCACTGTGTTATTAACCAGCAGAGAGAATCTCTGATTTATGAGACTGATTTTCTGCTTTAAGCTGGCTGCCAGAGATTTGGCTATCAATACATTGTGGCTAAAAGGTGTGTGCGCACATTCACTAGAAACTCCCAGTTTAGAGTTGCCAACCCTCCAGCAATGACCTGGAGCCTTCAGGAATTGAAAATCATAGGGACATTTTATACAATCGTGGTATTGCTTATCATTTTCTTTGATCATTCCTCTAAGCAGGTTATAACAATATTGCAAATGGCGGGGAGAAAAGCTGTTTGGCTTATGGTCAATCATCATCCAATTGGATAATGAGATTTTTATTGTTTTCCATTTGGTGTAGCAAAGCAGTGAGTCAGCAGGATGACAATATTAACTGATCAGTGGCTCAAAGAGTGAGTTTATTACTGTTGTAGATTCCACCCAAGTTCAGCCACTGGTCTGCTCACCTGGGGCACTGGATGGGCACAATTGTGCAGCTAGGAAAGGAGTAAATCAGTTGAGATTCTGACTCCTAATCATCAGTATATTGTGTATGGATGGTATCTAAGATGGCTGTGATTCCCCCTTTGGTTCAATAGTCTTTCATTCCTCATCGCCTCAGCTGATGTTGGATGAGAGATAAATGTTGACCAGGACGCAGGTAAGAACTCTTCTGTGAAGTAGCTGAGTGGGGGCTGTCACTTATTCCTGAGTGGACCTTGGCTTATTATCTCATTGCTGGCTCTGACAGTGTCACATTCCCTCTGTGCTGCACTGAAGTGTCAGTCTAGATTTTATGTTCAATTCTCTGCAGTGGATGTTGAAATTAGATTTAAGGATACCAGAAGTGATGCTGTGACAGACAGGGTTAAATCTGTGATGTCTAGTTACTGACTCTCATGTCTGAAAAATGTTTATCACTACCCATATTTTTTTTTTGCATTCACTTGTTTAATGCATAGTAGTTACTAGCATTTTATGGATCACTGGGTGTTGAAAGGACCTCTTGTAAAAACGGCCATTTTTCTACATTTAAAGAGAGCAAGCTGCACCATAAGCCATTGTGGGTCATGTTATACACATCATCGAGACTGATTGCAATACAATGATGGCTAAAGTTTTTGGAACATGCTAGCCAGCAGAAGAATGATACCGAAGGACCAAAATAAATAAGGCAAAAGCCATTTTAACAAAGAATCAGACACCAGCAGGGGAGAGCAGAGTGGTTGAAAGCCAGAAATATTTTCACAGAACCACCCAGGACCGAAGAGAAATATTTGTGTTGTCAGTGCTACCCTACTACCAGAGAAAATTATATGCGGACCTTTTTGAAGGCTTAACCTATTTCACCAAGTGAAAGGGAATTCTGTCTTTTGAAAGTTTAGCTCTGATTACTGCTGTGAAATCCTTGAACTGAATTGACATAAAATATGTTCAGCTGTGAGGTGGGCAGGCTGCCTGAAGCACAGAATGACTGTGTTGGCCAACAATAGCAGGACTGGAGCCTGCCAAGGTTTGGTAGAAGTCTCTTTGCTTTAGAAAACAGCTCTCCCTACTGGCCAGACAAGAGAACGGAAAATCTGCCGTTCAGTTTTCAGACATTGTCCACGGATTGCAATTGGCTTCCCATTGGCCATTCAGTGAGAGACATCAGGACTGATGCCTGAATAGTCAATTAGGCTATTATGCAAAGTAAGAGATGGACGACTGTGAAAGAAGCTAAGGCTCTGACTGTGTGTACACAGAATTAACACCTAATCGCTAAATTTCAGGTCACTGATGGATGACTTTTAGAGAGGAGGTTACATTGTTTGTCCTGCTAAACAGTCCACCCTTTCCAGTGTGAATGTTTGTTCATTTCATGCACCCACACAATATCCTTGACTCTAAGTGGAAATTTCATGTAACAATGAGGTAGGAATTAACTTGGATTTATTAAAACTCATACAATGCATACTGGATCGAAAAAGGCTGTTGAGCCTGGACTGTTTCACTTGAGCAATTTAGCTAGTGCCACTTCCAGGTCCTTCCTTCAGTGAATTCCTTTCCCTTCAAGTGTTTATCCATTCCATTGTACAAACCTCAAATGATTCTGCCTCCATCGCAGTCCCAGGCAGGACATCCAAATCCTAAACCCTTGCTACATGAACAGGTTTTTCCTCAAGGCGCCTTCGGCTGTTTTGCCAGTCACTGGAAATCTGCAGCCCCTGGTTCTTGTACACCCGATCAATGGGACCAACATTTTCCCCATCCACTCCATCTGGGCTGTTCTCATTATTAGATACTTGGATGAAAATCTCCTTCTCCTGAGGATGAACAACCTGAGATTCTCTAACCTCGTCATGGAAATGAAGTTCATTGATTTGGCCAAACAAGCCTTTCTTAAATAGTTCATGCCAATAGCTCCCCTACCTTGCCAGCAGGTAAAAGTGGTTTTAAAATCTCATGGAGTGGTGTTATTGCTAGATTGTCAATCCACTGACCCAGGTAATGTTCAGGGGGCCCCTGTTAGAATGGTGGAATTTGAATTCAATAAAAATCTGGAATTGAGTTTAATGATGACCATCAATCCATTGCCTATTGTGGAAAAATGCACCTGGTTCACGAATGCCCTTCAGGGAAGGAAACTCCCATCCTTACTCTGGTCTTGCCAAATGTGATTCCTGACCCATCACAATGTGGTTAATTCATGACTGCCCTCTGGGCAATTAGGGTTGGGCAATAAATGCTGGCCAAGCCAGCGATGCCCTTATCCTGTGAATAAGTAAAACGAATGGTGTCTTAATGAGTTACAATTCCAGGGTTCCCTCTGGATTCCATTATTCTAATCCTATCCTGGCCTTGCACCTCGTACTGTCTGTGCATGTGAACTCATCCAAACTTTTTGCCTAAATCCTAACATGCGCCAAGCTCCATTCACTGTCACCCCATGTTCACTGAACTTCATTGGTTCCAGGTTCATAACTTGACTAAAACTCTCATCATTCAAGCATTTTCATATTCTTGTACCCCATGCCTACAACCTTATCCAGTCTCTGAGATTCCTCTGCTCTTTCAATTCAGCCTCCACTTCATCCCCAATATTGACAGTCATGAAATTCAGCTCCCCTAAATTCTGGAACTCCTTCTATAAACCTCTCTACCTCTAGTCCTCTCTCTTTATTTAGATGCTTCTTAAAATGTACTGCTGTGAGCAAGCATTTTGTCTTGTGTGAAAATGTCTCCCTGTGTGGCTGGGTGTCAGATTTAGTTGGGTGATCATTCTTGTGAAAAACCTCCAAAGGTTTACTGCCCTAATGGCGCTATGTAAACGGAAATTGTTGTGAGAATATTAAGGAACCAGTTCAGTTTTTACAACAAACTGACAAATCCATGGAGTCAGTTTCTTTTTTGTTTCACCAAATTCAAAGTTTCTCATCATTACTCACTGAGCAATACTTCAGAAGATGATTAGATAAGATAGGAAAATAATATCCTGTGCACAAAATGGAACTGAGTTCCTCTGGAGTTGATCCTGTCAGTGTTCTTCCTATGCGGGATAAATGCAGCCAAATGCTTTCAGCAAGTCCATAAATGCAGAAATCTTGTACAATGAAAATTTGTTGACATGTGGAAATTCAAGTTTTTTTTAAAAACTTAACATTTTCCATGTGTAGCCTTGTTCTTTAACTGCTCTGAATGCAATGGGGGACAAAACCACATTCCAGAACTTGATGAAGCTATGCAATTTTACACTTTCAAGGAGATTTATTGCAAAATTATTGTGTTCAGCTACCAGTAATCATTAGCTTATATATAAAAAAGCTACATGCCATTGATACAGATGTCTTGAGGTTTTAATGAAACCAGTTTAGCTATTCCCTTGTGGGAAATATGAAGTTATTTATGAGCACAAGGGAACAAAATAGACCCAGTTCTTGTTCAAGCACTAACCATAGTGGGAGCTGCTACAGAAGGGAGCAAGAGGTGTTGAGCGAAATACAGGGCCATTGGAAATGATGAAAACATGTGGGATTGGTTAAGCAGGCCTGGATTCTCGAGTTTGTGCAGCTAGGCATTCTGTTTTCATGATGGCTTCATTGTCCTGGAACCTTTTATATTTTTGTAGGTGAAACACATGCCTGAAGAGTATGAGAAATACAAACTGGAAAGAGCTTGTGTTTAAAAAGGGAGAATCTCTGACTCGAGATCACCCAAACAGCTTTGCAGTCCTGTTGTAATATCAGAAGCCCAGCAGCTGAATTGTGCATGGCAAGACTCCACAGGAGTACTGAGAATTTTGTTCCATGATTTTGTTTGGGGGCTAAATGTTAGCCAAGAAACTGAGAAGTGCCTTGTTCTCTGACATCAGAGTTGTGGGATCTTTGTGTTCATCTGAAAGGGAAGGCAATGACTCAGCCAAGTCTGTCACTTCCACCAGTACAACACCCCCTCATACTGCACAGCTGATATCAGCATAGATTCTCTGCTCAACTCTCTGGATTGTGACTTCAACATTGTAGACAGTATATTGTGTAAATAAGGCAATGTATTCCTTTTCATTCTATTAAAGACAAGAAATCTTGTTTAATTAAGTGGCAGCTTGATAAGACATGACATTGTGATGTCATTGATTCACTGTGATGTAACTCAACGGAATCTCTGATTCCATTGTTATCATCAGTCATCATGAGGGTAAGAGAAAGGAATATATGGAGTATTGCATACAGTTCTGGTCACCGCTTTATAAGAAGGATGTGGAAGCTTTGGAAAGGGTGCAGAGGAGATTTGCTAGGACGTTGCCTGGTATGGAGGGAAGGTCTTACGAGGAAAGGCTGAGGGACTTGAGGCTGTTTTCATTAGAGAGAAGAAGGTTGAGAGGTGACTTAATTGAGACATATAAAATAATCAGAGGGTTAGATAGGGTGGATAAGGAGAGCCTTTTTCCTAGGATGGTGACGGCGAGCACGAGGGGGCATAGCTTTAAATTGAGGGGTGAAAGATATAGGACAGATGTCAGAGGTAATCAGTGATAATGGGAACTGCAGATGCTGAGAATCCAAGATAATAAAGTGTGAAGCTAGATGAACACAGCAGGCCAAGCAGCATCTCAGGAGCACAAAAGCTGACATTTCGGGCCTAGACCCTTCATCAGAGAGGGGGATGGGGTGAGGGTTCTGGAATAAATAGGGAGAGAGGGGGAGGTAGTAAGGGTATGTAACGCTTTGCCTGCAACGGTAGTAGATTCGCCAACTTTAAGCACATTTAAGTCGTCATTGGACAAGCATATGGACGTACATGGAATAGTGTAGGTTAGATGGGCTTCAGATTGGTATTACAGGTCGGCACAACATCGAGGGCCGAAGGGCCTGTACTGTGCTGTAATGTTCTATGTTCTATGTTCTATGTTCTATATCAAAGAGATATAAAGCATGGTATCCCAAAGCGGTTTGTAAGCATTCCACTTTTCATGTTGGAACATAGAGTCATGGAGTCATGCAGCACGGAAATGGACCCTTCAGCCCAACTCTGACCTAGTCCCATTTGCCAGTATTTGGCCCATATCCCCTGACACCTTCATGTCAGGTAGCCAATTTGATTCACACTGTGCAATTTCCAGAAACAGCTGAAGGCACTGAATACTGCAAAGAAAATGGTTCAGGCAACATCCATAGTACTGGAGATCTGAGCTCCAGAACTAGCCACACCCCCAGCCACACTGTTTCAATATAACTAAAACACTGGCTGTTCCTCAGTGATTTTACCTGAGATATCTTGAACGCAAAATGCCAGACAAATGAGAGGCATAGATAGAGTTGATAGCCAGAGACTATTTCCCAGGGCAGAAATGGCTAGCACGAGGGGTCATAGTTTTAAGCTGGTTGGTGGAAAGTATAGAGGGGATGTCAGAGGCGGGTTCTTTACACAGAGAGTTGTGAGAGCATGGAATGCGTTGCCAGCAGCAGTTGTGGAAGCAAGGTCATTGGGGTCATTTAAGGGACATGCATATGGTCACAGAAATTTGAGGGTGCATACATGAGGATCAATGGTCAGCACAACATTGTGGGCTGAAGGGCCTGTTCTGTGCTGTACTGTTCTACGTTCTATGTTCTATGTTCTAAATCCAAACCAGCCAAATACCACCACATTAGGCTAGCTTTACTCATCAGTGTTGGAGGCTGAGGGGTTGACCTTATAGAAATTTATAAAATCATGAGGGGTATGGATAGGGTGAATAGACAAGATCTTGACCCTGGATTGGGGGCATCCATGTCTAGAGGTTGTAGGTTTGAGTTGAGCGGTGAATGAATTACAAGGGATCTAAGGGGCAACTTTATCATGCAGAAGGTGGTGCATGTATGTAAGGAAGTGGTGGTGGCTGATGCAACTACAACATTTGAAAGGCATTTGGAAGTGTACATAAATAGGAAGAGTTTGGAGGGATATGGACCCATTGCTGGCAAATGCGGACTAGATTTGTATCTAGTACATCTGTTTGGCATAGTCAAGTTGGACTAAAGGGTCTGTGTGCATGCTGTACATTTCTGCCTCTATGACCTGTCCACCATCTAAAGACACAAGTCAGGAGTATGATAAAATAGTTCACATTGTTGGATGAGTGCAGCCCCATCAACATTCTCAAATGTTTACATTATCCAGGAGAAAGCCACCAGCTTGATTGCGTCTACATTCACAAACATCCAATCCGTCCATCACCAATGTTCAGTAGCAGCAGTGTATACCATCTCTAAGATGTAACATAGCATCTCACCAAGTCTCCTTAGCACCTTTCAAACTCACAACCACTTCCATCTAGAAAGACAGGGGCAGCAGATACGTGGGAATACCACCATCAGCAAATTCCTCTCCAAGTTGCACACCATCCTGACATGGAAATATATCTCTTTTCCTTCAGTGTCACTGGCTTAAAATCCTGGATCGCCCATCCCAATGGTAGTGTATGTGGACCCATGTCACATAGACTCTGGCAACTCCAGAAAGTGGCTCATCATCACCATCTCCAGGGCAAGTAGGAACAGGCAATAAATGCTGACCCAGCCAGCGACACCCAAACCCAGCCAATGATTGTTTTTAAAAATTGAATTAGATGAGCTACTCTCTCATTGTATCAGTTATAATGGGAGCTGCAGATGCTGGAGATTCCAAGATAATAAAATGTGAGGCTGGATGAACACAGCAGGCCAAGCAGCATCTCAGGAGCACAAAAGCTGACGTTTTGGGCCTAGACCCTTCATCAGAGAGCACTCTCATTGTAGACTTTGTTTTGGAGCATACTGTGATCACAAACCCCAGCATGACAGCTTATGTCAATTTCTTGATTTTAAAACCTAAAATGGTTTATTTAATTAAGATGGTGATTAAATTCAACCCTACTCCAATAAAGCTCTATTTAGCTCCATTCTTTTTCCCAAGTCACGTACACTTTTTTCCTGATTTAGTTTGATTGGGAGGTCAGTTAGTTCAGTTGGCTGGATGGCTGGTTAATGATAGCAACAGCATGGGTTCAATTCCCACACTGGCTGAGGTTACAATGAAGGGGTCTCCTTCTCAACCTCCCTAATGCCTGAGACATGGTGACCCTCCAGTTAAATTTCCACCAATCCAGTCTTTCTGAGAGAGCAGCCCTGTGGTCTAGTAAGACTAGCAACCTTACATCAAATTCCTTTTGAAGGCCTCTGTTTAATCTGTCTCTCACACTTCCCAGCCAACAAATAACAGACATCAACAGCTCTGCGTGTTTTTATAAAACTCAAATCTGTCCTTTTGTTCATTTTGCCAATTATTTTAATCTGGTTCCTGACCCTCCTGCTAGTTTCTACTTTAATTATTCAATGAAAAGCCTTCATCATTTTGAACAGCCTTATCAAATCTCCTCTGAACCTTGTGTGCTCTGTAGAGAAGATTTCCAGTTTCCCCAGCCCCTCCACATTAGATGTAGCCCCTTATCTCTGGTACCATTCCAGTAAATTCCTTCTGCAGTCACTCCAAAACATTACCATTCTTCCAAAAGTATGGGGCCCAGAGTTGACCAAAGTGCAGCAGTTGAGGCCTAGCCAGTGTTTTATAAATAGTTTGCCGTGAATCCCTTGCTTTAATATCCCTACCATTTTTTATACAGTCGAGAATTTTGTGCATTAATTACTATTAGTAGTGTTTTGTTTCAACTCTTATAGATGTGTTTAAACAAGCAATGACAGCACCAACAGGGAATTTCTTTGTATACCATTTGAAAATCCTTTTGAGTGCAATATTGAGCAATTGTTGGTGAAGATTTCATTAATCTGGTCTGTATTTGCACTATCTTCACCTCCTGGTCTCAGGTAACATTGCTTAAGAAAGGTGGGAAGGAAAAGCCAGGGCACTATTGACCGGTGAGCCTGACGTCAATAGTAGGTTGTTGGAGGGGATTCTGAAGGACAAGATTTACATGTATTTGGAAAAGCAAGTGCTGTTTAGGGATAGGTAACACGGCTTTCTGTGTGGGAAATCATGTCTTACTAACATGATTGAGTTTTTTGAAGAAATGACAAAGGTTGATGTGGACAGAGTGGTGAACGTTGGGCAAGATGTTTAACAAAGGTCTACATGGACATTGAACCCAGGGAGAGCTAGACATTTGGATACAAAATTGGCTTGAAGGTATGAGACAGAGGGTGGTGATGGAGGGTTGTTATTTGTATTGGAAGCCTGTGAAGAGTGGTGAGCCGCAAGGATCAATGCTGGGTCTGTTGCTTTTTGTCATTTATATAAATGATTTGGATGTGAATGGAGGAGGGAGGTTAAAATGTTTGCAGATGACACCAAAATTGGTGGTGCACTGGACACCATCGAGGGTTGTTTCAGAGTACAATGGGACCTTGGTCAGATCGGCTGAGAGTGGCAGGTGGAGTTTAATTTAAATAAATGTGAGGTGTTGCATTTTGGTAAGGCAAATCAGGTAGGACTTATACACTTAAAGGTAGTGTCTTGGGGAGTGTTGCTGAACAAAGAGATCTTGGGGTGCAGGTTCCATTGTTCCTTGAAGGTGGAGTTGCAGGTAGACAAGAGAGTAAAGAAGGCATTTGCTACACTTGCTTTTATTGGTCACTGCGTTGAGTTTAGGAGTCAGGAGGTCATGTTGCATCTGTACAAGACATTGTTTAGGCCACTTTTGGAACACTGCGTTCAGTTCTGATCTCCCTGCTATAGGAAAGATATTGTTAAACTTGAAAGGGTGAAGAAAAGATTTACAAGGATGTTGCCAGGCTTGCAAGGCTTGAGCTGTAAGGAGAAGCTGAATGGACTGATGGAATGAGGAGTCACCTAATAGAGGTTTATAAAATCATGAGAGGCATGGATAGGGTGAATAGCCAAGGTCTTTTTCTTAGGATAGATGAGTCCAGAACTAGAGAGCATAGGCTTAAGGTCAGAGGAAAATGGTTTAAAAGGGTCCTCAGGGACAACTTTTTCACACAGATGGTGGCATGTATGTGGAAGGAGCTGTCAAAAGAAGTGGCGGAGGCTGGTAAAATTACAGCATTTAAAAAGCATCTGGATGGGTACGTAAATAGGAAGAGTTTGGAGGGATATGGACCAAATGCTGTCAAATGGGACTAGGTTAATTTAGGATATCTGGTCAGCATGGATGAGTTGGACCAAGGGGTCTGTTTTCATGCTGTACAACACTATAACTCTGTAACATTCAAAGTTGAAAGTCTGATTCTTGAGGAGCTCAACCTTGCCTGTGTGTGTCTTGCCCTTTGATTTGCTTTGTGCTTTTGACTACTCAGCCTACGAACTGAAGTTCTTCAGCCTAACCTTGTCCACTCATCTTTTTAAGATGCTACTAAACACTATTCATTTGTCAATATGTCACCTGACCTGATCTTTCCTCACATGACTCCAAGTCAGGTATTTGCCTCTAACCTTTGTGTGAAGCATCTTGTGATGCTTTCCTCTATAAGTGCCAATTGGTGATGTTTAGGCCATCTGTCTCTGATTTTGAAAGTGCAAGCCATCTTTTTCTTGTTTGTTTCAGTTGATCTTTACGCATCTATTTTTAAGTGTTGCCAATTTATATCGCCTGGGAGGCTGGCTTGGGGCAGTTATTCGAGTCCATTAGTATGAGAGAGCTGAATTAACATCCACAAAGATGTAAGCATTGACCTCAGGGGATGTTTTAGCTCAAACTGTCTGGGTGTTAATTAATCTCCCTCGCACTGTTGGAACCAACAGTACCTTTATTGTGTCATTAGTACTTGCATTTGGAGCAAAAATAGACTTGAACACTTTGGATATCATAACATGACATGAGTTTGGGGCAGTTCCAGGACACCACCTCATGACTGTGAATCAACAGTTCAAAACTCCACCATAATACTATACTAATTAGCAAGACTAACACTGGAAACCTGTAAAACAGATGAGGGTAGAAATATCAAGTCATGCTTCAGGGAATGGCCACCTTACTTCATGATTAAAACATGGGGCAGTGTCAAAGGAGATAGATTTTGTAATTAATTCTGCTGTAACTGGACTTGGAGTGTTTGGTGGCACTGTGAGGATGGTGCTTTATTCTGTATCTAGTCGCATGGTGTATCTACCTTGGCAATGTTTATTGGGGGCAACGTGAAGGGAGTTTTACTCTGTAGTTAACCCCTGTGTTTGATCTGAGAATGACTGACGCTGACTTTGTGGTAAAGGTGTGAAATTAAGCTTCACACTCAGCAAGTGGATATTCACCATTGCTGGAAGTTCACCATTGCTGCATGATGCACTACTTCGGGAAGGGGATGTAGGATATTAATTGTTGACCCTTACACTTAACGAGAGCTAAAGGGGCTTTGTACAAGCAATTGTACTGATGATGTGTCAGAACCTAAATTTCTAGATTGCCGGTAATAGGTGAGTCAACATTTGTGAACAGTCTTGCCTCCCCTTCTCCATGGAACAGTTGCTGTGATTCTGAAACAGCAGGTGTAAATTAGATGAGAAGTTGAAGGTGATTTTAGTAACATTTCCTCCTAAACTCCCATAAATGTTATAAAACCCTCGTAACATTATGTTACAACTATTTCTGTCTTCTGTGAATAACCAAAGTAACTGTGGCGTTCTGAAATTTTGATTTCAGATTGGTGCGTTCCTTTAAACAGCAGATCCTGAGGTGTGCTCAGGCAGCCTGATCTGGTGCTAGAATTCAAGAAATACCAGGATAGTAGGTGTCTGCATGGAAATGTTAAAACCCAATTCTTTCCTCAATCCATTACCATTAAGTATTTTTCTCCTTCATCTTGTATTGAACGTCATAATTGACTGAATTTCTACAGTTGCGTGTGGTCATAGACTGTGTGGGTTCCAAATTGTAACAAAATTGTTGTATTGAAGCAAACTTTCTAACCATTGGCCTATATCTTGACTGGAAATTGACAGTGCAGATTGGGGGAAGAGAGGAACTAGGAATTCACATTTATACAATGTCTTTCATGACCTCAATTCTTTCCAGTAGTAAACTTTTAGAGAGCAATCACTGTTGTAATTTAAGAAATGAGGCAGTGAATTGGGAAACAGCAATATCCTTTAAACAGCACTGAATTAAGGTGACAGAGGATCTGGTTTCTTGATGGTGATTGAAGCATGCACATTGGCATGAGGAAGAACTTGTTGTCATGTCTGAAATAGCACCTTGGTGTGTAACTAACCTTATCCCTCCATTAATGCATTCAAAACTTTTAAAAATTCCTTATTCACAAAGCCTTACTGTTCCTAGTGCAGTTAACATACTGCCTGAGGGAAACAGGCTGAATCCCAATCTGCGGAAATACTTTGTAAACAGAGCAAGTCAAATTGTAGGCAGGAGCAGGATTGACAAACAGACTAATTCAGTGGCATAGGTAGCAGGAGAAAGACTATTTGAATGATTTTGGTGCAGAAAGCGAGAAGACGTCAATTTAAAGTAACAAAAAGTTAGCCTAAGATGAAGCTCCAGAATTCCTTGTCATGGATCAATGAAATTAAGGCAGTGGACTCCAACATTAGAGAAATGAAAACAAGTGAATCGTAGACTGTTTTACAGGACAGAAGGAGTCCAGTTTGCCTGCTGTGCCTGTGCTGGCTCTTTGGAAAATGTTATCCATTTAATCCCATTTCTGTGCTCTTTCCACACAATACAGAAAATGTTGCCTGTTAAAGAATTTATCCAAGATTACAAGGTGTAGAGCTGGAAAATTTTCTGATGAAGGGTCTAGGCCCGAAACGTCAGCTCTCCTGCTCCTATGAAGCAGCTTGGCCTGCTGTGTTCATCCAGCTCTACACCTTGTTATCTCAGATTCTCCAGCATCTGCAGTTCCTACTATCTCTAAGAATTTATTCAATTTCATTTTGAAAGGTATCTGCTTCCACCACCCTTTCAAGCCACATGCTCCATATCACAATGGTAATTGATGTTAAAGTGAGTTAGTCAGAGTATCAGGAGAGGAGATTGTTAGGCCAATAGGTTAAATTTTCCTTTGACTCTGATGTTCAGTACTGAGCTAGAGGGAGTGACGACACTGGGTCCAGTCACTGCTGATTTTGCTGTGGCTTGAGCTGTTCGCAAAGTTCCTGCACATGCTATATTCAGCAGAGAGTAGGTGAGCTGCCTCTTCTGAGTGAACAATGTCCTCAAACTCACAAGATTCAGAATTCAAATCCCAGTGATTTTCATAGAATCCTCTGTGGTATGGAAACAGGCTCCTCGGCCCAACAAGTCCACATCCCACCCAGACCCCTTCCCCTATAACCCACTTATCCTACACACCCCTGAACACTCTGGACAATTTAGCATGGCCCGTCCACCCAGCCTGCACATCTTTGGACTGTGTGAGGAAACCGGAGCAGCCGGAGGAAACCCATGCAGACACGGGGAGAACATGCAAACTCCACACAGACAGTCGCCCGAGGGTGGAATTGAATCGGGGTCCCTGGCGCTGTGAGGCTGCAGTGCTAACCACTGAGCCACCGTGCTGCCCCTTAACAACGAGCACAGTGCCACAGAGCAACGGACAATTTGGAGGCTGGAATTCCGCCTCGGAATGCTGGGTTGATTAGGCGTCCTATGTTGCTCCCAGTAAAGATGATTACGACAGTATGAGTGTCTTCCCCTTGCTTCATGCTGTTTTCCAAGTTAAGATCGCAAAGGTACAATAGCAATTAACTAGCTATTTGTTTAATTAAGAAATAGTGAAACCTGGTCTGTTGTTGGATATGGCTCAGTAAATATTGCTCCTTATTAAGGCTATGGGTATTGGGGAATGGGTGATTTCAGTTTAAATTGAGTATTGGTTCCAGGTCAGATGCAAAGGTACATGGCCTGTGCTTGTACATTCACAATTAATCCACAGAAGCGTTCACTCAGTGAGCAAGTAATCAATTTGTGGAGTGAGCTCCCTGGGGAGAGGATGGAAGCAGTTCATATTGATCTGTTCAAATGCAGATTACAGAGATTGCTTTCAGAAAACAGCATTCTCAGGTTGAGTATTACATGAGATGTGGTGCGTGTAGCATTCTTGTGCAGAACAGGTCTGACCCAAAACATCAGCTTTCCTGCTTCTCTGAAGCTGCCTGGCCTGCTGTGTTCCTCCGGCTCCACACGGTGTTATCTCTGACTCCAGCATCGGCAGTTGTCACTGTCTCTGGCTTTAGACCATTACTGTTTAGACACAAGTTGGATGGGAACATTGTAGAGTGGGCTTAATTTTATGGTGTGAATAAAGACTCGATCTGTTTGTGAATGTATTTGAGGGAGGAATGTTGGTTTGGTCCAGAGAGCTCCCTGTTGTTTATATCCTACTATGGGATCTTTATTGGTGCCTGAACAAACGGACAAAACCTTAGTCTCATATCTCATTAAGAATTAGTATCTCCAGCAATGGGATTCCCTCAGTGTTGGGTCAGCTGAGATTGTGTGCTGGAATGGGACTTGAACCCATGACCTCCTGACTGAAAGGGCAAGAGTGCATCGGATTGAGGCAGGCTTAACTGGTCAAAGCAGTTTTCGTTATGGCTCCCAGACATTTTTTTTTGATGGAGTAATGCTTAGGACTGTATTCTGATTTGAACCAAAATCCCATTCATCCATCACTCCTGTGCTCCCTGACCTGTATTGGCTTCTGGGCTAGCAGTGCCTGGAGTTTTAAAATTTTTATCTTTGTTTTCAAATCCTTCCACAGCTTCGCTTCTCCCTATCTTAGTAACCTTCTCCAGTCCTACAGCTATCAGTGATCTCTCTACTATCCCAGTGCTGGTCTCCTGTATAAACTCCAACACTGGGAGCTTGTCTTTAGCTGTCTGACCCCTAACCACTGGAATTACCCCTACAATGAATCACTCCTCCCCTCAACTTCTCTTCTTTCCTCTTGGACAGTGCCTCACAAACTGTATTCCCTGTATGTTGCAAGTTTGAGGCTTGAAAACTGTTCATGTCCCTGTGGTTATATTGAAAGGTGCAGGAGCCTGTGTATCTGTATTGTCAGTTTTCTTCCAGTTTGGCCTATGTAATGTTTCTCACGGTCCTCGCGTGGTGTTTTGTATATTACATGAGTTATTTTGGTTGTGGGTACTGGATCCTTTATATTTGTCAGTAGCTGTTGCAGGGTGGTTGTTGGTTTGTGGCCTACTGACAATACAGATACACAAACACCAATTAGCCACCATGAGACACAACTAATTCTCACTGGTCTCACTACACATGGACAAAGAAGGACACTAATTTGACTGAGGTGACACATCCGTAATAGCACAAGCCAAACAGAGACATGCCAGGGAATTCCTGAGACCTCGCATTCCAACTGGAACTCCATCAACAAGCTCGTTGAACGAGACCTGATTATACAAGCCACTGAGAAACAGAACCAGAAGTAATGCCAGACATGCCCGCAAACCAAGGGATAGACATAACAAGCAGGACAGAGCACCAACGCTTCACCAGAGGTGCACTGACGATGCTATCAAGCAGGGTGACGAAACATCTGCAACTGAACACACTGGCTCGGTGAGCAAACATCATCCACAACCCGAGCCACAAAATCTTCTCAAAAGCTTTAAATGCTCCTTTACAGGTACCTCTTTTGAGAAGGTGTTTGATCATCTGTCCAAATATCTCCTGGGAGTCAAATTTCCTATATTAAAATTCTTACTGTATTAAAATTCACATGAAATGCCTTGGGGTGGATTAGAGTGTCGTGTGCGATGTAATGCATTTGCAGTTGCGCTGTGGGGAAGAAGAGGGAGAACCAATTTGTACAGAGAGGTGCTACCCATTTTCAATTCACAAACTGTGACTACTCTAAACAGATAATGGAATAAGTAAATTTCTGTCTAGTTTTCACAAAGAATTAGAATTTATATGGCATGTTGAACAATTTCCAAGCTTCAAAGCACATCATTGCGGCCAATCAGGTGAATCCTGTGATGATGCGGTTGCCAAAATTATTCAGATGAATTTGACAAATCAAGTTGTCTGACAATCACCAGATTGCTCCAGTGCAGAAGGAGACTGTTCAGCCCATCGTGACTGCACCAGCTCTCCAAATGAGCATCTCATTTCATGCCATTCTCCTCATTTCTCTTAGTACTTTGAAAAGACGAAGGTTACAATCTAATTCCCTTTGCAAAGTCTCAATTGAACTGGCCTCCACCAGTTTCAGGCAGTGCATTCCAGACCCAAGCCACTCAGTATAGCAAAGCCTCACAGAACAGTTCATTGACCACTTAAATGTCCCTGGTGCAGTTGATGAAATGGCAATATGAGGCAGAACACCAGCAATAATGTCACAAAATCCCATTAAACAGTGAGATGGGAACCTTTATTGACGAGAACATCTAGGCAAGTGTTTGTAGTGAAGCCTTGGAGTAAAGTCTGAGCTGGCCTCCTTCTCAGCCCAATGTGAGGTTGTGCTAACATCCTTCTCTTATATTCATAACGGTATATTTATAAAAACGGAATGCAAATAGTATTACCAAGGCCACAACAGGTTAAAGTATGGGGAAACCGAAAGAACATTGGCAGAAAGTTCGTTGCTGCTTCACTGGTTGAGTATTTGAGTTCAGCTCAAAAATGGTTTGAAACACACAAACTCATTTCTTTCAATAAAAGATTACAACAAATGGGATCGATGTACTTACTTGAGATGGTTCAAACCCTTTAGTTTGTTTTTATCATTGACCTCCCTCGCCAGTAACTGTGAGAGATAACTTCCCGCAAATTTCTCTGTCGTTACTTGTGAAAACTGGGTTTGAGATACACGGATGTTGAAATGAGCAGGTTTATTTTAACAGGAAGCTGGATGAACACAGAAACTTCGGAAACTTCTGGAGAAGGGTCTCGACCTGAAACATCAGCCTTCCTGCTCCTCTGATGCTGCTTGGCCTGCTGTGTTCGTCCAGCTTCACACCATGTTATCTCAGATTCTGCAGCATCGGCAGTTCTGACTATCTCTGTAACAGGTTTATTTTGATATGGTTTGAATCTCTCAACTTGTTCAGTGTTAAGATTTTTAATTCACTCATTTCTTCCTCTCTTACATTGGGCAGGAGAATCTGGTGACTCCTACTTGGGATCAAAACACGAGGACAGTTCTGACGATAACCAGAGTTTGAGCCATGTTCCATCAGGCTTCTCAGACAGTGTTTCCGTGGCCTCTGATAACCAGGATGGTGGTATGTAAGAGTTTCTGTTCTCTTTCTCTCACATCAGTATGTCAATCTGGGGCTGTGCTGCTTTGACTTCTTGTGATGTTTGATGTTGATCTACCAGGAGGAGCCTGATAAGAAACTTGCTGTCAGCAGCAGGGCTGAGGAATGTTTATCTTTGTTCACGGGAGGGGCACACCGAGATAGCAGGAGCTCTGGAACATTCTGTACAGCTTCCAGGAAAGTCGTGACCCGTCATCTCCACGAGGCAGGAGAATGGAGCTGTGATGAAGTGATGATACTCTCGAGGCTAAATTACTTTTTAAGGAGGGGTGTGGAGCTATCAGCAGCTTTTCTGCCTTAATGCCAGTTCAGAATTCTCCTCCTTTCACTGGGCAACATTCAGTTGTCACTAAATAACTGTTGTTATTTGCTCTCACCATTGATTTACAAACAACTATTTGATCTGAGAAATAACTGTATTTGTTAATTACATCAAATCGAGATCAGTGATCTCTATGTATCTCTCTCTCTCTCACACTCACTTACACCGGGTCCTGACCATTTCTATTGGATCTGGGAAACTTGTTTTCATTTTGTACCCAGAAACATAGGGGGGACCAGTTTGCTTCGTCTTCATTACAATCTCAGACCTGCCTCAACTCTAGTGTAATCGGCAGCATTCCAGTTTCGATGTTTATTTCGCTTCATGGAGCTGCCCTTGTGTACACGAGGAGAGTTCAAGCAATACAGGTGGACTTGCATATTTGCACTCACCAATGTTACTATAATGGCAAAACCAACTCAGGACTACAAAGACATGGCCAGTTTTTAGTGCTGCTGGCAGTATTTCTATCTCCTTTGTTTGAAGGTTTGTTCGAGTTGTATCTGCTTTGGCACATTCATAGTGTATGAATGAGGAATAGGAGCAGAAATAGACCATTCTGCCCCTTGGGTCCAGAACATTATTCAATAAGGTTATAACTGATTTCCACCTTAGTTCCACTTTCCTGTCCGAACCTCTGATCTCTTGAGGCAAAAGATTTATCAGTCTCCATCATGATGCACACAATGTCTGATATTCCACAGCATCCAGCCAAGATTTTCAACCATCTGACTGAAGAATTGTCTCCTTTTCTCTGCCCTAAATGGTCCACTATTCCAAGACTATGACCCTTAGTTGAGCAGTCAGTGGGAACAGCCTCTAGTTCTTCTTTATAAGCTGTCTGGTTTTCTCTGCTCATTTGTCCTCTAGCCCATGGAAACAGTTCTCTGCTATTTATTGTCAAAACTTCTCAAAATTGTGAAGTCTGGTTATTAAATCTTTCTTTAGCTGCTGCTTCTCCAAGGAGAACAACCCCAATGTCTCTAGTTGTGTCTGTGTAAAGGAATTTTCTTCTTGTTGCACTCTGTGGGGAGGTGAGTGCATCATGTGAAGGCAGAGAAGAAACACAAAGGGATGGAGCTGGCAGGACTGAGACTGGACCAAGGATCAACTTCAGGTAGTTGTGGAGAGTTGTGACAAATAATATACCTCCAGTCTTGACCCCTGATATTGTGAAACATGCCAGGACTCATACATATTGAGGTGAGAATGGGAACTTTTCCATTTCAATGCAGTTGGAAGCCAGATATACAAACACCAAATATCAAGCAGAATTCCTTTCTATAGCGCCCGCATCACATTTTCATTAATCGTACCTGCTATCCATGTGATCTGCCAATTTGATGATTGTCATCAATGCGTTTAACCCTGAAGCATCAATTTGAAATAGGTGGTTGTTGTCTGCCTTGTAACAAAATGAGGCCATTCGGCCCAACAGACTTTTCCATCATTCAGTTATATCATAGTTTTTCTACACCTTCTCTCCACTGATGTGCCTTTGTTTGTAAATCCACAAAGCCTCTGACCTGACAAGTACTGTGGAGGGAAGAACACCACAGTTTTGAGCGAGATTCTGAGCTAGGGTGAAATATCATGCACAAAAGAGTAGACTATCAGTGTATTGAAGATGTATCTCTGCTGTTGTTCAAGGTCACCAGAACATTGTCGAGCGTAAAACTCATATTTGAAGAATTCTAATAGCCACCTCTTCTAATTAATGACCACCTCATCTCTTGGACTCGATAACTCCATCTGTTCGAAATGGTGGATCCACTCAGTTTTACAAATTGAATACTGAAGTGAGAGGGGGGAAAAGTGGCATTTGAAATGATCGCCTAATATTAATATTGTGAAAAAAATGTAGTAATGACAAAGTTCAAACATAATTACCTTAATCTACAAAATGTGACATTTAATTAGAAATTAACTTTTAAGAAACTACCCTCATTGTTCACCCTTAGGGCTTTTAAATAAAAAGGCCCTCTTGAAAAAATATCCTTGGTGCTGAAGTTAATTAAACATGGGAAAATGGTTTTGAATGCAAGAACTAGCATGCGCAATGTACTGAGTGTATGTTGGATTATGTTATGGATTATCTCGTGTCGATTATTATTGTGGTACAGTTTGGTGAGATGATTCTGCAGTGTTGCAGTGGGTGGTGTAGAAGCTGGGTGAATTCAAGGTGGAAAAGCAGCAGACGGATGCATGTTTATTCCTGCAAGACTGACACGAGCATCCCAGTTATTTCTTTGACCAGTTAGACATTTCCCCTCGGGGACTGCACGTGGGATGTAAAGCTACAGCTGCCTGATTGTGCAGGTCAAATACGAATTCTCACAGTGGCCAGAGGGGAGGACGACAATTTATTTTTGTACGTCTGTGCTGTGAATCTTTCCGATCTGTAGCCCACTGCCGAAAAGATGATGGAACCAGATTCTTATGAATTGGATAAACACTTGAAATGGGAATATATCGCGTGTCTGTGGGGAAAGTATTGAGGTGGGTGGGAATGAGACGAATTGAATAATTCTTTCAAAGAGCGAGTAGATGTGTGATGGGATGAATGGCCTTCATCTCTGCTGTACGATCCTACAATTGATAAATAGATAGTCATGGTTGCCTCAGCTGGTGTGCAAGTATTGAAATTGCTGCTCAGCGTGACAGTATAATTTTATTGCCCTGGCTAACTCCTCGGCCACTCTGAAGTCAATGGCAGCTATGGAAACCTGGTTACGTGGAACAGTCCCTCTTCCGCACCTACACATGCCCCAAACCCCACCTCTTCCTCCATTACATTGATGACTGTATCGGCGCCGCCTCTTGTTCCCCAGATGGCTCGAACAGTTCATCCCCTTCACCAACACCTTCCACTCCAACCTTCAGTTCACCTGGGCCATCTCCAGCACATCCCTCACCTTCCTGGACCTCTCAGTCTCCATCTCAGGTAACCAGCTTGTAACTGATGTCCATTTCAAGCCCACCGACTCCCACAGCTACCTAGAATACACCTCCTCCCACCCACCCTCCTGCAAAAATTCCATCCCCTATTCCCAATTCCTCCGCCTCCGCCGCATCTGCTCCCACGATGAGGCATTCCACTCCCGCACATCCCAGATGTCCACGTTCTTCAAGGACCGCAACTTTCCCCCCACAGTGGTCGAGAATGCCCTTGACCGCGTCTCCTGCATTTCCCGCAACATATCCCTAACACCCCACACCCGCCACAACCGCCCAAAGAGGATCCCCCTTGTTCTCACACACCACCGCACCAACCTCCGGATACAACGCATCATCCTCCGACACTTCCGCCATCTACAATCTGACCCCACCACCCAAGACATTTTTCCATCCCCACCCTTGTCTGCTTTCTGGAGAGACCACTCTCTCCGTGACTCCCTTGTTCGCTCCACACTACCTTCCAACCCCACCACACCTGGCACCTTCCCCTGCAACCGCAGGAAATGCTACACTTGCCCCCACACCTCCTCCCTCACCCCTATACCAGGCCCCAAGATGACTTTCATTATTACGCAGAGGTTCACCTGCACATCTGCCAATGTGGTATACTGCATCCATTGTACCCGGTGCGGCTTCCTCTACATTGGGGAAACCAAGCAGAGGCTTGGGGACCGCTTTGCAGAACACCTCCGCTTGGTTCGCAATAAACAACTGCACCTCCCAGTCGCAAACCATTTCCACTCCCCCTCCCATTCTTTAGATGACATGTCCATCATGGGCCTCCTGCAGTGCCACAATGATGCCACCCGAAGGTTGCAGGAACAGCAACTCATATTCCACTTGGGAACCTTGCAGCCCAATGGTATCAATGTGGACTTCACCAGCTTCAAAGTCTCCCCTTCCCCCACTGCACCACACAACCAGCCCAGCTCTTCCCCTCCACCCACTGCATCCCAAAACCAGTCCAACCTGTCTCTGCCTCCCTAACCTGTTCTTCCTCTCACCCATTCCTTCCTTCCACCCCAAGCCGCACCTCCATCTCCTACCTACTATCCTCATCCCACCTCCTTGACCTGTCCGTCTTCCCTGGACTGACCTATCCCCTCCCTACCTCCCCACCTATACTCTCCTCTCCACCTATCTTCTTTTCTTTCCATCTTCGGTCCGCCTTCCCCTCTCTCCCTATTTATTCCAGAACCCTCACCCCATCCCCCTCTCTGATGAAGGGTCTAGGCCCGAAACGTCAGCTTTTGTGCTCCTGAGATGCTGCTGGGCCTGCTGTGTTCATCCAGCCTCACATTTCAGTATCTTGGATTCTCCAGCATCTGCAGTTCCCATTATCACTGAAAGTATTTAAACTTGGGTCATTTTTCATGACCTTGGGACACCTCTGTACTGCTGACAAAGTACTTTTGAAGTATAATCTCTGATATTCTGCAGGGAAACCTGGCAGCCAAATTTGCATGCATTAAGCTCCCAGTAATGAGATGCACAATTGGAAAAGTGGTTTTATTGCCACTTTTAGACTCCTAGAGATATACAGCATGGAAACAGATCCTTCAGTTCAACTTGTCCATGCTGACCAGATATCCTATAGAAATCTAGTCCCATTTGCCAACATTTGGCTCATATCCCTGTCAACCCTTCCTATTCATATACCCCTCCAGATGTCTTTTAAATGCTGTAATTGTACCAGCCTCCATCACTTCCTCTGGCAGCTCATTCCATTCACACACCACCCTTTGTGTGAAAAAGTTGCCATTATGTGTCTTTTATATCTTTCCTCTCTCACCTTAAACTTATGCCCCTCTCGTTTTGGAGTACCCCCATCCTGGGGAAAAAGTCCTTGCCCACCCTGTCTGTACCCATCATGATTCTATAAACCTCTATAAGACTAGTCCTCAGCCTCCGACGCTCCAGAGAACACAGCCTCAGTCTATTCAGCCTCTCCCTGTAGCTTAAACCTGTCAAGCCCAGCAACGTACTTGTAAAGCTTTTCTGAACCCTTTCTAGTTTCACAACATCCTTCCTATATCACGGAGACCAGACCTGCACGCAACACTCCAGTTGCCAGTGGGATTCTTTTATATTTACCTGGGAGGCTAGATGGAGTCTCGTTTCTGTGTTTAGGTGTATTCCTGTGACACCTCTGATTATTTCAGCGCATAGTTCAGGCTGAAACCAAATAAAACTTGGGCCTTCTGACTTGGAGAGGGAATTTTGGCGCTGAGCCAAGACTGCACCTTTGAGAAAGCCCAGGCTGTGAGACAGCTTGTACCATGTCTGCGACAGCTGTGAATGTGGAATGAGATCAACTTGGGCCATCTTCATTTGAACGGTTTGCTGGTGGATGTGGTGGATTACAGAGCACCCTACAAAGTAGAACAGGATGACCCGCTCTGGTTTCCTGGCCAATGTTTATTTGTGAAGCAGCACCCAGGTCAGAGAGGGCTGCAGTACAGAGAAATGCCCAACAGCCCATCAAATATGCACCAGTCAAAAACAAATTTAATCCCATTTTCCAGCACTTGCTCCATAGACTTGTATGCCTTGCCATTGTAAGTGTAAATTTAAATACTTCAGTGCTATGAGGGTTTCTGTCTCTACGTTTTTTAACTGGTAGTGAATTCCAGATTCCCACCATCTTCTGGGTGAAAATATTTTCTTCATACCCCCTCTGAACCTCTCATCCCTTACCTTAAATTTCTGCCCCTGGTCATTGACCTGTCCGTCAAAGGCAAAAGTTTCTTCCTATCTACCCTCTATGCCCCTCATAATTTTACACATCTCACTCATGTCATCCCACTGTCTGTCCAATCTCTCTTCATAACTGAAACTCTTCAGCCTCAGGCAACATCCTGGTAAATCTCCTCTGCATCCTGTCCAGTGCTTCTTGTAGTGTATGTTCTAGAACTGCACACAGTACTCTAGCTGTGGTCTAGCCAATGTTTCAAGCCGTTCCAGCAGAACCTCCTGCTTTTAATGATTATGATCTTGCTGTGTGCAAATTGGCTGCTGTATTAATTTCATTGTAATGGTGACTGGCTGTTTGTAAAAATCTTCAGGATGTTCTGGTATTATGGAAGGTACTTTGGAAATCCAAGTTTATTTTTCTAATGGCTGCACATTATAACTTCCACCTATTGAGAAGTGGGAGAAAAAAGACTTGCATTTGTGTAGTGCCTTGAGTTAGGTCTCATTAGAAAGACCATTCCTCTGACAGCGCAGCTCTCCCTTAGCAGTGCACTTGGAAAGCCGTTCTTGATTATGTGCAGTTTTTAAAGTGGGACATGGCCTAGAAGCTTCTGGCATGGCTGCCGAACCAATGGTCTTATTCATGGAGGAGGACAGGTAGGAGGGGAAGTGGGTTTGAGGACAGTGGCAACAAGTTAGAGACACTCATTGCCACACTGGTGCAGGAAGGTGCAGCTCTGAGGTTGGGACTGAGACCAATTGCTGAGTTGCGAGGAGAGGAAGCATCGTCTGCATCTAATTGTGCCTTGACTGAAGTGAGAGTGCTTTGTGTTGACAATACCAGTTGACATCAAGGGAGAAACTGCCTTGTTCCCAGGCTTACCATTGCTCACCGTTACCAGCACTACATTGACAAGAAGGAACAGCAATACACTGATCTCTTAAATTTCAAAGTGATTTGACTGCCTTGCAACTACTCTAAGGTACTTGTAGTGTAGTATGTGGCTTGCATACTGACAGAGATAATGCTTTCTGTTTTGCAGTGTTGTTCATTAAAGGGAGTAATGACTGTGGAGGTGAGAGCCACTTTGCAAAATGTTTATTGTTATAGGTAGGACAGACAGATTATACCTGTCTTAATACTGGCAGCTACTCGAGGAGGTGTAAGAATAAACTTAACCAATAAATTAAGCTTAATTACTTTGTGCTGCAGCCCTGTATCCTGACATGTCGAGGTTTGCTGAGAGGTAATCTTGGATTAACTATCATACGCAAATTCAACCAGCAATATTTGAACATTATAAAAGCACCAGGGTCTGAAAGTAATTGTATGGATGCACAGCCTAGAGTTGCCATGATCCATCCGGAGTGATGCTGTGCTGTGTTTGATGGATGGTTTGTGCTAAGGTTAGCTGCCTCCTCCCTTCCACTCTTCATCGATTTGAACTGATTGAAAGCACTGGCTGTGTACAGACTCTCACTCAGCCCTACTCACCCATCACCACTTGCTCACCAACATACACTCTGGAATGATTTTAATATTGTAGATTTTGGTTAGTGCTTTCAGAACCTTCCACAGCCTCAAGAACTACCCTGTAACCACCTCCCGATCATCGTTGATCGGCCATGAGAAGGTGGCACTGAATCACCACCTTGAACCAATCGAATTTGATGCCATGATGATCTACAAGGGGTTAAAAATAGGCCAAGACCATGGACAAAGATCAGGCAAATGGTGTATATTGAGGGAAATAGCAAGTTGTCCATTTAGTCAGGAAGAGGAAAAAGAAGCATATTATCTCTGGTGAGAGATTGGAGAGTTCTGAGAGGTAGAGGGACAGGGTGCCTTAGTGCAATAAACACAAAAAGTTAGTAATCAGTTACAGCAAGTAATCAGGAAAGCTAATAGAATGGTATCATTGCCATGAAGGAGATTTAATGTAAAAGTTGGGAAGTTATGGTTCAATGATACAGGACACTGGTGGATCCATAACTGGTGTATTGTACGCAGTATTGCTTTCCTTATTCCAGATAGAATGTAAATGTGATGGAAGCAGTTCACCGAAAGTGTACTCAACTAATAACAGAATTAATGATTTTCTTGTGAAGATAGGTTGGAAAGGTTAGGCCTGTATCTCCTGAAGTTCAGAAGTATGAGAGGTGACTTGATCGAAATATATAGTATCCCGAGGGTGTCTCAATGGTGGATGTGGAGAGGATGTTTCTTCTCAAAGGGAGAGTCTAGAAGTGCGAGTCCTTGTTGAAAAATAATAGACCATTAATTTAAACGGAGACGAGGTGAGCCTAATCTGTCAGAGGATTGTGGGTCTTTGGGAATCTGCTCCTGCTGTGTTTTGAGGAAGAGCATTATTCAATCTTTTCAAGGCCGAAGTCAGTAGAGTCCTGATTAAGCAAGGGGTAAACTCAGAAGGCGGCAAGAATTGTAGTAATCGGATCGACCAAGATCTTATTGAATGGTGGAGCATGGTCCATGCTGAGCATGGAGCATGGCTGAGTGGCTTAGGCCCATTCCTAATCTGTATGTTTGTATGTATTGCTGTCTGTATGTTGTGTTTGTACGTATAGTACACTACCGTTTGTGGCTTGATGCATCTGGGTTCCATATGAGACCATTTTTGTTAATGTCAACCACATATTTGGGATTTTGTGTGGGGTGTAGGCCAGACTAGATATGTACAGCAGACACCTGCTGCCAAAGTGTGATGGTATTGTGCCTTTAAGAGAGATGTGTTCCGTGCTGTTTCTCTTACAAAAAGCTGTTGCCACAGTGGTACTGAAATGTCTCCCTCTGACAGGCAGCTGGTAAACAGCTTTTTGAGTTCTCCCTGGGTTTTTGTTTTAGTATGTGACAAAAAAAAACCCATAAGTGGGCAGGCCAGAGCTCTCACAGACCCAGGAAGGATTTTAGTTTTACTTTCAGTCAGTGAGAAGGCTTTTCTGATGTTGCTGAGGCTGAAAGGCTGCGCTCTGTGCTGCTAGAGTCTTAGACAGCTGGGCTTCCTCTTTAAAAATCATTAGGGGCAGATTGTTGGTTTCTTCTGGGCTGGAGAGAGATAGCACGTGAGAACTATAACTGTTTTGCTGAATTGCTTATTTTTTTCCTAAGTGTGTGTTTGTGGGATGCTGCCTACATTGGAACAGTTGATGTGCTGTGGTTAAATAATATATTATCTTGTTAAGTATTTCAATAGAATAAAGTTATGCCAATTCTTGCTTTTGTTGTATTTTAACTGTGTTCAAAGAATAAAGTGTGTTTTGATTAAAGCCTTGTGGTGGACTAGTTGAATCATATGTAGAACACAGCATCTTACACATGCTTTTTAAAATATGTAAATTAGTGCCCACGCTATCTCTGCTATTGGTACTTCAGAGGGGTCAGGTCTGGCCAGGTCCGTAACAAAAGGACATCTAGATTTTTATACTAGTTGGGTCATTTCATTATCATTATTAATGAGTTTAGAATTTTATTTTAGTATTCTTCCATTAAAATTGCTACGATGGTTGGATTTGAACTCCTGACTCAGAACCCTTCGGGAAGCTGGTCCAGTAATGTTGCCACTGTGTAACAATGCTGTCGAAAATTGTGAAACATTCCAACTTGTGTCGCACAAACTCCGTTAAGTGATGTTTGATATGGAGCCACAGCAAATGGTGTTAGAACAGATGGCCGAAGTTCACGCCGTTCAGTTTTAAGGAACGTCTTAGAGGAGGGATGTTAGGTCAGAGGGTTCGGGAGGAAATTCAAATGCTGAGATCCCACACAGCTGAAGATGAGGCCACTCATGATAGACCAGGGTTACAGATGACGTGTGGAGATCTCAGAGGATCTAGGGGATGGAGGAGGTTGTCAAGGTGGGAAAAGGCCATGACCAGGGGGCGGATTTGAAAACAAGAAGTATTTTAAAAATGCTGTTTTGGTTACCTGGGAGTTGGTGTAGGTCAGTGAGAATGGGGAGAGATGAATGAGATTTGGTGAGAATTAGGGCAAAGTCAAAGGGTTTTGGATAGTGATAATGGGAACTGCAGATGCTGGAGAATCGAAGATAATGAAATGTGAGGCTGGATGAACACAGCAGGCCCAGCAGCATCTCAGGAGCACAGAAACTTTGGATAGGTTTTGGATAGTATCAAGTTTTAATGAGGGTGGGTTTTGTTCAAATTTCTTTGAATAAGCTCATTTGAGCCTTATTTCCATGACATGGAGGTCCTGCTGATTTTACCCCACTCTGCCTGCATGGTAGAGAGGGGTGGTGAGTGTCAACTTGGAGGGATAGTCAGCTGAACCCTATTTTGCATGCTGCCCTATTGACAGCACACCAAGTGCAGACACTTAATACCCAGTGCAATGTTAGTGATCGCCCAGAATATCTGACTTACCTGGCTCAAGAAGATAAGGCCATGTGCTCAAGGGAGCTCTCAAAAAAAACTGGGTGAACAGCAGCAGCACCTTTTGTTGGGAAGCGCTGGGATGAGAATTCTAAACGATAATTATCTCTTGTTGAGGATTGAGTAATTCCCACCTACAGTTTGTGGCAATTGTAGCTTTACATGTTAACAATGATATGCTTTCATAGAATGACAGTAGCAAGTCTGTCCAGCAACAGTCATTAACTGCAATGACTGTAGTCCATAACCAATCAACTTAAATCATGTGTGTGTGTGTGTGTGTGTGTGTGTGTGTGTGTGTGTGTGTGTGTGTGTCTGTCTGTCTTGTGTGTGGTGTACAGAGTGTTAAAACAAGGTCATTTTTTCCCTACTTTGCCTTTAAACTGATATTAATTGGTTTAATGGAGAGGGGGAAAAATTAGCTTCCAAAGAAACCTGCCTACAATCCTGGGAGACTAACCTCAAAGATTTATTGGGAAGTGAATGAGATGCCTTTAAAGGGAAACAGAGGGGGAAGGAAGAGGACATTTTCAAATAAATTTTATGTTCATACCACTTTGGGATAAAAAGGAACAAACAGTCACATTATTAAAAATAAAAGTGGAAAAATAAATCATGGAACTCCCTCAACACCATGATTTCTCTGCACTGAGGAATATCCTAACAATGATCCATGGCTGTTTTTCATTCATATTTTAATACATAATTGCACAGACTGATTATTAAGTTGGATCAATGAACAATGCATAACTTTTAGAATGAGTAATAAGCATGAATGAATAGTCATGGAATTGATTCACCCTTCAGGGGATAGGCACTTTGAATCACTTCTCTGTGGCCTTCTGCCAGCTACTCTTGTCCTCGTTGCATTCCTTGCAGTGTCTTTGTCGGACATGTAGTAGATCCCTGGCCATGAGATTTGACCCAAACCCTCTGCAATATTTCTCCATTGGTGCCTGGCACTCATCTATTTAAATCTGTCTTCATTGCTCTGCTCCTTGAAGAGTGGCTTTGGTTCATGCCATGTTTCCCAAACATTCCAGAGTGCAATGGGAACTCATGACTGAGAGTTCCAAGTTGAAGAATTACAGGAACTCTGCTGCATAATTCAGGCTGACATGACCAGTGCAATGCCAATATTGAGGATGAGCTGCACTGTCAGCATGACCACATTAATCAAGGGGCCCAATTGCTCTCTCCTGTGTGTGTAAACCATCCCATAATACTGATGCAGACCTGGTTATAGTCCAACAGGTTTATTTAAAATCACAAGCTTTCAACATGCTACTCCTTTATCAGGTCAGTTCACCTAATGAAGGAGCAGTGCTTTGAAAGCTTGTGATTTCAAATAAGCCAGTTGGACTCTAACCTGGTGTCGTGTGACTTCTGATTTGGTCCACCCCAGTCCGACACTGGCACCTCCACATCAATGTAGAGAACAGAGAGGCCTCCCTATGGTCCAGGCAAACATTTAGCCCAGCCAATGACATCTTTGACCGATTATTCTGGCTATTTATCTCCATCACAATCCACATTTCTCTCTGCGGGACCTTGCTGTGTGTAAATTGGCTTCTGCAACTGCTGATAAGACAAGTTACTGGACCATAAATATCTCCATTTGCTGTAAAGTACTTCAAGACTCCCTCTTTGAAAGGAACAATATGCACGTAATTTGTTCACTTTTGTCACCTCTTGTACTATTTTGACTGCGGAGCTGGCCTGTTTTGGACTCTCTGAAGTGCCTGGGGAAATGTTTCTCGTGCATGATTACCACCTGTCTCATCAATGAATTGTGAATTGACAGTGATGAGCCCACAGTTACATTGTACAATGTGTACTACTGTTAAACTGACCTACTGTGCAGCAAGGCTAAGTGTGATATATAATTGCACTGTAATAGAATATAATTTAAACTAATAAACAATAATTATTGACTGTAGATCTTGTCAGATGGTAGAATTATTAGCAGGCATGGCCACAGCAATTTCTGAAATGATTGCAACTTGTAAGTGTATTGTGCTGTAACTTTTTAGAAGAAATCATTCACATATATCATTGGCAAGGTTGGCATATATCATTTTGACTCCAACTGCTCTTGAGAAGTTGGTGGTCAGCGTTGTTGAACCAATGCAGTCCTGTAGCTGCACTTGCAATGCTGTCGGGAATGGCTGATACGTTTGCAAGGCAGGATGCCAGGTGAGCAGTTCTTGGACATGGTGTTCCTCTGCATTTGCTGCTCATGTCCTTCAAAACAGGTGGGAATGATGAGTTTGGGTGGCATTGTGAACCTGTGGATGGCACTTCTTAAAACAAGGGACCGATGATTGTTATAAATACATGGAATCTTGTAAGGGACTTATTTCTTGCAACTTTATGAATGCATTACTTCATACAGATGTTTAAACTTGTACGTTTTGCTGGCTGATGAAGTCTTGTTTTCAGGGTTTATTTTGTATGGTTAGTTTTATCAAACCTTAGTTTTATCAAATTCAGTGAACTTAGTGCATTTTTAAATTTTAAGAGGCTTGAGTTTGCATGGATTGATGCTTTAAGACCTGTGGGCATAGTGTTAATGCTGTTATTTTGTAGCATCTGTAACCAGAAGCAATGAGGCTGAGCTTCATCTGCCAGAAGAGTTAAGAGCTTCAGCTTACTTTTTGCTATTCATAAATATTGCTGTAGTTATATATCCCTGCATTTCATCACTGCATCAATTCAGTCATGCCTTCAATTATGCAGGCCCTAATCTGTGCGATCCCTGCCTTACCCTCCCCATTAGGGTGGCAGAGTGGCTCAGTGATTAACACTGCTGTCTCACAGCGCCAGGGACCCGGGTTTGATTCCACCCTCAGGCGACTGTCTGTGTGGAGTTTGCACATTCTCCCCAAGTGCCACAATGATGCCACCCAAAGGTTGCAGGAACAGCAACTCACATTCCACTTGGGAACCCTGCAGCCCAATGGCATCAACGTGGACTTCACCAGCTTCAAAATCTCCCCTTCCCCCACCGCATCCCAAAACCAGCCCAGTTTGTCCCCTCCCCCCACTGCATCACACAACCAGCCCAGCTCATCTCCTCCCCCCACTGCATCCCAAAACCAGCCCAGCCTGTCTCTGCCTCCCTAACCTGTTCTTCCTCTCACCCATCCCTTCCTCCCACCACAAGCCGCATCTCCATTTCCTACCTACTAACCTCATCCCACCTCCTTGACCTGTCCGTCTTCCCTGGACTGACCTATCCCCTCCTTACCTCCTCACCTATACTCTACTCTCCACCTATCTTCTTTTCTCTCCATCTTCGGTCCGCCTCCCCCTCTCTCCCTATTTATTCCAGAACCCTCACTCCATCCCCCTCTCTGATGAAGGGTCTAGGCCCGAAACGTCAGCTTTTGTGCTCCTGAAATGTTGCTTGGCCTGCTGTGTTCATCCAGCTTCACACTTTATTATCTCCCCAAGTCTATGTGGGTTTGCTCTGGTTTGTTTCCACAGACCAAAGATACACAGGTTGAGTGGATTGGACATGTGGGAAATTGCGCAGAGTGTCTAGGGATGTGCAGGCTACGCGGGTTAGCCAAGAGAAATGCAGGGATAGGGTAAGGGGGTGGGTCTGGGTGGGATGCTGTTCTGAGGGTTGGTGTGGACTTGATGGGTCAAATTACCTGCTTCTATGTGTAGGGATGCTTTGATGTCTCTGTGTGTGTCTCTCACACATACATTCATCCATTTATCTCTGGCTTTCTGTCTGTCTCAGCCTTCTGTGTCTCTGAATCAGTGTCTCCCATTCACACCCTCCCAAAGATGCTTACTAAAACATAACTCTTTATCTAGGCTTGCACTGGCCTCTCCTAATGTCTCCTCATTGGCTCAGTGTCGGGGAGGCAGGTGACGTAATGTTGTTGGGCTAGAAATCCAGAGCTGCACGCTGTGCCCTGGGTTTGAATCCTACCATGGTAGTGAAATTTGAATTCGGTCAAGACTTGGAATTATGAACTAGTCTGATGGTATGACACTGCTGATTGCCATAAAAAGCCATCTAGTTTACTAATGCTCTTTAGGGAGGAAAATCTGCCACCTTTATCCAGTCTGGCCTACAGATCCACATCAGTGTGGTTAATGGTTAACTGCCCTCTAAGCAATTATGGAAGGACAATGAATACCAGCCCAGCCAGTAAAACCCATGACCTGTGAATGAATAAAAAAAAATTGCCTGAGAATTGCCATGTAGAATGCTTTGGGACATTTTCCTTTAATGAGGTGACTACACAAATGCAAACTATTGTTGTCCAAGGTGTTCTAATTGGTGCCATTAAATAGTGAGGTAGTGGATTCAGGAAATGCAAGCCTGGATCTCTGTTCACTGCTTTTCTAACCAGTTAGGAGTGTTTAGTTTTCGTAGGGGCTTGCTTAGCTCAGTTGGTTGGAAGATGGGCTTGTGATGCTGGCTGATACCAATAGCATGGGTTCAATTCCTCTACCAGCTGAGGTTACCCTGAAGGACTGTCCTTCTCAACCTCTCCCCTTCCCTGAGGCATTGTGACCCTCAGGTTAAACCACCTCCAATTGTCTCTGTCCAATGAGGGAGCAGCCTGATGGTCCTGTAGGTAAATGGCAATTTTTAAATGCAAAATACAAAGCTTTCTGTGGCTGGACATCTGATAACTTCCCTGTGGTCTGTCCATTGAGGGGTGCAGTGTAAATATAAATTTCTGGTGTTGTAAATTCCTTTCTTAATTTACTGCTTGAGTCAGTATTAGCTCAGGCTGTCTTCCTTGGGTTTTTTTCTCATGTTCCATGTTAATACAAACAGAGAAAGAATTGCATAGTTATATGAACAAAAACAATGAGTGGGATAGGTTTACGAGATGCTGGAAAAGTTGGCACAGGTCTGATGGGCCAAATGGGCATTTGTTTCTAGGAATCTGTCATGACAATTTGCATGTGGCTTTATTAATGAATGCACCATTAATGTCAGAAAACTATTCCTATCTGACTACTAGCAATCTTGTACCCACTGCATGTGCAATCTTGTCCAATAATATAACCTAATGTGCAGTTTCTCATACATAATAGATTGTTGGACAAGTGGTGCAAACTAGCTTCCACAGTACAGAGCTTGAGGAAGCGAAACTAGACATCTTTTCAAATGCTACAAATTGCCTTTTTAATCGGTCCCTCAATAGCATGTTTAAAATTGTCCTTATTTGTAGATTATTATTTCAACTGTTCATCTCCAGGGCTGTGTTAATTTCTTCAGTGATTCCGATGCTGCATGTGGAACAAAAGCACCCCAAGTGGCACATCAGAGGTAAGTCATGAACCAGCCAGGGATTTGATGCATAGTTAAAACCTCAAACTGTCTATCCAACTATGCAGCCGGTGCAGAATGAGCGTCGGAGTGCTATTTCCACCAGCCTCCCCTCCCCTCCCCATGCTAATGGATTCAATTCAGGCTGTATTAAACTCGCAGCAGCTTTAGCTCAGGATGTTCAGCACTGGTTCAAAAGTTCATGCAATTCCCTAAAGACCAACCCCCCAACCCCACCCCACCACCCACCCCCTCCGTTGGCCGTGACTTCGTCTCACATTGTGGCAAGAGTGCAATGAGTACTTGGAAACTGAGACACATTAGTCACATTTCTGATTGCAAGTCACCCACACCTCTACGTTGAGGGTCCCTTTTCATTTTTTTTCCTGTAGGCATGCCCCCTCATATGTAATGATGGAAGAATCTTACTAGGTAGCGGGATGGCAAATAGATTGTGCAAATTACAGTCTCACTGCCGCACCCCCCCCCCCAACACCCCCCAACCCCTGGAAGTACGGAGGAAGATTGGCAAAAAATCACAGGCCTCGTGTCACTAATCTGCCTCCTGGCTGTCCACTGCACTGACTAATGACAGAACCATAACTGGATCTACACTAAAAGGAAGAGTTCACCCAAAGGTTATCGTCACCAGGTACCATGCTAGATGAGGTTTTGATTTTTTTTGTATTGGACTTTGGTGCATTAGATTAATGGAATTTCAATTACTGCTTGGGTGCCCCAAAGCTTTGTTCACAATATAAATGGAGATTCTATAGGCGTGACAGCTTGCTAGTGCAGAACGTGAAGGTGTACATCTCTACAATGCTCGCTGACTGCAAGGAATTGATTTTAAGGAGCAATTAAATCCGCTTCATTATAAATGATTGATTTTAAATGTTTTCTTCTTTTGCATTTTTGTCAAGTGTTCCTTTTTCTCACTATATATGCCTTTCTCGCCCCTCGTGTTGGTCTCTCTTTCATTGTGTCTCTCTGTCTGTCTGACTGTCTCTATCCCTCCCTTTTTCCAAGTGCCTCTTTCTCCTTCTATCTATTAATCTCTATCCAGCTCTATTTTTATTTCCTCTCATTAAGTCTCTGTCTGTCTCTCTCTCTCTCTCTCCACCTTTTTCTCTCACCGCAATTATTAAGTTATAAAAAGCATTCTAAATTATTATTGTTAAAGGATTTCTGTGGGAGAAATAAACACTTTTTTTTACATATGCAGCGAAAATAAAACATTTGGAATTGTCCTTTGAATGAGTCAGTATCGTGGGAGAACTTTCGTCAGATTTCAAATAAAAGTAAAACTGCTGAAAATGCTCAGCTGGAAGGGCAGCATCTGTGGAGAGAGGGAAGCATAGAGTTCCTATGAAAGGTTGTTGACCTGAAATATTAACTTCCTTTCTCCCCCACTCCACAGACGCTGCCAGGCATACTGATTCTGAACATTCTCAGTTTCTATGTCAGATTTCCAGCATTTTTTTTATAGTAGGTGATTTATTCCACACTGAACATTGCCCCACTCTCTTTAATTCCCTCATCAGTTTCCTCCCCATTTCTGCTGAAGGCGTCAATGTCTTGCCAAGGCTGAGACTGGAGCTGCTGTGTCTAACCAACTCTTTGTGCCCGCAAACAAAATAATTGACATTCCTCTCCTGAGTACTAATTAATTCATTGCAGAATCTCTTAAGTGACGCCAGTGAAGACCAGAGTAATTATTCATGGGCTGTGATTTGCAGGTGAGCTCAAACGCATCCCAGAACAAAGAGAAACTGCTGGGATAAAGTCAGCCCTGGCTGATGGATTGCATTTTAAAATATTTTTGCGTTTCTCTCTCTTTTCCTTCAGGCAACAACTCGCACTGGTTTTCTGTTCCATAAATACTACGGGATGGGGTGTCAACCGTCCAGGATTGACCTGATCATTAAAGGTGGACAGGTGCAATGTCGCTGGGTTTTCCAAAAAAAATTTTTTTTTCCCATTTTTGCCAACCATGAGTGTTTGTTCATCACAAAGCAATTTTTGGAAAGGAGAGTTGTTTAATCGTCAAGACTTCTCCAATCATATGACGTGGTCTTTGTTTTCCAGTGACTGTGGGGGGGAGGAAGGGTGCCGGGCGGGACATTGTGGGGATGGTCCACTTGGGACATAATCCAGGTTTTGTACAGCTGAAGTATTTGGCTTCTACCCCTTTACATTCTGGTTTTTAGGTCGGAACGATAGGAATTCCACTGACCTGGAGAAATTTGTTCTCTGTACCTGTTTTTGACATTTCAACGATCCATTTACTTGGATCCCAAGCCTCTCTGAAGCTCCAAAACTTGCGTCTGTGTCTCATGGCTTTTTTGACGCCTCTCACTAATTTTCTGCTGTTTCTACCCATTACTTGATTGGTTCATGGTGGAGGTGCTGGTGTTGGACTTAGGTGGACAAGGTCAGAAGTCACATGACACCAGGCTATAGTCCAAGAGGTTTATTTGAAATCACAAGCTTTCATCGGTGCTGCTCCTTTGTCAGCTGGAGTGAAGAAGCTCACAGGCACGGAATTTATAGACAAAGGACCAGCGGTCCAAAAGCTTGCGATGTCAAATGTTACCTGTTGGACATTAACCTGGTGTCGTGCGACTTCTGACCTTGATTGGCTGTGTTTACTGTGGTCAAATTCTGTCTCATCCCATTGAAGCCAATCTGAACTAAATTTGAAATCTAAGTAGCTGTATCATGTTTCTCTCTTTCAAACACACTTTGAACTTGACCATACTGTGATCGCATCTAGAAAGAAAGAAAAACTTACAATTGTGTTGCAATGTTTATGACTACCAGCCACCTCCAAACACCTTACAGCCAATGAAGTATTTTTTGAGGTGTGGTCACTATTGAATGTAAGAATTGCAGCAACCAATTTGCACGCAGTAAGCTCACGTGAAAGCAGTATGGTAATATCCACACATTTTGTCTGTGTCCTTAATTTAAGCTATAGGCTGAATAGGCTGGGGCTATTTTCCCTGGAGCATTGGAGGCTGAGGGGTGACCTTACTGAAGTTCATAAAATCATGAGGGGTTGGATAGGGTGAATAGCCAAGGTCTTTTCCCCAGGGAGAGGGGGTCCATAGAAGGCAAAGGTTTAAGGTGAGGTAGGAAAGATTTAGAAGGCATCTAAGGGACAACTTTTTCACACAGAGGGTGGTGTGTGAATGGAATGAGCTGCCAGAAGAAGTGGTGGAGGCTGGTACAATTACAACATTTAAAAGGCATCTGGAGGGGTATATGAACAGGAAAGGTTTGGAGGAATATGGGCCAAATGCTGGTAAATGGGATTAGGTCAGATTGGGATGCCTGGTTGGCGCAAAGGGCCTGTTTCCATGTTGTATAGCTCTATGACTCTAATTGAATGTGTCAGGTGACTATGGCAATGCTGCTGTCAAGGGTCATGTGACAATACCTCCAGCAGCAGGCACTCTAACCAGTAAGCCTCTGCATTGGGGACTTGGTGCCGTAATGGAAGCAGGCAATCCTGTGGCATGAATCACCAAGTTAGTACACAGGTACAGCAAGTAATTAGGAAGACAAATGGAATATTGCCTATCAAAAGAGGAATGCAATAAAATGAGTCAGTAAATGTTCCTGCAGCTTCACAGAGTGTTGATGGACCACATCTCAAGTGCTATGGACAGTTTTGGTCTCTGTATTTGAAAAAGTAAGATTTAATTGCTTTAAAAATAGTTCAGAGAAGGCTCACTCATTTATTCCTAGGATGAAAGGCTTATCATAAAAAAGGTTGAACCAATCGGGTCAATATTCTTTGGTGTTTAGAAGACTTAGAGGTGACTGTATTGAAATGTGATCCCAATGGGATGCCTGTTGTGGGACAGACTAGAATTAGGGGACATGGTTTCAGAATAAGAGGTCCGCTTTAGGACAGAAGCGTAATTTTCCCTTTTCTGAGGGCAGTTAGCGTGTGGAATTCATTTCCCCATAAGGAGATCCAAGGCTGGGTTGGGTGGATTTTTAATTGACAGAGGATTATGGAAGATGGAAAAGTGGAACTGGGACCACATCCCATGAGCTTGTTGAGTGGTGGAGCGGGCTGGAAGGACTCAATATCCTGATCCTGCCTCTAGGTCATCTGCTGGCCAGTTTCTCAGCACTGATTGTATCGATCAGCAGCAGAGTGCAGCAAAGATGTTGTTGACGTTGATTCACCCTTGAGCTTGTTTTTCATTGCCCTTTTCACCTCACATCCCCCCATGAAACCAGGAGATAAGGCAGAATCTTCAACCATTGACCTGATGAACCTTGATGGACTTAGCTGTTGGTCTCCCTGCTGGCCTGGTTTCACACAGGAACGAAAGTTTGCAGCACAAGCAGGAGCAGTCACTGCACAGCCCAGAAGTTGTAACACCAAAGATGGGGATGAGGTTTGGTGGAGGAAAAAAAAACAACAGAACACAACAGTGAAAACAAAATGCTGCAGATACTGAAAATCTGAAGTTGAACTAGAAAAAGCTGGAAACAATTGGCAGGTCTGTCAACTTCGGTAGAGAGAGAAAGAGAGTAAATGTTTCATGTCAATTAATTTTCAGTGGGGCTGGAGGGTTAGAACTTTGAGCAGGTGAGAGACAGAGAAGGGAGGTGGTCATGTGGATGGCAGGGCCATGATGGGGTGGAAAGCAGCAGAGGTTGAACGACAAGAAAGGTTGATGCAAGCAAAAACGAGAAGTGAAGATGTGAGAAACTAAAGGGTTAGCGTGGAGGAAGTGTAAATGGCAACAGCAGACCCACTCGCAGGACTTGTTGTCTGAGAATGTGGGATCTGAAATGATTGAACTCAGTGTAGACAGGTTACCAATTGAATTAAGAGACATTTGTTGACCTACTAAACCTGGTGTTAGATACAGATATCCCTTACTGCCTGTTTGGAACATTGTGTTTCAAACAGTTTGCCTTATTGATTATCAGTTTCTACTGAGTTATGAAGTCATCAAATTAGAGGATGTTGCTGTTTAGTTAAGGAAAGAAGTATCTTTGGACATTGAGTTAAGCTCATTGATAACAGTGTGCTAATGATCCAACATTGTTTCTGGACTGGTGGGAAGGACAAGAAATAATTGAGTAAATTGCTTCTCTGAGCAGAGTCATTTGACATACTGGCAATCTCATGGTGAATATGGGACATTACCTGCTGCCCTCCCTCTGTTCTCCATGCAAACCAGTTTGTTCCACGTCCAGACGCTCTCCTGACACACTGGGGACCATGAGCCTACAGCATAGGGGAGATCCTACAAGATCACGGGAGAGGTCTGGATCAACCAGGTCTCTTGGCATCATTTCCTTAAGATAGTTTCCTTAAGAATGCAGGACTCGATCAGCAAGGCCCTGCCAACAATGCAGGCCTCCCACAGCAATGACTTACCCCACCCACCCCAACAATGCAGCATTTCTTCAGCACTGCCACTCCCCCCCCCCAACAATGCAGCTTTTCTTCAGCACTGCCACTCCCCCTCCCCCAACAATGCAGCATTCCTTCAGCACTGCCACTCGCCCCCCCGACAATGCAGCATTTCTTCAGCACTGACACTCCCCCCCGCCACCTGACAGTGCAGTGCTCCCTCAGCACTGACACCCCCGGCCTCCCAACAGTGTGGTGCTCCCTCAGCACTGACTCCACTCCCCGCACCCCCCCAACCCCGACAGTGCAGTGCTCCCTCAGCACTGTCCACCCCCCCCCCCAACCAACAGTGCGGTGCTCCTTCAGCACTGATTCCAAACCCCCCAACTCCACTGACAGTGCAGCCCTCCCTTGGCACTGACCAAACCACACCCCCCCCACCACTGCCAACAGTGTGGTGCTCACTTGGCATGGATCCCCCAACAGCACTGTATTTCTTTGGCACAGAACCCCCCCTTCAACCAAACAGCATGCCGCTCCCTCTGCATGGAAACCCCCCTCGACAGTGCGACACTTCCTCAGCATGGAACTCCCCACCTCTCACTCCACCCGACAATGCGACAATCCTCAGCATGGAAACCCCCTCCGACAGAATGCTGCTCCCTCGGCCTGGAACCTCTCCTCCCCCCGACAGCACGCTGCTCTGTCAGCATTGCACCAACCTTTCCCCACACCCACCAACAGCACACTGCTCCCTCGGCCTTGAAACCTCCCCCCGACAACACAGTGCTCCCTCAGCATTGCACCATGTGCACCCCCCCCCCCCCCCCCGGCAGCACGCTGCTACCTCGGCTTGGAACTGCCTCCCCACGCCCCCGACAACACGGTGCTCCCTCAGCATTGCACCACACCCCCAACCGACAGCATGCTGCTCCCTCAACATTGCACCGCTCCCCCCCTCAACAGCGAGTTGCTCCCTTGGCATGGAACCCTCCTCGACGCTTGAGAAATGCTAAATTCTTCTTTCCTCCACACGAACATGGGGAGATGGTTCTGCCAGCTCATACATTGCCCACTGTCGGCTTGAG
The DNA here is from genome assembly GCF_030684315.1 of Stegostoma tigrinum. Taxonomy (NCBI): domain Eukaryota; kingdom Metazoa; phylum Chordata; class Chondrichthyes; order Orectolobiformes; family Stegostomatidae; genus Stegostoma; species Stegostoma tigrinum. The sequence goes on along the minus strand of NC_081384.1, from coordinate 3,830,956 downwards.
GCTGCACCACGAGTTCATGCTGGAGTGCAGATTGTGCCCTGAAGCATGGTCCCTCTCTGTCTGTTACACATAGGCTTGTAACTGCCTGAAAAACGCTGAGGTCAAACGACGCCAAGAGACCTGGCTGATCTAGATCTCTCCTGTGATCTTGTAAGACCTCCCCTATGCTGGAGGTTCATGATCCCCAGTGTGTTTGGACAGTGTCTGGATGTGGAACAAACTGTTTTGCATGGAGAACAGAAGGAGGGCAGCAGGCAATGTCCCATATTCACCATGAGATTGCCAGCAACATGTGGGAACAGGGAGCTGTCGTCTGGTCAGCCCTTTATGGTGTGTGCACTTCCTCATCAGGTGGGAGCAACAGCACAAGGGGCAAAAGTGAAAACTGAGGATTCACTCTCCGTTCTCGGCTCCACGAAAATTGCTGGCAGTTGGAGACTGTCAAATTCCATTGGCCTTGCTGAGAGGAGGCTCCCATGATGTGGGAATTGTCCACATTATCACCACAATCTTGATACGCGGGAGCACACTCGCCCCAACCCCAATCCCACACTCTCACATTCAACCCCCAACCACAATCCCACTCTCTCACACTGACCCCCCAACCCCAATCCCATTCTCTCACTCTCGCCCCCAACGTAATCCCACTCTCTCACACTCGCCCCCCCAACCCCAATCCCACACTCAGCCCCCAACACCAATTGCACTCTCTCACACTCACCCCCAACCCATATTCTCGCTCACACTCACGATGTCACTCATTCATGTTCACTCCCCATAATCACACACTCACACACACAGTCAAACTTGCTCACGTTCACTCACATGCATGATCATTCGCACCCGGTCAACTCGCGTGCACACCCAGTCAGGCTTGTGCACAGTCTCGCTCGCGCACAGTCTCACTCATACTCACAATCACTCACACGCAGTCACGCTTGCACACAGTCACACTCTCACACTCACTCCCCATTCTCACTCTCATTCACTCACACATAGTTACACTCACTTATGCTCACCTCCCACACTCTCACATACACACAGTCACGCTCACTCACACAGTCACACTCACTGACACTCATTCCTCACACTCACTCACTCACACTCAGTCACACTCATTCGCACAGTAATACTCATGCTCAATCCCCATGCTCGCTCACACATACTCCCACCGACTCCCCATCCCCTTCCAGTCACTCTCACACTCACACGTTGAAGCACACACACCTATTGGTAAGCACCGAATGGTATAATTGTTCAGCTTGTGCCTAGTAGAATGAAGCTTGATTGCACTTTTGGGAACACTTGGGAATTGTCCCTGATAATAATCTGTTTTAGGCGAAAGGTTAAATGGATCCTTGAGTTTGTCAGGAGAGGCAGTACATTGGTTGATATCTTCCGTGGGAGTAAAAGATGTGGTCTGGAAATCATCATTTTTCTAATTCAAAGTATAAACATTTCCCCACCCCACCAACCCTTTTATTTAACACTATGCTTTCTATATTGTTATCTTGTAATTTTCAAACTATTTTCATGCCATTTTGTTACATGAGACACATCAGTGACAAAAGTAGAAACCGCAGATTAAGGAGATGTAATTTAATAAGTGCAGAAAAGTATCTGGGCTGTGTCATGGTTTAATTTATGGGATTAGCAGTTTTGGTGAATTCTTCAACAACTTTTATATCCAAAGAATTGTACAACAATATATGTAAAATATATTTAAGTTCCTTGTGTTAAACTCCTTTGGTGTTACCGGGGCTGATGGCAGACCCCTCCCTCAGGAGGTTGGGAGTCCAAACCTCTATTCCAGATATAAACACAAAATCTACTCAGGACAGAACTGCTGGAGGGTCAGTGCTGAGGGAGCTCTGCACTGTCGGAGGGTCAGTGCTGAGGGAGCTCTGCGCTGTCGGAGGGTCAGTGCTGAGGGAGCGCCGCACTGTCGGAGGGTCAGTGCTGAGGGAGCGCCGCACTGTCGGAGGGTCAGTGCTGAGGGAGCGCTGCACTGTCGGAGGGTCAGTGCTGAGGGAGTGCCGCACTGTCGGAGGGTCAGTGCTGAGGGAGTGGGCACTATCGGAGGGTCAGTGCTGAGGGAGCTCTGCACTGTCAGAGGGTCAGTGCTGAGAGAGTGCTGCACCGTCGGAGGGTCAGTGCTGAGGGAGCGCTGCACCGTCGGAGGGTCAGTGCTGAGGGAGCGCTGCACCGTCAGAGGGTCAGTGCTGAGGGAGCGCTGCGCTGTTGGAGGGTCAGTGCTGAGGGAGCGCCGCGCTGTCTGAGGGTCAGTGCTGAGGGAGCGCCGCACTGTCGGAGGGTCAGTGCTGACGGAGCACCGCACTGTCGGAGGGTCAGTGCTGACGGAGCGCCGCACTGTCGGAGGGTCAGTGCTGATGGAGCTCTGCACTGTCAGAGGGTCAGTGCTGAGAGAGTTCTGCACTATCGGAGGGTCAGTGCTGAGGGAGCTCTGCACTGTCAGAGGGTCAGTGCTGAGAGATTTCTGCACTATCGGAGGGTCAGTGCTGAGGGAGCTCTGCACTGTCAGAGGGTCAGTGCTGAGAGAGTTCTGCACTGTCGAAGGGTCAGTGCTGAGGGAGCTCTGCACTATCGGAGGGTCAGTGCTGAGGGAGCTCTGCACTGTCGGAGGGTCAGTGCTGAGAGAGTTCTGCACTGTCGGAGGGTCAGTGCTGAGGGAGCTCTGCACTGTCAGAGGGTCAGTGCTGAGGGAGTGGGCACTGTCGGAGGGTCAGTGCTGAGGGAGCGCGGCACTGTCGGAGGGTCAGTGCTGAGGGAGCGTGGCACTGTCGGAGGGTCAGTGCTGAGGGAGCTCTGCACTGTCGGAGGGTGAGTGCTGGAAGAGTGCTGCACTGTCGGAGGGTCAGTGCTGAGGGAGCTCTGCACTGTCAGAGGGTCAGTGCTGAGGGAGTGCTTCATCTCTGATGAAGGGTCTAGGCCCGAAACGTCAGCTTTTGTGCTCCTGAGATGCTGCTTGGCCTGCTGTGTTCGTCCAGCCTCACATTTTATTATCTCTGTTATATCCTGACTCTTCTTTACACAAGCTTCATGTTGAAGTTTCATTTTTTTTTATCTATCCTCTTTGTTCCTCCCAACCAATGCACCCAGTAACTGTTCTTATTCCTTTCGTCACTTCAGGCCGTAGTGAATGTTTTAAGACTGGGTGAATAGATCCATGTTAGGCAAAAGCAAAACTGAAGGCTGTTGGGAGTAGATGGGATATGGAAACTGAAACATAAACAGAGCAGTAATGAATGGCAGAATGTGTTCAAGGGGCCGAAGGGCCTGCCTGCGCTCCTCATTTGGCCTGCTTGTACGGATTTGCAGAAAAGGCCACAACCTGTTGGGAATTGAAGGCAGGAATTCAGCTGTGGATGATATCATTTTCATATGTTTCTGAGTCGATGTTCCTTCAGGAAATGTGCCATTTCCAACATATTGTAACAATATGCTAATGCCATTTTTTCAACCAGTTCTTTTGTTTCCCAAAGTCTCAGAATGATACATGTCAGGCAAAGGCCACTTGGCCCATCAGCCTCTGCTGCCTCTTTGGTAGAATATCCCAATTAACCCACTCCTGTATTCTTTCCCAGTGACTTTGAAATTCATTTATCCTCCAGGCTAAGGGTTTGATCATTTGAGACTAAGATTAGGAAATAATGCCTCGGTCACAGGGTTATACCTTTGGAATTCTGTAATCCATGCTATTATGATTGCTGCACTGTTGGGTATGTTCAAGGCTGAGATGGATATTTGGTCTCAAAGAGACGAGGAACATGGTGAGTGTGTGGGGAATGGTGGATGAGCTATTGAATGGTAGAACAAACTTGAAGACTGGATGATCTATATCCGCTCCTAATTCATCTGTTTTTATTTTACACCCAACAACTGTATTGTTGAGTTACTAAACTGGAGGTTGGTGCTGCTGCATTGTTGAGTTGCTATGCTGAGGAACTGCTGTGTTTTTGAGCTGCTATATTGAGGGGCTGCTGCATTGTTGAGGTGCTGCATTGAGAAGATGCCGCATTGTTGAGTTGTTGCACTGAGGCACTGCTGCATTGTGAACCTGTCCTTTTGGCTGTTTTTCTCTTTACCATTCATGTGACCTCACAAGACTGCACTCTAGATTTCAAAATACCGCAAGTTTCCCCAAGTTTTCTGGTGAACATTCCCATCTTCGCAAATATCACCAAAAGTGAAGGCATAGGAACATTGGGGCATGATTAGGCCATTTAGCCCCTCAATCTGCCCCGATATTCTTCATGGCTCATCATAAACCTCAATGTCATATTTCTACACTATCTTCATATCTCCTGGTGTCATTGGTAACTAGAAATCTATCAATGTCTATCTTGAATTTTACCTAATGTCTAACATTCCATAGCCTCCAGGGTTATAGGATTACATAGATTTGCCACCCTTTCAGAGAAGAAGGACCTTCTCCTCATCTCAGTCCTAAATGGCCTGCCCCTTTTAATCTGAGACTGTGTCCCCTGGTTATGGGGTCCATAACCAGGAATCTTTTCTGAATCTACTGTGTCTGTCTGTTTTAAGAATTTTGTGAGTTTCTATGAGATCACCTGTTATTTCATCAAACTGCAAGGAATACTGATCCAGGCCCCACAATTTCTCCACATAGGACAGTCTGAGGATTCCAGGAATTTGTCTTGAACTTCCACAACATTCCCTCTCTGGCATATCATTCCCTGGGAAGGGAGCCAGAACTGCACACAACACTCTAAATGTGATCTATCCAGTACTCTTTTAATTTTAAGCAATATGTCTTTGCTCTTATACTCAAATCCTCTTGCAATAAAAGCTAATGTGCTGTTTGCCTTTCAACTTGCTTGCTGTATCTGCCTGCTAGCTTTCAGTAAGACATGAACACCAACACCTAAGTCTCTTTGGACACAACACTTATCAATCACTCACCATTTAATAAATACCCTTCACTTCCATTCCTCTTACTAAAGTGAATAACGTCAAACTTACCCACTCACTTGGCCTGTATAAATCTAAATGCCTCATTCCATCCTTCTCACAACTCTCAATCCCACCAAGTTTTGTATCATCCGCAGACATGGGAATATTAACATTGCTCCCTGTATCCAAATCATTGCTGTAGATTTTGAGGCATCTCACTGTTCACATCCTGCCAACCTGAAAATGGCCTATTTATTCCTACTCAGTGCTTTCACCTTCTTAACCAATCCTCAGTCCCTGCCAGTATATTACCTCAATTCATCAAATTGTGAAAGATGATCACTAATAGATTGACTGACTGTCTCTGTAGCCATCACTTTACAATGGAGGGTCCCTGGGATTTTCAACTTTCAGACCCATTAATTTCTCCAATATAACTTTTTATTAATACTTTTTTTTCATTGCACGCTGTTACTAGTTCCTTGAATCTTAATTATTTCAAGAAGATTTCTAGTGTCTTCTTCTGTGAAGAAAATTGAAAAATTACTTAATTAGTTTCTCTGTTATAAAACACCGACTAGCTACTCTTTCCTCTATTTCCTATTATAAATTCTCCTGTCTTTGCCTGTAATGAGCCCACATTCATCTTTGCTAATCTTTTCCTGGTTGCATACCTATAGAAGCTTTCACAATCCATTTTTATGTTTCTTGCTATTTTGCTGTCACATTCTATTCTCACTTCCTTAATTGCTTTGTGCTCCATTTAATTCTAAAATTCTCCCAATCCTCAAGCTTTGTTGATTTAAAAAAAAGTTCTCCTTTTGATCTAATACTGTCTTTAACTTCCCTTGTTAAGTGTGCCCCCCCCCCCTTGCTTGTTGATACTTTTGCCTGATAGGAACGTTTTGCTTTTTGAAAACAAATCATTAATTCTTTAGACACTAACCATTTGCCTACCTATTAATTAAAGTACTTTTCCAATCCACCACCACCACTTTGTCTCTCATCTGTTCATTGTTGTTGGGACCTTGTCATACTGCCACAGTATCCACACACATGCCAGGCACAGCTAAAGTTCATAAAAACTTTCATTGTCCATAAGACGTTGAGATGTTTCTGGGACTAGTAATGTTCATCATGGAGAATAAATTCATCTTGGATAATGGTGTAAACAGGCAATGGCATATTGGCAACTGTGTTTGGTCTTAATATTTGTATTTGCATTTCTCAATATCTGATGAGATGTTTGAGTTTTATAAGGATTATTAAAAACTGTAAGCTATCTTCTAGGGCACTTGCAGTATTTAGGTGTCAAATATTGAAATCATATCATGTATTCTATATTTCTGGAACTTTTTCCCAACAAAATTCTACTCCATTCACCATCCCGTGACATCTTATGAGCAAAGTGCCAGTGTGCTCTGGCTTGGAAGGCCATTGTTCTGAACTTTTTTTTCTGCAATGATGGACTTTTTATTTCTCTATTTTCTAAGATCTAATAACTGAGGAAGCAGTATCTAGGTGCCTTTGTGCCTAAGATGGTGCTGTTAAGTGGTGACTTATAAACCCTTCACTGCACTGATTTGATTACACGTGATAATAAAGCTAATTCTAATCCTATCAAATGGAAGGAAAAACTGGGCAAAGGGCAAAACATGCTGGTGATTGGTCACTTTGTGTGTTAATGTCTCCTTGATGTTGGTTGTCTTTGAGGAAGAAGGGAATTCAGTGGCAGTGCAGGAAGGTACAGTCAAGGTAGATGCTTTCTGGCATCCCTGGAATGGTGGAGATGGCTCAAAGTCAGATGACTGAGTCCAGTTCTTCTTCCTTCTTAATCCATCCTATAATCAGTCAACCAGGTTAATGACCATTTAAGAGTATTTTCATAGATCCACTAGCCTGACACTCACCTGGGTAAGAGAGATAGTATGAGCTGCAGATGCTGGAGAATCTGAGATAACAAGGTGTAGAGCTGGATGAACACAGCAGGCCAAGTGGCATCAGAGGAGCAGGAAAGCTGATGTTTCGGGTCGAGACCCTTCTTCTTCAGAAGAATTTTCTGAAGGAGGGTCTCAACCCAAACGTCAGCGTTCTTGCTCCTCTGATGCCGCTTGGCCTGTTGTGTTCATCTGGCTGTACACCCTCCTGGGTAACTCCTCTACTGCTCCCTCACTGTCAAATTGTGTGTGGCTTAATTCAGTTAAACTCTTACTTTAAATCCTAATGGCAGAAATCTATGACCAGAACTTTTGTTTTCATAAAAAAAAGTTGGGTGTCTTGCAATGAATGCAAATAAATGTCTGTTATTCCATAATAAATATTTATAATGTAGGACAGAGGGGAGGCTTTATATCTCACCACACACCATTTAATATGTTTGATATTTTCCTTTTAAAACTGAAACCTTGCTAATGTGTCCATAACCTGGTGGGAATGAAGATTCACACGGAAAGACTTAGTTCTGAAAATGTGGCTGCCGCAGATGTTTTTAAAGGAAGAGAGGGGAACTGTGTGAGTGATTGCATCGTAAATGTTTACAGTTGCTGACACTAAACACGGACAAGACGGCCTTGGGTCTGTGAGGGATATAGAAAGAGGAATGTGGGGCTGGTAACAAGCTTTGAAATGGTACTGGAACAGCACCGTAAATGCAAGAGTGTAGCATCCACATTGTCTGCAAGGCAAGTCAGCTGGCAGATGAGCAGTGCTGGTTATCGTGCAGGTGAAAAGGTTACAGTCTGGTCTCATTTATGTCCATCTCCAGCGAGGGGAAAAGGTCACTTACACAATGACAATTTTTTTTGTCGTTGTTTGAGGGAGTATGGGGACAGTTGTCTGGGGGGCGGGGGGTGGTGATGGTGGTAGATTACAAGGAAACAGCTGTCTGCACATTTCATGTTGTTGTATAGACCAGGAGAAAACTTCTCTCGATCGGCACTGGCGTTGCTTAATGATCAATAAACATGAGGTATGGAGGGAAGCGATGCTACAGGCAGTTCCTCTGGGTCATGGGGTGTTTAGGTTTTATTGGGGGCTGCTCGGTGTATGGGTGAAGAATGCACGCCGAGGAGAGGGCGAATGGTGTGTCAGACTCATTAGAATCAGGGGTCATTTGGCGGTCAAAACCAAATAATTTGAGATTTGTTTCTGTGTTTGTGGCTGGTGGAATTTGCTTGTTGTCAGCGAGGCTGCTGACTCTGGCCATCTCCGCTGGGGAAGAGCTGGCATATTTGTTCCTTAGCAACTGCGTTCGCACAAACACGCAGCATTTAAACTGGCCTCGGATTTCACCAGTGCAAAGGCACACAATGGCACTTTATTGCTGGTGAATAGACAATGCCAGTCACCGCAATACTGCGCTGCTATCCAGGATGGAGGAACCCCAAATACAGAATTCATCCAGCAATTCTGTTTTGAAAATCCATAAATATTGGGATCTAGGAACTGGTTGGTTGAGTATAATGTGCATTTCTTTTGTTTCGATTTGTATTTTTTTGCCTCTAAGGAAACTCATGGAAGTTCTGACAAAAAAATGTAAAGTTTCTAATTCATTGCATTTCTCTCTATTGTGTTTTGAAGAAGGCAGCACCTTCCATCTGGATATTGGCAGTTGGAGACTAAGTCATTACTGCCATCTACTTGCCAAATGCAGGCTGACAACTAAAAACTGTTACAAATGGTCTTTATTAAAGTTGGTTCACCAAATGAGATTTGTAAACGTGCAAAAAAATGCCTCCCTGGGACAAATCCAGCTTATCAGAATTCCATCAGTACATTCCCAGTTTTTAAAAATGACCCATTTCCCATTTGTATCAAAAAATTATCGGAATTCCATCAGTCCATTCCCAGTTTTTAAAAATGACCCATTTCCCATTTGTATCAAAAATGACCAATTTTACACAAATGCAATAAACCCCCCCCCCCCATTAGTCTGTTTCATTTTAATTCCACAAGATAAGTGAACTTCTCAAGAACAAGGAATTAAGGACAGAACAGCATCCAGTTTGGTGTATGGGTGTGTTACTGTCATGTTTAACGTTATTTGTATTTGAAGTGCTCAGAAAGTTTGGATTATTCTGACACTGCTGTCAGTGACCTCTGCAACTGCATGGTTCCCCACCCCTTCTAGTTTCTTTCTCTCTCTCCACGGAAGGTTCTGACTTGTTGCTTGGATACAGCACTTAGCTGTTTTCTGGCATCTCAACCATGCTGCTACTTTTGCAATTGGAGAATGTGGACAAGATATCAGCCTAGGGCAGCCCCACTAACTAGCCAGTGCCCAGCTTTCATCCTCATGTGCCCTTCCCCACCACTCATAAAAGCATCACCCTCTCACTCTCACACTCCTCACTCCAAGATAGCCTCACAGCACACACGACTTGTGCACATAAATACACAAACATGCCGCTCACAGATACACCATCCACATAGATATGCCCTCACCTGTGCACTCAGACACATGCCTCAGTTGCTCAGACATCTCCCACCACCATTCGCATGCCTGTGCCAATATTTTCCTCACATTGCAACTAAAAGCAAGCTCTAATGTTGATCATGTGACCATCATCGATTGTTGTAAAAACCCATCTAGTTCACTAATGTCCTTCAGGAAAGGAAATCTGCTATCCTTACCTGGCCTGACCTACGTGTGACTGCAGACCCACAGCAAATATGGTTGTCTCTTAACTACCCCTTGGGCAATTAGGGACGAGCAATAATTATTTGTCCAGCTAGCGAAACCCACAATGAATAAAAAGACACATGCACACCATACATGCATGTACGCACACACCCCCAGCTTCACAGTGCACCACCCTCCAGTCTGCATTTGCACTTACTCTCCAAATAGGGATGCAGTCAAACTTTGGCACATACAGTCCCCGCACTTATACAGATTGGAGCTTAGCACATGAATGCACAGGCACTGAAACATCTCCACAGAGGTTGGAGTACCATCACCAAGTCACCCTTTACCTAATCATGGAGAGTGCTTGACATTGCTCCAGCTCCCTCAGAGCTAGCTCTCTGAGTGAACAGAATCTCTGACATTGCTGTTTATATTTTTTAAAAATGTTTTTAATCTCTTTTTCCTGATCAGTCTGTTCAAAGATGTTATTACACAGCTCTGGACGAGGTGGGACTTGACCCCAGGTCTCTTAGTTCAGAGGTAAGGACACTACCACTGCATCACAAGATGACCTCTACATCCCTGTTTATATCTGTCAGCCAGGACTCATGTGTTAAGAGGTCCACCTGGCTGACTCTGTTACAGTAGCAATGTGCATTTCTATACCTTCCTCAGATCAGGGACAACAATATGGCTTTTATTTTCCCTCCAGCACCTAGCTGTATACGGAGTTTTCCACTACTTCTGTCTTAAAACCTATCTTCAAAAAAAAACAGGACAGCATATTTCTCTAAAAGCCATGGACTATTACCTAGTGTCATGTGACTTCTGACTTTGTCCACCCCAATCCAATGCAGGTGCCTCCACATCACAACTAAACTCAAATCACTGCTTTTAAAAATTATTTTCTCGAATTCCCTGGAACACAACCAGTTAACAAAATAACTACTGATGTTAAGGAATTTGTAATGTTGCAATTGGCTAAATCTAAACTGAAGAAGTTTGCATCATGTAGTTTCTACTCTAAAACTGAGATTGTGTGTGTAATCATGTTTTCAACCAGAACAAGTGTAGTTTATTTGCAGTTGACTGATGAAAAGTTACAGAAAATGCTATTTGCAATATATTTGAATTCTTGCCTATTTGTCAAACTATAGTATTTTCTATTCCCACATTTACATCCTACTGCCAGTTGTGGTGATACAGTGCCACATTTCGAGCTTTGCACTGATTCTTGTATGGCAGTCACATAACTTCCCCAAAAATTCACGCAAGTGGGAACCGTATTTCTGCCTCTCACTTTCATTTGATTGCCTCTTGATTTTTTTTATTCCTAAAGTGGCAAAAAATTCCGAAAATTGCAATCTGACCAATTTCATATCAGGGAGAGGGGCTAAATTATAAGGCCAGGTTGTGCAGACTAGACTTTGGGTGTACACAAGATGAAGGCGAGAGTCTGTTTTAGATGATTAAAGGAAGGTAATTCTTGTGATGAGGGATTGCAGAACAAGGGGCACAGCCTTAAAATTAGGACTAGCTATTCAGGGGTGATGTCAGGACGCAGTTTTTCTTAAAAAAAGATACAGGAAATCTGGAATTCTCTCCCTGATCTAAAGCTGTGAAGGCTGGGAGTCAAGTGGAAAGTATCCAAGCTGAGATTACCAGATTTTTGAGAGGTCAGGATATGCATTTTTCTTGACAGAACTAAGGCAGGTAAATGGAATTAGATAAGATCAAAGATGATCAAATTGAATGATTGACGACAGCAAGGGCTGAATGGCATCTTCCTTCAGAAACGATATATCAATTAAATAGAAATCAAATAAGACGAGCCATTGTCAGATCATTTTGACTATGTAAACAGAAGTCTGTCACCATGGAAAGTAATTAAAATCCCCCAACAAAAATAGTGATTGAACCAATCTGCCCCCGAAGGCAGTGGAGGCCAACTCTCTGGATACTTCCAAGAAAGAGATAGATAGAGCTCTTAAAGATAGTGGAATCAAGGGTTATGAGGATAAGGCAGGAACAGGATACTGATTGTGGATGATCAGCCATAATCATAATGAATGGTGGTGCTGGCTCAAAGGGCTGAATGGCCTACTCCAGCACCTATTGTCTATTGCCTATTGTCAAATAAACTCACAGTCAGAAGCCATACGACACTTGGTTATAATCCAGCATGTTTATTTGAAAAATCACAAGCTTTTGAAGCGCTACTCCTTTGTTGCTTCGCCCGCTGAAGGAACAACGCTCCAAAACCTTGAGATTTCAAATAAACCTGTTGGACTATTATCTAGTGTCATGTGACTTCTGACTTTGTCCACCCCAATCCAACGCAGGCGCCTCCACATCACAACTAAACTCAAATCATTGCTTTTAAAAATCATTTTCTCAAATTTCCTTCCTCTCAATTAAAAATCCAAATAGAGCCCACAATGTTCCTTACCAAATGAAACCCCTGGAAATCCTCTTTTGTGTTTTTGGAAACCAATGGGGAACTTTTTTGTTTGACACAGAAGCTGCAGTCTGTGTTTGGACTATCAGTGAAATGGAATTATTAGCTACTCTGTACCTGCTATTCCCATGGTACAATGCTCTGCCCTTGTCCAATTTCTCAGCTCTGTCGTTATCAATCTCTTGATGCTGCTGTAGCATCTGTTTGCTGCTTGGCTTCTTTTTGTTTTCTAAATGACTTCAGAAGTGAGATGGATGATAGACATTTAAGAATATTAGAAAGTTTTCAAGAAGAGAACGTTATAAAGTGCTGATTTCTCACATTTTGAGTCTTATGTCAGACTAAACAGAAGAAAATCTTGCATTTGTATAGCACCATTCACTTCCTCAGGTTGCCACAAAGTGTATGATAGCCAATAATTTATTTGATGATACCATGGCTTTTAGAGGAATATGTTGTCCTTTTTTTTGAAGATAGGTTTTAAGGCAGAAGTTTTGAGCAGTCTACTTAGAGCCTCTAGAGTAAATAATTTGTGAGCACTTGGAGTTTTTCTAAAGTTGGAACAATAGAAGCAGCCTGAATGGGTGAGGTCAAACTCCTACAGAACTAGCAATTTTAGTTTTCAGTTTTCAGTAGTAGTTGTTGCTGGGTCTTGAAGCCAGGTTGGAAGCTGCAGTACATCTCTCCCTGCTGCTCTCTCTCTGGTTTTTCTCTTGATGTTCTTTTCCTCTGGGACTAGAGAATTGCCTGTGAGACAATCTATTTCACTGAATTTGCCTTCGCCAAACGTGTGTTTATTGAATGGGACCACAATGGAACAGTTATTTTTCAGTAGTTAAATAATTTATTATTCTAAATAATAAATAATCTAATTAATCTATATTTTCAATAGTTGTTCTAATTCTTTCCTTTGTTGTATTTTAACTGCAGTGTATGAATAAAATGTGCTTTGCTTCAAATCTGGTAGTTTGACCAAACAAATCACATCTGGAACACCATGCCTGACACTTGCCTTTAAAATAAGAAAAAGTTAGGGTCAAGACTACCATCTGAATATATTTTAAGGGGATTTGGTTTGTTCCATAGTAATTGCTTTTGAAGTGTAGCCGTTGTTATTACTGTAGGAATCATAAAATTATAGAGTCATACAGCTTGGAAACTGACCTTTCGGTCCAACCAGTCCATGCTGAACATAATTCCAGGCTAACTACTCCCACCTGCCTGCTCCTGGCCCATATCCTTCCAAACCTTTCCTATTTATGTACCTATCCAAATATCTTTTAAATATTGTAATTGTACTCACATACACCACTTCCTCAGGAAGTTAATTCCACTCACGAACCCCTCACTGTGTAAAAAATTTGCTTCTCATGTCTTTTTTACATCTCTCGCCTTAAAAATGTGCCTCCAGTCTTGAAATTACCCCAATCTAGGGAAGAGACAGCTATCATTAATTCTTTCTATAAATCCCATTATTTTATAACCTTCTATCAGATTGCCTGTCAGCCTCCTACGCTCCAGTGAAAAAAGGTCCCAGCCTATCCAGCCTTTCTTTATAACTCAAACCTTCCACACCTGGCACCATCCTGGTAGGTATCTTCTTAACTCTATTCATCTTAATATATCCTTCCTATAACTGTGTGACCAGAACTAGAGACAGTATTGTAGAAGAGACCTCACCAATATCCTGTACAAATTCGACATGACTTCCCAACTCCTGCACTCAAAGCCAAAAGTCACACAACAGCAGGTAATAAGAAAGGTCTAGGCCCGAAATGTCAGCTTTCCTGCTCCTCTGATGCTGCTTGGCCTGCTGTGTTCACCCAGCTCTGCACTGTGTTATCTGTTATAGCAGGTCATAGTCAAACAGGTTTATTTGAAGTCATAAGCTTTTGGACTGCTGTTGGACTATGACCTGGTATCGTGTGACTTTTTACTTTGGCCCACACATAAAGGACTGAGCAATTAGGGCAAGCGTGACAAATGCCTTTTTAACCACTCTGTCTATCTGTGATGCCAATCTGTGCACAGCAAGCTCCCGTGCACACCGAAGGGATAATGACCAAACATTCCACTTCATCCATCAATGTTGGTTCAGGAATTAACATTTGGGCTGTGCAGAATTTTCCTGCCCTTCTTTGATTACTGGCTTTGGCATTTTTCATATCTACCTAACAGGAAAGACAGAGCCTCAGTTTAAGAGATCATCTGAAAGATGTGCATCCAGTAGTGCAGCACTCCTTCCATGTACCACACAGTGTCAACCTGAATAACAAACCCTGGGGTTGGACTTGAACTCATCACTTTCTGACTTCCTGAAGATAAAGTTACTCATTGAGCCACAGCTAATACTTCGATGGTAGGAAAATGTGTGATTTTAAACAAACCTGTCAGACTATAACCTGGTGTTGTGTAAGTTCTGATGTTGACTTCCCTCCTAGCCCAACACTGGCACTTCCGCATCATAAATATTGAAGAGTTGTTGCTTAGGCTTTGAGAGTCTGTTCTTTTAAATTACATGAACATTTTGGATAGAGGAATGCTCACAGCACTTTTAAGATAATACCTCTGAGAAAAATTCTTTGTTGTGTTCATTTTCATTTCATCAAAAGAGGTTTTTTCAGAGAAAAGAGAGAGAGTATTGATAGCAAGACTGCCATTTTGTTTTGGTCGAGTTGAAAATGTAGTGATTATCTAGTGACCAAGCTCAGCCAGTGGCAGAGAATAAGGAAGCTCAGAATTTATTATTTCCCCAAGGATCAATCAGAAATAGTCACTTGATAGGACAGAACTTGAGTATCGCTGGGAAAAAGAGTGATAAGCTTTTTGTCTTGCACTTATCAGGACAGGTGCAAGAGTGCCTAATTGTAAAGGGAGTAATAACTTACACTGCATGCAAAAAAAAGTGCTGATTGGCTGGCAAGTCACTTCAGTCTAGCTCCTTTCCTCATGTAATATAAACTGTTGCTCCCTTTGAAATTTAGTATTCTTGCATGTGTGCTAATGAGCACAAGGTGAACATTCTTGGAAACACTGTCTGTTTCTTTTGATCACAACCATGATGCTACCTTCGGTGTGTTGATGTAGATGATGTACTTTGTTCTACCAAATGTTTTCTTTGGAGGGGTGCACGCTGTTAATGAACATCTGAAAGCCACCAAGCAAGTGTGGTACTGAAAAAAGAGCGCACGGCAATTGAAACTGATTAATTCAAGCATCATATTGATACAAAATTTTACTATTCTGTTACACCTTAAACCTCGATGTGCCAAAGTGCTTCCCAACCAGTGAAGTACTTTAGATGTGTGGCCACTGTTGTCATGTAGGAAATGCGGCAATTTTCACACCGTAATCTCCTGTCGTGTCATTTGTTTTTAATGTAATTTGGAGACGGGAACACATATTGGCCAAGCGAAGATGTGCTTTAATGTTCAGCTGTATTTTATAAGAGTCAGCCATTGGCTCAGTTCTCATTTCAGAATCAGAATGCCGAAAGTTCAAGCCCCACTCCAGACACTTGAACACAACATCTATGCTTCCACAGGAGTACTGAGGGATGTTGCACTGTTGAAGGCATGCGGTCTTTTGGCTGAAATATTAAATTGAGGCTCTGTCTGCCCATTCTGCAACTGAAGTAATGCCACAGCAAAAGCAGGTGGCACAATGGTTAGCACTGCTGCCTCACAGCGCTAGCAAGCTGGCTTCAATTCCAGCCTCGGGCAACCGTCTGTATGGGGTGCACTCAGTCTCCCTGGGTCTGCGTGGGTTTCCTCCTGCTGCTGTAGTTGCCTTCCATATGCAGGTTAGTTGGATTGGCTGTGCTAAGTTGCACATAGTGTCCAAGGATGTGCAGCTGGGTGGGTTAACCATGGGAAATACAGACTTACAAGGATAGGGTGAGGGTTTGGGGGGAATGCTCTTCAGAAGCTTGGTGCAGACTCACTGGGCCAAATGGCATCTTTTTACACTGTAGAGAGTCTCCGGTTCAGATCATTGGTGGAACAATCCAGTGCTTGCTGCAATTGGAGAGGTTCTGTCTCAGTGTTGCTCTCATTTTCCTCAATTTGTAACCAGCTAACTACATCAGGATAGACCCGCTTCCCTCAGCAGCAGTTACTAGTTTCAAGTTGATTTAGCTTCATGTTGGGTAAATTGGAAAAGATTGCAACATAAGCCTGGTCTATTTCCATCCCCAAACCAGGAACACCGCTGCCCTAAAATTGTCTTCCTTGTTTAAATTCCATCAATGCCTTCAACCCATCCTTACCACTCAACGAAAAAGTGAATGAACTGTGGATGTTGCAAGTCAGAGACAAAGACAGAAATAGCCAGAAAAACTCGCAGGTCTGGCAGCTCAGATGCCAGGTTTTCCCAGCAATTTTTGTTTTTGTACCCTCCTTATCTCTTCACCTTTCCACCCTGCAAGCTTCCCAGAGATCTGTGCTCATTCAGCTCTGCTCTTGGGGCTGTATTCCTGAATGACAGTGTTGTACCATTGGCAGCTGTGCCTCTTGCTGTCTGGGCTCTACCCTCTGGAATGCCCTCCTGCCTCTCTGTCTCACTCTCTTGTTAAGTCGTTTCGGAAAACCTTTAGACTAAGCTCTTGGTCTCCTGTATGGATATGTCCTAATGTGGCCCAGAACCCAATTTTGTCTGAATGTTGCTGTGGCCATTTTACTGTCCTAATAGTGCTGTAGAAATGCAAGTCATTGTTACGTATTTAGGGTGGTTGTAATAAAGACACACTGTGGAGCAGGTATCCTGTCAGAAAGGAAGGTGTGCAGCTTACAATGTGGATGAAAATGATGAATAGCATCATTTGTCATCTCTGTTGGTTCCAGCTGATTTTAGTTCATCGCCCCTGTAAAAATGTAAAATTAACAAAATGAGGGCTCATTTACGTGATGACAAAGTTAGCAGAATAAAGAACACTTTGTCGGACTTTGTAGCACTGCACTTGTCTCTGTATAGAATTGTTCTGTTGTTGAAGGGCAGTGCTGTGATTGTGAATTGATACGTTAACCCAGCTATCGATGCAAAATTAAAATTGGAAAGAGCACTTGGAGACCATAAGGAAAATGGATGACTGTAGATAATGTGGACTGTAGTTTTTGTAGATAAAAGAGAATTGTAAGTTACTGAAAGCTGGGTATCCCCACCGGAATGCAGTGGTACCACAGTTTGCAAAAGGGAAAAAAAAAGCCCTCCTGGTTTCTAAAATTTGAAAGAAGCATGCTCAGTGCTCTTTGTGTGAGACATAGTTTCTCATCTTCTCTGCCTTGCCTAGGTTCCACTGTGTGACTTAACAGAGAGTGGCCCCTGTGATATTTCAGCTCAAAGACAGTGTGTGACAAGATTGTGTGAAGTTGGTCCAAGCAGGAACATGATGTTGAGCTTTGGAAAATAGTTCAGAGCTACATTAATTAAGGCAAATGCGCATTTGTTATTGACATTTTCTGGCTGCCCATTGCCAGGAAAGCATTAAACACCAAGTACTCTGCTACTGTGTGTTGCTGCACCCACAATCCTTCAGTCTGGTATAAAATAAAGAAACAACTCCTCTCTGGTGAAGGGTCTAGGCCCGAAACGTCAGCTTTTGTGCTTCTGAGATGCTGCTTGGCCTGCTGTGTTCATCCAGCCTCACATTTTATTATCTTATTTATGCAGTATCTTTCCCGGCTTCAGGTTGTCCCTGATCGTTTTACAGCCAATTAACATTGTAATCGTTGTCACAATCTAGGTATTGTGAAGCTGATAGTGCCCAGCAAGCTCCCATAAACAGCCATGGGGCGAAGACCTGCTGAAGTTGGCTTGTCCCAGGGCTGTTGCTGAAGGATTCAAAGTTGCCTGGGTCACTGAGGAGAACTGCGCTTTGAAATCATGAGAGAGATATTTCATGTTCAGCTGATAGCGCAGATAGCTTTAATGTCTGGTTTGAAAGATGGTATCTCTGGCAATGCAGCACTCCCTCAGCACAGACACCAGGCTATTATCTGTGATAATGGGAACTGCAGATGCTGGAGAATCCAAGATAATGAAATGTGAGGCTGGATGAACACAGCAGGCCAAGCAGCATCTCAGGAGCACAAAAGCTGACGTTTCGGGCCTAGACCCTTCATCAGAGAGGGGGATGGGGTGAGGGTTGGGAATAATTAGGGAGAGAGGGGGAGGCGGACCGAAGATGGAGAGAAAAAAAGATAGGTGGAGAGGAGAGTATAGGTGGGGAGGTAGGGAGGGAATAGGTCAGTCCAGGGAAGACGGACAGGTCAAGGAGGTGGGATGAGGTTAGTAGGTAGGAGATGGAGGTGCGGCTTGGGGTGGGAGGAAGGGATGGGTGAGAGGAAGAACAGGTTAGGGAGACAGAGACAGGTTGGACAACTGCACCTCCCAGTCGCAAACCATTTCCACTCCCCCTCCCATTCTTTAGATGACATGTCCATCATGGGCCTCCTGCAGTGCCACAATGATGCCACCCAAAGGTTGCAGGAACAGCAACTCATATTCCGCTTGGGAACCCTGCAGCCCAATTGTATCAATGTGGACTTCACCAGCTTCAAAATCTCCCCTTCCCCCACCGCATCCCAAAACCAGTCCAGTTCGTCCCCTCCCCCCACTGCACCACACAACCAGCCCAGCTCTTCCCCTCCACCCACTGCATCCCAAAACCAGTCCAGCCTGTCTCTGCCTCCCTAACCTGTTCTTCCTCTCACCCATCCCTTCCTCCCATCCCAAGCCACACCTCCATCTCCTACCTACTAACCTCATCCCACCTCCTTGACCTGTCCGTCTTCCCTGGACTGACCTATCCCCTCCCTACCTCCCCACCTATACTCTCCTCTCCACCTATCTTCTTTTCTCTCCATCTTCAGTCCGCCTCCCCCTCTCTCTCTATTTATTCCAGAACCCTCACCCCATCCCCCTCTCTGATGAAGGGTCTAGGCCCGAAACGTCAGCTTTTGTGCTCCTGAGATGCTGCTGGGCCTGCTGTGTTCATCCAGCCTCACATTTCATTATCCAGGCTATTATCTGGCTGCTCTGCTCCTGTCTGTAGAGTGGAGCTTGATTCGAGAGTGCAAGCAACTGAGCCGATGCCGATACAGATAAAGTTAAAAATGTGAATGCAGCTGGAGTGCGCGCAAAAAGAAACATAGGGAAGTTAGAAAGGCCTTGCTAATGCACTACCTGGGTCACAGGGTCAGTGATCCTTGAAAACAGTGAGGATTTCAGTTGCTGCATTGCAGACAAGGCAGACAGTCTGCGCTGCTGCTAAAGCTAGATGTCTGATGAAAACCCATCATTGGTGCAGCATTGAACTCATCGAGAGACATCTAAAAGGAATGCATTTACATTCTGGTGCCATGCAGAAAGGCCAGTCAGTTTGCAAGTGTTATTCAGTGAATGCTGCAACCTCCCAACTGCTTTGTTAGTGGGAGATTTTGAATGATTTCACATAAGCAATGATGATCAGGCTACAAGGGTGTGAATCAATGCACTGTTTACACCTGGACACTGCATATGAGAATACAGAACATCAATTAAAAATAATGTAAGGAAATATAGGTATACTATGACCATGCATTGATCTTCTTTAAAATTTGCAAGAATGAGCACGGATCTTATTGAAATACAATTTTTCTTTAAAGAGTTTGCTCGAGTAGGTGTGATGTTTAAGATCTTGAACTCAGGGACATAGTCCCAGGATTATAGATGACTATTTAGGACTGAAATGAAGGAGGCATTTCAGTACCCCAAGGGTTATGAATCATTGGAATTCTTTATCCCAGAGAACCATAGGTATTCAGTTAATAAATATGTTTGTGACACAAATGGCTAAATTTTTATATGCTAAGGAAATAAAAGGATGTGGGGTAGGATAAGAGGTTGGGGTTGAGGGAGGAGATCTGCCAAAAATATAATGCATCGTGGAACAGGCCCATCAAGCCTCAGTGTGTTCTTATTTAATGTTCTTACAACATTGGCTATTAGTAAGGATGGCCACAAATAAAACAGGATGCCGAAGAGCTTGGGAGCTGTATAAATGAGTTAATTAGTCATTCGTGTAATTGTTAGCAAACTGTCGACATGTTATCCATGACAGCAGTGACTCCTGAGTTTTGTCAGGCATGTTTGAGATATTCTGAAGCACTACGTAAATATCTCTCTCTGTCTCTCTGTCTCTGTGCCTTCACTTAAGGGATGTAGAGTGCACGATTACAATAGTGAGAATCTTATGTAAAGAATTATTTCAGAAGTTTCACATGGAACATGCAGATATAAAGAAACATAAAATGAAGCTGGTATCTAGGGTCATGTCCTGACCCAGATAAATCAGGATATTGCTTTCTTGGAGCAAATTACTCATTCTGTTCAAAATCTAGGCCAGACCAATGAGCTGAACCACTGAAACCTCAGGCAGTGCTCCATCATCATCAGTACTTGCGAGCTGACACATAGGGACAAGAGGAGGCCATTCAGCCCCTCAAGCCTCTTCCATTGATTAGTGAGAGAGTGGCTGATCATGACCTCAACTCCATTTTCCCACTGTGTTTCCAAAACACTGAATACCATTACTCAACTGAAATCATTCAATGGCAGTTTTGAAATTTCAGTTGATTTCCACAGCTCCTTTTGCTCATGGAACAGGAGAAAGCCTTTGTGGTTGATTTCTGGGTGATTGCTGAACTTATCCAGAAGCCTATTTATACACATTAACCTCCCTAGATATGGAATACTTGATGACACTGTTTGCTGATGCTGGATCGTAGTTTGAAAATACTAATTTAGGACAGTTTGCCAACTTAGCAGGCCTGGCAGCATCTGAAGGTGAGTCATACTGAACTTGAAATGGTAACTCTGTTTCTTTCTCCACAGATATTTCCAGACCTGCTAACTTTCTCCAGCATTCTCTGTGTGTTTTGGATTTACAGAATCTGCAGTATTTTGCTCTTCTGCCAAAGAATTGAACTTCATTTACACAGCATCAATCATAACTTACTGATTCAAAATTTGACTTGTGGCAAGCACATTACAAAGATGCCAAGAAATTGTGGTGTGATAGGGTTGAAGTTCAGTGACTGCAAGTTTCCCATTGTAAAACCAACAAAGTCCATCACAGCTACTTCGCAGAAGCACGCAAACAACCAGCCATCCAATTGGAATGGTTCAAGACCAATGATTCCAGGAAGTGGTGAAGAGAACTCAGCAGCACTGGTGAGAGAAAATGCAATCTTTGAGCAGTGAGGGAGCTCAGCTGATAAGACAGGTACAGTGGACATCAGAAAGCAGTAAATACAAATAGGATGCTTTACATGGAAGTAATATTTGAGAACCAAATGAGGATTTAGATTTCAAATAATGTGCTGGATCTGAATATTTCTCCTAACAGCATTTCACTTCTTGACTGGTGATTTGAATTTTTTTTATTCACTTATGGGATGAGGGCATCACTGGCTGGGCCAGCATTTATGGCTCATCCCTAGTTGCCCTTGAGAAGGTGCGGGTGAGCTTTGGTCTTGAACCTGTGTAGTCCATGTGCTGTGAGTAAACCCTCAAAGCCATCAGGGGGGCAATTGCAGGATTTCGGCCCAGTGACACTGAAGGAACA
Source organism: Stegostoma tigrinum (assembly GCF_030684315.1). Classification (NCBI taxonomy): domain Eukaryota; kingdom Metazoa; phylum Chordata; class Chondrichthyes; order Orectolobiformes; family Stegostomatidae; genus Stegostoma; species Stegostoma tigrinum. Next base: position 3,809,332 of record NC_081384.1, on the reverse strand, counting down.
GCGAAACATTTCCAAGTCAGGATGGTGGGTGGCTGGGAGGGAACTTGCAGCCCTGTCCTTCTAGATAGTAGTAGCCTTGTGTTTGGAAGGCCTTGTCTAAGGAGCTTTGGTGAACTTTACTGGTTCCCCAAGTGAAGGAAATAATTTCTCCCTACTTGCTGTATGAAAACTCTTACTAACTGAAAAAAGCTCGATTGGATCCGCTTATAGCCTTCTCTGTAGGTAATTCCAAACTACTGAAACTCTCTTAATTAAATATACTTTCTCATGCCTGGCCATAGTTCCATACATTCTTATTTGAAGCATATCTGTTTAATTTCCACTGTTAAATGCACTCCCTGGTGCCGATGTTAGCTTTTTGGAAGGTTGTCCCAAGCCGGTATCTAAATGCGACTTCACCTGCCTGCCCAGCTTTCTTCGGTTGTTCCAGGTTAACCCTAGCAACGAGTAATAAGGCTCTTCAATAACAGCCAAAACCTTTCTGCACTAAACTGCCGAGCAGGAAGTGACCAGTTTGTTCATCACGCCAGCCTCTGCTGGAACACCATGAAGTCACAACTCCTTTCTGCCTGGGGAATCTTGGAAGAGGGACCAAAAGCTGAGACAGTTCGCAGTGCTAAAATGCTGGAAAGTTCCTCTCCGCTCCCCTCACTCAGTGGAAACCAGTCCAAAAGCTCGCAGAATCTTATCTTCTATGCGATGTGATCTCTGCCCAAATCAGGAACTGAGCAACGTCTCTGTTGAAGATGTACAAAGTCTGCATCAGCCACACAATCCAGGCGCTTATAATTCCCAGGAACCTCCTCCAACGTCCAGGATGTTCCTGCTTTTAACGTGATGAAGTTGTTGCAGAAATTAGCCTTGCTGTTTTGATGCATGCCTGTGATGCTTTAATTATTCAGTACCAGTTTTTAAAAACCCCAGAGATTTGTGCTGGAAATGATGTAGGTGCCTGAAACACAGCACACATGAGTATTGAGCTGTGACTGCCAGGCAGACATTCACTCAAATGATGTTCAGAGCTATCATCGGCAGGGCTGAGTGGTACACTGTTGTGAACAACTCAATTGCTCTCCCAAACTCAGGGCCAGCAATCTGCTGTTATAGTCCATGTGTTAACGGTTATTACTGTGGGTCAGGAATCAGAGAGTGATACAACAATTCCAACTCGCCCAGGCTGAACAGATATCCCAACCTGTTCTAGTCCCATAACCCTTCCTGTTCATATACCCATCCAGTTGCATTTTAAACGTTGTAATTGTACCAAACTCCGCCACTTCCTCTGGCAGCTAATTCCATACACGCACCACACTATTTGAGGAAAATGTTGTCCCTCAGGTTCCTTTTTAAATCTTTCCCCTCTCACCTTAAACCTATGCCCTGCAGTTTTGGGCTCCTCCGCCTCAGGTAAAAGGCCTGGGCTATTCACCCTATCCGTGTCCCTCATGATTTTATAAACCTCTATAAGGTCACCCAACAGCCTTCGATGCTCCAGGGAATAAAGCTCAAGCCTATTCAGCCCCTCCCTATAGCTCAAACCCTCCAATCCCAGCAACATCCTTGTAAATCTTTTCTGCACCCTTTCAAGTTACACAATATATTTCCAATATCGGGGAGACCAGAATTGTACACAGGATACTAAAAGTGGCCCTAACCAATGTCCTGTGTAGCTGCAACATGACCTCCCAACTCCTATACTCAATGCACTGACCAATAAAGGCAAGCGTACCAAAAACCTTCTTCACTGTCCTGTCTACCTGTGATTCCACTTTTGAGGAACTGTGCACCTGCACCTCTCCACCTCTCTGTTCAACAACACTCCCCAGGACACTGCCATTAACTCTTTAAGTCCTGCCCCTGGTTTGCCTTAGCAACATTCAACAACTTACATTTATCAAAATGCAACTCCATCTGCCAGTCCTTGCCCTTGGCCCATGTGATCGATGTCCTGTTATATTCTGAGGTAACCTTCTTCACTGTCCACTTCACCAATTTTGGTGTCATCTGCAAACGTACTAACCATACCTCCTATATTCGCATCCAGATACTTTACAGAAATGACAAAAAGCAGTGGACCCAACACCGATCGTTCTGGCACACCACTGGTCACCGGCCTCCAGTCTGAGAAAATTCCTCTACCATGCCATTGTCTCCTACCTTAAAGTCAATTTTGTAACTAATTGGCTAGATCCCCTGGACTCCATGTGATCTAACCTTGCCAACCAGTCTACTGTATTGAACCTTGTGAATGCCTTGCTGAAGTCCATATAGACAACATCTGCCGCTCTGCCTTCATCAATCTTTGTCACTCCTTCAGATAACTCCATCAAGTTAGCGAGACACAAATTCCCACACACAAAGCCATGTTAACTATCTCTAATCAGCCCTTGCCTTTCCAAAGGTATATAAATCCTGTCCCTCAGAATCCCTTCCAATAACTTACCCGCCACTGATGTCAGGCTTACTGGTCTGTAGTTTCCTGGCTTTTTCTTACCAGCTTTCATAAGGAACTTGACAATAAAAGTGAATATTTGAAATGGGAAACAAAAATACTAAATGCACTGAATTAATTGAAATCTGAACAGGATTGCCCATAAGGATGTTAAGAACAGCTGCTCAAGCCTGTTTCATCATTCTCTTTGTTTGTGACTTACCTGTTTCTTGACTACATAATCTGCTCAATGCCCTTACCAAACAGAAACCTATCAAACTCTGTCCTGACAGCTCCAATTGTTCTCCCAGTATCCACAGCAATCTCCCCACTCAATCATCTGGAAAAGATTCTTTCTGGCTTCACTTCTGACTCAGAAGCCACATGTCACCGGACTGTCGTTAAACAGGTTTATTTGAAATCGCAAGCTTTTGGAGCAGCGCTTGTGATTTTAAATAAACCTGTTGTACAGTTACCTGGTGTCATGTGAGTTCTGACCTTGTCCGCCCCAGTTCAATGCTGACACCTCCTTATTATCACTTCTTAGTGTTCCACCTCCTGTTTTTTAGATCCTGCCTCATATACCATTGCTCCTGACATTTGGAATTGTTGACCATGAACGCTGTGCCTGGGATTAAAAAGTTAGCAGAGGTGGTGCAGGGAGTAGGGGTGTGCGAACGGTCATGGGAAGGGCTCAGGATCTGAAGGACCTGGGGATTTCCATAAATCAGTGAAAGGATTGGGGAAAGGTAATTAGACGTATTTTGTAAACAAAGTTGGGTCTTGGGCTTTATAGATAGTGCCATAACGAACAATAGCAATTACATTCTACTAAACTGTCATCAGTTGCTGGGTCTTAGCCGCTGTGCTGTGGTAACAGCAGTACCATCTATAAGATGCACTGCAGAAATTCACCAGAGACCGTCTGACAGCCCACAACCACTTACATCCAGAAAGACAAGAGCAACAGATACATGGGAACACCACCCCCTGCATGTTCCCCTCCAAGCCACTCACCATCCTGACTTGGAAATATATCGCCACTCCTTCGCCGCCACTGGGTCAAAATCCCCAGACTCTCTCCCTAACTCTCTCTTGGTCAACTCACATCAGGAGGATTGCAGCAGTTCAAGAAGGCAGCTCACCCCGACCTTCTCAAGGGCAGTAGTCTTGTAATAAATGCTGGGCCCAGACAGTGACATCCACATCCCACAAATGAACAATTAAAATGGAATTAACTCTGGTGACTACACCTTAGAAGGAGTGACAAAAGAAGTTGCCAGGGAGTTATATTGTATTTGTCCTCAGATCAGGCACTACAATCACATGGAAAGACTAGAGAAGTTTGAGGGAAAATCACTCAGTGTTTAATTGAGAGTTTTGGATAAGTGGGTGGCTGTTGCAGGACACGGCTCAAAGGCGATGAATTAGTAAAGGAACCAGAGAACAGATGAGAAAGGTTTCTGTTCTACCACTGAGTTGTTATCCAGAACGCCCTGCCTGAAAAGGCAGTAGAAACAAATTTGGAAGTAAGTTATACAAGAATATTAGATAATTATTTAAATGGGAAACTTTGCAGTGATAGAGCTGGGGAAGTGAGACTAACTGGAATGCTGTTTTAAAGAGCTGTCACAAGCACAATGGATCAAATGGCCTCCTTCTGACTGGAATGCAGTGTGTGTAAATTGGATTTCCAGTTGGTGCAGTGGTCTGTTGTGTTCGGTAAATGCCTGGGCACTGTATCCAAGGGACCTACAGACAGATAAGGATGAGCAAATGCCCTGAAAGATGCAATGGTTTTCTGCTGCAGTACTGAGATGGGATTGGAATGGTTGCTGATAGAAGGCTGTCGACCAAGATCTGGGCAATCTAGCTCCCAGGGCCACTGCTTGTATCTATTCCGAATCCAACTCTATGAAGGAAGGGGTGCAATTCCCTACCTTAAAGACAGCTGTCGAAAGTCAAAATGAAGACTGGCTGACTTTGTTTACAAACAATATTGAGGGTTATGGAAAATTGGCATGTAAATGGGTTAAGGTGCAGATCTGTTATGCTCTAATTGAATCTCAGAACCAGTTTGTGGAGGTGAATAATCGGTTTGGCTTGGAATTGATCTGAATGCAGCAATAAACTGTCCACTCACTCAAGATGTCAGAAACTGTGCAGTCACACTAACAGAAAAGGGCTGAGATGAAGGTACATGACGGCCTCACTCCAAAATGAACCTTACCATGCCTAAGCTGAAACTGTTTGATACTGTCATCACCTCCTTGGGTGCCCCTCACCTGCGTGTGAAACATTGTTAACTTTGAGAAACAAACAATGTCAAAAATCAGTCTCTCTTTTTGAAAGAAATTGAGCTCAGGTACTGCATGTAGGGATCTTGCTGAGCTTCATTGACTTCACCATGTATAATTTAATATTCTAATTTCTTGAGTACTCTGGCTATAATGCCTATATTTTGTGAATAGTAAGGTTTGATATGTGGGCTTGCTTTTACGATCCCATAGCGTGAGGAGCCGGAACAGTACGAGTGCCTCAGAACATTTTTTTCTCACAGAAGCGCAGAATGTTTTAAAGAGAGTTCCATGGTTTATGAGTTGCAGCTTGGGTGGGGGGTGAACAGGGGGAAATGCGAGAAAAGACTGTATCACGTTGAGTCATTTACGACGTCCTAGGGCTAGTGAACAACAGGATAATTTCTGTATCACAGGTCTTTATCTCTTTCTATTTTCCCTGAATGTAAAATACTAGCGTTCTGTGAATGCTGCCCTGATGAACAGCTCTGGGAAAGGCATTTACAACCATCAAGAGCAGACAAAGACTAAAATAAGCATCGAGCCAACAGGCTACATGCAGGAAATGTTTATAGAGGCCGTTTACTGTGAGTTGAATGGAAAGGCATCAGTTTTATTACTTTGTGCCCTCCTGTGGTATTTTTCATTTGTCTTAAAACCTTTTTACATTGAGGTTGTTCGTAAAATGGCTGAACAGGTTTGAACAGTTGATTGGTTTCTCTGCTACACAGCAGGACAATAAGGATGGAGGGAGATAGCCTTTTCACGAGTGAGATAATGAGCGAGAGTTTCTGCGCGAACTTTCTCTGAAGCGCAGGTTTTTACTGTGTCTTGAATTCTCTTGGCTTCCTCCAGAAGTGTTCGTCGCTGTCAGGTCGAGGTAATCGTTCACGCTCCCCCCACCCCCCCCCCCCCGCCCTCCACCTCACTGCCTGAGAGAATTTTGTGATTTCTCTGGTTGCCAGGGCCCCTTGAGAAGAGATGAAGGGTGAAAGTGAAAATAAGAGGATTGTTCAATTCCAGCTCATCGACGCCACCTTCGAACAGTTGAGCTGGCGGTGGTTTCTGCCTGTAGCCTGACCTCCTGAGTTCGGTGACAATGCTGTGCATTGAAAGTGACTAAAGAGGAAATTGGGGGTGTTGAAGACAAGAATGTAAAATGTTGCTGATTTTGTCTGCACGCTGGCCAAGCAACGTCCAAATATCGTTCAGCGACACTCATTACAAGGCTCCCATTGTAACCCTATCTGTTTTACAAGGCTGCCGAACCCAAGTTCCCTCTCCTGTTTTGGCCAGCATGACATTGAGAGGCACTTAGTGTAATGGAGAAAATAAACTCAAAAGTCTTCTTTCAGACGCAGCAGTGTGAGAGGGTGCAGCTAGGGTCACGGTTCCAAAGAGACATTTCCAGGATAGAACAGTTGCCAGGAAACATTTCTTTACAAAGAGAGTAAGCAAACGTTAAACCAGATGTGTCAGGGAGGGGAAGGTGGGGGATCTGAGCTTCGCGCTGAATGTGCTCCTGGGGAGAGCGAGGTAACTGTTCTGGAAGAACAAGGTTCAAAGAACATCCTCACCCAAATGTATCCTCTAGTAACAGAGTGGCGCTCTGCACCTTGTTGGAGCATGCAGCATTGTTGACTTTCTATATCCTGGCCAATACTTGTTTTATTGCTGTCTGCAGGAGCTTAATGTGTGAAAATTGACTGACTTACTTTCTACCTTGATAATAGTGGCCACATTTGCTAAAGGACTTCATTGGCTGTAGAGTGCTGTGGGACATCTTGAATTTGTGAAGAACACAACTGTTCTCTTTATCTCACACATACGTGTGTAGGTATCATATCCCCCAGCATGTGAGATTACTGAAAAAGAGTCAGTTCATTCTGTTTCACTCTCCACAGATTCTGCCAGACCTGCAGAGTTTCGCCAGCACTTTCTTGTTGATTTGAGGTTTCCGGTATCTGCAGTATTTTTTCTCTATTTGAGAATATTGTGGGAATGAGTTCTTGCAAGCTTCTGTGGGAAACTGTCGAGTTACATACCTTAGGTCTGTGGGAGATTTTGTAGAGTAGGGAGTGTCAGTGTGCTGTGCAAGATGACTTCCTTCTGTAATCATGGATGCATTATTGGGGCATCCTCCAATCCTTATTTTATGAATATGCCCACAACTTGCTTTGCTTGCTTGTGACAAGTTGACTTATCTTTTGTGCTCTTTGAATTGCTTGTGTTGACACTGATTTCAAAGGGAGCTCATTCAGTTTTTGCTCCACTGACTGACTCATGGGTGATTCACCTTTGCTCATGATAAGCAAACAGCCTGTGTTTAGAATGGGAGACTTCATGTAGTTGCAACGTCTACCAATGTAAAGAGCATTTGAGAACCTGCTAAAATGTTCAAGCAGTTTAAAAGGAACAAATGGTATCTTTTAGGATCACAAGTTGTCTACAGTCGTTCTCTAGGAATTTTCAAGGAGCACTGGGAACAGTCCTCAGGAGAAAAGATTATTGGGGCATGGTAAAAATATTTTTATTTCATCCAACACTTCCATTGGTTATATTTAAAAATTGGAGATATGAAGGCTGGTGCCTGATGGTCAAGAACCATCTAATTGGATATTGTTCAATAAGTTAGTACGATGTGGTGTGTTTCAAATTCCCATTGGCCTGGGAAGTTCGGTGCTATAAGAATGATCATGTCAGTCGACCAGCGAGAGCCCTGTAGTTGTGTGGTAGCAGCTACAAAAGTTACAAGGGGAGATGTTGGCCTAGTGTTATTAACACTAGACCGTTAATCTGGTAATGACCTGGGTTCAAATCCTGACATGGTAGATGGTCGAATTTGAATTCAATAAAAGTTGGAATGCAGAGTCCAAACGATGACTGTGAATCTATTGCTATTTGATCGAAAAACCCCCCTGGTTCACTATTGTCTTGTAGGGAAGGAAACGGCCATCCTTACCTGATCTGACCTCCATGAGACTTCAGACTCACAACAGTGTGGTTGACTCTTAATTGCCCTCTGGGATGGGCAATAGATGTTGGCCTGGTCAGCAACATTTTCATCCTGTCACTGAATAAATAAAAAAAAGATAGCTGAAGGTACAGGCCCAGCGGGGTGTTGGAAACGAAATGCATTGAAAAATTCTTGCGCTGTTCCATATTAAAACACTCTGTGCTAACCCTTTAATAATTAAAAAGAGCTGATATTAGTTCTGTTCTGTCTCACTTCAAAAAAGGATAACAACGTGTGTGATAAGCCACAACCTTTGCACGTTGGCAGCTCCTGGAGGCTAGTGCAACTTAAGCAAGTGTTCACTGCTCGAGAGCTCCAGCCCAAGAGCTGGAAGCTGAACTACAGACTGGGGCTACCTGCTGGGGTCTCTGCAACTTGAAAACGTATTTGAGATTATTTCTGCTTCTCCGAGAATGAGGGCTGTTGGACAGGTGAGTTAACAGACCATAGAACCAGTGATACAGGAAGCAGTTCAAGTGCTGGAACAAAATGCGACGTAAGGCTGCTAGAAAATAGAGTAGTGAGGGGAATTGACACTTATTGCAGCCAGGAATGAGAGTCCAGCAGGTTACATTGCCCACCCAGAACCATGCTTCAGGATGGACAGGAACTCAATGGAGGAGGATTCAATCATCATGGATCATGTAGGAAGGATGTAAGCAGGACTAGAGAAAGACTATCTGCTCAACGTGAGGAGCTCAGCCAAGTCGAAAAGCTGAATGTCAAGCACAATAATCTCTATCATTACTGAGTCACATTGCCAGTTTGCAGAAAGCGTCAAAGATTAGTGAAATTAATACATAGCTCAAAGACTGGTATGGGAGAAGTGGGTTCCAGTTTATGGGATCCTGGAGTAAGTGGGATCTGGACCTGATCTGTTCTGTGACCAATGTCTCAGCAAACTGTTTTGAAGCCCTCACCACATCCCTACTCATGCAATGTGTGTGAGGGATGAATAGCAGACCATGGGGTAGAAATGAGGCATCAGAGTAACATAATAAAATGGAAGGGAAGGTCAGAGAATGACTGGAAGAGAATAAACTTAAGAATATGCCAGCCATGGAGAATTGACATTCCATAAATAACAAAATGGCAAAACCAAAGACTGTCGATCTGAATGAACACAACAAAATGAAGTAAATCAATTAATAATGCATATAGAATTAAACTAAAATGCTCTGCTACAATCCTAACTGATGTTATTACTGCTGAAATCTGGCCTGACTGATTTTTTTTTTGGTTTTGTTGAGGGGTAGTTCACTGAAAAACAAACATGCAATGCTGCAGATTTGGTTTTAGTGACCAAACAGAAGTTTGTTGCAGAAAAGAAATGAAGATTACCCAAATTATTTAAGTATAACATAAGTTTAAAGATTTATAAACCAGTGGTAAAATACAGTTCCATTAGTCTCAAAAGCACCCCTGCAAGTGTTCCCATTAGAGGGAGAATTTCGTTCTCTATCACATGGAACTTAATTGAAATGTGGCTTCCGTTACACTTCTTGAACAGCTGATAACCTCTTCTTGGACCCTTCATACAACTGAGCTTAGCTTTCTTCAGCTTCAAATAATTTATCAGGATTTTAAGCAAGTTCCTCTAGTCTGGAACTTAAAAACTAAATTCTGAACATGGAGGTAATCTATTTCTTAACAATTCTAAACCTACTTTGGTGAGAAAAGCTGTTTTACACATCCAGCTTCAGTTAAGACTTCTGAGAAACTACCCAGACTGAACCCAGAAAGGTGTTTATCCCAAGCAATTGGTATTTGCCGAAATCAACAGAAAAGAATAAATCTCTTGCCTTCTAAACCGAAAGCCTAATGTATGACTTGTTTACTTTGTTCACTTGTAAAAACTGTCCCAATAAAAACAATATGCCACTACACACCAGGAACTTGGCTACTCATCATGGCTACAAAATACACACAAGTTAGTCATTAAATACATAGAATGCACAGACCAAAAGCCACATGACACTAGCTCAAATCCAAACTCTAAAATAAATGATATTAAAATATATATGAATCTCATACCTTATGACACAGATGTAATTGCTGTTAGAGAGACTTGTTTATGTGATGATAAGGATTATGCCCTGAATATTGAGAGTTATGGGACATACAGGAAGTAGGTAAAGGTGGAAGGAGGGTTGGCACCGTAGGCCAGTGAATTTGATGCCTATCATGGAGAAGGTGTTAGAATCAACCATTAACAAGGTTGTAACTGAGCAGTTGGCAAAGCTCCGTGTACGTAGGAAGAGTCTGCGTTGCTTTACGAAAGGAAAATCATATTTAATCAAATTATTAGGATTCCTTGAAGGAATAACGTACTAGAAATAAAGGGCAGCCTGAAGACATTCTTTAACTGAACCATGCTTCAGGATGGACAGGAACTCAATGGAGGAGGATTCAATCATCATGGATCATGTAGGAAGGATGTAAGCAGGACTAGAGAAAGACTATCTGCTCAGCGTGAGGAGCTCAGCCAAGTCGAAAAGCTGAATGTCAAGCACAATAATCTCTATCATTACTGAGTCACATTGCCAGTTTGCAGAAAGCATCAAAGATTAGTGAAATTAATACATAGTTCAAAGACTGGTATGGGAGAAGTGAGTTCCAGTTTATGGGATCCTGGAGTAAGTGGGATCTGGACCTGATCTGTTCTGTGACCAATGTCTCAGCAAACTGTTTTGAAGCCCTCACCACATCCCTACTCATGCAATCTTTAACTGCATTACCAGAGGCATTTGACAAGGTACTATAGAAAAGGTTATTGCCAGATTAGAAATTCCCCTTTGGTGCATTTCAAGCAACTATTGCATTCATGTGACAGAATCGCATCCAAAATTTTTTTTAAATGTGCTGAAGCAACTGGGCAGATCTGGATCATCTGTGGAGAGAAAGTTGGAAGTCAGGAGGTATGGATTTCTTTTTTCCTGAGTTTGCAGGTATGCCTGGAAAAATGTTGGGGCAAGACTGTTGAGGCTTTTACAGCAAAGTGGGAGAACATAATGAAGTTGATTTGCCAAGAGACAGTCAGCACAGAAAGGTTAAGATTCTTCCTGCAAATGAGAACAGGCCTGGGAAGTCATTTTGAAGTAGATGCCCCCCCCCCCCCCCACCCCCATTAGAACATATTGTAAGAACGGAGTTTTTAAGGCAATAAACATGACAATCATATTTTGGGATGGTCATCATTGCTTTATACTTGCCTTAGACAGCTCAGACCTGATGGTTCCCCCTGTTCTAGGGCTGTGTGCACACATTTAGTCTGTAATTTACAAAAATTAAAATGCCTGTAATTCACCCCAGAAGACATTTTTAAACCGAAAAGTCCCATGTGATAGCTTTACTAAGCCCAGACTGCTGCAAAACACAAAACAGATGTGTTTCACATTGTTCAAATTATACTCTGTTGAAATACTTGTGTGTTAAATCACAATTATGTCATCCGTTTGGACAGGGGTTAAACACAGATTAAACTTGCATTGTGTGGAACATAAACTAGCTGCCTAGTTTATTTGGAAAAAATAAATAACTCGTAGTTTAAACTTGAGCATAAATCACAACGAAAAGATAACTAGTCTTTTCTGTTGCAACAGCCACACTTTCCTTCAAAGTTCTCGTGATACCTCTTGAGACCAGAAAATACAACTTTTTTTTTCTCCCTTCATATTTTGAAGGGACAGACTGATGCAGCGATGTATGTCCCTGCTGCTTTATTCTACATCATTGATGCTGTTACATCATGTTGCCGACACAGTGTAGGCTATTCACTTTGAGAGGATGGATCTTCACTCTGAGGCTTTATGCTGTTCTGTGCCAAGTTGACACAAAAGATTGGATGACACATTGAGTGCAAGTTATGATGGGGGAGTGGGGTAGGTAGGTCCTGAATTATTCCTTATTGTGCAATTTTTGACTTCAGTTCTATGAATGCAAGATCAGCACTTGTGCGTAATCATTTCTTTATTGTAAGAAGATGTTTCTCTGTTGATTCACCAGTTGTCGGTGATTAGAATGACCCTGGTTACGTGGCAGTGTGGTGGTGAGAGTTTGGGGTGGAGGTGTTGGGAGTTGGCTGCTGTCACTGGTTGAGAATAAAGGGTCACACATTCAAGTTTGTATGTAAGGGATTTTGAACAGAGGTTAGAAACCTCTTGTGGAGCATTGTGAGGTTTTGGTTTTCACTTCCAAGGTTAGCGGTTGATGTGGAAACTATGTCAGCATTTAAGTTTGAGTTGGACAGAAGATAAAAGATTAATCAGCTGATGAGATGCAGAGACAGATTGGCTAACTGGGTTAACCAATCAGATGGATGGGAAACTCAGACAAGTTGGCTCAAATGACCTGTTTGTGTGTGTTGTAACTGCAAACATTGGTTTTTAATGTGTCTCTGAATTAACTTCTTCTAAAAGGAGCTGAATAAATATCCCAGTCAAGGGTGAAATGAGGCGGGCAGGTACATACAGACATGATTAAAGAATCCATTGAAAGCTATTGGCAGCCAAGCTCCAGGAAAAGGATATTTGTGTGGAAGGGCAGCACAGAGGAAACACACGTTACTGAGGGTTACGGCATTGTGACTGTTTGCAATTGCAAACCTGAGTTGGTTTAAGGGACTACAGCCCAGAATTCTGAAGGAGATTGTTGAGATTGTGGAGGTATTGATAGCGATCTTTCAGGGAATACTGGACTCAGGGAGGGCCCCAGAGGATTGGATAATGGCTAATGAAACCCTCCTGTTTAAGCTAGTGAGGGAGGCAGAGGATGGGAAATATAGGCCAGTCAGCCTCACATCATTGGTAATATTTTAGAGTCCATTATTAAGGGTGAGATTGTGGAGTATTTGGCAGTGCATGGTAAAATAGGGCTCAGTCAGCTCAGCTTCATCAAGGGGAGGTCAAGCCTGACAAATCTGTTAGAATTCTTTGAGGAGGTAATGAACATGTTAGACAGAGGAGAGCTAATGGACGTGATCTATTTGGATTTCCTGAGGGCCTTTGACAAAGTGCTGCACGGGACGCCATGAAGTAAGATAAGAGCCTGTATCATTAGGGGCAAAGATGGAAGCTAGTGACTAGTGGAGTTCTGCAGATGTCCATGTCGGGACCCTAACCGATCACATTATACATTTATAATCTGCACAATGGAACTGAGGGCATTGTTGCTACGTTTGCAAATAACACAAACATAAGTAGAGGAACAGGTAATGTTGAGGAAGTGAGGAGGCTGAAGAAGGATTTGGACAGGCTAGGAGAGTGGGCAAAGAAGTGGCAGATAGAATACAATGTGGTAAAGTGTGAGGTTATGCACTTTGGTTGGAAGAAAAGAAACATGGATATTTTCTAAACTGAGCAACAGCTTTGGAAATCTGAAGCACAAAGGGACTTAGGAGCCCTAGTTCAGAATTCTGTTAAAGCTAACCTACAAGTTCACTTGGCATTTAGGAGGCAGATGCAATGTCGGCATTCATTTCAAGAGGGTTAGAATAAAGGAGCAGGGATGTACTGCTGAGACTATATAAGGCTCTGGTCAGACTGCATTTGGAATGTTGTGAGCAATTTTGCACCCCTTATTTAAGGACGATGTGCTGGCGTTGGAAACGCTGCAGAGGAGGTTTACACAAATGATCCCGGAGATGAAGGGCTTGTCATATGAGGAGCAGTTACGGACTCTGGGGCTGTACTTGATGGAGTTTAGAAAGACAAAAGGGGATCTGATTGAAACTTACAGAATACTGAGAGGTCTGGATGCAGTGGATGTGGAGAAGATGTTTCAACCAATAGGAGAGACTAGACCCCGAGGGCATAGGCTCAGAGTGAAGGAACACCACTTTAGAACTGAGATGGGGAGGAATTTCTTCAGCCACAGGATGGTGAATCCAAGAAACTCATTGCTGCAGAAGGTATGAAGGCCAAGTCATTGAGTGTACTTTAGACAGAGGTAGATAAGTTCTTGATTGGAAAGGGAATCCCTGAAAGGTTATGGGGAGAAGGCAGGAGAATGGCGTTGAGAAACACATCAGCCACGTTCGAATGGCAGAGCAGACTTCATGGACTGAATGGCCTAATTCTGTTCCCGTGCCTTATGGCCTTTGAACCTCTGTCGTTGAATACGTTAGATACTGAGAAAGGGAAATTCAGACTCCTGAGGAACTGAGAAAGCTGGAGTTGAGGCTGAAAGTGAATGAGCTGATGATGGAAATAGTAGGAACTGCAGATACTGAAGAATTTGAGATAACAAGGTGTAGAGTTGGATGAACACAGCAGGCCAAGCAGCATCAGAGGAGCAGGAAAGCTGACGTTTCGGGCCTAGACCCTTCATCAGAAAAGGGTCTAGACCCGATACGTCAGCTTTCCTGCTCCTCTGATGCTGCTTGGCCTGCTGTGTTCATCCAGCTCCACACCTTGTTATCTGAGCTGATGATGGAGCAGATTTGGTTAACTGTAGACATCAGGAAGGAGTCTTACGTTGCTTTAATCTGGAGAATAAATGGATGAGGTTAACAAATCTCCCATTTATGTTGCGCCTTCCAGAAACCCCAATCATTTCCAAAGAACTTCATGGCCATTGAAATGCTTTTGAAGTGAGGTCACATTTTATTAATGTCAGCTGATTATTGCACAGTAGGATCCCAATACCAAGCAGATTATCTGTTTTAGTGATGTTGGTTGAGGGAGAAGTATTGGACAGACCCAGAACATCGGGGGTGGCGGGGAGGAGCTGTCTTACTTCAAGAGATCATTGTTGTGCACCTGAGGAGGTAGAGGGAGCCTTGGTTTTGATGTCTCATCTGGTTTGGTGTGGATTGGTGATGGAGGCGGGGTGGGGTGAAATGTTGTTTGTAGAGAGCCTGAGCGGAGAGCTGGAAGATGGGTTTGATGAGTTGCATGAGCTTACTCATCCTTAAGCTTTCTTCTGGGCTTGTGGAAGTAAGCTCTTCTGAAGCACTGTGTACAGCAACAATAGCCAGGTAATTTAATACTATTAAATACTAGTTAATACTATTTATTCCCAAAATTGAGACCTCTTTTAAAAATAGAATTTGATCATGACCTCAGCAGCTACTGGTAGCATCACTAGTTCTAGTTTCTTTTCTCTAGTTTCTTTTTCCATGGATTTAACCAACAATAACATCCATTCAAATGGTGCCTTTAGCTGTAAAACCTCCCAATGTACTTCCCAGGAGCACTATCGAATTAGATGCTGAGCTACAGAAGGAGGAATTGGGAGAGGTAGCTGAAACCTTGGTGAAAGTGCTTAGGTTTTAAGGAGTGACTTAAAGGGTGAGAGGAGTTGAAAGTGGCTCACAGAGGTTTAAATGAACTCGAGCCCACAGACAGTGCAAAATGGGAGACTGAATTGTCGGAATAGCTGAGTCTAGAAGTGGCTACCTAAGCACGGCTGTTTTCTACATGGAGATGTTGCTCAGGTGTATGTTGACATTGAACACCAGTCCCCTCCCAGCATCAGTGTTAAAATTTTTACTTAAAGACTACATCAATGGTTTTAGTTTTGATCTTCTTTAACAAGCCCTGTGCATTATCCAGTTGGTAGATTGGAGCCAGAGTGTGGGAGATTTACAAATTCAACAATCACAGGAACATAATCAGGCCTTTCAGCCCCTTGGCCAGTTTTACTGTTCATAAAAAAGACAGCTGATGTGTGACATATCTCTGTGCTGCTTCAGTTGGTCAAATGGTAACTGTGGCCTGGCAAGATTCTCTCAACACAAGGCCACTGGGAAACTGCAGAGACCCAGAATTTGGGGGTAAGTGGGTGAAATGCTGAGGTAGGGTTTCTGCACCTCTCGAGCTACCTGATAATGGGCCGAGAAATGACGCAGACAGCCAGTAGGGTATCTTTTTCACTAAATTCACCACTCGCCCTAAACTGCCACCTAGACAGTAAATATCCAAAATATCCACCTCAGCCAGGCCCGGGGGCAATCTTGCAAGAATATCCGTGAAATTGATACCTTCCTGCCACCATCAATAAGAGGAGGCCAAAGGTCAAGAACATGTTGGGATCAACTGGAGTGGAATCGAGAATTGAGAAGCAGCAACCAAATAAAACTGGAAACGCTCTCACGCTTAATATGCAGCTCCAGGATCATCGACACTGCAGAGTGGAGCTGTGCAAAACTTGTGCAGAGCTTTAAGGTGTGCTGCCTCTGTTTCACTGCATTTCCCACAGATGATGTTCAGAAATTCTTTTTCACCACAACAGATCAAAGAGGGGAAATGTTGCCTTTTTCTTCTCTTGGGCAGTTAAGAGAGCTCAAACATTGTTAAAATAATGCCCCCTGAATGCACTAGGTTTTTAGATGCAGCTGTGACAGGCCAATCCATTCCTGAATACAGATTCTTCTGCAAAAGCATTAGTGATAATTGTGGTATTCTGTCCAATTATCATTTCTATTCAAATACAGCTTTTGTCTGGACTAGAGGGTTTTGTGTTGGCCTATGCAATTGACCTTTATAAAACTATGGTCATAAAGTAATTTAATTCAGAATTCCAGATTGCAAAAATTGTAGGTTAAATTGCTGTTCACTTTTTTTTGTGGGAATGGTGAATTTAGATTATGAAAGTAAGTAGATTGTGCATTGTACTGGGAGAGGTTTTAACCACTGTAAATATGTTGAAATGAGGAAGGGACTGAACAAAGTGGATTGAGATTGAGGGAAGTAGATTGAGAGGCAAACATTGAGTGATGAGAGGGAGAAAGACATAGAGCATAGAACATAGAACAGTACAGCACGGCACAGGCCCTTTGGCCCATGATGTTGTGCCGACCTGTTATCCTACTAAGATCAATCTACCCTGCATACCCTACATTTTACTATCCTCCATGTGCCTATCCAAGAGTCGCTTAAATGTCCCTAATGTATCTGACTCCACTACCACTGCCGGCAGCACATTCCACACACCCACTGCTCTGTGTAAAGAACCTACCACTGACATCTCCCCTATACCTTCCTCCAATCACCTTAAGATCATGCCCCTCATAATAGTCATTTCCGCCCTGGGAAAAAGTCTCTGACTATCCACTCTATCTATGCCTCCATCATCTCGTAAACCTCCATCAAGTCACCTCTCATCCTTCTTTGCTCCAATGAAGAAAGCCCTAGCTCCCTCAACCTTTCCTCATAAGACCTGCCCTCCAGTCCAGGCAGCGTCCTGGTAAGTATCGTCTGCACCCTCTCTAAAGCTTCCACATCTTTCCTATAATGAGGTGACTAGAACTGAGCACAATATTCCAAGTATGGTCTAACCAGAGTTTTATAGAGCTGCAGCATAACCTCACAGCTCTTAAACTCAGTTCCCCTGCCAGTGAAAGTCAACACAGTGTACACCTTCTTTACAAACCTATCAACTTGGCTAGCAACTTTGAGGGATCTATGGACGTGGATCCCAAGATCCCTCTGTTCCATAAGACCATAAGACACAGAAGCCATTCAGCCCATCGAGCCCAGTCCGCCATTTAAATCATGGCTGATGGGCATTTCAGCTCCACTTCCCTGCACTCTCCATGTAGCCCTTGATTCCTTGTGAGATCAAGAATTTATCAATCTCTGCCTTGAAGGCATTTAACGTCCCGGCCTCCACTGCACTCCGTGGCAATGAATTCCACAAGCCCACCACTCTCTGGCTGAAGAAATGTCGTCTCATTTCCGCTTTACATTTACCCCCTCTAATTTTAAGGCTGTGCCCACGGGTCCTAGTCTCCCCACCTAACGGAAACAACTTCCTAGCGTCCACCCCTTCTAAACCATACATTATCATGTAAGTTTCTATTAGATCTCCCCTCAACCTTCTAAACTCTAATGAGTACAATCCCAGGATCCTTAGCCGTTCATCGTATGTTAAACCTACCATTCCAAGGATCATCCATGTGAATCTCCGCTGGACACGCTCCAGGGCTAGTATGTCCTTCCTGAGGTGTGGGGCCAAAAATTGGACATAGTATTCTAAATGGGGCCTAACTAGAGCCTTATAAAGCCTCAGAAGCACATCGCTGCTTCTATATTCCAACCCTCTTGAGATAAACGACAACATTACATTCGCTTTCCTAATCATGGACTCTACCTGCAAGTTAACTTTTAGAGAATCCTGGACCAACACTCCCAGATCCCTTTGTACTTCTGCTTTACAAATTTTCTCACCGTTTAGAAAATAGTCCATGCCTGTATTCTTTTTTCCAAAGTGCAAAACCTCACATTTGCTCACGTTGAATTTCATTAGCCATTTCCTGGACCACTCTCCGAAACTGTCTAAATCTTTCTGCTGCTTCCCCACCTCCTCAGTACTACCTGCCTGTCCACCTATCTTCGTATCATCGGCAAACTTTGCCAGAATGCTCCCAGTCCCTTCATCCAGATCATTAATATATAAAGTGAACAGCTGCGGCCCCAACACTGAACCCTGCGGGACACCAATCGTCACCGGTTGCCATTCCGAGAAAGAGCCTTTTATCCTAACTCTCTGCCTTCTGTCAGACAGCCAATCCTCAATCCAAGCCCCAGTGGCTCACCTCGAACACCATGGGCCCTCACCTTACTCAGCAGCCTCCCGTGAGGCACCTTATCAAAGGCCTTTTGGAAGTCTAGATCGATAACATCCACTGGTCTAACATACTTGTTACCTTTCAAAGAATTCTAACAGGTTTGTCAGGCACGACCTCCCCTTACTAAATCCATGCTGACTTGTTCTAATCTGACCCTGCACTTCCAGGAATTTAGAAATCTCATCCTTGACAATGGATTCTAGAATTTTACCAACAACCGAGGTGAGGCTAATCGGCCTATAATTTTTCATCTTTTGCCTTGATCCTTTCTTGAACAAGGGGATTACAACAGCAATTTTCCAATCATCTGGGACTTCCCCTGACTCCAGTGACTTTTGAAAGATCACAAACAAAGCCTCCGCTATTTCCTCAGCTACGTCCCTCAGAACTCTAGGATGTAGCCCATCGGGGCCAGGAGATTTATCAAATTTTTAGATCTTTTAGCTTTTCTCGCACCTTCTCTTTTGTAATGCTTACCATTCTAGTACTTTCTCTTTTGTTCCTCCACACTGCTGAGAATCCTGCCATTAACTTTGAATTCTGTATACAAGTTCGACCTTTCAAGATGAATCATTTCACACTTTCCTCGGTTGAGTTCCATCTGCCACTTCTTTGCCCAGCTCAGCAATGTTTCAGACCAACCTATCCATGTTGACCAAATATCCTAAATTAATCCAGTCCCATTTACCGGCATTTAGCATATATCCCACTAAACCCTTCCTATTCATGTACCCATCTTGATGCCAGAATAGGAAGGGTTGAGATGGATATGGGCCAGATGCTGGCAAATGGGATTAGATTAATTCAGGATATCTAGTTGGCAAGGACGAGTTGGACTGAAGGAAAAAACATTCGATGCTTTGGCCTCAACCGCTTTCTGTGGGAGAGAATTCCGTAGGCTCCTCACTCTCTGGATGAAGAAATTTCCCCTCTTATCTGTCCTAACTGGCCTACCTCATAGCCTTAATTATATGGTGCTTCCAGAATCAACAGCCCTTCAGGCTAGAAAATTCCACAAATTCACAATCAAACAGGTAATGAGTAAAGGAATTTGGCTTCACCATGGTCCTAAATGATCGGATCCTAATCCTGAAAGGGAAACACATTTGGTGGATTGAATGAGAAGGGGGGCAGTACAGAGTCTGATCAGAGAGACTGGAGTCCTGTGTCCATTGAAAAGGCCACACAGTAAACTGAGAAAGCAAAGCATGCAAAGTGATGAGAACATGATGAAAAAAAGCTGAGCAATGATGGAAAGGCACAACGTGTTATGTTGGGGAGGGAGAAATGCATAAATGAAGGAATGTGACAGAAATTCTCCTGCGTACTGAAGGTAGACATGTGTAAGTAATCTGAGATCAGAGGAACAAACTAGACAACTTTGTGACAGTGGAAGTGAGAATGTCTCCTGTCTGTCTGATTCGAGTTGTTATTGTCTACAAGGGTCTGGTGGGTATGTTGGAGAGCAAACAGATCTGGGGAATAGGTGCTTCTGTGCAAATTAAGGGGTAATTTAGTACGAAATTGACTGCATGTAGTTATAGATGGGAACAAGTAACCAGAGGGTTGGAGATGATGGGAACTGCAGATGCTGGAGAATTCCAAGATAATAAAATGTGAGGCTGGATGAACACAGCAGGCCAAGCAGCATCTCAGGAGCACAAAAGCTGACGTTTCGGGCCTAGACCCTTCATCAGAGATGCCCTCCTGAGATGCTGCTTGGCCTGCTGTGTGAACCTCTGCCAGAGGTGAACCTCTGCTTAATGTGGAATGTCATCTTGGGGCCTGGGATGGGGGTGAGGGAGGAGGTGTGGGGACAAGTGTAGCATTTCCTGCGGTTGCAGGGGAAGGTGCCGGGTGTGGTGGGGTTGGAGGGCAGTGTGGAGCGAACAAGGGAGTCACGGAGAGAGTGGTCTCTCCGGAAAGCAGACAGGGGAGGGGATGGAAAAATGTCTTGGGTGGTGGGGTCGGATTGTAAATGCGGAAGTGTCGGAGGATAATGCGTTGTATCCGGAGGTTGGTAGGGTGGTGTGTGAGAACAAGGGGGATCCTCTTGGGGCGGTTGTGGCGGGGGCGGGGTGTGAGGGATGTGTCGCGGGAGATGCGGGAGACGCGGTCAAGGGCGTTCTCAATCACCGTGGGGGGAAAGTTGCGGTCCTTAAAGAACTTGGACATCTGGGATGTGCGGGAGTGGAATGTCTGATCGTGGGAGCAGATGCGGCGGAGGCGGAGGAATTGGGAATAGGGGATGGAATTTTTGCAGGAGGGTGGGTGGGAGGAGGTGTATTCTAGGTAGCTGTGGGAGTCGGTGGGCTTGAAATGGACATCAGTTACAAGCTGGTTGCCTGAGATGGAGACTGAGAGGTCCTGCACATCTGCCAATGTGGTATACTGCATCCACTGTACCCGGTGCGGCTTCCTCTACATTGGGGAAACCAAGCGGAGGCTTGGGGACCGCTTTGCAGAACACCTCCGCTCAGTTCGCAACAAACAACTGCACCTCCCAGTCGCAAACCATTTCCACTCCCCCTCCCATTCTCTTGATGACATGTCCATCATGGGCCTCCTGCACTGCCACAATGATGCCACCCGAAGGTTGCAGGAACAGCAACTCATATTCCGCCTGGGAACCCTGCAGCCATATGGTATCAATGTGGACTTCACCAGTTTCAAAATCTCCCCTTCCCCCACTGCATCCCTAAACCAGCCCAGTTCATCCCCTCCCCCCACTGCACCACACAACCAGCCCAGCTCTTCCCCCCCACCCACTGCATCCCAAAACCAGTCCAACCTGTCTCTGCCTCCCTAACCGGTTCTTCCTCTCACCCATCCCTTCCTCCCACCCCAAGCCGCACCCCCAGCTACCTACTAACCTCATCCCACCTCCTTGACCTGTCCGTCTTCCCTGGACTGACCTATCCCCTCCCTACCTCCCCACCTACACCCCCTCCACCTATCTTCTTTACTCTCCATCTTCGGTCCGCCTCCCCCTCTCTCCCTATTTATTCCAGTTCCCTCCCCCCATCCCCCTCTCTGATGAAGGGTCTAGGCCCGAAACGTCAGCTTTTGTGCTCCTGGGATGCTGCTTGGCCTGCTGTGTTCATCCAGCCTCACATTTTATTATCTTGGAATCTCCAGCATCTGCAGTTCCCATTATCTCTGTTTGGCCCTGTTTGTTATGGATGTGTTGTCCCAGTCAAATTTGTGTCCTTCTTTGTCTATGTGTATTTAAAGCAGTGAGAATTGGTCATGTCTCTTGGTGGATCGATGGTGTTCTTGTATCCTTATTGTCAGTTTTCTTCCAGTTTGGCCTGTGTAATGTTTCTCACAGTCCTTGCGTGGTATTTTCTGTATTACATTAGTTTTATTGGTTGTGGGTACTGCATTCTTTATGTTCGTCAGCAGCTGTCGCAGGGTGGTTGTTGGTTTGTGGGTTATCCTGATGGCTAGGGGTCTGAGTCGTCTTGTGGTCATCTGTGATATGCCTCTGATGTATAGTAGGGTGACTCGTATGCCTGGCTGTGTTATGTTGTCTTGTTATGGTCTGTCTCGGAGGTAACAGTGGATTGTGCTTTTTGGGTACCCGTTCCTTTTAAAAACTCCGTATAAGTGCTGCTGTTCTGCTTTGTGCAATTCCAGGTTGCTGCAGTGTGTTGTGGCTCATTTTGAATAATGTTCTGTTGCAGCTCCATTTATGGGCATTGGGGTGGTTACTGCAGTAATTAAGTATCTAGTCAGCATGGGTGGTCTTTCTATATACACTAGCCTGGAGTTCCCCGTTGTTGTAACATTCTACCATTATGTCTAGGAAGGATAGTCTATTCTCTTCTTCTTCTGTGAATTTAATTCCGGTGACGATGTTGTTTACGTATCAGAGGGTCTCTTACAGTCTTGTGCATTTGATAATCACGAAGCTGTCATCTACCTATCAGACCCAGAGTTTGGGTTGTATAGTGGGGAGCACTGTCTGTTCTAACCTTTGCATTACTGCTTCTGCAATCAGCCCTGATATTGGGGATCCCATTGGTGTTCCATTGATTTGTTTGAATATACGGTCGTAGAAGGTGAAGCGGGTTGTGAAGGTGGTGGAAATGCCAGCTAATGATTTCCAGCATCTGCAGTTCTTTCGGGTTTTTATTTAATATTATGTTTGACCCTGATTTGAGTTACAATGGATTGTTGGTTTTAAATGGAACTTCATGAGAACTGGTGAACGTTTTAGTCTCCTAGTTGAAACTTTCTGATCGGCTTCTCTGTCTGCTAACAGAGCAGAATCGAGGGGCTGAATGGCCTACTCTTATGCTGCATTGTTCCTGAACACCTCTTGAATCTGTGTGTGAGTGAAAGGAGGTTGGATTTACTTGGCAGCTGCGTATTTCCCCATAGCCGCCACGATCCTGGAGTGAAACATAACCTCAGTGTGAACAGAAAGATGGCAGCAATTATCAAATTTATTATCTGACATCCATAACCAATCAGTGCCATTTGTGTTCACTTCAGTCTCTCGATGGGCTTGAGGATTTTGTTCTGTGAGTTGCTCCCAGTTTGCAGTCGTGGATTAATGAACATTCTTGGCGGTAATGAAGTTGAGTTAGATGACTAATTCAGGGAAAGGATTCAATTTCCTGCCATTACTTAGAAACCATTCCCCAGCCTGGATTGCTAATTGGAACCTATTTTTAAAAATTATATTCCCAATTTTTTACGTCCTCTATAAAGGCCCCAATTAAAATGTCACCAGGGTCAGTTTTCTCTGCTACTGAGTCAGAGAATAAAACTACTGAAATATCCAGCAATGAAAGGCCATTCAGCCCATTATACCTGTGATGACCATTCCACAGAGCTATCCATTTAGCCCCACACCTCTGCGGTTTCCCCATCACTCAGCTAATGTCTCCTTTTTAAGTTATAACCCAGTTTCCTTTTTGAAAGTTGCTGTTGCGTCTGTTTCTAGTGTTGCCAGTACAGGGCATCCTGATCAAAAAATCTCCCTGAAGTTTCAGAAGGAACTCCACATCTGCTCCCTAGTTCTTTTGTCAGTTACCGCAACAGGGCTTTGTAGGAGTGAGGTTTCTAAGGATGGTCGGGGGTTGGGGGGGGCGGGGTGGGGGGTGTGCAGGGGCCGTGGGAGCCTTGTAACAGTCAGGGCCGGAGGTAACAGAGCTGTAGATGAGAATTTCAGCGGCAAGTAAGTTGAAGCAGGGTGACACATAGGCTTAGCCATTCAGACTCTGTGTGAGTGGTGACACGCGCATTGTAGAATCCATCCGATGCACAGGGTTAGTGGCCGTCAGCTGAAAGTGAAAATTCACACCACAGGAGAGGCCAAGACACAGAGAATACTTACTTACTGCTCTTGGGGAGTAACGAGAAAATTGGAGGAGAGTGCACTCTGGTTGGTGGGGAGACAGTATCCTTCAGCTGAAATGATGCTGCTAGAGGCTGGAAGATAATGAGCAGTGAGCTGTGAACTGTGATATCCTTGGATCATTGGACTGGAAAAAGTAGATTTTAAGAAACGCTGGAGGGAAGCTGACAAAAAAAAAATCATATTTTCCAGCCTTACCCTGGTATCTAGTGGTTGCTAAGGTTGGAAATTAATTTTGAACTTGGCTAAGATTGGATATATTAAAATTGAATCTATGAACATTGTGCTTCACAGGCTGGGATTCTGGTAACCAATAGAAGTG